>NC_091621.1:9375000-10000000 GCF_027580195.1 Bos mutus | reverse complement strand
CTGGAATGGTCTGTCCCCTTATTGTGGGTGCAATGACCAAGCACAAGGTAATGGTTTCCTTTGGGGTTGTGGGTTACAGTATGAGAGGACCGAAGTACTGCACAAAGTCTCAAGGCCCTGTCCCAGCCTGTGTAAATGTGTATGTCCTTGACTTGGCTGAGTCACTTGAGCTTCTATTTTTTAAAATTTTTCTTCTTCTTTTAAAAAATTATCATTTATTGATGGCAGCAGGACTGACTGATGTTTGGTTCTATGTTTCTTAAACTGAGAAATAGAAGTGGGGTGTGTGTAGAAGAAGTGATAATACCATAAAGACTGTTTAAAGACACAAAAAGAAACTGAGGCAATCAATTCAGGATAAATAAATTACCCAAGGTTGTTTTATAATTCCAAGTAATTAGACTTTATCGCCATTTCCAATTATTGCTTAGCATGCTCCAGCGTGAAAATATTAGTGCAGTTATACTTCCTTATTATGAAGAAAACAAACAAGACATTAATGACCCTTCCTAAGAACCCACGCAGGTGTGGCAGCAGGTCGTTACTGCACGTTTGTGTATTTAGACTAAGGTGGGTAGTACAGGAGGATCCCAGATCCGTCCAGAATTCAGCCACAGGCCAGATGGTTTCTTCATCTCTGTCTTTGAAAGGGTTATAGATATGCTGCCTTCTGCAAATTAACATTGTTTGATACTATGGCATTTTTACCCAACTATTTCTTTGTTGTTGCATATCCTACTAAAAATATAACTTCAGAAATTCTCCCAGTTTCTTGGAGAAGAAAGTGTGGGATAACATTTCTTATCTTTTGATAGAAAAGAAAGGTGGGCTCTGGTGACTTTACAGGCAGAGGATCCAAACTCTCTCTCTGTTCATGAGACGATAGGATTGGTAATATGATTATTAATTCTGTTAGTAAGTCTTTCAATGCAAATTCCCATTATTTTTTATACAATATATTTTCACAGAAAATATGAGTATACATAAGCTACTGGGCGGTACAAACTGAGCATTTTTGTGACTCAAATTGTCATATATCCAAAGCAAGCAAGAAGGAGACCTCTGATATTTACAATGGTGGGTTCCTAAAGCAAATTTAATTTAACCTCATTTGTAGATTTAGGAGAGCTGTGAAATGGTGCAGCAAGGATCTTACAGGATGTTTATTTTATAAAATATTTTTCTAAATTAGAAAAAATGCATATTCACTGTAGTCTTAACTTTGATTTTTTTAAACACTCAAATTCCATTTGGGTCCTGGGCATGCATCTGCCACATGTCTTCCCAAGAAGCACAGCATTGCTTTGGGGTGACTAAGTGCTTTTGTCCCAGCGGAGGACTCCAGAAGATACTGTTCATTTCTGTTTGGGGTTAAAATATTAATTGGTACTGTTTCCTTGTTCAGACCCGTGAGGAGTGGCAGAATGTGTTCCTCATAGCTGCATTGGTGCACTACAGTGGCGTCATCTTCTATGGGATCTTTGCTTCTGGGGAAAAACAGGAGTGGGCAGACCCTGAAAACCTTTCTGAGGAGAAGTGTGGAATCATTGACCAGGATGAATTAGCTGAGGAGACAGAACTCAACCATGAGAGTTTTGCAAGTCCCAGAAAGATGTCATATGGAGCCACCACCCAGAATTGTGAAGTCCAGAGAAAGGAATGGAGAGGACAGAGAGGAGTGACCCTCAACGAGGAAGAGCTGACATCCTACCAGAATGAAGGGGAAAACTTCTCAGATGCATCCTAATGTCTGAGGGGTACTTCCGGCTCCTCCGCACTTTAGAACCAGAAAGTATCCATACCCATTGTCTTCTCCATAGGCTGGCTTGCCAGGGGGTTAACTCTAGGGACGTTGTTGCACGTGGGGGAGCAGGGAGAGATTTACTCAGCAGTAGGGAAACAACTTGCTCTAAGTTCATAAAACGTATGGCTATAACTTTTTTGATTTGCAGTTGATTCTTCTCTCAAAGAATAAACTATTCAGGAAGGAATAATTGGAAGAATAAGAGACAAAATGCCATGTTTTTCAAAGAAAAATGGAAGGAAATGGGGATATTTGGCCTGGAGGAGAGAAAAAAATAGCTGTTACTACCTTTCTGAGAGCAGCCATGCAGGGGTGGGTTTCCTATTCCTAATAAAGGCCACTGCTTTCAAAGGCCCTGTATTGTGCCAGATGCTTTATTACATTCTCATTTAATCTCCACACCCCATGACATAACAATTCTTATCCCCATTTTACAACTGAGGAAAAGAAAGCAACAAAAGACGGACTTGCTCAGGGTCATCCTGCCAGAGGCAGTGCTGAGATTGCGTGTATGCATGCGTGCTCAGCCATGTCCGATTCTTTGCAATCCCATGGACTTCAGCCCTTCAGGCTCCTCTGTTCATGGGATTTCCAGAAAAGAATACTGGAGTGGGTTGCCATTTCCTACTCCAAGTGTTGAGATTGGTGGAGTCCAAAATAGATGTCAATTTTGGAGAAGAAGGTTTTGCTTCAGGTTAGAAGAGATATTTTTAATAATGAAAACTGTAAATGGAGTGGGTTGTCATGTGGATAATTCCCTATCTTGGCAGGCATGGAGGATTGAAAACATTTGGGTTGATGTGGCAGAGAACTTTCAAACATCATATGGGGGACTGGATTCAAACATCCTTAGGGCCCTAGGTAATCTGAGAGCCAAATGAGTCTGTGAATTCATATGCATGTGAAAGTTGCTTAGTCGTGTCCAACTCTTTACGACCCCACGGACTGTAGCCTGCCAGGCAACTCCGTCCATGGGATTTTCCAGGCAAGAATACTGGAGTGGGTTGCCATTTCCTTCTCCAGAGGATCTTCCCAACCTGGGGATCAAACGCAGGTCTCCTGCATTGCAGGCAGACTCTTTACCATCTGAGCCACCAGGGAAACTCATAACATGAATTCATACTTTTCTTATTTTTTTTAATAACAAGAGTCACAGACTATATGAGAGATTCAAATAGGTTAAAAAAAAAGAAGAGGAAAAATGAAAAACTTAGCAAAATAGCAAAGTTCCAGGAATCTGATGGTCAGAATGGCTGAGAAGAAGTAAACTAAATTTCACCCCTTCAGGGAATTCCCTGGCATCCTGTGGTTAGGACTCTGCCATTCCACTGCAGGGGTCCCAGTTCAATCCCTGGTCAGGGAAGTAGGTCCTACAAACTGTGTAGTGTGAACTAAAAAATACAATTTAAACCCATCATAATGTCAAGAATGTGGTTAAACAATGTCCCAAATTACTTGTAAATCTTTAAGACATTTAGTAATTTAAGAAGTTGGTTCATGCATTTTATTAGGTAAAATTCTTAGAAGTGTCCTCTATTTAAAAAAAAATGTATGTCTTTAGCCGTTTTGGCTGGTGATACTAGGAAGCTTGATCAGTTAGACAAAAGTATGATTGAAGTATTCCTAATGACTTTACTCAGAATGATATTCAGGGAAACCACAGTAACATAGCAGTAGTTAAACAGTGAAATACTGAACGTAAACGTCTGAGACAACTAGATCCACAGTTAGTGTTGAAAAACTTATCTTTGCATAAGGCAATAACATGGATACTCTCTAAATGTATTTTAAAATTTAATGATATTTGAAAACAATGTTGGCATGTAAAAATGTTGCTTGAAAATAAAATTATTTTCCTTTTTATTGTTTTTGACATTTTTAATTCTACTTTCAGAAGAAAAAGATAGTATTATAGGAAAAATGGTAGATTTACTTACAGTTTGTTATTGTAGGATTTTTTTCCCTAATTTCTCCCATATATATATATTTCTGGTCCCTAACTGTATCAACAGAATTGTGATGTATTTTATAAAAAGAATACTTTTGGGGGGAAAATGCCTGACTCTCTATCAAATAGTATTATTTATGTCATTGGTATATCATTTATGTTATTATATGTATTTCAATCTCTTTAGTGAAACTATGTAACTTAGAACAATTCCTGGCACATAGAAAGTGCTCAATAAACATTACTTATCATCATCATTATCATCTTTTAACCTTTTTTGGGTTGAAAAGAAAGCATGCTGTTTCCTTTTCACTCTTGACAGGATTTATTGTGAAAGTCGTGCCGTTTTCTGAGTAAAAAAAGAAAACAGAGAAATTTATGGTAGCCAGTGTTTTCTTTTTTCCTTCTGTTAATGAAGTCAATAACTATTTTAAGAACTCATGTTAATCCTTAAGGCAATATTGCAGATTGTGACACAAAGTTGTACTTACTCCAACATTTGAAGTCAGCAGCATATGTAGAAATTTGACAAATTACTTTGATAAATCAAAGCCTTTAGGGCACCTGTCACTTGTCCTTACAGTATTTAAAAAATGGGGTCCTAAGTCATGGTGTTAAAAACTAGAAAACACATTATTTTGTTGTGATGGGTTTAGTAAAGGTCGCAATGAACAAATAATTATATTGGAACATCAGGCAAGTGTATTGAATGGTTTGCAAGTTACTGTACATTTTGCTGCAAATATCCATTTGTAGGTCAGTTCTTAGAGGCAAACTATGGATTCTAGCAAGAAGGGAAGGAGACCTGAGGTGCTAGATTCTTGAGACGAGAAAGTTTGACTGGTCCTTTTTAAACAATGAAAGTTTTGGAACATGAACGTAACAAGAAAAATAGTAATTGTTTAAGAAATAAGGACACATTTATTATCCCTGCCTGGGTGTTAAATTCAAAGTAAAAATTGGAACCTACTATTTCTATTTCACACTGATTCCTTCTGAGCCCAACAGACCTTTTCCTCCCTCCTTGTTTCTTATCTCAGTTAATTACATCACCCTTTCACTGGAAATAAATCTTTGAGTCATCTTTGACTTTTAAGAAAGTAGCCTTTTCTCTCTTCCCTGCCAAGTCCACTTAATTTTATTTTCAATCTGGAGCTCAATGTCTTACATCACTCTTGGAAAATTTTCAGCCATTCTCTCTTACTATACTGCTTTTGGCCCCTTTTTTCTGTAGGCTCTTTCTGAGAACCCAGAACGGATGCTGGTCTGCGGGTAGCACTCTGACCATCACTTCTGTATTTTCCAGGCTTTTTGCCTCTATCTGTGTTATTCTGGATATCTTCTGACTTATTTTTAAGTCCTTTATTTCTCTCTCTACAAGGTTCAGTCTAGTAAAACTCCACTCATTGTGTTCTTAATTTCAGTTATTGTGTTTTCAATTTTAGAACATTTAGTGGTTCTTTTTCAATCCTGCTATATCCTTAAATAAAATATTTCCAGTTCTTTGCTGAAATTTTCAACACTGTATTTTATTTCCTGGAACTCAAGGAGCTAATTATTTTAAAGTCTGATCAGTGTCACTATCTGGAGACCATGTAATTCTGTGTCTATTTTTCTACTGGTTTTGCTGACTCTTGTTCACAGTATCTCATCTCAGTCTGCGCTTCGTTTTCTTTGATTGTATCCAAAATTATATTGGAAAATTGCTTGTAGAATTTTTTAGAAAAAATGTTCATTTATTTTAGGCTTAAAATAATGTGTGTGTCTGTGTTTGTTTGCTTCCTTTTTCTCCAGAAAGGATTTTCATTTGCTTCTTTCAAGAGCCTGAAGGCATTAGCAATCTGGAATCTCTTTAATCCATTTGAAAGGCCTGAGATATTCTGGGCCACCCAGATGATCTGAAGTTTGGGCTACAGGCAGTGTGGAGACTCTTTTTATTTCAATTTACTCTTGTTTCTGGAATACAGTACTTCAGGGTCCCATCCTACATACTGTGTTTTCCCCAGCATCCAACTTTTATGTCTATACCAGGTTATCAAACTACTCAGATATCAAATACTGGCTTTGTTATAATTAGCAAATGCTCCCAGGAGAAAAGTGACCTTAAATGTCAGGCTTACTTCTCTGGACTTTCATCTTCTCCCAGATGGCCAGATGGTGGCCAGGTGATTTTTCACTGCCATGATGGTTCCACAATGCTTTTTTGAGCAGACATTAAAACATTTTTTGTTGTCTTTTCTAGTGTGGAGTTGGTCTGAACTACCTAGTCTGCCATTAATGGATGCTGAAGTCCCTTTTAATTATATCTTTATAAGTTCTCTAGAACTAATTTATTTCCCTAGGGTTACTGTGGTATTAAATTAAATCTCAAATATCAGCAAATGTTTATTTCTCTCTTGTGTTACTAGCTGAGTATGGGTTGGATTGAGTGGACTGGAGGCTTATTCCAAACAGTCAGTCAGGTACCCAGGATTTATTTTTTCTTCACTTACCATTTTGTTGTTCACAATTTGGAACATATAAGCAATTTTTAAAATATACTTTTCCAGATTCTTTTCCATTATAGGTTCAGTTCAGTTCAATTCAGTCGCTCAGTCGTGTCCTACTCTTTCCAACCCCATGGACTGCAGCACACCAGGCTTCCCTGTCCATCACCAACTCCCGGAGCTTGCTTAAACTCATGTCCATCAAGTTGGTGATACCATCCAACCATCTTATCCTCTGTTGTCCCTGTCTTTTCATGACTTCAACCTTTTCCAGCATCAGGCTCTTTTCTAAGGGATCAGTTCTTCACATCAGGTGGCCAAAGTATTGGAGTTTCAGCTTCAGCATCAGTCTTTCTAATGAATAGCCAGGACTGATTTCCTTTAGGATTGACTGGTTTGATCTCCTTGTAGTCCAAGGGACTCTCAAAAGTCTTCTCCAACACCACAGTTCAAAAGCATCAATTCTTCAGTGCTCAGCTTTAAGAAAGCTGAGAACAATTATAGGTTATTATAAGATATTGAATATTGTTCCCCATGCAACATCCTTGTTGTTTATTTTATATGAAGTCATGTGTATCTCTTAACACATACTCTTAATTTATCCACCCCTCCCCCCACCCCCTTTGGTAACTTTAAGTTTATTTTCTATGTCCGAGTCTATTTTTTTTGTATGTAGATTCATTTGTATAATTTTTTAGATTCCACATATAAGCGATATTATATGTTTGTCTCTCTCAGTGTGACTTACTTCACTTAGTATGGGAATCTCTGATCTGTCCCTGGTGCTGCATAGGACAATATTTCATTCTTTTTTATAGTTGAGTAGTATTCCATTGTATGTATATATCACACTTGTTTATAAGATTTGATATCACCAAAGAAGTGAGGAGGGAGAAGGAGGCACACTGGCTTTTCACTACCTTACCTGGAAATGCAGTGTTATTTCTGCTCCTAGTTTGGGTGGAGAATAAAGGAGAGCATGTGAATTACTGAGAGAGCACTAGTTGCTTCTGTTACTCAACTCTACTAGGTAGGGGTCTTGTGAACTCTCACTTGGCATATTGAAAGATTCTCCTAACCCTGAGTGCCAAAAATGCCGTGACTGTGCTACACGGTATTCTAGGAGATTGGAACTAAGTCGTAGGGAGCAAATCTTGTATGGAAAGGCTATTTGGGCCCCTTCCAGGAGAAACCACAGAGATTGATATCTTTATTAGAATTGAAAGTCATTAAAGTACAGTAGATTTTGGTCTGATTCAAACCTGGCCTTAATCGCCATGCAGACCAATTTGAAGAGCTATGGAAGCTGAAATTTTCTTTAAATTTCATTTGTCACTGAAATTTTCTTTAAATTTCATTTCTTATGCTAGGCCCGTTCCATATGTGATCTGATTTAATTCTCATGGCCACTCAATGAGGAAATTTCAACTATTTATTCCCAAGTATTTAACTATTTATTAAAATATAAATGGTGTTTCAGAGCAGAACTTATACTCAAGAACTCTAATGGCCATATTTTAATCTTAATTCTTTTTTAAAAGTTGAAGTATATTGATTTACAATATCATATTAATCTTAACTAAATATTAATCTTAATTCAATGTTTAATCTGTTCTCCACCTCTTCTCCTGGCTGCAGTAAATTCAGACCATGGTAATTTTTAAAGTCAGGAGAATGTCCCAGTAATTTCAGGAAGGTGTGAGCGAACTGATGGAATGAGCTGTGGTAGTTTGATCCAGATGCCAGTACAGGGCCAGGTGAAAACCCAGATGAACAGGTGAGATCCCTATTCTCAACAGCTGCTGGACTGGAGTGAGATGGAAGAAAACCCCTAGGGAAAATAGGGGCCCCTCTATTTTCCCAATTTTCCCTGGTTACCCCGATAAGAAGGCTGAACCCAATGCTTACTCTGTGTGTGTGTGTGGTGGTGGTGGTGGTGGTGTTGGGGAGTTTCAGGGGGTTGCCAGAAGATTGAATTTCTCTCAGACATCCAAGATATGGAAACACAAACACTGTCCAGATGCTCAGTACATGCCCTGCACAAAATAGAGGCTCAGTAAACATATTCTTCAAAATCTGATGTACTTAAGGATGATTATGCTGGAGGTGATTTTCAGGTTGATTGGTCAAACATGGCAGGTTAAATGTAAGTCTACTTCCTAAGATTATAATAAAGGAATAAAAGAGCACATAAATTTTCCAGGACAAAGAGAAAGGAAGAGACAACCACATTTGGGGAGTGAAATAGGGATACATCAGCCTTAACTGAGTTCAGCAGAACCAAATCAGAAAAGAAGGAAGCTGTTTTGTGTTACCGAATGAGCGGAAGCTGAGACTTTGGAGGTACCAGGGACAGGTACCTCTGGAGAACAGAGTGAGTGGGTAGACTGACGTTAGAGGAAGGGAACTGAAAACACAGGGCTAGTTGAAGGTTAGAAATGCCTGATGTAGCAACCCTAGTGAAAATGCATGTAAGGAGTAGTTATAACTGCAGAGCTCAACCACTAAACTGCCCCTCCCCACACCTAGTGCAAAATGGGAGCTTTATTTTCTGCACAGGAAATCTCTGGATTCAAGAACACTTGTCATAGCTGCATATAAATTCCAAAAGATAGAGACTTCAGTTTGTTTTGGTCACTGATGAATCTAAAGTACCTAGAACAGTGTCTGGCATTTAATAGCCACTTGGTAAATACTTGTTGAATAAATGAATGAATGAACCTCATTAAACACAGGGGTATTAATTAAAAGTTTCCATCCTAAACACTGAAAACTTTCAGCCACATTCATGCACCAAGTTTCCAAAATGCTGGTCATCAAGCTCATACCCTCTAGGCAAGAGACCTAAGGATTCACAGTGTGAGCGGTAGGAACTCACTTTCTAAGAGAAAGGCTTACAGTCATTGACATTTGGGGGTTTCCCCATCAAAATAAGTAGACCCCTGCCCAATCCTTTCCTGTGGAGGCCACCCACCATGCCCTTCCAATGGGAATAAACATTCATTTATTTAATCTACAATTATTTATCATCTTTAACCCCACTCCAGTACTCTTGCCTGGAAAATCCCATGGATGGAGGAGCATGGTGGGCTGCAGTCCATGGGGTCGCTAAGAGTCAGACATGACTGAGCGACTTCACTTTCCCTTTTCACTTTCATGCATTGGAGAAGGAAATGGCAACCCACTCCTGTGTTCTTGCCTGGAGAATCCCAGGGACGGGGGAGCCTGGTGGGCTGCCGTCTATGGGGTTGCACAGAGTCAGACACGACTGAAGCGACTTAGCAGCAGCAGCAATGAGCATTTCAATTATTGAGCACTTATAATGGTTTGCTGCTACTGCTGCTAAGTCACTTCAGTCGTGTCCGACTCTGTGCAACCCCATAGATGGCAGCCCACCAGCTCTCCCTGTCCCTGGGATTCTCCAGGCAAGAACACTGGAATGGGTTGCCATTTCCTTCTCCAATGCATGAAAGTGAAAACTGAAAGTGAACTCGTTCAGTCGTGTCCAATTCTTAGCGACACCATGGACTGCAGCCTACCAGGCTCCTCTGTCCATGGGATTTTCCAGGCAAGAGTACTGGAGTAGGGTGTCATTGTCTTCTCCGATAATGGTCTAGGCACTGCAAATAGAAGATAAGTGAACAAAATAAGTCTCTGCTCTCATAGAGCTTACATTCTAGAGGACAGACACTGCAAGTAAGCAGGTTGATAATTAAATTCAGTATATGGCATGTGAGAGGGTGATGAGTGCTAAAGACAAACATAGAACAGCATAAGGGGACAGGGAGTGAGGGGTTGGCATATTCAGGGATGTAGTGAACTTTCAGCAGAGACCTAAAGGCAGTGAGGAAGAAGTCAGGAGCCTATTTGGGCCAAGGGTTCCAGGAATAAGAAAAAGCAAGTACAAATGCTGTGCATGAAGTGGGAATACACCTGGCATATTTAAAGAACACCAAGTCTTTTAAAGTGGTTAGGTTCCAGACATATTTCAAAGGAAGACAGAACATTTGCTGAGAAGCATAAGACTGGGGAGGATCAGACTTGGTAGGGGGAGAAATCCAGGATCAAAAATTTTGGACATATTTGACTTGGGAATTTTATTTGCCTATTGATTGGTCCTGGGTGTTCTTTGGAAGGAATGATGCTAAAGCCGAAACTCCAGTACTTTGGCCACCTCATGTGAAGAGTTGACTCATTGGAAAAGACTCTGATGCTGGAAGGGATTGGGGGCAGGAGGACAAGGGGACAACAGAGGATGAGATGGCTGGATGGCATCACTGACTCGATGGACGTGAGTCTGAGTGAACTCCGGGAGTTGGTGATGGACAGGGAGGCCTGGCGTGCTGTGATTCATGGGGTCGCAAAGAGTCGGACACGACTGAGCAACTGAACTGAACTGAACTGATTGATTGCTGAGTAGCAATACCAGTGGGCAGTAGAAGGCAGTCTGGGATTCAGGGCAGAGGTCAGAGCTGGAGCTATACATTCATGAGTCATTGTCACATCACACTGATGGCAGTTAAAGCCTCGAGACCTGGATGAGATCATCAAGACTTGCACATGATTGAGCCCTGGGAGCAGTCCAACAGAGAGACATGTCAGGAGATGAGGAGGAGTTAGCAGAGGATAGGGAAAAGTAAGGAAGCGGGCTAGAGAAGGGGACCCAGAGAGGATGGCATCCTGCTGCTAGGTAAAAAGGAAGGGCTTGAAGGAGGGGTGATTGTTAGCAAAGGGTCAGGGCACAATCAGTTGCATCAAAGCTGCTATTAAATGAAGTAAGAGGGCTGAGAATGGGCCATTGGAATTGGCGGCATGGAGGTCATCGTTTTAACGTAGTGGTGAGGATAAAAGCCTGATGGAGTGTATTCAACAAAGGCTGGACTTTTTACTGTCTTCCTCTTACATATGAATAGACAGCCAAAGATTGCTGAGAGTTCAGGAAAGTTTCCGATACTAAAGACAGAGTTCAACACTGATAGGGAGGAAGGTAATTGGAGGAAACCCAACATCACAGGGAGTAGAACAAACCTTAATCTAAAAGAGAAGAAAAGTTGTGTCACTGCATGCGTGACACAAAAATAGGTTTGTTTTTTGTTGTTGTTGTTTTTAAGGAAGAAATGTCCAGAGAAGCAGATACGGCTAGATAGAGAGAATTTTGAGTCTGGGAGGTGACTACGACTCCAGGGCTGGAAAGCTCTTCAAACACAGGAACAGGACCAGCACAAAGTAACCTCTTTCTCTTCTTTTTCCCCCTTTCCTCCCTTCCCCTCTCCTTTCTCTCTCTCTCTGCCGTCACATGACAAAATTAAAACAATTTAGTACTGACCTTGGTGTCCTTTATTTAAGGGAAACAACCCATGGCTGAGGGGCGGTAAGGAGGGGGTAGTTTAATGCTTACTAGCAGTGAAGCAGTCTTCCCAGCGATTTTGGGCAAGAGAAAACTTTTACAAAATGTTAGAAGAAACAACTCAGAAACTGGGTGTGCTTGGCCAGGAGGTCGAGGATGTCTTAATAAGGCGTGCAGGTCCTATTTTCTAGAATGAGGTGAGCTCACCAGCGCTGAGTTGGAGGATTGACTGGGGTTAGATGTTCCCTGTCAGGTGTATCCTGCCAAGTGCAGACTGAGGTGTGATTTGCGAATGTGGGCGGCGCCATCTTGGGATCCTGACAAGTTGAGTTAACCTTCTCATGCCTAATTATAACATCCTGCAGTAAAGCTGAAGTCAAATAACTTAGACATACCATGGATGTGAGAGACTTTGGACACTCTCGGCCATCCGTGTGATGACTTTTTGTAGGATCCGGGTAAACGGGCTAGAGAGTTGCTGCCAGGTGGATCTGCTTTGTCTTTTTTTCCCTCAGCTTAATCGGGTGGGGCTGGATGCAGCCACGTTTCAGTCAGGCTTGTGGCCGAGCAGAACTAACCTGCCGTATGAAAACGAGGAGAAGAAGGGGAACATTTGTTGATGAAATTAACTTCGCCACAAATTTCATACAGATACAGCCTCACAGGAAAGGAGGAGTGACGACAGATCCTGAAGCTGGTTGTGTGCTTAGTCGCTTAGTCCTGTCTGACTCTCTGCGACCGCATGGACTGCAGCCCGCCAGACTCCTCTGTCCATGGGATTCTCCAGGAAAGAATACTAGAGTGGGTTGCCATGCCCTCCTCCAGGGGATCTTCCCAACCCAGGGACCGAACCCAGGTCCCCTGCATTGCAGGCAGATTCTTGACGGTCTAAGCCACCAGGGAAGCCCAAGAATACTGGAGTGGGTTGCTCTTTCCTTTTCCAGGGGAACTTCCCGACCCAGGAATGGAACCGGGGTCTCCTGCATTGCAGGCAGATTCTTTTCCACCTGAGCTACCAGGGAAGCCCCCTGAAGTGGGTTAAAGCCACTGATGTGGGTCGTGGTTGTGAGGTGTAGGCACTGGAGACCTGCAGATTTCTCAACATGAGGTCTGCGAACACACAAGAAAATATGAACCAGATGGTAAGTTGTGACTTCTCTCCGAAAGTCATCTGGAGAGAAGATTTATCTGTAATCTACAGCTGCTGTCATAGTCTCAAAGGTTTCCATGATCCAAAAGAGGTCTAAGATTGGGAATTCCCTGGCAGTCCAGTGGTCAGGACACTGGGCTTGCACTACCACGGGCACTAGTTGGATCCCTGGTAGGGGAACTAAGATCCCGAAAGACACACAGCATGGCCAAAAAAATAAAATAAGATTTGACTAGAACTACCAGTACTAAATGGAAGGAAACCTAGTAAATTGTAGGCATTGCCTGAGATGCTCTTTGTGGAAAACTGATTCTCTAGCTTAGGCGCCTGGCGTTCTCATAGTCCCAACTTCTTTTTTTTTTTTTTTTGAACTTAATTTTCTATCATAGTTCCCATCTCCTTCCTTCATTTGGAGTCTTTGTTCTAATCCTTTTCCATACCCCCTTTCTTCTTTCTCTACTGTTTAATAGATCCACTGAGGAGCTTGGCTTGGAGTGGTGGGGCAATCAGGTAGGCAGGAACTTCTCCAATTTATTTATCATCTTTCACACTGTTCCTAGTAGTGATTATAAAATATTGACATTAAGTAGATAAACTCATTTTGAAAGTACTTGCATGGTGTCTTTTCAAGCTACATGATGTTTGACCATGATATATACTAAAGGGTGATGAGAAACACCCCAGAAAGATGTTAACATCCTTGATTGGAATGGAACTATAAATTAATGGAAAATACTATGAAGTACTGTGAATAAATAGCCATAAAGGCTGGTTAAATATTATCACTTAAAGAACCATTAAGAAATAATGCTATTTATATAACCAAAGTGAATCCCATTTCTCTGTAGATCAAACAATTATGCACAGCAAGAGCAAGCATCTTGGCTTTCACTAATTACAGAATTTTTTTCCCACAAAATGGCTTTTTATATTTTGATAGTGCTGATTGTTTTAGAGTTGTTCCCAAGGATTCATATTCAAAGATCATCTTTCAGTCTGTCACATTTTTAAGAATGATGTAATGCTTTCTTGATTATTTCAACATAACATAAAATGGAAATTCCATGGTTTGAGGTTTGCAGATAGTTCCTTTTTAATCTTCTTTAGGAACACATTTCATAATGAGTTTTGGTCTAAAATGTGATCCTGGTTTTCATCAGAATTTCTCTCACTCTATTTTTGGCTGAAATGGGATAAAGAGTCAAATGACTTTTGACTCTTTTTTGTCTAGTGTTTGTAGTTTCACACAGTTTTAATATGCTTGAGGATAAGATTTCATTTTTGTAGAGAAAGGTTTAAGTTGTCCAGCATATCTCTGTGAGCTGCACTATCTCTCTGATGAAGGCCATAATATTTTATCTTTTTTAGAGAGATCGAAGACCATAGCTTTTATGGATGGATTCATTATTGTTTTAAGGATGAAACTGGTATTTAAAATATGCAAATGTTATGTTACTCCTATTTAAAATCCCAGAGATTTCTGTATTACTTGTCTATCACTTGAGGGCAAATCACCACTGATTTTATGTCTTTGAGACACAAAACTATGTACTGGCTCACACCTCTACGGGTTGGCTATTTCAGTTGGACTCAACCAGGTGGTTCTTCTACTGGTCTTCCCTGGAGTCACCCTTGTGACTGTAGTCATCTTGTGCTTGACTTGGTTTGGATGACCTAGATGGCTTTACTGGCTCTTGGTGCTAGCTGTTGCCTGTGGTGCCCTGGCTCTCTACCACATGGCCTCACATCCTCTGACTGGCTAGACCCAGCTTCATTACATGATAGACGTTATAGATATAATAGATAGAATGTACTTCTTACATTATAAGAAGGAGAGAATGGAAGCAGTAGGGGCCTCTTGAGGCCAAGTCTCAGATGCCTCACAGTGTCACTTCTCCCACATTTTTTGGTTCCAGAGCCATCCCCAATTTGAGGAGAGGGATGATAGATTTCACCCCCTGATGGAAGGAGCCTCAAAATCACATTGCAATGGGACATCCATATTGGATTGCAAGGATTATAGTGATCATCTCTGTAGGCAAACCTACCATAGCTTCTCATCTCAATTAAAATAAAAACCAAATTTTCACTATGGCTCCCAAGTCCCTACATCTTCTGACTTCCTTTTCAATTTTGTATTGTTCCACTCCTCCCTTCGTTCATTGCCCTCTTTTCTGTTACTCAAATGACCTCACCTTGTTGTTCTCCCTGTCTCAATGCTCCTTCTTATATCTAGGCTCCTTCTTGTCATTCAGGTCTTAGTTAAATGTCACTAAAAGTATATTTTAAAAAACACTTTATTGAGGTATGACTGGCACATTAAAAAAGCTATGCTTATTTAATGTATATAACTCTATAAGTTTGGGAATATATACATACTCATGAAACCATCATCAGTGTCAAGGTCATAGACACATCCATCACCACCCAAAGATTTCCTCCCACTATTATTAGTGTGTGGTGAAAACACTGGATATAAGATCTATACTTATTCAATTTTGAGTATACAGTACTGTTGGCTAGACACCATGCTGTGTAATAGATCTCCAGAATTTATCTTGCATAACTGAAATTTTGTAACATTTGACCATCACCTGCTCATATCCCTTCCTTGCTTCCTAACCCCAGTGACCACAATTCTACTCTGCTTTTGTGAGTTTGACGTTTTTTTTTGGCCACATTGTGCAACACATGGGATCTTACTTCCCCAAACAGGGACTGAACCCATGCCCCTTGCAGTGGAAGAATGGATTCTTAACCACTGGCTCACCAGTGGTGGCGAGGGGAGGTCCCGAGTTTACCTGTTTTAGATTCCACATAATAGAACCCTCAGAATGTCTTAAGTTGCCTCTTTCACTTTCTTAGCAACTCTTTATTATTTGTATGCTTTTATCTATTTTATTTATCACTTTCTAAATGATCTTTTTTAAAAAAATATGCTTATTGCTTATTTTTCCACTGGAATTAAGGTCTTTGGGAGCTAAGGCTTTGTCTGTCCTGTTTATTCCTATTTATTCAAGGATGAGAATGTGTCTTTGTAATGGTCCTCAACCTTGGCTACACTCTAGAGGGTGTGGGGTGATGCCCAGGCTGTACTCCAGACAACTAGAAATGCAAAAGGATCCCATAGAGCAGCCAAAAGGAAGGACCACTGGCTAGCCTGAAAACCTCAGAGAAGAGCAGGAACCAGGGCTGGTCTTAAAGAGAAGGCAAGATTTAGAGACATGGGGCAAAGAAGAAAGCCTTCCTCTCAGAAAGGATGTAGGAGGAGCAACAGGGAAAGGAACTAGATATTGCAGAACAAGTAATGCCAGGAATTGACTTGTTAACTTGATTTGATAAGCTGTTGGTACATTGACCATTCTTCCTGAATTTTCCAGACTAGCTGATTTGAAATACTGTGTTCCATTTTCTATGTAAATCAACAACACATCTTTTAACATTTGAGCATCTAAACTCCAACTCTAAGGCAGAAGCAACACAAAATCATAGTAAAATGATGGATCTTTTTTTTAGAAAAATGATGAATATTTTTTAGAAAATATTAGGTTGGTGCAAAAGTAATTGTGGTTTTTGCATTGTTGAAATTTGCCATTTGATATTGGAATATAGTCTAAATAAATGTGGTTATGTTATACATCATTTTAATGCACATTTCTTGCTTTTCATTTTTGCTAATGGCTTCTACTTACTGTTTATATCTATTTTAGACTAGGGAAATAATGTTAGACAAAAAGCAAATTTGAGCAGTTTTATTTGAGTTCAAAACGGCTGTAAAGCAGCAGAAGCAATTTGCAACATCAACAGCCATTTGGCCCAGGAACTGCTAATGAACATACAATGCAGTGGTGGTTCAAGAAGTTTTGCAAAGGAGATGAGAGCCTTGAAGGTAATGAGTGCAGTGGCTGGCCGTCAGAAGTTGATACCAACCAGCTGAGAGCCATCATCGAAGCTGATCCTCTTACAATTGAAAAGTTGCCAAAGAATTCAATGTCAGCTATTCTTCCATCATTCGACATTTGAAGCAAATTGGAAAGGTGAAAAAGCTTGGTAAGTGTGTGCCTTGTGAGCTGACTGGAAATCAAAAAGTTGTCATTTTGAGGTGTCATCTTCTCTTATTCTATGCAACAATGACGAGCCATTTCTCTATTGGATTGTGACGTGTAATGGAAAAGTGGATTTTATACAACAAGATGAGTTGGAGAAGAAGCTCCAAAGCACTTCCTAAAGCCAAACTTGCACCAAAAAAGGTCATGGTCACTGTTTGGTGGTCTGCTGCCAGTCTGATCCACTACAGTTTTCTGAATCCTAGTGAAATCATTACCTCTGAGAAGTTTGCTCAGCAAATCAATCAGATGCACCGAAAACTGCAATGCCTGCAGCTGGCATTGGTCAACAGAAAGGGCCCAATTCTTCACAACAGTGCAGGACCACACATCACACAATCAACTGCTTCAAAAGCTGAATGAATTGAGTTTTGAGGTTTTGTTTCATCCGCCATATTCACCTGACCTCTCGCCGGCTGACTACCACTTCTTCAAGCATCTTAACAACACTTTTCAGGGAAAACACTTTCATAACTAACAGGAGACAGAAAATGCTTTCCAAGAGTTCACTGAATCCCAAAGCATGGATTTTTATACTATAGTAATAAACAAACTTATTTCTCACTGGCAAAAATGTGTTGATTGTAATGGTTCCTATTTTGGTTAATAATGATGTGTTTGAGCTTAGTTATAATGATTTAAAATTCACAGTCCGGTACGGGGAGGGAGGTGGGAGTGGGTTTCAGGATGGGGAACACATGTACGCCTGTGGAGGATTCATGTTGATGTGTGGCAGAACCAATACAATATTGTAAAGTAATTATCCTCCAATTAAAATAAATAAATTTAAATTTTAAAACATAAATAAAAAAATAAAATTCACAGTCCAAAACCATAATTATGTTTGCACCAACCTAATAGCTACTCTGATATGAAAAATCTTGTCATTTAAGAAAGCAACTTTGTATCCTTAACTAGGGGCACAGGAATGATTAAAGTGATGTTTTAGGATTGTTCTGTAAGAACAGATTGGAGATTAGAGGCAAGAAAAGGAAAGAGGTAGGTACCCCAGCCATGCTGGTGTATTTATCCGCATGAAGTGAATAAGGGTCAGGGTGATGGGGACATAAAGTCGAGGGTGGATGTGAGAGGCATTTGGGGGGAAAAAGCAAGTCACAAGTCATGATGATGGGTCAGTAGTGTAACAGCTAGGAGGGAAGGGTGGCCTTACCCTCATGGGTTAAATTATTTTGGTGAGCATTTATATTGATCAGTTTCACAGAATTAAATTCACGTAATGCTGTGTGTTACCTGAATGACAGGGCAAAGAGCAGAGAGAAAAAGCCTGGCACCACGTTTCAAAAACCTAAATCCTTTAGTTTCTAAATTGAGATATAATTCACATACTATACATTTCACTCTTTTAAAGTGTATAATTCAGTGGCTTTTCATATATTCATGAGGTTGTGCAATTTACATCACTGTCTAATCCGGAACATTTTTATCACCCCAGAAAGAACCCTGTACTCATTAGCAACCATTCCTCATTCCCCTCTCCCCATCTCTTGGAGACCACTAATCTCCTTTCTGTCTATGGATTTGCCTATTGTGAACGTTTCATATACATGGAATCATATAATATATGGTATTTTGTGATTGCTTTCATTTAGCATTTCTTCAAGGTTTATCCATGTTGTAGCATATGCAGGCATGCATGCTCAGTTGTTCAGTCATGTCCAACCCTCTGTGACCCCATGGACTGTAGCCCGCCAGGCTCCTGTGTTCATGGGATTATCTAGGCAAGCATACTGGAGTGGGTTGCCATTTCCTCTTCCAGGGGATCTTCCCCACTCTGGCATCAAACCTGCCTCTTCTGTGTCTCCTGCATTGGCAGGTGGATTCTTTACCACTGAGCCACCTGGGAAGCCTGTTGTAGCAGATATCAGCACTTCATTCCTTTTTATGGCTGAATAATATTTCATTGTATGATATACCACATTTTATCTATTCATCAGTTATTTGGGTTATTTATGCTTTTTGGCTTTTATGAATAATGCCTAAACCCTGCATTTTAAGATTGCCTTTACTACATTCTACATTCATGTGCTATTTTCAGTATTTCAAGGGAACTACTGGAAACATCCCTTTGGCTCACACAGATGTTAGAATGATGCCATTAAAATGGAAGATCAGGCCACTCCTTTTCTCAAAATGCTCCAGTGACTCCCTTCTCACTTGTAGTAAAAGACAATCCTGAGTACAAACTCCAGGGCTCTCTTCAGTCTGTTTTTCTAACTGTATCTCCTGGCCCCACCCTTTGTCTCCAATGCCCTGGCCTTCTAGGTGATACTCAGCTGCACTGGGCAGGCTTTCTCTTCTGGTTCTTGCTTGCACCTCTTCTCCCAAGGATCTCAATGGATCACTGTCACCTCCTCGCTCAGACCTTTTCTGATCTCACAGTTGAAAAGAACACCCTTGGACCCCCACTGTACTTTGCATATCCCATCTCCCTTCTTGTTGTATTTCCCTTAGAACTTATTCTATCTATATATTTTATTTTCTTATTTATAGTCTCTCTTCATTAAAATGCAAACTCTGTAAGAGTAAGAAATTTGATGCATTGTGTTCATCCATATATCCCCAGCACTTAGAATTTCTTTTGCCAGATAATAGGTGTTAAATATTTGCAGAATGAATGAGTGAATATACTTAAAATTAGGCTGCTTAGGCTATTTAAAATAACAGATTTTTTTTGGGGGGGGTGTGGTTTGACTGGAAGGATAACCATTCAGTATGAAAGTGTGTCTAACTCCTGATGATCGAAAGTTCTTAAGCGCATAAGTCTTTGACTATACTCATCTGACTAAGGTAAAAGAAAAATACAGGCATCGTCTCTCAGACGCACCAGTTTATTTGGTAGAAAAAACTTCAGAAACCTGGGTCTCTCCTGGGGGAGGCTGTGGGGAACACAGGGAGTGCCTCATGGTGAGAAATTTGGGAACAGCTACTCTAAACAACTATCTGAAAGGATGTTGGTTAATGTGGTTGGTTAATTACTGAGAAATTCCAGGAAAGAAAAAAAGCTACATTTTAAACAAACGTTTATCAGCATGTACCATTTGACTGGTCTACTGTCCAAAGGTTCCTCTTGCAGCTCTTTTTGGCAGCACTTGTGTAAAACTGAGGCAGCAGTAAGTGACAAAGGTTTTATTTATCTCCCGTTATTATCTGTTGACTTTTTAAAAGGCTCAGTAACGAACAGCAGCAGGGTGAAGCAATGTCTTGTGAGGCCTAGGGTTCCCACGAGCCCTCTTGAGACTTTCTGAGCCCGTGAGAGAGAACATCAAGGAATCTTTTTATTATATAGCTGTGTGAAATGAGGCTCCAAAAGGGGAAGTAATGTTTTCAAAGACACACGGTAAAATAAGAATCTGCCAAAGCAAAATGAAGCTAGTACTAATTTGAGAGAATTCATCTCAGTTGTACTCTGATTACACTGGACATTTTCTATGCACAGATTCTATACACATACTTCATCAGTAGTGTGACCTTTGAGATAGAAGTTATCTTTTCCTTTTACTTTCAAGAGATCTGAGACTGACAGAGGCTAACTTACCCCAAACTTCAAGTAAATGGCACAGCTAGGATTCAAATCTCCTTATTCAGATCTGTTGTGAAAATCTTTGGTCTCTTTCTATGAAGTCTTGTGTCTCCAGGTGGGAAAATCTCAGTACAGATCTCATAGTTCCTACCTCCTGACATTCACAAATAATGATGATGATGGTGATGATTATAACGCATACTTACTGTGTGTCTACGTTATTCTAGCTTCTGGGGTATGTTTTAAAAAAGCAAGAAAAATTCCTGCCCTTGTGGGGAAAGAAAGACAATCAGTATAATATAGAAACAGTTTATGTAGTTTTTCAAAGTGATCTATGTGATGGGGAAAATAAATAGAGCAAAGTAAGGGGCATGTTCAAATAGAGTGGTCAGGGCAACTTCACTCAGAAGGTAAATACTTGAAGGAGTTGAAGATACAGTTATCTGGAGTGAAATGTTTGATGAAGAGAGAAGAGCTACTGCAAAGGCTCTGAGGTGGGATCATGTCCTATGGGTTTGAGAGACAGTAAGAATAGTCAGTGTGACAACCATGGTGAGAGTGGAAGCAGAGAATGTTGGTGGGGTTGGGGTGGTGGGTGGTGAGGTCTGGTGGAACAGGGGCCAGATTGTGCCTCATAGGTTACAGTTAAGATATTGGTTGGCTTTTACTCTCAGTGAAATGGGGGAGTCTTTGTAGGATTTGGGGAGGAGAATCAAATTTACACATTAAAAGGATCCCACTGGCTGTTGAGGAAAGTGAAAGGGGAGAAAGGTGGCCACACTAGATACGTGCCTCCTTCAAACATCTAGACAAGTGATGGTGATGGCTTAGACCAGAGTGGTAGCAAGGGAGGGAGAGAGAAATGATTGGGTTCTGGATAAGATTTGCTGAAGGATTTGAGAGAAAGAGAGGAATCAAGGATACCTGTGACCTCCCCACGAGACATCTCCCCACTGAATCTTCTAAGCAACTCTGCTGCAAGGCAGTTGAGGGTTCAAGAACCTTCACGGTATGTGTGCGTCATGTGGCAAAATATTTTTCAGTGTGAAGAGGAACCAAAATACTTAAACTATTTCATCAAAACAATCACTCTATGTAAGACACAATATTTTTAAGTCTCAAGAATCAGAAATCTAGTGCTGTTATCTCTCTATTTGATCACAGTCAGAGTTACTTCATCTTCTGAGCCCGAAGTTCTTTTTCTGTAAGATGGGGATCACTGTTCTGCTCTCTCAATTATGAGACAGTGTGAACTCTGAGCAGTGATTTGTTTGGTTAACTGCTGGACTCACACTTAGAATGGTGCTTGTGACATTGTAGGTGCTCAGCAAACTCAAATGACTAGATGGAAGAGAATGTACTCAAAGATCTTGGGGGTGGGAATTGTAAGTCTATGTTAGGTTTATTATTAAGTAAGACAACTGCCAAGACAAGCAGCTTTGGGGGAGCCTAAATTAACAGGATAATTACTTTGCTTTGACTCAGCCTGTCACTTTTGATTGTTCATATAATGGAATGATGAGGACATCCCCTCAGAGTTTCTAGCCTCTGGTACTCATATGCCTTTTCATAAGCTAGCAGCACCTGGACAACTTATGTAAGAACAACTTTGATGAGCACCCTCTTTTTAATTAAGGACGTCTGCTTTTTCTGTCCGTCTCATTAGAGAGTTTCTTTGCACCATGCGTCTGATTGCGGGTGAAGCTGATAATGAAAATATACAAGGTGCATAAAGCCGAGGGGAACTGAATTCTAATCTCGTCAATGAGTTAATACATGGAAACTCTTAGAACTGTAAGAAAAAGCTCCAGAAATACTAGCCGTTCTTATTATCTGTTCGTTCATTCATTCATTCGTTCATTCATTCATTTTCCTCCTCTCTCCATCCCTCCATTTCTTCCTTCCTTCCTAACTCACTAATCCATTCATTTATGGCTGTTTTCTGACACCTATTTTGTGAAGGGTCTTGTGGTATGTGTAGGGCATATAAAGATGAATGAGATACTACCTCTACTCAGTGAGATATTCACATGAAGCCAATCAGAAAACAATGCAGGAATGGCATCTGTCCAGCCCATCTTTTTCCTGACATCATATTGTTGTTGTTCGGTCGCCCAGGAATGTCTGACTCTGCGACCCCATGGACTGCAGCATGTCCTGGAGTTTGCCCAAGTTCATGTCTATTGCATTGATGATGTCATCCAGCCATCTCATCCTCTGACACCCTCTTTTCCACTGGAGGAGAGAATGGCAAACCACCCCAGTATATGTGCCATGAGAACCTCATGAACTGTATAAAAAGACTAAAATGACATTAATGTAACAAATACCTGAGTGGGTGGTCCTAAGTTCCCCAGACTTTTGAGGTCCCCCTTTCCCTTCATATAGGAATAAAATATTTCCAGCCTCCATCACATGTGGGAAATTCAGCACCCTACGCAAAAGCTTTCTAATGATTCCTGTTTGTCAGTTCTCACTCCAGTTTCTTTCTTGCTCTTCATTTGTCATCTTGACTCCTACTTTTTTTGTGCTAGATCTGAATGGATTTACAATGAGCAACCCAAGCTGTACTACTCAAGCTTACTATGGATAAGAGATTTTTATCATGCATTTTGTGTGGATAATGGGAGATGGAGTGTGTAATTTAAGCACAGAGTAGGAACCTAAGTTCATACTCGATGTCTCAATGCCCTTGAAATTATCAGCCTTTCCTGCAATTCCCCCATTAGAAATGCTCCTCTTTTCTACTTAGTTTCTTGCTCTAAATGTCACTCTGTTTTATTCCCTGTAATTTTCTCTTATAACTTCTCCTTCTGGTCCTTCTAGAGACTGGGGTAGGGGTTGGGCACAAGTATGAAAACAAGAAAACCAGAAGGAAAGTTGTGATAGAAATCCAGGCAGCCAGTGATGATGATGTGGACCATCAAAAGGGGAGGTGGTTAGTGAGCAAACAGATCCAGAAGTTTTTTTGAAGGTAGTGTTGTCAGGTTTGCTGATGGATTGGATATGGGGTTTTAGAGAAAAAAGGTCCAGATGGCCCCAGGATCATTGACTTGAGCATCAGGAAACATAGAATTAGTAAAAGTAACTTATGTTTGGGCTTTCCTGGTGGCCCAAATGATAAAGAATCCACCTGCAATATGGGAGACCTGGGTTTGATCCCTGGGTTAGGAAGATCCCCTGGAGGAGGGCATGGCAACCCACCCTAGTATTCTTCCCTGGAGAGTCCCCATGGACAGAGGAGCCTGGCAGGCTGCAGTCCATGGGGTCACAAAGAGTCAGGCATGACTGAATGACCAAGCACACATACACAACTCATGTTTAATGCAAAATATCTGGAAAATATTTAAAATATAATTAAGAAAACAGTCATTATCCAGAGTTTCTGTTACCTAAAGATCATCATGGCTAACCTTTCCCTGTATTTCCATCCAGTCAATTTTTTCTTCCTTGTTAATTGTTCTAGGTTTTTTTCCTCTGAGTGTGTATATGTTCATATATACAAAAATGTAAGTGCACATATAGAGCAGTGTATATATACATACACATGTATTACTTTAGCTATTCAGTTCAGTCACTCAGTTGTGTCTGACTCTTTGTGACCCCATGGACTGCAGCACACCAGGCTTCCCTGTCCATCATCAACTCCTGGAGCTTACTCAAACTCATATCCATTGAGTCGGTGATACCGTCCAACCATCTCATCCTCTGTTGTCCCCTTCTCTTCTTCTCTGTATGGAATACATATTTATCCTGCTTTTTAAAAACTTCATTATTTGATTGTGTCACATCTTAGTTGTGGCACACAGGATCTTCATTGTGGTGCACAGGCTCTAGCTGTGGCACACGGCTCAGTAGTTGTGGTGCGTGGGCTTAGTTTCTTCATGACATGTGGGATCTTAGTTCCCCGACCAAGGATCGAACCCATGTTCTCTGTGTTGCAAGGAAGATTCTTAACCACTGGACCACCAGGGAAGTCCCTATCCTGCTTTTTAAAAAATCTTAACCTAATTATATCTTTGAGCTATTCACATTCAGCATTTCTCTGTCAGCAAGCAGCATAATACCACCAAACTTCTTTGTAGCATTATTTTCTGATATTCTGAATATTTTTCCCTAGGTCAATAGATGGTTTGGGAAGACATTTTTAATAGATGCATAGTGTACCACAGGATAGCTGTAGCATAATGTCTTTAGCTGTTGCTGTACTGTGGATGTCATTTCCATTTTCATGCTATGAAAAATAATGCTGCAATCTTTGCATGTAAATATTTGTGTGTGACTGATGATTTCCTCACGAGAAATTGCTAAACATGGAGTCAGCAGTCAGTATTTTAAAGGTTAAAAAAAATGACTTCTTGATAATTGATCATTTCTCAGCATTATACCTAACACATTTTGATGATAAGTTGAGAGTTTAAGGTCCCCAACGGTGAATCATTTAAACACTCACTTATTCAGTTTCTCACCAGGCTTTTAAAACTAGTGCCTACTTCTCTTCTTGATTAAACTGAAAAGGCTAACTATAATTAATCTGTGTTAATGAGCATGAAGAGCATGTGAAAGTCATGTGGAAACTGATAATTATGAAATCTTTTCATCTACCACGGTGCCTTTTATTTCATAGGAGAAGACTTTCCTTTTCCACCAACCCTATTCCCTTCTCTGCCCCCTATTTGGCAGGGCATGGTCCTGGGCCCAGTGGTAGACATTTCTAAAACTAAGAGCCAAATCTAAAAATAATGAACGTTTTCCTAAACTTACAGCTTCTCTGGATGCTAGCCAAGAATGTCTTAGGATGATGACAAATGACTGGAACCCAGTAAAACTATTGGAGGGTTCCAGAGGTTTGGGCATCAAGCATAAGGACAAAGTTAGGTCTCTGGCTAAAAGGCAGTCTTAGACTTGCACAGTAAATCCTTGATGTATGGTTTGGATTCTGATTCGGCTTTGCAGGGTTGCAACAAGTGTGGTTATATTATTCATCTGAAATACAGTTAGATTCACTTATTATTTATATTCTGTTTGGGTCTCTCCTCCCTACCCACTGCCTCCCTACTTCCATTCATACCCTTATCTTAGTTGATGTTAACTGATTATTTTTGGCATTTGAAACATTCCCGTAATTCCAAGAGTCAAGGCTGTCTGAAAGGTATGTTCAGAGAAGTATCACTGCCAACCTCATCCCTGCTACCCCATTCCCCTTCCCCCATTCTTCCCATCTCATCCCACCCACTCCTCACAGAAAACAATCTCATTAGTTCCTGGTTTATCTTTCCTGAATTTCTTTTGCATGGAAGCATG
This sequence comes from Bos mutus, assembly GCF_027580195.1. Classification (NCBI taxonomy): domain Eukaryota; kingdom Metazoa; phylum Chordata; class Mammalia; order Artiodactyla; family Bovidae; genus Bos; species Bos mutus. The sequence goes on along the minus strand of NC_091621.1, from coordinate 9,974,314 downwards.
TATGTTTTCTCATACACTTCTTACAGGAAAGGTAACATACTATATACATTCTTTTGTTCTTGGCTTCTTTTTCAGTTGACAGTATATCCTGGAGACCATAGTTTCTGCTCATAGAAATCTTCCCCATCTTTATTTATTTATAGCAGTGTAACATTTTATTGTGTGAATATGTCATAGTTTATCTGACTACTCTATATTTGAGCATTTAGATTATTCAGTATTTTGCAGTTGTAAACAATGATGCAATGGATAACTACATGAGTATTTGTATATATACTTTTTATCGTTAAGGTGTATCTTCAAGGCAGATTTGTAGAATTGGGATTGTTGGTTCAACAAATAAGTACACATGTAGTTATTGTAATGTGTTGCCAGATTTTCTCCATGAAGGGTTTTACCAGTTTGTATAGCCATCAGCATGTGTGAGGGTGCCTGCCTGTTTTCCCACATTCTGTCAATAGAAAGTACAGTCATAATTTTTAATTTTTGTCAGTCTGGTAGCTGAGGAATGGTACCTTCCCGTACTCTGACTTGTATACTCCTTGTATACTTGTATACTCCATACTCCTCAACCGAGCAAGATTGCCAAGTCAGTTGTGTTTGGCTGCATCCTCCCTGCCCTGTGGCATGGAAACTCTCCATGCAGAAGCTGGGCCAGTCATAAGACTCACCTCATTTCTTTCACTTTTCACAGGGATGATAATCCTGAATTCTACTATCCAATGTCTAAAAAAACCCCTTTGTTTCGTATATTTTGTCTGCTTTTCTAGTTGTTTAAGGTAAGAGCTTAAATTCAGTCCCTGTTATCCCATCAATGGTGGTAGCATGTGAAAGTGAATAAGCTGGTCCAATATTCAACTGATAAGACTTCTAGACACAGAGAGAAAATTATCAATGCTTATTGAAGCAATAGAAAAAAATATTTAGAACTGAATAGACACTTTCTCTTAACACTGAAGAGGCTGAAGAAATTATAAGCAGAGTGAATGCAACCACATCCACCCTGTGCAAATTCATAACTCTAAAAGAATAAAGGAAAAAAATGGAAAACTTCTACAAATGGAGAAAAAATAAAAGAGAAAGGGAAGCTTTCTGTATAAAAGAAAGAGAAGCCGAGTAGGAACAGGATTCTCATTGCCAGAATGCTAAAAGTTAGCAGACCAAATTTTTAGAGGATTTGAATTTGAAATCTAAAATTCTATAACCAGGCAAATTGGAATATGAGTGATAGTAACATTTGAAGAGAATACTGTGGGCAGCTTAATAGGAACAACTTTGAAAATAACGTTGATATGGGTGATTTTCTTGGAAAATATAGATGAATAAAAATTGACTCAGCGAGATATAGAACAATCAAATACACCTGTATTCATAGAAGTTGAAAATTAAATTCAAAAGGCACCAGGCCCAGAAGGATCTATAGGAAAGTTCCATTGAATTTCAAAGAACATGTGAAAAAATTATAAAAAGCTTTCTCATTCATTCTAAGAGGCTACCAAATGATGTTAACAAAGCCAGACAAGCACAGAAGACCAGTGAAGGTCCAGTCAGAGACAGAAATCTTGCCAATTGTTGACAATTATGGAAAGAAATGGTAACTAGTTGTAAAGTTGTTACCCAGGTAACCAAAAGGATAAAAGGAGAAGTTTAACGTATCAGAATTGTAGCAGCTGCAGAAAGCAGTTTACGTGGTAGGGTGTGAAAGAGTAAAGAAGTTGAACATATGAAAATAAAGACATATGAAGAAGGGTGTCCATGAGCTGAAACTCAGATCTCTAAAGAGAGGTTGCTACCATACCTGTGCTGGTGTATCAGCCTTGTGGGGAGATGGAGGGATGTGGTGGTTGCTGAGGCTGCTTCTGCAAGTGTCAGAAAAACAACAAACTGGATTCAGCTGTTGCTATGAGAAGAAACTGCCCTGGCTGGGTGAAGAAGTGTTGCTAGGATACTGTACACAGGAAAAGGAAGCAGACGGCAAGATCACAGCAAGCTGTCAGGGAGCAAAAATCCCTTCTTCCTCTTCTAGCCTTGTCATCTCCTTTGTTAGTCAGAGACCAAGAAGAAGCCAGTTGGCAAAGCAGAAATGTGGTTTGTGCAGTTCCAAACCTAGCGTCACAAATCAACATATAGAAGAGTGGGCTTGGAGCTGAGACTATAAAGAAAGCTGAGTGCAAAGAATTGATGCTTTTGAACTGTGGTGTTGGAGAAGACTCTTGAGAGTCCCTTGGACTGCAAAGAGATCCAACCAGTCCATCCTAAAGGAGATCAGTCCTGGGTGTTCATTGGAAGGACTGATGTTGAAGCTGAAACTCCAATACTTTGGCCACCTGATGCGAAGAGCTGACTCATTTGAAAAGACCCTGATGCTGGGAAGGATAGAGGACAGGAGGAGAAGGGGATGACAGAGGATGAGATGGTTGGATGGCATCACCAACTCAATGGACATGGGTTTGGGTGGACTCTGGGAGTTGGTGATGGACAGGGAAGCCTGGCGTGCTGCAGTTCATGGGGTTGCAAAGAGTCGGACACAACTGAGCGACTGAACTGAACTGAGCTGGAGCTGAGAGAGCTCAGAGAGCACATACACAAGGAAAGTTTACACTTATCCCATATTATAAATGGATGAAAAAAAAAACTAAAACATCAACATATTAAACCTAACAGTGTAGAAAAAAATATTTCACAGCAAAGTAGGACTTTTTGCAGGAATGCAAGGAAGCTCAGAAAGCTATTTATCAACAGATAGAAGTAGATAGATTCTGAAAAAGCATTTGATGAAAGTCAATGCTTGTTCCTGATAAAATTGCTTAACAAAACTAGTTAGAAAAGCATCATTGTATATAATGGTGATACATCAGAAAAATTCTTACCAAAGTCAGAAATAAGACAAGGAGGTGTATTATCACTGCTCCATTTCAACATTAAATTGGAGGGCTTAAAAATACAACTTAATAAGAAAAAGAAGAAAATATTTACACTTGAGTAGAAGAAATAAAATTGTCAGTTTTGGTAAAAGTCTGATGTACTATTTTTAAAAATCCAAGAAAAACATTGGAAAAGCTAGTAAGACTGATATAAAAATTCAGAAGGATACATACATGATCATATGAAAAACTAGAAACCATGTCTTTCCTGTGTATCAGTGATGATCAATTAGAAAATATAAAACTGTTTATCTTACAACAAAAGTGTAAAACACACATCAGAAACATAACAAGATTTGTAGAGAGAATAAAAACTATAAAATATATATAAATAAACCTAAAAATGTACAGAAAGTTCTATTAAAGGACACAAAAGAAGGTTTGAATAAATAGACCTAGATGGGAAGACTGAATTTCGTTTAAGTATCACTTTAATTCAGTCCCAATAGCAATTACAGCTGGATGTTTTTAACAGGAAAACTAATAAACTGATATTTGAAGTTCATCTGATTGGAAAAAATTGGGCTGGAATAAAAAATTTTTAAGAAAGAATAAGGTTCTTGCCTTGCTGCTGCTGCTGCTGCTGCTAAGTCACTTCAGTCGTGTCCGACTCTGTGCGACCCCATAGACGGCAGCCCACCAGGCCCCGCTGTCCCTGGGATTCTCCAGGCAAGAACACTGGAATGGGTTGCCATTTCCTTCTCCAATGCATGAAAGTGAAAAGTGAAAGTGAAGTCACTCAGTCATGTCCAACTCTTAGTGACCCCATGGACTGCAGCCTACCAGGTTCCTCTGTCCATGGGATTTTTCAGGCAAGAGTACTAGAGTGGGGTGCCATTGCCTTCTCCAAATAAAATGTATTATAAGGTGATATTAATTAAAATAATGTGACACTTAATGTGAAAATAGATAATTTGATAATTGAAAGAGAAGAAAACATTTAGAAACAGGCATACATTTATGGAATTTATGGTAAAATTATCATTTTAATAGTATTGGAAAAGAGAGACTATTGAATATTGATTTGGAAAAGAAAAAAAGTTAGGTCATAATTAAACACCAAGTCTCAGATTAATGGAATATGTTTAAGAAATTATTAGGAAAAAATATATGACAGTGTATTTAAATCTTGAAAATTAGAACAACTTTCCTAAGCAAAATATAAACATAGGAACCATGAAGAGAATGAATGGATAGACCTGACTGCAGAAAAATGGAAATTATTTTACCCAAAGAAAGACACTGTTATTTTACCCAAAGAAAGACACTGTATTTGAGAAATATATGACTGCTTGAGAGAATGTTTTTGCAACATATTTATAAAAAATGTACTTATAATCCAGTCACTGAGTTAATTCTTTGCAGACATGATTTAGTTCTCAGAGAAAGAGGACTAACTGAAGTTGATATTATTTGTTCCCAATCTGGCAGAGAGAAAACTGAGATTTGGAAAGTATTTATAAGCATCTTGCTTAATTTCTCACAGTTTCTAAGTGGTGGGGCCAAAATTTCATACCAATTCTGTTTGACTTTCAGAGCTCTTTCCCATGACCTTTTTTCTTCCTAGTGCTAACTTAGTTTACCTTGAACATTTCTAAAATTGCACTGTTATCTCATTTGAAGTATTCTCTGACCTCATCTCTTATGCTGTGATCCTATGGAGTATTAGTCCCTTAAATCATCCATAACACAATGAAAGAATAAATGGATTATATGGATAGTGTAATGTCAATGAGTCTACAAATATTTATTCTATGCAAAGGGAGAGGGATAACCTTATCATGTCCATTCACAATTAAAAACTTGGCATAAACAGGAGCTAGTAGAGAAATTTGAAGTTGGCCAGTTCTCTGATTTGTTGTGCAGTGTTGTCAGAATTATTCATCAGGCTAGCTTCATGCTGACAAGTGATAATTTCGGCAGGGCAAGTGAATTTCATGACCCAAGCCCACAGGAAACTCTTAAGCATGGAACTTGATGCTTGCTTTATCAATGAATGACTCTAAACAAATTCTAGATTGGGATAATGTGGTGAAGAAAAGAAAGAAGTTCCCAGAATTTGGAGAAAAAAAAAAAAGCAACCTTTATTTAGATAAAAACCTGCAACTCCCATTTTCTACCTTATCTTTGGCCAAATATTTGAACAGAGTTGCAATAACAGAGCTAAACTGATAGTTTTCAGTTACATTTCTTTTCATCTGTTTCCTTGTGGTGCTGCTAGATTATGACTCCTGTTACCTTTGTTATATGGGATTATTAACATTTCTTGAGCTAATCATTCCCGTACCTCATGGCTGTTTCCACTCTCCTCTGTCTGTCCTTTTAACATTGGTATTTTTTAGACTTATACCCAAGGCCTTTTCTGCTGGTCTCATCTAACCTATAGCTCCAGTTACCAGAATGTGCAAGTGATATCTGTATTATTTAGGGAGATTTTGGTGGCATCAGAGGACCCAATAATGACCTAACGATGATATCAGGTACCTCACAGGACAAGAAATCTGGAGATAGTGTGTTCCAGGGTTGGCTCAGGAGTTCAGAGATGTCATCAGGTACCAAGGTTCTTTACATCTTTCAGCTCTGGCATTCACGGAGCCATCTTACCAGTTTCTAGATAGCAGCTGAAGCTCCAAACCTCAGTTTCTCACAATACTTTTAAAGTGGGAAGGAGGGGAGTTTTGAAGGCAGAAGAGGGCTCTCTTCTCATGTTGCTCTCTGCTTCATAAGGAGGAAAATCTTTCCTCAGTGGACTTCACTTGCCTTAGAAGTAAGTCCTGTATCATACCAATGACAAAGAGAAATGGGGTTACCAGGATTGACTTGTGTGTGTATGTATGTGTGTGTTAGTTGCTTAGTTGTGTCCGACTCTTTGCAACCCCATGGACTGTAGCCCACCAGGCTCCTCCATCCATGGAACTTTCCAGGAAAGAGTTCTGGAGTGGGTTGCCATTTCCTTCTCCAAGGATTGACTTAACCAATTTTTATTTCATTCTTTGAACTGAGTACATCACTGCGTGAATAAAATTAGAGTTCTGTTAGCAAGGAAGATGGGAGGGAGTGGTCATTGGATGGTTAATTAATAATGTCAAGCATAGCACCCCAAAATCAATATCTTCAACCCTAATCTACTTCATTAAGTTTAGTCCCATTTATGCAAATACCTGCAAGACATCTATCTCACACTTCTCAGATTCCATAAACTCATCACTTTCCCTGACAGTCCTTTGCCTAAACCCTGAGGTCCTGCCCTATTGCACACATAGACCTCCTTCTGCTTTAATGAAACAAATGACATTGCCATTCATTCAGTTGCCCAAAACAAAAACCTAGGTATAAACTTTAACATCCCTTATCCCTTAACCTTCAGTTCAGTTCAGTTCAGTTCAATCTCTCAGTCATGTCCGACTCTTTGCGACTCCATGAATCGCAGCACGCCAGGCCTCCCTGTCCATCACCAACTCCCGGAGTTCACTCAGACTCACGTCCATCGAGTCAGTGATGCCATCCAGCCATCTCATCCTCTGTCGTCCCCTTCTCCTCCTGCCCCCAATCCCTCCCAGCATCAGAGTCTTTTCCAATGAGTCAACTCTTCACATGAGGTGGCCAAAGTACTGGAGTTTCAGTCTTAGCATCATTCCTTCCAAAGAAATCCCAGGGCTGATCTCCTTCAGAATGGACTGGTTGGATCTCCTTGCAGTCCAAGGGACTCTCAAGAGTCTTCTCCAACACCACAGTTCAAAAGCATCAATTCTTCGGCACTCAGCTTTCTTTATACTCCAACTCTCACATTCATACATGACCACTGGAAAAACCACAGCCTTAATCAATCACAAATTCCCAATGTGTCTTCTTAATATGGCTCAGATATTATGCCTTTCTTTGTCTTCCTTTTCATAGAAATAAGAAAAATCACTAACAAAACAATTCATTATATAATATTTACAAAATTTTCAAATTGTATTTCTAAAATTTTTAAATAAAACTGTTTATGGTTTTAAGAAAAAATTTTTTGTGTTTTAGTTATTGATGGATAGCACACTTTTTAAATTTTTAAGCAAATTCTGTTAGTGTATGGTCCCTAGAAAAGAGAGTATGAAGCAAAATTTACACACTTACTGGAGGAAAGGATGCAATCCTGAGGACATAGGAGAGAGGGAAAAAAAGAATAAAGCAGAGATGGAGGGAAAACAATAGAAGTTGGTGTATTGCCAAGTTTAGGTACGCCTTCTCAAGAAAACATTGCTAGCTAATGTGGGAAATCTCCTGAGTGGTCAGTCATGTGGATTCACTGCTTTTCAGAACGGTCCTTTGTGAAAGAAGAATAAGGACATGACATGTATCTGCAGTCTTGTTTCTATCTTCTGGCTCATTGGTGAAAACCTGCCTACAAGGCATTGAGAATCTCACACTTGCCCCTTTATTACTCAGCCCTTGTGGACAACCACTGGCTGGAAAAACTAGAGTCTTCATGGAGTTCAGCCAGGTTTGGCCTCACACCAGACTTGCTATAGCTCCCGTGCTGCTGGCACAGTGAAGCCCAGGTCTCAGCCCAGTCCTCATCCCAGGGGAGGCTGAGAAAATTGAAGATGTTAGGATATGAGGTGATGGTGGCTGCAGCTGGAGTGTGAGCCGTCTCTGGGATGGCTGCAATCTGGGAAGAAGGGCAAGTGACCAGGGCTGCAGAGTACGTGAGGATGAGCAGATCTGGCGCAGTGCATGAACTAAACATCACACAGTGCATGAGAAATGGATGAAAGGATCCTATAAGTACTTAAAAAGTGACCAAAAGGGTAAAAAGTACATATGGCAGAATTCTTTCATCTACTGTTGATATTTTTCCAGATACTTTTGGATGTCATTTGTTTAAAAATGTGATCTTGTTTTTTTAACTTATCCTCAAGTGTCAGAAAAGCCATAATTTAGTATTTTCAGAATTATACATTTAAATTTAAGTTTACATTTATTTTTCCATAGATTATAGACCTGTATTTGAAAAGCAAAACTTGAAAATTACTAGAATAAGATTCTGAAACATATTTTTATGATTTAAGACAGCAAAAAGATTTCTTAAATCAGAAGACAAAAGCACAATTTGTAGAAAAAAGAATTGACATTAACATGTTTAAATTCTGTGTATCAAAATTAAAAGATAGCCCATAGGCTGAGAGAAGATATTTCCAATGCATATAACCAGAAAGGTTTAAGATCCCACATATATAAAAAATAGTTACAAATCAACAAAAAATCCAGGCAACCCAGTGCTAAAATGATCAAAGAATATAGAGGCATGTCACAGAATTGGAAAACTGAATGCCAAAATAATAAATAATAAATAAATAAATAAAAAGTTGCTCAGTCGTGTCTGACTCTTTGCAACCCCATGGACTATAGCCTACCAGGCTTCTCCATCCATGGGATTTTCTAGGCAAGAGTTCTGGAGTGGGTGCCATTTCCTTTTCCCAAATGCCAAATAAATCAGTAATCAAAGAAATCCAAAATAAATGTGTTATTATTTCATACCTCAAAGTAGAAAACCTGACCATATGATATGCTAGTGAACATATAGGGGAATAAGAATAGAAATTGATAGAGCAAGCTTGTAGAGCAGTTCAGGAGTCTATTAAAGTTGAAACACTACAACACTACAGTTTAATTTCTAGGTGCATATCCTAGAAAACATTTGAACCTGTATGCCTGGTGTTAGATGCAAGAATGCTTGTTGCAGAACTGATTGAAATAGTGAAAAATTGGAAAAAACCTTCATGTCCATCTATGGGAGAATGGTGACATTGCAGATAATGATGAAGTAGAATTAAAACAAATGAATTAGAGCCTAGTGTTGAAAAAGCAAGTTGCAGAAAAATTTATTTCATAAATTCTATTTGTGAATAAAATTTATTTCAAGTATAAAAACACACAGAAGAGTACTATGTACTGTTTGTGACTCGGTATATAATAAAAATGTAGTATGTGTAGGAATGGCCACATACAAAGGTCATTACAATGGCAAACTTTGGAGAAGAAGGAAAGTGGATGGCATTGGGGTTGACAGGACCTTCAACTACATGTAAGGTTTTATTTCTTTCAAAATAAGAAAATGAACCAAATATGATTTTGATGAGTTAATGATTTCTCGGGGTTTTAAAAAAGATACTCTGTTTTTCTGTATGGTTGAAGACTTCAAACCAAAAACATTTATAAAAGATGAAAATCTAAAAGGAATTTAAATTCTATGCTTAAGAAATTTAAATAGAAAATTTTAATTTAAGTGTAAACTAAATTTATATTCAGAAGCATTCATTGGAAATGATTAGAAAAAATCCCATCCCATATAAATGCTAAAATTTTTATTTACAGCCCCAAACAATAGAGATCTGTCAACTTGATAAGAGTCTGCAGAATGATTCTACATGAAAAAGGAAAACAAAAAAGCAATAGAAAGGAAATGAGTAGGGCTTACTTTAATGGATAATCTGATTAAAATGCCTGTCACAGAATTTATTGATGCTGTTGATGTTTGCCAATATCTGTGTAAAGAGGAATATTAGGCAGGATACAGTTTTAGTGGCTGTCTCAAAGAACCAAAAAAATAGCAGCTTAAACAAGGGAAAAGTATGCTTCTCTGTCATACATAGCCTAGGTGTAAGTAGTTCAGAACTGATGCAGCAGTTTGAAAGTGTCAGAGACCTGAACTCCTATCTTGCTGCTCTGTCAATTCTCAACACACAACCTCCTCTTTTGGTCGAAGATGGCTGCCCCAGCCTTCACCATCATGCCCACATTTCATCCAACAGGAAGGAGATGCAAAGAAAGTGGAGGGCATGCTTCTTCCTTGTAAGGACATAACTAGTAAGTTACTCTGTCAATTCTCTCATTCCATGGCTACACTTGGCAGCAAGGGAGGCTGAGAAAGATTGTCTTTATTATGGGTGTCATGAGAACCCAAGAGTTCTCATTCTTAGCACAGAAAGGGTAACAATTAGGAATCTTAGGTCAAGTGGCAAAACTTCATTCTTTAACAGCTGGTAGAAAATTCTTCGGAGAAGGCAATGGCACCCTATTCCAGTATTCTTGCCTGGAGAATCCCATGGACGGAGGAGCCTGGTAGGCTGCAGTCCATGGGGTCGCTAAGAGTCAGACACGACTGAGTGACTTCACTTTCACTTTTCACTTTCATGCATTGGAGAGGGAAATGGCAACCCACTCCAGTATTCTTGCTTGGAGAATCCCAGGGACAGAGGAGCCTGTTGGGCTGCCGTCTATGGGGTCACACAGAGTTGGACACAACTGACTTGACTTAGCAGCAGCAGCAGCATCAGCAGAAAATTCTTAGGGTGAGAAATGTCTTGCTTAGAGAACTATCTTTCAGTCATTTTGTGTGAAAATATATGCAGTGCAGAGACTAGAAAGAGAAGGTGCAGTAAAAGGAACTCGGATGTTTCTCTGCCTGGGTAAATTTGCAATTTTTTTTTCCTACGAAGAGAAAAGAGGGAGTAATACTAAGTTATTTGACAGAAGTCTAGACTCCCCAAACATTTATCAAGTCTGCCACTCAAAGAAAGGCTCTACGGGGACTTCCTTAGTGGTCCAGTGACTGAGACTCCGTGTTCCCAATGCAGGGCACCCAGGTTCGATCCCTGGTCAGGAAACTAGATCCTGCATGCCGCAACTAAGAACCAGTGCAGCCAAATAAATAAATATATTGTTTTAAAAGACTCTGTGAAGTTGGATTTTATATATTGATGTGTAGAAATCTAGGAAGGGACTGAGTTTCAGTGTGAACCAGTATCATGCATGACAAGAGATTCCTTGAGAAAGTAAACAGTTCTCAAATGAAAGTACTCAGAATCACCCCTCAGCTTTCCATTGGCTTGTCCTTTAATGCAGTTTTGGAGGAGTTATTTTCTAAGAACCTTCTAAATTTTCACAGTGAATGAAGCCCTGGCAGGTCTCTTTCATATCTGCCAGATATGCTTGAGTTTTAAGAAGAGCACAACCCAGGCTGAAGCTACAGGCTTTGCTAATCTTAGTCTGATCTTGGGGGCATCCATTTATCCTCAGCCCAAGCTTCTCCTATCACTGAGAGACAACGTGTAACATTGAGACTCCACACCAGAACATTGTATGAACTCATTGAGACTTGTTTGAGAATTTTGGTGGATGTAGTCACAAAGATGTTCAGACTTTTAAATGCTGGCCATGGCTTGAACAATCTCTAAGAATTAACTCTAGTACTTTAAAAAAAAGTCCATATATTGTGGCATAAGATTAAAACTTAGGTTTAAATTGTTAGTATTTTAAAAGCTCTTCATATCTCAAGGACTTAATGATGTTGATTCATTCATTCACTATGTGTTGTGGAAGATAAGACAGTGTATTAAATATGGTCCTTGCACTCATGGAGCTTTTCATTAATTGATTGATTCATTGAATATTTATGGAGCACGGGCTGTATACTTGCCACTGGGTTAAAAGTGAGGAATGAGATCTGCCAGCAGCCCTCAAGGAGTTTCCTATGGATGAAACAGACAAGGAGATAAACAATTACAAGACATTGGGATGCATGCTATGAAAGAGGAAAGCTTGAGGTGCTGTGCTTGTCGATAGCAAATATACAGCTTTTAAAGCCAGTTATTTGTGGGATCTATAATATGAAAAAAAAAAAACTACAGATTGGGAGAGGCTTCCCAGTTTTCAAAGCATCTGTGATTTTTCTGGTATTGTTTACAGAACAGAGCCTGAGAAAATCTTTCCTGCTAACAAGCCAGAATTTAGTTTATAATTAGACAAGAGGGCTCAACAACCAGGGGTGATGGAACATTGCCGAGAATCTTAGAGAGGACCAAGGGAAACAGTTTACAATTAATTTAAATTTTGAGGTTTTAAAAATGTCCATTTATTTTCCATGGAAACCAATGTCAACCCATCTCAGAGACTGGGAATTTAAGGGTGGAATTCTTTGTGGTATCTTTTACCTGCTTTAATCACAAGTAGCGACTATTGATGGCTCAGATGGTTAAAAAAAAAAAAAAAAAGCCTGCAATACAGGAGACTTGAGTCCAATATAGGAGACACTGGGTCGGGAAGATCCCTGGAGAAGGGAATGGCTCCTCAATAGTCCAGTATTCTTGCCTGGAGAATGCCATGGACAGAGGAGTCTGGCAGGCTACAGTCTGTGGGGTCACAAAGAGTTGGACATGACTGAGTGACTAACACACACACAGTGACTATTGAACACTAACCATATGCCAGTCATTGCTGGTTGCTTTACATTTGCTATCTTATTTTTTCTCTAAAGAGGCTAGAGGGATAGAGGATGCAAGTGTGAGATTCTAGATTTTGCTTCAGTGAGACTTCCCTGGTGGTCCAGTGGTTAAGACTTTGCTTTCCAATGCAAGGGGCACAGGTTCAGGGATCTAAGATCCCACATGCCTTGCAGCCAAAAATCCAACACATGAAAGAGAAACAATATTGTAACAAATTCAATAAAAACTTTTAAAAATAGTCCACATTTTAAAAAATCTTAAAAATAGTTTTACCCGAATCAGTCTCTGATAACCATCTCATCAAAAGGATTTGTGTTAACTTAAATGTAGGGATTCATAGTCTCACTGAGAAATAGTGCTAATTGGCATAATTTTCATTATGTAATTAGAATCCCATTTGAACCAAACTTGCTTTCTTTTTTATTTTTTGTTGTTTTTTGTTTGTTTGCTTTTTGCTGAACCAAACTTTCTTGTTGAACATCTTTTTATGCAAAATGGAAGCAAGAGATAACTGTGAGAGAGAAATCAGCTATATAGGTATTTTTCCATCTAATCTGGGCTTTGTGAAGTGTAGTCAACCAATTTATTCAAGAAACCATTTTACTTTGCTATTCTTGCTTGTCAATCAAAAAATGGGGAAACAGGTCTAAAAAATAGAAAGTAGCTTCTGGGCTTAGAAGGAGATGAGAAAAATATTTGTAGCTTTATTAAGACTGTTGGAGCTATTTCCTCTGCCACATGGTATTTTTTTGTAAATTATCTCATTTTGCTCTCTTAGCTCATGATACTGCTGTCCATCCTTCTTTTGTTTTTAAATTCAATTTATTTAAACTAAAACTAAAAAAAAACACCCAATCCACCTATTTCTCCTACTCCCCACCCTCTGCTTCTGGCAAATACCATTATGTTCTTTGTGTCTATGAACTTGTATCCCCCTCCTAGGTATATATATGTTTTTAATTTTTTATTGAGTTATATTTGATTTATAATATTATTTTAGGTGTACAACATAGTGATTCAAATTTTTATAGGTTATACTTCTCTGAAAGTTATTATAAAATATTAACTATATTCTCTGTGCTGTACGATATCCTTGTAGCTTATTTATTTTATAGATAGTGGTTTGTACCTCCTAATCCCCTACCCATATCTTGTCTCTCCCCCAATGCCTCTCCCCACTGGTAACCACTAGTATGTTCTCTATTTCTCTGAGTCTGTTCCTTTTTGTTATAGTTACTAATTTATTTTATTTTTAAATTTCACATATAAGTGATAACAGGTACTATTTGTCTTTCTCTGTCTGACTTACTGCACTTGGCATAATGTCCTCCATCCATGTTGTCACAAATGGAAAAATTTCATTCTTTTTTATGGCAGAGTAGTATTCCACTGTAGCTGTATAATGCCTCTTCTTAATCCATTTATCTATTGATAAACACTTAAGTTGCTTCCACATCATGGCTGTTGAAAAAAATGCTACTATGAACATTGGGGTGCATATTTCTGTTTGAATTAGTATTTTCATTTTCTTCAGATATACACACATGAATGGAATTGCTGGACCATACATTTTTATATTTTTAGTTTTGGGGGGGAACTATTTTCTGCAATGGTTGTACCCATTTAGACTCCCAATCAATAGTGTGTGAGGGCTCCTTTTCTCTACATCCTTGCCAACACTTGTTATTTCCAGTCTTTTTGATAATAGCTATTTTAACACATTGTGGTTTTGATTTGCATTTCCCTAGTGCTTAATGAAGGAGAAGGCAATGGCACCCCACTCCAGTACTCTTGCCTGGAAAATCCCATGGGTGCAGAAGCCTGGTAGGCTGCAGTCCATGGGGTCGAGAAGAGTTGGACACGACTGAGCGACTTCACTTTCACCTTTCACTTTCATGCACTGGAGAAGGAAATGGCAACCCACTCCAGTGTTCTTGCCTGGAGAATCCCAGGGATGGGGGAGCCTGGTGGACTGCCGTCTATGGGGTCGCACAGAGTTGGACACAACTGAAGCGACTTAGCAGCAGCAGTAGCAGTAGTGCTTAATGATGTAGAGCATCTGTTCATGTATCTGTTGGTCATCCATATGTCTTCTTTGGAAAAATGTCTATTCACATCTTCTATCTATTTTAATCAAATTATTTCTGATTTTGCTATTGAGTCGTATGAGTTCTTTATGTATTTTGAATATTAGCCTCTTATCAAATATATGACTTGCAAATATTTTCTACCATTCAGTAGGTTATCTTTTCATTTATTGATGGTTTCCTTTTTGGTGATTTTTCATTTGATATATTTGGACTTATTTACTTTTGCTTTTGTTGCTTTTGCTTTTTGCATCAGATTCAAAAAATCATTGCCAAGACCTATGTCAAGGAGCTCACCACCTATGTTTTCTTCTAGAAGATTTATAGTTTCAGGTTTTTTATTTAAGTATTTAATCCATTCTGAGTTTATTTTTGTGTGTGGTTTAAAATAATAGTCCAGTTTCAGTCTTTTGCATGTGGCTGTCCAATTTTCCCAACACCATTTATTGAAGAGACTATCTTTCCCCATTCTGTATTCTTGCTCTTTGTCATGTGTTATTGGACTACATGTGCATGGGTTTATTGCTGGACTCTTTATTCTCTTTCATTGATCTTTATGTTTATTTTTAATACTGATAATGCAGTGTTTTAATTAGTGTAGCTTTGTAATATGGTTTGAAATCAGGGAGTGTAATGCCTCCAGCTTTTTATTTTTCCTCAAGATTGCTTTGGCTACTCAGGATGTTCTATGATTTCACACAAATTTTAGGACTGTCTGTTCTACTTCTGTGAAAAATGCCACTGGGATTTTGATAGGCAGTTCACTGAATTTGTATATTTCCTTGAGTAGATATGCATTTTAGCAATATTAATCTTCTAACCCATGAGCAGAGAATATCTTTCCATTTATTTGTATCTTCTTTAATTTCTTTCATTAATGTCTTGTAGTTTTCAATATATAGGTCTTTTACCTCCTTGGTTAAATCTACTTGGTTAAATCTCCTCCCCCTCATTCTTTCCCAGCATCAGGGTCTTTTCCAAGGAGTCAGCTCTTCACATCAGATGGCCAAAGTATTGGAGTTTCAGCTTCAACATCAGTCCTTCCAATGAACATTCAGGACTGATCTCCTTTAGGATGGACTGGCTGGATCTCCTTGCAGTCCAAGGAACTCTCAAGAGTCTTCTCCAACGCCACAGTTCAAAAGCATCAATTCTTTGGTGCTCAGCTTTCTTTATAGTCCAACTCTCACATCCATACATGGCTATTGGAAAAACCATAGCTTTGACTAGACAGAACTTTGTTGGCAAAGTAATGTCTCTGCTTTTTAATATGCTGTCTAGGTTGGTCATAACTGTCCTTCCAAGGAGTAAGCGTCTTTTAATTTCATGGCTGCAATCAGCATCTGCAGTGATTTTGGAGCCCCCAAAAATAAAATCTGCCACTGTTTAAACTGTTTCCCCATCTGTCTACCATGAAGTGATGGGACCGGATGCCATGATCTTAGTTTTCTGAATGTTGGACTTTAAGCCAACTTTTTCACTCTCCTCTTTCACTTTCATCAAGAGGCTCTTTCCAAGAAAGCATATAACCTTAGTGAAAAGTTATTTTGTAGACTTTAATAACTGGGGTAACATAACTGATGATATTGTTTACTGTAGTATTTCAAAAGCAGAAATTATCTATATACATATAAGCTATTTTTTGTAATGATCTTTGAAAAACAGATGATAAATCCTTATGAAGCATCTTATGAGGAGCTAAGTTAATATGCTCTAGATAGGTATCCTTCTGTTAAGCTAATGTGATGATTCTGATTCTTAGTTGGGAGGAAAAGCGCTCTTCCCAAAGATGTTCCAGTACAGGGAAAGAGTGAGTTCTCAGAAGGCTGGTTAGTCTTGGTTCAAGCCCCACTGCTTGGCCATTCTAGCCTTTGACCTTAGGCAAGCCCCTTAACCAGCTTCAGCTTTTTCAGCTTCAAAAAGGAGAACAGGATCTACTTTGGAAAGTTTTTGTTAACATATTAAGAGCAACTATATGCAAAATGGCAGTTTACAACATAACAAAAATGATGGTTAGCAAACTGATTCTTCTCTTTGCAGCCATAGAGGTCTAAATTAACATTTACTTCAATTCAATTCAGTCATTTTTTGCTTTTTTATTTTTTTCCCATTTTATGTGAAATGTATTTGGAGTTTCCTACATAATGTGTTTCACAAAGATAGGAAACGTACCTGTCTTATGTACTGCCGTATGCCTAATAACTGGCCCTGAGCAGGGGCTCAATAAATATGCATTTAAATGAAAGATTGAATGAATGAATGGATTAGGGTGAATTGGGGTGAGCTGTTGCTTATACCTACAGTCTTCCTGTACAGTCATACCATACACCAAGGTTTCTGGTTTGGAAATACTAGAAAGAGTACATTGCACCTCAGGATACAATGTAATATTACATTGTAATATATTCTTCTAATATTATATTGCACTTTAGTATGAGTTTTTCTGTTTCTGAAGAGGTCAGAGGAGTCTGGACCCTCCCCATACCCTCAGTGGTCTGATTGATAGTCACAGGCTCTATTTTCTGCTATTGCTAAAAACCTATTTGACTTTCATAATTTCCTTCTTCATCTTACTTTTTTTTATATTTCAGGAAGAAGAAGATAAACTCCAGATATGATTACAACTTTAGATTTTATATGTTCTTGCTATAGACACATTTTCCTTATTTTATCACATAAGCAGTAGTTTTGCTTTTTCAATATAGTTTGCTCAGCAGTTAAGCCCAGGGAAGCCCACGTTTTCAGACAGATGATTTACTGTTATGCTAAATAGCAATACTTTAGCTCTCTATTAATGGAAAAGCCCACAATTAGTTGTATTTAATCATTGGCAATGGATTCACAGAGACGATACTACCAAAGTCATTCATAGAGACTAGTGTTTAGAACTTAATTTTTTAAATAAATTAAGAAGCAATGTTAGCAAAACAGGTATTCAGTACTCATAGACAGAGAATAATAGAATCACAAAGAAAAGGGGAAATTTCTAAAATTTTTGTTCAGAGAGAGAATGGGAGGAGGTAGCATCAATGAAATTAAAGTCAGTAATTAAATCCTAATGAGTAATGATCTAGCTTTCTCTATAAAATAATGCTTGGCCCTGTTCTGGTGATAATCTGATTCTCTTTGATAAGCATAGCAGCAGAAAGGGATAATGCTTTGAAAATGGGCTTTGTTGAATAACAAAGCATTCACTCTTTTCAGCTTCATCTATATCTGATCCCCAAACCTGATATGGACACACACCCTTCCTTTGCCTGGAAGCAGGAAAGAGGGGGCTGGGCTGACGTCTAAGGTAATTCATCATTCTGCAGTGAGATGTGTCTCCTCAGATTGTCACCTTGTATTTTATCCTCCCAATATAATGGATGATGATGAATCATTGTAGTAGTAGTATGAGTTTATTTCTGAAGCGTAAACTCCAGAGATTGGTATAGAGAGTCAGCTCATCTTTTACCTATTGTTTTGGTCCTGCTTGTAAGATACCAGGGCTTCCCTGGTGGCTCAGATGGTAAAAAATCTGCCTGCAATGCAGAAGACCTGGGTTCGATCCCTGGGTAAGACACCAGCCTGAGGGCTTATACCCAAGGGGTGGCATCTGATTAGTTGGGCTGGACCAGGGGTGAAATTTGCCAGACATGTTAAAATTTATGCTCTCAAAAACTATAGGCTTCTTGGTCCAGGAAGGAATATTTCAGCCACAGAAATAACACTGAGGTTTTAAATCTAGAAATGAGCAGGTTTAAATCTCAGGCCAAAACTCAAGAGTGTGAAAAATAGTTCTGTTTCCCATTTTGCCAAGTTGCCAAGCAATTAAATTTTGGTCATTATTGGCACTTGGCCTGGGGTTGTGTCAAGTTCTCACACATAAAGCTCCTGCAACCATGGGACATCACCCACAGTGTTCACTGTTGAGCTGACCCTTGTCCCAGCCTGTGGGGGCTCTGCAGCTCAGTTACTTCTGTGCTGCTCTCAGGGTACCCAATTCTTCGGCAGTGTTTGGAACTATTCTACACAGCCCTCCCTCCAGAGGGGAAGTTGTTAGAAATGTGATTTTGAGGAACATGGCTGACAGTGGAACATTTTACAGTCAAAGCAAGTAGGATGAATAGTCTAATATTTATTCCAGAAAAGTTAGAATTTCATTATAAAACTGTGTATATAAAACTATTGATAAAGCATTTGAGATGTTTGCTTGAATCAAAGAGACCTTCAGGGACCATCCCAAGAAACTGTCTAAATCATTTAAAACCTTGTTTACTTGACATCATTTTACCATAAAGGACAAAGCTGCAATTTATTCAGAATTTACTCTGTGTTAGGCCCTGTTCTAATTTTTTACACACAGGATCTCTTAATCTTTACAGCAACTTTGTGAGGGTGATATTATTGATACTACCAAGAGCTCAGGATGAAGACTCTGGGAAGCAGAGAACATGACTGATTCAAACCCAGGTTGATTGGTGCAGCACCAGCTCAATTTAGAGGGAGAGTTACTGTATTCTCCCTCAAAATCTTTTAGCAACTTTCTATTTTTCTGATGGAAAGTTTTTCTCTGAATCTCATTTAAATTGCTCATGCTGCAGTCTAAGCCCTTTTTCTCTTTGTCTCCTTTGTGACTGCAGAGAACAGCTGGTCACCATCCCACTGACAATGCAATGATGCGTCGTTCAAGGAGGGGACAGTAATTGTCCTCCTTCAGAACTGACAATCTCAGCTCCTTGAACTGTTTTCCCTTGGCCCTATTTTCCCCCAAACCTTCAATTACATCTTTGTTTCTTGCCCAGTCTTTTGAGGACGGCTCCACAAATTAACTCCTCACCAGCACTGGATGTGGGACAGGGCGAGGTTCAGGCAGTTTGAGTTTATGTTCTGAATTTCCTTAAAATGAGCATCACTGGGCTGATTCTAATCTGTGGTCAGCCTCAGGGGCCCCCTCGAGTCCCTCCTTGGATCCCTCCAAATGCAGGTCTTAGCTTCCTATGCATCTGGTCCCAACTACAGAGGGCACATAGACCTCGGGTGACCTTTACCTCATTTTGTGTTAAAATTTTTCACGTGTCCTTATCTCTGCCTCTCCCTTTAAAATGCCCTTCCCCCACTCTTCAAATATCCTCACAACTTCCTTATCTTCAAAGGCTCTGCTCAAAGACCCAGTCCACTCTGATGACCAAGAGAATGGACTCTCACCCACCTCCAGCCAGCCACACACCTTTTCTAATTCTCTCTAAGGTCTTTTGACTTTCTGCTTAGAATATCTATGTCCATATCATATCATTCATTTAAAAAATTGATTGGCAGTTTTATTTTTAAAGTAGCCAGTGCATGCGAATAGTATTCAATCCAAAATGTACAAAAGGCACACACTACAAACATTTTCCCTAATACTTTGTCCCTGCAGAGGCAAGCAGTTAGTGTTATCAGTCTCATATGTATTTATTATAATTCTAGACATAGCCTATGTATCTAGTTTGCAATTTTACATATGTATTTAACAGCGAACACATTTTTCTGTACTTTATTTTCAATTAGTAATATAGCTTGGACACTGTTCCATTATAAGCTTCTTTATCTTCTTTGTGGCTGTACAATATTCTCTTCCGTGGCTATACAGTAATTAACTTCACCAATCCCTGGTAAAGGACATTTGGTTTTAAGAGTAGAGGCTTTAGAATCAGACTACCTTGATAAAATTCTTCTCATTTCTTATTAGTTATATGACCTTGGGGGAATTACAATAGTGCTTTCTTCCCAGACTTCCCTCATGGCTCAAATGGTACAGAACCTGTCTGAAATGCAGGAGACTCAGGTTTGATCCCTGGGTAAGGATTATCCCCTGGAGTAGGAAATGGAAACCCTCTCTAGTATTCTTGCCTGGGAAATCCCATGGACAGAGGAGCCTGGCAGGTTACAGTTAATGGGGTCGCAAAGAGTCAGACACAGCTGAGAGACTAACACTTCTTCCTAGGGTTGTTGAGGATTAAATATGTTAATCAATGTAAAGTACTTATAATAATCTGTGGCACATCAGATCAGATCAGTCGCTCAGTCATGTCCGACTCTTTGCGACTCCATGAATCGCAGCACGCCAGGCCTCTCTGTCCATCACCAACTCCCGGAGTTCACTCAGACTCACGTCCATCGAGTCAGTGATGCCATCCAGCCATCTCTTCCTCTGTCGTCCCCTTCTCCTCCTGCCCCCAATCCCTCCCAGCATCAGAGTCTTTTCCAATGAGTCAACTCTTCGCATGAGGTGGCCAAAGTACTGGAGTTTCAGCTTTAGCATCATTCCTTCCAAAGAAATCCCAGGGCTGATCTCCTTCAGAATGGACTGGTTGGATCTCCTTGCAGTCCAAGGGACTCTCAAGAGTCTTCTCCAACACCACAGTTCCAAAGCATCAATTCTTCGGCGCTCAGCCCTCTTCACAGTCCAACTCTCACATCCATACATGACCACAGGAAAAACCATAGCCTTGACTAGATGAACCTTTGTTGGCAAAGTAATATCTCTGCTTTTGAATATGCTATCTAGGTTGGTCATAACTCTCCTTCCAAGGAGTAAGCGTCTTTTAATTTCATGGCTGCAGTCACAATCTGCAGTGATTTTGGAGCCCCCCAAAATAAAGTCTGACACTGTTTCCACTGTTTCCCCATCTATTTCCCATGAAGTGGTGGGACCAGATGCCATGATCTTCATTTTCTGAATGTTGAGCTTTAAGCCCACTTTTTCACTCTCCACTTTCACTTTCATCAAGAGGCTTTTGAGTTCCTCTTCACTTTCTGCCATAAGGGTGGTGTCATCTGCATATCTGAGGTTATTGATATTTCTCCTGGCAATCTTGATTCCAGCTTGTGTTTCTTCCAGTCCAGCGTTTCTCACGATGTACTCTACATGTAAGTTAAATAAACAGGGTGACAATATACAGCCTTGATGAACTTCTTTTCCTATTTGGAACCAGTCTGTTGTTCCATGTCCAGTTCTAACTGTTGCTTCCTGACCTGCATACAAATTTCTCAAGAGGCAAGTCAGGTGGTCTGGTATTCCCATCTCTTTCAGAATTTTCCACAGTTTATCGTGGTCCACACAGTCAAAGGCTTTGGCATAGTCAATAAAGCAGAAATAGATGTTTTTCTGGAACTCTCTTGCCTTTTCCATGATCCAGCAGGTGTTGGCAATTTGATCTCTGGTTCCTCTGCCTTTTCTAAAACCAGCTTGAACATCAGGAAGTTCACAGTTCACATATTGCTGAAGCCTGGCTTGGAGAATTTTGAGCATTACTTTACTAGCGTGTGAGATGAGTGCAATTGTGCGGTAGTTTGAGCATTCTTTGGCATTGCATTTCTTTGGGATTGGAATGAAAACTGACCTTTTCCAGTCCTGTGGCCACTGCTGAGTTTTCCAAATTTGCTCGTGTGGTACATAGTAAGCTCCTAATAAATGTCAGTTTTTGCTTGGATTATTTCCCAAATTTTGCTAGTGCATTCTATGCTGAAGTAAATGACCTTGAACATAGGAGTGATATCCAGATATTTAGCAACACTTAACAGCACCAGCACTGACCAATCAGAAAGAGGTTGGCCATAGTGCTGAGCATGATCCTGGAGCCCCTGCAGTTTCATACATTATATCTTGAGTTACTGGGTCTCATCTCAGGTCAGTACTTACCAATGAGTAATGCAGGAGATGTGGGTTTGATTCCTGGGTCAGGAAGATCCCCTGGAGAAGGGAATGGTTACCCACTGCAGTATTCATTCCTGGAGAATGCCATGGACAGAGGAGACTGTGGATTGCAGTCCATGAGACTGCAATGATTTGGACACAACTGAGTGGCTAACACTTTACTTTCTTTTTCAAGCAACAGTTTTAACGTTTTAACAATCAGTACAGCAGTTCTGGAGCATACAGGAGAATTTAGCTGTTCCCATGCATCATTTCACCTATCTGTGCGTATATCTTTTAGAATAAATTCCTGAAAGTGGAATTGCTAGGTAAAAGTTCATGTACACTTGCAATTTGTCCTTCTTAGAGGTTATGCCAGTTTACATCCCCATCAACAGTAGACAAAAGGGCTTAGCCTCACTGGCACAATATGTTAGTGAATTTCTTTTTATCTTTGCTCATCTGATGGGTGAAAAATGATATCTCAGTGTGGTTTTAATTTGCATTTCTTTTATTATGATTGATTTTGGATATCTTTTTATATGCTTATTAGTCATTTGTATCCTTTTTGTTTCATCTTTTTATGCACTTTACTTGTTTTTCTTTGGTGTTGTTGATCATTTTCTTATTGATTTGCAGGAACTCTTCATATATCATATTACATTCATTCTTTTACTTAACTGTAGAGATTCATTGGTCACCTACACCAGGCTAGGGATATTGAGATTAAAAACAACCACAGAACTTGCCTTCAAAGAGCTTACAGACTTATGAAGGAGACAGATAAGGAAATAAACTATTGTAATAAAGAATAAAAAGTGCTTTGGGATGGGTGTGCCTGGGATGCTTTGGGAGCACAAAGGAGAGAGAACATTCATGTGGACTATGTCTGATTAGGAATCTGCAAAGGATGTAAAAGCCTTTGAGTAACACCTGCTTAAATGCTTGTCCTTTGTGTAAAGACTGCTGTTTTAAATACCTGGTTGACTCCTCTGTTTCAGACTCAGTTCTAAGAAAATCAGCATTATGATTTCATCATATCTGATTCTGCTCCATGGTCATGACTTATATCTGGCAAACACAACAGGAATAGAGTAGATACCTTCAGTTCAGTTCAGTCGCTCAGTCGTATCCGATTCTTTGCGACCCCATGAATCGCAGCACGCCAGGCCTCCCTGTCCATCACCAACTCCCGGAGTTCACTCAGACTCACGTCCATCGAGTCAGTGATGCCATCCAGCCATCTCTTCCTCTGTCGTCCCCTTCTCCTCCTGCCCCCAATCCCTCCCAGCATCAGAGTCTTTTCCAATGAGTCAACTCTTTGCATGAGGTGGCCAAAGTACTGGAGTTTCAGCTTTAGCAACATTCCTTCCAAAGAAATCCCAGGGCTGATCTCCTTCAGAATGGACTGGTTGGATCTCCTTGCAGTCCAAGGGACTCTCAAGAGTCTTCTCCAACACCACAGTTCAAAAGCATCAATTTTTCAGTGCTCAGCCTTCTTCACGGTCCAACTCTCACCTCCATACATGACCACAGGATAAATCATAGCCTTGACTAGATGAACCTTTGTTGGCAAAGTAATGTCGCTGCTTTTCAATATGCTATCTAGGTTGGTCATAACTTTCCTTCCAAGTAGTAAGCGTCTTTTAATTTCATGGCTGCAGTCACCATCTGCAGTAATTTTGGAGCCCCAAAAAATAAAGTCTGACACTGCTTCCACCTCACCACTACTCTAAAAGCATACTTTCCTGATAGTAAGTAGCTTTGTCTCTATTGAAGACAGTTAGCTTACCTTTGAACTATCATCTAAATTTCCCAAATGGATAGAGGCATTTCCAAATATAAAATGGGCCATATCCCCAAATATGGTCCTTTGTTCTATCTATTAACAACCTTTTTCAGCAACCTTTGGGTTTTAAATGCAGGTTGGACATAATATAGCACTCAGGCCAACAGTGACCTTCATCTATTATATCTTTTATTTCCCTTATTGAGAACCTGCTGTGAATGTTTCACATCTAATTAACCCATTTAGCAGCACATGGCATTAAATGGGTCATCCTATTTTAAGACCTTTTTTTTTTTTAATGAGTTGAATGCAGTTTGGACAATCTACTCCAGCTGGGGCTGGAACAATGGAACACAAGCCTTGGATAGAACAGAAGTTCTAAACAGCTTTTCTTCTGTGTTGTTCTCGTGCATAGCAGACTTTTGAATTCCTGTGTCATAAACCCTCTAAGCAGCTCGTACTTGATCCCCCGAGGTACAGAGTCACTGCTTCAGCTCTTAGCAGTGCCAAAGAAAATAATTACACTTTTTACCAGGAAGACTTCCTGTTGTCTGAAATAATACACTGGACCAGCTTCATACTTTGTGGGGCTCAGTGGAAAATGGAAATAGAAAGACCTTTGTTGAAAAACTAAGAATTTCAACAGAATGGCAGCACAATGTTAAATCAAACATATGGTCTTCTAAGTGAGGGATCCTGTGTGACTGAACAGGTCACATGCTCATGAAGCAGCCCTGTGAATGGGTTGCAGAAAACAACAGTATATCAGCCTAGCACAGCTAATCCCTTCATCAGACCCTTGGCACCACAGATGTGGAAGGAACCTTGGCTGTCCTCTTGTTGGACATCCCTATATTCCAGGTAGGGAAACAGGCATGGAGAGATTGAGTTAAGATCCAGGCAGAGCTGGGTAGAAGCAGAGTCAAATCTATAACCAAAGATATAATGTGAGTAAAATATATGGACAAGAGACGTTCAGATTACTTATCACACCCTTTGAAATTGACCATTTCTCGTATTCTACCAGGACTTAGGTTATGTGTACCTTTGAGAGTTTTGTCACATTTCTACCAATACTTTTCCAACAAAGAAAGTAAATGGGATATGTGTCCTTTCTCTTTGCCCTTGGCTTCCTACCCCACCAAATTATGTCCAGAATCCAAGTCCATGGGCACTGATGCAATGATCTTTTGACTGATCACATGCTTTTCAAACTTTCTTAACTCTGACCTTGGGACTTCCCTGAAAGTCTGGTAGTTAAGACTCTGCACTTCCTATGCAGGAGGCGCGGATTCCATCCTTGTTTGGGGAGCTAAGATCTTCTGTGCCACAGAGACAAAACAAAATGAGAAATCAAATGTCAAAAATTATAAATGAGTGCTTGTATAATATTGGGGATTAAAGTGTCTTTCTAAGAATAGCAACAGAAGCATCAGCATTAAGAAAAAGACGGATACATTTTACTTTGCAAAAACTAAAAAAAGAATTCCGTATGGTAAAAGCATCCATGATATCAGTCCTCTGTCAGATACATGTATTAAATATTGTCTCACAATATAAAATAAATCTAAATAAATAAGCAAATAAACTTTGACCTTACAGCTGTGTTATACTGAAATCTAGGTTGCAACAACACATGCATACATAGGTGATACAGCTCCCTTAAGCAGTACTTAACCTTTCTGCTTGCAGAGGAAATATTTGCTACGCTATTTAAAAGTGCTATTTCTTTGAAACAAACAAATGCTGGTCATGATCTACTAAACTGATTTCGGGAACAACAATGGGTTATATCATGCAGTTCAAAAACCTTGCTTGAATCTCCATGTTGATTCTCTACTGGAAGGGGTAGGTGAGGACTGGAGGCATCTCACAGAAATGCTCTTCTGGAAAAAAGAATCACCAAGGCCTCCATGTGCTGGCAAAAGGGCAAGAAATAGACACATTTGGATCGTACTAGGGGGATAAAAATTGGCACGACCTTTCTGAAGGCAGTTGGAAGTGTGATCACTCTGACCTAGTAATTCCGCCTCTAGAAAACAAGGCCAAGGATATAATCACAGATGTAGCCAAATTTAACTACCAAGGATGATTATTGCAATATGATTTATAATGGAGGGAAATTAGAAATAATTCAAAGGTTCAGCAGTAGGGGTTTAGTCAAATGAGGGCATATGCCTATGAATTCAATAGTATACCTCCTTTAAATTGTTTAGTATTATGTATGTAATGAAATATTTAATAATATAAAAATAGTTATGATATATTAAATGAGAAAAGCATATTCAGAACAGTATATGCCATATGACATCATTTTTTAAGAGAAGACTTGAATGTATCTATTTTTCATTAAAGAGTTTGGGAGAAACTATATTACAGTGTATTCTATACACTATGTATGTCAGTGTATTCTGTGACTCTATGGGTTCTAAGAATATTGTTGTTCAGTCACTCAGTCATGTCTGACTCTTTGTGACCCCATGGACTGCAGCATGTCAGCCTCCCTGTCCGCTCACCATCTCCCAGATTTTGCCCAAGTTCATGTCCATTGAATTGGTGATGCTATTCAACCATCTTATCCTCTGCCGCCCTCCTCTCCTTTTGCCTTCAATCTTTCCCAGCATCAGAGTCTTTTCCAATGACTCAGCTGTTTACATCAGGTGGCCAGAGTATTGGAGCTTCAACTTCAGCATCAGTCCTTCCAATGAGTATACAGGGTTATTTCCCTTAGGATTGACTGGTTTGATTTCCTTGCAGTCCAAGGGACTCTCAAAGAATCTTCTCTACCCAGGTTCAGATGAAGGTTTAGCTGCATTCTTCAACATCTGCAGGAGGGTTTTCTCCCCACTGGAAACCCTGTGATTCCAATGAGTCACTTAGAATAGGTGAATGAAGAGGTGGGTGGAGTCCTTATAGAGCTTCTATCGATAATTTCTGGAAAATTTCATATCTAATGGGGCCAAATGCATCCCTTTGCTGTTTTATGGTGCACATCTTCATGTGACATTTCATATTGATCTTCACAATAAAAGATAGGCATTTTCCCTGTTATTGCTGGGAGTGGGGGAGAAAATTCAGGCCCAGAGATTGACTTGCTCAAGGTCATATGGTTAGACTAGTCAGAACTCAAATCCATGCCCCTGACACTAATATCAGTGCTTTCAGCAGTGCCTCTACCATGGTGCCCTCGGTTTTGGAAACTTCTGGTTATGAAAGCACAGCTTCTTGAGAGTGGTGCCTTACTGATAGCTTACAGTGAACAATGTCAGATTCGTGATCTCCGAAGAAGATTTAGCTTCAGGACCAGGGACCAGGCTTGAATATGCAGAGCTTTTGTGTAGCAGACTTTTATTAAAGTATAAAAAGGACAGAGAAAGCTTCTGACATAGATATCATAAGGGGGAAGGAGAGTGCTCCACTTGCTAGTCTTATCAAAGCCTTATATACTTTTACCAGACTCACTCCCACAACTTACATCTTAAATTAACAAGATTAGAACTAACAGTAGAAAGGTCTTACCAGACTCACTCCCACAATATACATTGTAAGATAACAGAATTAGTTAGAAGGTTCTTAAGAAGGAGAAACATGTCCTGGAGAAGGATACATTGTTATATAGTTTAAGATGAGTTGTTTTGTTGTATAATCATCAGCTCTTGGCTTAAAGAAAGTGAAGTCGCTCAGTCGAGTCCAACTCTTTGTGACCCTATGGACTGCAGCCTACCAGGCTCCTCTGTCCATGGGATTTTCCAGGCAAGAATACTGGAGTGGGTTGCCATTTCCTTCTCCAGGGCATCTTCCCAACCCAGGGATCAAACCCTGGGTCTTCCACATTGCAGGCAGATGCTTTACCATCTGAGCCACTAGGGCTTAAAGAAAGTTAGTCTTAAAGATTGTTGTCATAACAACTCAAGAGTTTAAGAAAAAACATCTTATGTGACTAAGACAAAGCAATGTAGAATAAAACGTTTGTCCCTTTCTCCTCCTAAGGGCCCTGGACTCCTTATCAACCTATCTAACAATTAACTCTCTCATTACCAAGGAAAAGACATTATTCAAGGCTGTAAAGACCATTGCAGATGGAACTTTCTGATAGATACAATGTTGGAGCAGAGATTAATGCTCACAGGTAAGCCTGAGTCATTAGGAAAAGAGGCCAGCATCAATGATCCAAGCTCTTCCTTCCTTTCCTTCTTCTGTGCATTTTAGTGTCTGTCTGTGAAGTTGAGTGCCCTGGCTTTGTACTCTGTGGTGATCACCCAGGCCTCCTAGGCTGGGTTTCACATTGGCTGTCCAAGTATTCAAAGTTCATCTATTCTACTTCCCATTTACCTCAGGATATCTTATAGTCCCTGATCTGGGGTGAACTCAATCATTAGAGTTGGGGGCAGGGGGTGGATTTTTCAAATAAAAGAAGAATCCTGGAGAAGCTAAGGAAGTCAACACATGAACCAAGAAACACTGTCAATGAATGGAGAGTTGGGTTGTTTTTTTTTTTTGGCAGAATGGCTTTTCTACTATATACTTCAGTTCAGTTCAGTTAGTTGCTCAGTTGTGTCCGACTCTTTGCGACCCCATGAATTGCAGCATGCCAGGCCTCCCTGTCCATCATCAACTCCTGGAATTCACTCAAACTCACATCCATTGAGTCGGTGATGCCATCCAGCCATCTCATCCTCTGTCGTCCCCTTTTCCTCCTGCCCCCAATCCCCCCCAGCATCAGAGTCTTTTCCAATGAGTCAATTCTTCGCATGAGGTGGCCAAAGTACTGGAGTTTCAGCTATAGCATCATTCCTTACAAAGAAATCCCAGTGCTGATCTCCTTTAGAATGGACTGGTTGGATCTTCTTGCAGTCCAAGGGACTCTCAAGAGTCTTCTCCAACACCACAGTTCAAAAGCATCCATTCTTTGGCACTTCACAGTCCAACTCTCACATCCATACATGACCACAGGAAAAACCATAGCCTTGACTAGATGGACCTTTGTTGGCAAAGTAATGTCTCTGCTTTTGAATATGCTATCTAGGTTGGTCATAACTTTCCTTCCAAGGAGTAAGCGTCTTTTAATTTCATGGCTGCAGTCACCATCTGCAGGGATTTTGGAGCCGAAAAAAATCAAGTCTGACACTGTTTCCACTGTTTCCCCATCTATTTCCCATGAAGTGATGGGACCAGATGCCATGATCTTCATTTTCTGAATGTTGAGCTTTAAGCCAACTTTTTCACTCTCCTCTTTCACTTTCATCAAGAGGCTTTTTAGTTCTTCTTCACTTTCTGCCATAAGAGTGGTGCCATCTGCATATCTGAGGTGATTGATATTTCTCCCAGCAATCTTGATTCCAGCTTGTGCTTCTTCCAGCCCAGCGTTTCTCATTATATATTCTGCATATAAGTTAAATAAACAGGATGACAATATACAGCCTTGACGTACTCCTTTTCCTATTTGGAACCAGTCTATTGTTCCATGTCCAGTTCTAACCGTTGCTTCCTGACCTGCATATAGGTTTCTCAAGAGGCAGGTCAGGTGGTCTGGTATTCCCATCTCTTTCAGAATTTTCCACAATTTATTGTGATCCACACAGCCAAAGGCTTTGGCATAGTCAATAAAGCAGAAATAGATGCTTTTCTGGAACTCTCTTGCTTTTTCGATGATCCAGCAGATGTTGGCAATTTGATCTCTGGTTCCTCTGCCTTTTCTAAAACCAGCTTGAACATCTGGAAGTTCACAGTTCACATATTACTGAATCCTGGCTTGGAGAATTTTGAGCATTACTTTACTAGCGTGTGAGATGAGTGCAATTGTGTGGTAGTTTGAGCATTCTTTGGCATTGTCTATCTTTGGGATTGGAATGAAAACTGACCTTTTCCAGTCCTGTGGCCACTGCTGAGTTTTCCAGATTTGCTGGCATATTGAGTGCAGCACTTTCACAGCATCATAGTTCAGGTCTTGAAATAGCTCAACTGGAATTCTATCACCTCCACTAGCTTTGTTCGTAGTGATGCTTTCTAAGGCCCAGTTGACTTCACATTCCAGGATGTCTGGCTCTAGGTGAGTGACCATACCATCGTGATTATCTTGGTCGTGAAGTTCTTTTTGTACAGTTCTTCTGTGTATTCTTGCCGTCTCTTCTTATATATTTAATACTTTATACTTAATACTATATACTTAATACTGTACAAAAGTTGGCCACTGTCAATATTTTTAATGACTTCCTTCATGTGTGTTCTATTCAGCAACTAATTAAAATAAGCCAGTATTGAGAAGCACTTCATAGAATAAATATTTTTATTTCACTTTGCTTGGATTGATAGTAGAACAAAATATAGGAGAAAATATAGCAGATTTGGAGAAAAGAACTTAAAGCCCAGCTTTCTTGGTTTCATGAGCCATTGAATGTCTAAGTCTTACTTTCCTCATTAAAAAAATGAAGATAATACTTCCTAGCTCCTAAATTATAAAGACAACATGTAAGAAAGTCCTCATTCCTCCAATGGTGGACTGAGTCAGCTTGCCCTGGCCCATGAAAACTAGTAGTTTTCAGGTTTTTCTGAACTGGCTGTTAAACACAGTACCTATTAAAAATTAAATAACATTAACTTATAATTGCTAATGCTAAGTCACTTCAGTCGTGTCCGACTCTGTGCAACCCCGTAGACGGCGGCCCACCAGGCTCCCTCGTCCCTGGGATTCTCCAGGCAAGAACACTGGAGTGGGTTGCCATTTCCTTCCCCAAAACTTATAATTAAAGACACTTAAAAATCAAGGGTAATATGTACTTAAAACTTTACATTCTAACTATTTAAAAATAGTTCACAATTATGTATGCTCTCGTGGCTATTCAGATCTATTGTATCTGAATGGTGGAAATTCTAAGCAATCGTGTGCCTCTGTATCTCTCTTACCATGTTTGTGTTCAGTCACATCATGCTGGTAGCTTGAAATTGGCCACCGTGAAGATATTCACACCATGGGAATGAACTAAATCTACAAATCTGTACTTCTTTTACTGCTTTGCTAATTATCTAACACTGTTTCTTGATGCTTTTGTGCTAAGTTGCTTCAGTTGTTTCTGACTCTTTGTGGCCCCAAGGACTGTAGCCCACCTGGCTCCTCTGTCCATGGGGTTTCCCAGGCGAGAATACTAGAGTGGGTTGCCATATCCTTCTCTAAGGGATCTTCCTGATTACACCCACCTTTTTTACATCTCCTACATCGGCAGGCGGATTTCTTACCACCAGTGCCACCTGGGAAGCCCCAGTGTTTCTCAACCTCAGCATTATTGACATTTGGGGCTCAACAATCCCTTGTTCCAGAAGGATCTGCTGTGTGCCGTAGGGTTTTAGCAGCATCTCTCTTCTCTACCTACTAAATGCCACTAGCACTCCCTCCAAGTTGTGACAACCACCACTGTCTCCAGGTATTGCCAGATATCCCCTGGTGGGCAAGACTTCCCCCAATCTTCCCTGTTGAAAGCCGCTGGTCCAAGAGATTGGCAGACTAAGGCTGGAGGACAAAATTTGGCCTATGGATGTTTTTGTACAGCCTGGGGGCTAAGAAGAGATTTTAAATTTTTTAAAGTTTGAAAAATATGACAGAGACCAGATGTGGTCCCAAAGCCTAAAATATTTACTTTTTGGCCCTTTAGAGAAAAAGTTTGCTGACCTCTGGTCTAAGTTGTGGTGATGTTAATAATGCAGATTATTTACATTGTGAAGAGCACACATGAAACATTGAATAAATGCTCTTCCAGCATTTGAAAACTATTATTTGATTCAGCAAAAAAGCTGTTCATATCTCAGATGAACTAGTGAATTTCCAACATATGTAGTATTGGAGCCCAAAGAGCATTCACTTTAATGAATGTAATTTGTGTGAGACTAAGAGTTTAACAGTACATCATGTGTGTGATATCAGGAAAATAAGTGTATTGGGAAGGAATTAATGGAATGGAATGCAGGTCCATTTGTCAAATCATGCTTGAACTGCAACCATAAATCGGCTACTGATACAAGAGTTCAGCAATATTTTCCTCTTGACATTTCACACAATCACATTCGCATGCCTAGACTAGATCTGAAGGATCGAGGATGAAAGGTACTGAGAAGGAAAAAAGGGAGCATTTCAGGATAAGGAAAGGTTCTGAGGCACGAGGGAGCTTGGATAACCCCATTAAGTAAAGAGAACATCAGTGTTTTTCAACTAAGAGTACGGAGGAACCATGAAGAAATAGGGATAGTATAGGTGGGGGCAGTGGTATGCTGGGAAGTATTTAACAACCAGCTCTCAGGGCAAGGGGTATACACACACATACTCACACATAAACTCTCAGGTACATATACACTTACAAGTTTATTTAAAAAATTTTGATATAATAGATATCTAGCATGTTTTTACAAATAATAAATATACAATTTATATATGTATATATAAATATATAATTGTATAAATATATACAATTTATATATACAATTGTATATATGTATATATACAGTTCCAGGCAGTCAACTGATTCTCACAGAATTCTTTCAGCTTTCACCTTCCACTGCTGATGAAGAGAATGAAGCCATGACAAAGGCTTTCATCATCCAAGAAGAATTTGTCTGGGAGTTATGCAGGAGCCCTTTGGGCAGCCCAGAGCTGCAGAGCCCACTGTGTGTCATGGGAAAGACTCTTCAAATTGGCAGGGCAGTGTTTACCAAGGCTGGACTTTCCCTCTTCCTGGTAATAAAGGGTAGGGGTGGTGTGCTTCAAGATAGAAGAAGCCCATGGGGGTAGGGAGTCTGAGCCTGCAGGACCTACTGCTGCTACTGCTAAGTTGCTTCAGTCGTGTCCGACTCTGTGCTACCCCATAGATGGCAGCCCACCAGGCTCCCCCGTCCCTGGGATTCTCCAGGCAAGAACACTGGAGTGGGTTGCCATTTCCTTCTCCAGTGCATGAAAGTGAAAAGGGAAAGTGAAGTCGCTCAGTCGTGTCCAACTCTTGGCGACCCCATGGACTGCAGCCTACCAGGCTCCTCCGTCCGTGGGATTTTCCAGGCAAGAGTACTGGAGTGGGGTGCCATTGCAGATGCTATTTAATAAGAGAAGTAAAATACAGCTTTCCTAATAGATTTGAGTGTAGGCCTTCCACCAAGTTTTTCCCATAATTTGCTGTGATCCACACAGTCAAAGGCTTTGGTTTAGTCAACAAAGCAGAAGTAGATGTTTTTCTGGAACTCGATGATCCAATGGATGTTGGCAATTTGTCCTCTGGTTTTTCTGTGTATAGTTCTTCTGTGTATTGTTGCCACATCTTCTTAATATCTTCTGCTTCTGTTAGGTCCATACCATTTCTGTCCTTCATTGTACCCATCTTTGCATGAAACATTCCCTTAGTATCTCTAATTTTCTTGAAGAGATCTCTAGTCTTTCCCATTCTATTGTTTTCCTCTATTTCTTTGCATTGATCACTGAGGAAGGCGTTATTATCTCTCCTTTTTGGATAAGGCAATGGCACCCCACTCCAGTACTCTTGCCTGGAAAATCCCATGGATGGAGGAGCCTGGTAGGCTGCAGTCCATGGGGTCGATAAGAGTCAGACACAACTGAGCGACTTCACTTTCACTTTTCACATTCATGCATTGGAGAAGGAAATGGCAACCGACTCCAGTGTTCTTGCCTGGAGAATCCCAGGGACGGGGGAGCCTGGTGGGCTGCCATCTATGGGGTCACAGAGAGTCGGACACGACTGAAGCGACTTAGCAGCAGTAGCAGTTGCTATTCTTTGGAGCTCTGCATTCAAATGGGTATATCTTTCCTTTTCTCCTTTGCCTTTTGCTTCTCTTCTTTTCTCAGCTATTTGTAAGGCCTCCTCAGACAACCATTTTGCCTTTTTGCATTTCTTTTTGTTGCAGATGGTCTTGATCACTGCTTCCTATACAATGTCATGATCCTCTGTCCATAGTTCTTTAGGCATTCTGTCTATCAGATCTAATCCCTTGAATCTATTTGTCACTTCCACTGTATAATCAAACTGTGGAAAATTCTAAAGAGATGGAAATATCAGACCACCTGATCTGCCTCCTAAGAAATCTGTATGCAGGTCAAGAAGCAACAGTTAGAACTGGACATGGAACAACATACTGGTTCCAAATTGGGAAAGGAGTACATCAAGGCTGTATATTGTCACCCTGCTTATTTAACTTATATACAGAGTACATCACGTGAAATGCCAGACTGGATGAAGCAGAAGTTGGAATCAAGATTGCCAGGAGAAATATCAATAACCTCAGATATGTAGATGACACCACCCTTATGGCAGAAAGTGAAGAAAAACTAAAGAGCCTCTTGATGAAAGTGAAAGAGGAGAGAGAAAAAAGTTGGTGTAAAACTCAACATTCAGAAAATGAAGATCGTGGCATGTGGTCCCATCACTTCTGGCAAATAGATGGGGAAACAATGGAAACAGTGGGGAGCTTTATTTTGGGGGGGCTCCAAAATCACTGCAGATGGTGACTGCAGCCATGAAATTAAAAGATGCTTGCTCCTTGGAAGAAAAGCTATGACCAACCTAGATAACATATTAAAAAGCAGAGACATTGCTTTGCCAACAAAGGTCTGTCTAGTCAAGGCTATGGTTTTTCCAGTGGTCATGTATGGATGTGAGAGTTGGACTATAAAGAAAACTATAAAGAAAAACTCCTTTCCCAATTGATGCTTTTGAACTGTGGTGTTGGAGAAGACTCTTGAGCGTCCCTTGGACTGCACAGAGATCAAACCAGTCAGTCCTAAAGGAAATCAACCCTGAATATTCGTTGGAAAGACTGATGCTGAAGTTGAAGCTCCAATACTTTGGCTGTCTGATGCAAAGAGCCGACTCATTAGAGAAGATTGATCCTGGGAAAGATTGAAAGCAGGAGAAGGGGACGACAGAGGACAAGATGGTTGGATGGCATCACCAACTCAATGATGTGAGTTTGAGTAAGCTCTGGGAGATGGTGAAAGACAGGGAAACCTGAAACGCTGCAGTCAATGGGGTCACAGAGTTGGACATGACTGAGCAACTGAATAACAACAACAAAATGTATTGGGTGCTTCCTCTCTGTCAGGCACTTTTATAAACATTTTATGCATTTTAAACTATGCATGTAACTCTCACCACCACATATAGGACAGTTACACCATCCTCATCTTATAGACAAGGACGCAGAAATGCTGAGTGTCTTTCCTGAGGTTGTGACAGATGAGTAGGTATCTCAGCAGAGCCCCACAATTTACACTGCTGTGCAATTTAGAAACCAGAAGAGAAGAGAAGAGTTAGAGGCCAAGCAACGTTGTTCTTCAGAAGGGAAGTGGCGGTAGGCCTGAATCAGCAGAGGAGCACAGTGGGTTGGAAATAGAAGACATTACAAAGATGAAATCTACATTAATCTGTTACTCCTTGATACAGAAAGCCTGGGAGAGGGAGAGTCGAAAAGGTTCAGAGTTGCTAACTTCAGTCCCTTGTAGGTGGTGGAGCTATTGAAAGCAGTTGGAGAGAGAGAGGGAAGATCACAATTCAGTTTTAGATGATGTGTGCAGAAATCAGGGTACCTGGGACCCTTAAAACACAGCCTGCAGAGAAGCATTTTCAAAGATGTCAGGGCGTGCCTCCGCTTTGTTACAGTCCCTATCCAGGGGCTTTGGGAGTTTGTCCTGGGAATCTCGAGCATGTCCCAAGGTTCCTTTCTCTGTTTATATCTTTTAGCAAGGAAAGGATTGTTAATGACTAATCTCTGTCCATGAGGCACAGAGCCAAGGCAGAGATGCTGCTGCTGGGCGGGAAGGCCGCCCATGACTGGCCCCGGCTCCTGCTGGAACTCCCTCCTCCTCACCCCACTGTCTCCTGGACTCGCCCCAATGCAAAATCAGATCCTGAGCATTTGTAGCAAAACCACTGCATTTTGGAGAGGAAGACTGGACTCAGAATCCTCCCAGGGCTTTGAAAGTTCACCTCCAGCCTAAGACAATCTCAGTGAGTACCTGATTTCTCTGGGAGTGGGGTATCCATCCCAAAACAGCAGAGGGGACATTGTCATTGAAAGTTTCTCTTTAGCATCAGTAAGTTTGGTCAATGAATGAATTCTCAGTTGGTAGAATTTGATGTGAGATCATGATGGTTTCTAAAAGAGTAAAAAAAAAAAAAAAAATCTTCAAAACAAAGAAGCAGAAGTCAATGGGTAGTACTTTATTAAAAAGTAAATTGCTTTTCTTACTGAAAAATTATTTTGGAATATCTTTTCAACATTGTGATCACCCAAGAGAATCACTGGAGACCGTAAATTTCAGAAGTGTCTCTGTTCTGATTCTGTAGGCAATCTTATCTGTATAATATGCTGTGATTTATCAAATCCTAATGCAAGTTGGGGAATGTTACTAATGTCAGAAGACTTCAGATCTAGGACTTGAATGACATTTAAGTTATGCTTGACTGAAAGTTTTTCCTAGAAGAGTAGGTTTCAAAAGCTTTCTCTTTTGAGTCCTACTGCAAACTTTTCTATTGGTTTCCATTTCTCATATTAGTATCAGATGGAAATATTAAAATAAGATGGAAAAATGTTAGGAAGAACTTTATTACTAAAATTCTCCAAGGTCTGAATCTGCAGATAAAGCATCTCCTGCTCTACATGCTGCCATAGGGAATTAGGCAACTGTGAGCGAAGCCTGGGTCATATTTCTCTCAACGGAGTTTTTGTTTAGAAGGGAGGGGCTGGGGAAAGGGATGCAAATGACTCATGCTGGATCCTTGGTCTGAGAAACTCACCTGAGCTTTAAAGAAATCTGATGATGTCACTGATGCTGCCTTAGAACCACCTCAGCAGTATCAACAAGGGGAATGCTGCTGCTGCTAAGTCGCTTCAGTCGTGTCTGACTCTGTGTGACCCCATAGACGGCAGCCCACTAGGCTCCCCCATCCCTAGGATTCTCCAGGCAAGAACACTGGAGTGGGTTGCCATTTCCTTCTCCAATGCATGAAAGTGAAAAGTGAAAGTGAATAGAGACAGCTAATGCCAGGTTTTTAGTGTGATTTTTATAAAATGATAGACACCTTTGTCTCTGAGTCTCCCCCACCCTCCAAATTGTGGACCTGTGCCATCTGCAATGTGGACTTTTCTGTTTTGCTGAGAATGTTGCAATATGGCTGATGCAACTCGAGTTAGCTGATAAAATACTGGCCAGGGATGATGCTTTGGTTCTGAGACCCTTCATCAGGATCTGCAGCATTGTTTTCCACCACACACCTCTGCCCTCTCTCCCCCAGTCGGAGAAGCAAAGTAATGTAATCCCTGTCCTTCCTTTTATTTCCACACCTCCAAAATCTGGCCACATGGTGGTGGAACACCCCGTTGTTGTATTTGGAAGTAAAAGAAAGGAACTTTGTACGCAAGAGTGTGTACCAACATGTCAGAGGCTTTGTCTAAATTGCCTGTTTCCTTCTCACAATAACCCTGAATGGAAGTTCTTATACTCATTTTACTGATGAGAAAACTGAGGCTCAAAGGGAACAAGTCACCTGTCTGCAATCACAGTTAGGAAGTAACAGGACGGGCAAGTCTTTTTAACTCAAAAGGTCTCTTCTTGCTACCTTGGTATTGTTGGAGGTTGGGAGAATTTGAAATCTGGAACGGTGGGAGGAAAGCAGGTGGACCAGACCACAAATGTTTCATCTCGACAGGGGTGATTTGTTAAGACCTAGCACAATTGTGCCAGAGAAGGCAATGGCACCCCACTCCAGTACTTTTGCCTGGAAAATCCCGTGGATGGAGGAGCCTGGTGGGCTGAAGTCCATGGGGTCGCTAGAGTCAGACACAACTGAGCGACTTTACTTTCACTTTTCACTTTCATGCATTGGAGAAGGAAATGGCAACCCACTCCAGTGTTCTTGCCTGGAGAATCCCAGAGACGGGGGAGGCTGGTGGGCTGCCATCTATGGGGTCACACAGAGTCGGACATGACTGAAGTGACTTAGCTTAGCTTAGCACAATTGTAAAGATTCCTAAAACTTCTTAGGGCATTTTCCAATAACACACTCAAGCAGGGCAAGTGGAAAGTTATTAGCACTACTTGCTTTAACCCAAAGGTCAGTCTAGGAGAGCTGACTGGACACCTCAGTTATTGTCATCTTAATTAAAGATTCAGTGAACCCTCCCTGGTGTTGTGATCAGGGACTTTCAAAAGGCACTCAGAACTGCTGTGTTTCACAGAAACCTCAGGTTATGAACACCAGGAGAATACGTAACACCTTGTGATAGGTTTTCAGAAACTTGCAGTATCATTAGGTGGGTGGATAAAGAAAAGAATGAAGGTTCATGTTCTTTTCTTGATAGGGAGTGTTTTTCCTTCATTTTGCTCAGTCTCGTTTTTCTCTTAAATCTTAGCAACATACATCATGAAGGGGCTAAAAGAAATGGGAACAGTGTTTTTCTTCCCAGGTATTTCTTGTTGCTGTTATGTTTTCTACGAGTGGAAATGTACGAGGCATCACTCTATGTATCCTCAGTCACCCAGCTGCAGGGGAGGCAAAAGTCATCAGTACCTAAAAATATCCACCCTCATCTCTTCTCCTACCTCCCTGTTCTTTCATCCCAATCTGCAATCCCCTAGACCCCTTGCCCTCCACAGTGAGTTATTTTCTCCTTTAGTTTGCCCTTTTCCAATTTGGGCAATAAAGGAATGTCTGCTCTTCTTTTTCTCTTCTTTGTAAACTTGTTTCAGTTCAATGCCAACATAATGCAGCTTGATTGCCAAGGGAAGTATTGTATAAGAAAGAAAGTATTGCACAGGAAAAATATGTTTTTTCTTTGTTAGGTCTAAGAATGACAACAGAGTTCTGGTGACCAAAATTAATAGGTGTGAATATAAAATAAATTTTTATTAATTTTAATTTTTCTGGATAAAAGTCCAAATAAAGCTTTGATATTTCAGTTCCTATTTTAAATAGAAGCAGTGCTAGAGTGAACATTCTTGTGTACCTGTACAAAGCTTTATCCAATACCTAAGAATTGTACTTTTATTTTTCAGAATATACTGCTAAAGAGTCTTCCAAAAAGATATAACAACTATGCCCCCACTAGCAGTGTGTGAGAATGCGTATTTCCACACATCTTCTTCAACTTTTAATATTATCAGACAAAAAAGCATTGATAATTCAATGGTGGAAATAGTATCTAGTTGTATTAGTTCGCATTTTTCTAATTAATAACTAGCTTCAGATGTTTTTGTATGTTCATCAACCACTTGTATTTGCCTTTTGGTGAATTTCCTCTTTGTATCCTTTGCCAGTTTCTTCCTTGAGTTGTTTATCTTTTCTGTTTTTCTTTACAGGAGTTATTAATATGTTGTTTATACTAATTTTTGGCTGTTATTTATGTGGTAAACATTTTCTCCCAGTTTATTTCATATATTTAGCTTTGTTTATGGTGTCTTGATTTCTGTCTTCTTGATTTTAATGTAGTCAAATTGATTCTTTTCCTATTTGTTTCTTGTTCAATAAGTCTTTTCTTTCAATGCCCTAAATTCATAAAGATCACAAATGTGTTTTTCTATATTTTCTCCCAATGTTTATCATTTTAAAGGTCTTTAATCCACCTGAGACTTAAAATGATACAAAATAGGACGTTTTAATTTTTTACCCCAAAGGAATCATCATTTTTCTGGCTATTGGGTCTCGAATAGGCCACCTTTCTCCACTGGTTTGAGCTGAGTCCACTCACTACAGCATGAGGACAATGTATGTCTGCTTAGAAGACAGCCTGCTGTTTTCTTCCTGTGGCCATCTCCTCTGCATGCCTTCTGCTTAGTTTAGTGCCTACTTCTTGGAGATTAAATTCACGAACCAGCCCCCCACCCTCAAAAAGACTTTCTTTCTCTCCTAGTCACATCCATGCTGAACACGCATCAGGTAGACTCCCATTTAGAATAAATTTGAACTCCTTTTCATAGTCAACAGGCCATAGAGAGGTGCTTACTCTCAGACCTCATCTCCTGCACTGCCTCTTTGCTTACTCCTCTCCAACCTCACTGGGCTTTCGCTGTTCCTCCAGCACCCCAACCAAGGTCCTTAGCACTTGCTGACCACTCTGCCTGGACTTATTTCCCCCTTTTTCGGCTTACTTCTTCTTCTTCTCCACATCTCAGTTCAAATGTCCACTCTCTAGAGAGCTCTTCTAGGATCACCCTCTCTAATATAGTGCCCAGGGCCCAGATGGCGCTAGTGGTAAAGAACCCGCCTGCCAGTGCAGGAGATCTGAGAGATTCAGGTTCAATCCCTGAGATGTGGAAGATCCCCTGGAGGAGGGCATGGCAACCACTCCAGTATTCTTGCCTGGAGAATCCCTGGCGGCCTACAGTCCACAGGGTTGCAAAGAGTCAGACATGACTTAGTGACTTAGCATGCATGCATGCACACCACTTTATCCTTTATCTCCTTTATTTTCTTGTTATCATCATTGGAAACCTTACTACTTGTTTACTTGCAAATTATCAGGATTTATTTTTTTATTCTGTCTCATCCATCATTCTATTTCCAAGACCCAGATCAAAACTGGTACCTGGTGAACAATTAATGAATGCTGAATGAGTGAAGCCTTTGCTTGTGCTCCTGAAGGGACTGTGCTTACCTCTATTATAGCAATCCCCATGCCATTTTGATTGGGTTGTTGTCCTTATCTGACTTTACCACTAAGCCTCTTGAAGGATCATGATTTTTTTTTTTTTTGCCTGTATCTGTTCAATGCCTGACACAGAGTCAATAAATGTATATTGGATGAATAAATAT
Organism: Bos mutus; assembly: GCF_027580195.1. Classification (NCBI taxonomy): domain Eukaryota; kingdom Metazoa; phylum Chordata; class Mammalia; order Artiodactyla; family Bovidae; genus Bos; species Bos mutus. The sequence continues at coordinate 9,933,792 of NC_091621.1, read as the reverse complement.
GTGAGTGGATGAATTCTCTTGGCATTGATATTGGAAATGGACATTGAAATGCCACTTTAAGAGAGAAAATGTAGTATTTTTAAGCAAGGGGTCTCTTTTTTAGACCCAGTAAAACAAAAGACAACATGCCATACTGTTCATTTTGGGAGATTGTATCAGTTATCTAGTACTATGAATAAGCTACTGCACAACTTAATGGCTTAAAAAGATAATAACTTATTATGTCCTATAAGTTTGTGAGCTGACTAGGTGGCTGTTTGCTGGTTTTTCCTGAGTTCAATCAGGTAACATATAAACTGGAGGGTCAACTAGGTCCCATTCTCATGACTGGGGCCTTGATGAAGGCTGTTGACTGGGATAATTGAAATGACCCAGTGTCTTTGTCTTGGAGTGTTTCATTCCTGGCTTCTTCATGGCATGGGGTCTCAGGACAACATCCCAAGAGGATGCAAGTGAAAGTAACAAGGTTCTCTTGAGGTTTACCTTCAGAAGTACAACAATTCTGTCGCTCAAAGCAAGTCATCAAGACAGCTCATTCATGGGTGGGGCTTTACTTATTTCTAAGAATTGCAGAGTTAGCTTTTGGTTTAAGATGGCATTGCTCTCATTAAACCTATTTGCTAAAGCACTTTGTGGATTTCTTATTAGTCTTTTGAGGACTTACTCCATGCCTGAAAACTTACCTCCATAATTTTTTGAGACAAACTTCTTTCTACTTTGGACACGCCAAGCTATTATGAAATAATGTTGTGGGATAATGCCCTGGAATTCTTAGAAGCTCTTTTACCTGGATGTGAGAGTCTCCTAGGCACCTCCTTATGCTTTTTGAGCTCTCAGCAAAGGATCTTATAGCCACATCCATGATTTGATATTTACTGTGGAATCGTTTATTTTGAGACTCTTATGTCATATGAAAGAACAAAAGTGTACAATAGTCTTGTTTATCAATCCAGCACATCCTGGACCTCTCACGTGCTAAGTTGCTTCAGTTGTGTTTGACTCTGTGCGACCCTATGGACTATAGCCTGCTAGGCTCCTCTATCCATAGGATTCTCCAGGCCAGAATACTGGCATGGATAGCCATGCCTGCCTTCAGGGGATCTTCCCGACCCAAGGGTCGAACCTGGGTCTCCTACATTGGTAGGCAGATTCTTCACCACTGAGCCACCAGGGAAGCCCAAAATGCTGTACTGTGCTGTTGCTTCCAATCCTGCTTAAAACAAATAGCTCCTTCCTAATTCATCTCTGTTTTCATGTACCTATTATTCACAGCTAAAAACACCACTTGACACATTCACCTTATTATTTGGAGTTCTCCTTAATCCCAAAGGGATCCACAGAGGTAATTGGAGGTCAGTGGGGAAAAGGCTCTGCCACTCCTGAAACCAAACCAGAGTGAAACAAACAAAAATCCACAGGTTCATTAGGAAACTGTGTATCTTCCAAGTTGAACAGTTTTGCCCCTGTGTATGTGTGTGTGTGTGTGTGTGTGTGTGTGTGTGTGTGAGAGAGAGAGAGAGAGAGAGAGAGAGAGAGACTGCAAAATATGACCTGTTCATTTTTCAGCTTCCTATAGAAAGTTCCTCCCCACTCTTCCAATTTCTACCAGTGTCCCCACTGCCCTTTCAGGCTCTGTCCACCTCCCAATCCCAAAGCCAAAGCCATTTGTTTAGCCTCTTAAAAAAAAAAAAAATCCCCCTTCTAAGTACCAGTTCTGTAGCAGTTATTTATTTCTTTGTAACAACTACCCCAAAGCTTAGTGACTTTTGGAGGAGCAGTTCCTCTGATAGTTTTGCCTGGGCTCACTCAAGTGGTTCTTTCTGATAGACAGTCAGATGAAACAGAAGGTCCAAGATGGCCTCACACAGGTCTGGTGTCCTGGTGTGACTGTCAAATGTGGCAGTTTGGATAGCTGAGTTCTGTCTCCCTTAGGTTTCATATCTGGGGCATCTACAAATAATGTGACAGTTTCCCAGCAGCATTCTTAGACTGAGGGAACAGAAGCTTCAATGCCTCTTAAGGGCAAGCTCAGAAGTCTCACAACATCACTTCTACCATTCTACTGATCAAGGAAGTTACCAGACCAGTTCAGGTTCAAGGGCTGTGGAAATAGCCTTCACCTATTGATGGGTAGTGGCAAACCCTCATTGCAGAAGGGCATATAGAATGGGAGAAGCCATGGTGGCCACTTTTACAAGTAACAAATGATTTATATAAATAATAGGTGGGATGAAGTGGGAAGTGGGAGGGAGTTTCAAGAGAGAGGGGCCATACGTATACCTATGGCTGATTCATGTTGATATATGTCAGGCAGAAACCAACATAGTATTATAAAGCAATTATCCTCTAATTACAAATAAATTGATTTAAAAAGTAATAGTCATAAAATTTCAGAAGATCTAATGAATTATTTGAAAAGAAGATGACAATTCAGCCATGGAAACAGCATAACTTTCTCCATCATCTTGACCATTTTGACTATAGCAGATAATGGGGAGAAACTTCTCTATTAAGAATGAATGTTAAGTAGACCAAAAACTATTCCTGGTAGCTCTCAAGGAAGAGAAATTAACAAAGTGAGCTTTGGGAGGATGATTACAATTATTTCCTGGGGTGGTCAGTCCATGTATAAAATGTAGGGGATCACTGCTTAAGAGATTTCCAGCAAGAGTGGATTTTCGCTTCACTAATTAGGACTACATTGTGGGGAAGCAGCCTTAGTTGTCAGGTTTTTTGTGTGACTTAAAAAAAAGTCCTTCTTCAGCTCTTGCATGTGTTGTTATCCTACACCTGTATTAATGTTGATTCTGTGGCCGAAATAAGACTGATTCTAAAAATGGTTATCTGGTGAGATATATTATTCATTTATTGTTTATGTGTTTAGTTCACGTATTCATTTATTCATCAGTCAGCAAATAATTAATTGTGTATCTAATGTGTACTTGGCCACAGGCTGGGGACTGGAGATCCAGGGTGAGCACTCCTAGAGCTGATGGTCCAGTAGGGGTGTGTGGGTGCATGCGTGCTAAGTTGCTTCAGTCGTGTCTGACTCTTTGCAACCCTATGGACAGTAGCCCACCAGGCTCCTCTGATGGGATTCCCCAGGCAAGAATACTGGATTGGATTGTCATGCCCTCCTCCAGGAAGAGGATCTTCCCTACCCAGGGATCAAACCCAAATCTCTTCCGGCTCCTGCATTGGTAGGCAGGTTCTTTACCACTAGTACCACCTTGGAAGCCCCCAGTGGGGTGACCAACAGCCAAACCACCACAAAAACGAAGGGAGAATTACAACTGGACGCATGCTCCAAGACGTGCCCAGTGCTATGATAGTTTGCTGGAGATCAGCCCTGGTCAAGGTTAAAAAGGAGGCCTAGAACTAGAATAAGACAAATGAGATGCTTAGGGTGCAAAATTTAAAGAGTCCTGACTCTCAAGTTCATGGCCCTGGGAGCCTTTATTCCAGGTGCTTCTTTTACACTTAGTTGAAAATAAAGGTCAGCCACTCTTTGAGCCCTATTGTATAACCTCCAAAGCACAGAAGCTCAGAAGTAGAGGTCTGGTTGACTCAAAAATATTCTTATTGTATAACACCTGAAGGAAGTGTAACTTTACATGGTGACTTTATTTTTTATTATTTAAAAAAGTATTTATTTTTTGTTTATTTATCTGTTTAACTGAGTTGAGTCTTAGTTGTGGCATGCAGGATCTTTATTTGTGACGTGCAACTCTTTGTTGCACCATGTGGGATCTTGTTCCTTTATCAGGGATTGAACCCAGGCCCTCTGCATTGGGAGCTCAGAGTCTTAGCCACTGGATCACCAGGAAGTCCCTAAATGAAGACTTTAGAAACAGCAAAGAAGTTTGAAAAGAAGCAAAATAATATGACAGGCAAACTTTGTAGAGGCTTACTTAATTGTGCATATAAACAGCTAATGTTGAAATGCTTTAGGCAGAACTGACCTTGCAGAAATGCCAGTTCACCCTCACTAAGCACTGGTGAGTAGTTAATGACAGTCTCAGTGGGAGAGTTGCCTGGAAAAACATGAATTTAGAGTTAGATGGTGAGTTTACATCCCCACTCTGGTTCTTACTAGCGACGTGACCTTGGAAAGTTTGCTTAATCTCTTTGAGCCTCAGTTTTCTCATTTATAAAGTGTATATATTATTACCTACTTGGTTTATTACAGATCAAATGAGATAACATAGCATGAAAGCTGCCGCATAGTAAGTACTCATAAAATAGTAGATATTATTTTAATCTATTTTCACAAAAGATGTAAACGTTACTGTGATAGCAATAAAGGTCATCCAGTTCTTACAGGGCACTACTCTCAGAATAATGTGATCACAATGGCCACACATTGTCCTTTAAATCTCAACTTTGGAAAGGATCTATTCTCTTTTCCCTTTTTTTCCCCCCATGAGAACTGTTTAGTTGTTTGTTTGTTTTTTCTTAAAAACTTTTTATTTTGTATTGGAGCACAGTCAGTTAACAATGTTGTGATCATTTCAGTTGAACAGTAAAGGGACTCAAACCATACATCTACAAGTATGCATTCTGCCCCAAATGGAAAGGATTTGTTTTTCTAAATCTGTATTTTGGCCCTGGAAAGAATTACTTTGGTTTGATTACTTCTGGGAAAACCAAATCCCCTGTGAGATAAAACCTTTTCTTCTAGAACTCCTTTCTCTTTTCTCTTAGGAACATTCTTCCAGCCTTGGGCTGAATCCAGGACTTCTGCTGAGCATGAAATGATGATGGCTAGAAAAAGTTTATTTTTTATTGCCCTTTATAAATGAACTACATAGATATCCCCCAAAGTATATGCTTTACCACCAGCAATTGGGTTTATCTGAGAAAAATGTCACTGAGAAGGGTGACTTTGGGTGTAGAGAGTTCATGGGGAACCAGCACAAGAAACTGTTTTTTTATCTTCATATTCTGAGAGCTGAGATTCTTCTAAATCAGAGTCAAGGCCGTTTAATTGGAGCAGGGTCTTTCCAAGGTCTCTTCCAAATGGTTTGTGCTAAATCAGAGAAGTTCCATCCACCATGAACTCCATGTGACACACGCTATCCAAACAAGGACAAACTGATAACCAGAAAGTAGGAGTCCAAGCTACCAGTCACTCTGTGTCTTATCACTTTAAAAACAAATAGTGCTTACCACTTCTGAAATGATTCCTGGGTCCTTAAGTTAAGGTTTACATTACATCATAGTACAAATAAACATAAAGTAAAATAAACATTTTGTCCCTGCTTCCACCAGTACCAAAGTTTTAAACTTTGTATCATCAGCCTGCTTTCTCTTCTTCCTCCTCCTGTTTGTAAACTGTACTCAAGTCACTTCCTTTCCATCTTTACAGAAACCACACTGCTTTGCACCTAATCATCTCACTTCCGGAATGCGAATTTCCTGAATTTTCCTTCTCTTTTCACTGCTTACTCCCCTGTCCCGCCTTCTCATAAGACTAATCTTCTTGAACATAGATTTTATTGTGCCATCAAAATTTCCAATAGCACCTCGTTGACTACAGTTAAAAGTCCCCAACATTTTATAGTTAGGAAATACTTCCTCCTCAAAGCCTCAAGAATCTGTGTGTGTGTGTGAGTTTGTATGTTTAAGAGTGTGTAAGAGAGAATCTCTGTATGAGTTTGCATATCTTTATAGATGAGGAAATTCTTCACGTATATAATTTCATTCATTTTTTAAATTATGAAATATTTCCAACATGAAGAACATTGAATAATATCATCAGCTTTCTTGTATTTAACCCCTAGCTTAAGGGGAGAATTAAAGATGCTTTGAAATTCCCTCTGTATCCACCCAGTCATTCTGACCACATCCTGAATGTGCATTCAACACTTCCAGGCTTGTCTCTACAGGTTAGACAGGGATCAGGAGCTTTTTCTATAAAGACGAGAGAGTGAGTATTTTAGGCTTTGCAGACCACGTGCAATTGTGTCGCAACTACTTAAACTCTGTCACTGTGGTGTGAAAACAGCCATAGGCAATATGTAAACAAAAAGGCATGTTTGGTTCTGGGCAAGCTAGGTTCGGCTTGGGGATCGTATTTGCTGACCCTTGCATTAGGATATCAGGATTAATATATAGCATTGTTTCACATATCTTTAAATTTACATACACTATATCAAACCACATGTATTACTGGGCAACCTGATTCTTTTCCTCAATATGAAGTTACTCAGTTTATCCATATGAATACTTAGTCCATTCATTTAAATGCTATATAGCACTTACAAATATACTTACAGCACTGCTGCTAAGTCACTTCAGTCGTGTCCGACTCTGTGCGACCCCATAGACAGAAGCCCACCAGGCTCCCCCATCCCTGGGATTCTCCAAGCAAGAACACTGGAGTGGGTTGCCATTTCCTTCTTCAATGCATGAAAGTGAAAAAAGTGAAGTCTCTCAGTCGTGTCTGACTCGTAGCGACCTCATGGACTGCAGCCTACTAGGCTCCTCTGCCCGTGGGATTTTCCAGGCAAGAGTACTGGAGTGGGTTGCCATTGCCTTCTCCAACTTACAGCACTATGCATATACTATTTCTTTATTGTACTCATTCAATCGTTAATGGACATTTATTAATATTTCCAGTTTTTTTATTTATTTATTTATTTTACTGTTGGAAACAACGCAGTCAAATTTGTGCCTGTCACTTTATGGACATTTATGAAAGATTGCCTTATAATCTTTAAATCATTTCTATTATTTAGGTTTTTAAACATTCAGCTGAGGGTATATAATGGGGCAGAGTGTTAAGTGAATAGTTGCAGGTTATGGATGAAGCTATGAAAGGTCAGCACTGGTTCTCTATGCTAGTCTCCTTTTTCTTTTTTTGATCCCTGGGTCAGGAAGATCCCCTGGTGGAGGAAATGGCAACCCACTCCAACATTCTTGCCTGAAGAATCCCATGAACAGAGGAGCCTGGAAGGCTACAGGCCACAGGGTCACAAGGAGTCAGACATGACTGAATGAGCACACACGCACATAGTTGACTCAGTTATACACACATACATATACACACGTTCAATATATTTTTTTTCATATTCTTTTCCATTATGGTTTGTCACAGGATATTGAATACAGTTCACTGTGTTATACAATGAAATTAAAGTCGCTCAGTCATGTCCAACTATACAGTCCACGGAATTCTCCAGGCCAGAACAGTGGAGTGGGTAGCCTTTCCCTTCTCCAGGGGATCTTCCCAACGCAGGGATTGAACCCAGGTCTCCTGCATTGCAGGCGGATTCTTTACCAGCTGAGCCACAAGGAAAGCCTGTGTTATACAGTAGGACCTGTTGTTTTTCCCTCCTGTATATGATAGTTTCTCTCTGCTAATTCGAAACTCCCATTCCTTCCCTCTTCATTCTAATCTTCTCGTGTTTCATCCCTCTTGACATCTGTCTTGGACCACAGATATTATTTCTGTGTATGCATAACTCTGCTAGCTGTGAGAGGGGACACAAAAGGAGCATAGCTATGGTTCCTACCTGCTAGGAGTTTGCAATACAGTGGAGAAGACGACAGATGAAGTTAAATCATTAATGACCACATGAGGAGCAGGGAAGATAAATGATAAGGGATGCATTCCTGGAGAAGTTGGGACATACATGAAAGAAAATCTACAAAATTGAGAGTTATAAAAGAGTGTTTGAATAAATGAAGCCACAACTTCCCCCTGAAAGACAAAACTGAATATTGTAAAGATATAAATCTTCCTACCTAAATATATAGGTTTGGTACCATATCAAACTCTCAAAGAAACTTTTCTTAAAGAATGTGATACAAGATGTGATAATTTATCATAGAGAGTAAGAAGGTAAGAATATCTTAGAAAAGGTTGAAAACAAATGAGCAATAATCAGATCAGATCAGATCAGTCGCTCAGTCGTGTCCGACTCTTTGCGACCCCATGAATCGAAGGATGATCTTGATGCAGATGTAACTATATGATCGATGGGAAACTAAATTCAGTCTCAATAAAAGAAAAATTATAAATCAATGGGAAAGGAAAAAAGTGTTCAGCAAGCAGTTCTCAGAAAAATCACCCTGTACCAGAAACTAAAACTAAAAAGCTTTTTAAAAAAATCTAATATACTTAACTACATACAGTGCAAATCTTTTCAAGTAAAGATAATTAAAAGACAAATGGAAATGTTTGTAATAAATATACCAGAATGCTAGCACACTCAATATACAAAGAACTCCTCTAAGTCAATAAAAAAAACAAACTTCCATAGAAAGGTGCAAAGGACATAAAAAATATCTACTACATACAGACAATAAAGATGTAAAATAAATTTCTTTTCAATTTCCTCATATTCAAGGAAATATAATTCAATACAGTGAGATAGGATTAGTCACTGGCAAATTAGAAAAGAATGTTTGAAGTGGGAGCAAGTAATGCCAATGAAGGTGTGATGAGATAGGTACCCAGACCCACTGTTGGTATGAGTGTAAATTGGAGCAAAATTATAGAATGTCACTTAGCATTTTGTAAATACCTTTCTCTATTGTCCGAATTTTCGGCAATGACCTCTTTATTTTAAAAATGCTTTCATTTGAAAAATAAATTGTAACAGCTTTTTGGGAAAATAGTGCATGAAGATAGAGAAGGTATTTTTCTTTATCAGCTGCAATTCCAAACATAAAGTTTTGTGTGTTGATACATACATGAATTCACCTGAATAGAAAAGATGGCTTTCTGTTAGCAGGGATTTTATTACTAACTTCAAAGATGCTTAGGTGCTCTCTCTGCAGTTGTTCAAAGTTCATTATTTAACCAGAACCTTTACCTGCATTTCTAAGACAGTGTTCTTCCCCTGATGTGTGTGCTCTGCCAGTGCTGGCTCTGGCTGTTACCCAACAGTGGCGTCTTCCTTTCTCATCTGCATGCTCTTTCCTCCACACCAGATGGGTGTCTCCATTTGCTCTGGAACACAGAGGGTGAGCCACCCTATTTGTAGACAAAGTTTGCTAAGCACCAATATTAACAGCTAGTAATAAACTTAATCTGGAAAAATAATTTGTCTAAACATTTAAAATATTGAATCCATTAGAAATTTTTTAAATCCAAATTTGTATACAAAACTTACTTATAGAAAATATGATAGAATATTCAGTAATAGACATTCAACTATACGTTAGGATAAAATTCTGCAATGTAGTGGAATGCAATGGGAACTCAAAAAAGGACAGGGATGATTAAACTTTTTTCCCAAAATTTAAAGAACATTTCCTTATATTTCTTAGAACGATGAAGAAGATTATTAAGTTGCTGTGGTATTTAGATTTAATTGAAGAGATTTGAGTGATACAATAACATATAAAAATGTAAATTTTTGCAATATATCAGCAATTACAGTTTTTGAACTAGTTTATTTTTTAGTAAAAAACTTTAGATGCCAACCCAAAAATGTGTTGAGGGAAAATATTTTTTTTTAAACTTCATTTTTTGGGGTAAACAAGCAAAATTCAAAGGTCACTAAGGTAGAGAATATTCATTTTCTTATTCTCAACCTATAAAATGATTGCTTGTATGGAAGGGAGAAATCAAGGAGGAAAAAAGACTCTAGAGCTACTATCTTTCTTAGATCTTCCAGGGAGTTATTCTCCTATTGTGAAGCAATTCCCCCAAAGAAAGGGAAGAGTATTAGAGAAAGGAAGACACTGATGTAACCCTCATTAAAGAAATAACATATGTGGAAACATTTGCCAAATGCTTCAGATGTAGTTTTTGTTGTTCAGTCTCTCAGTTGTGTCTGGCTCTTTGTGACCCCATGGACTGCAGCACACCAGGCTTCCCTGTCCTTCACTATCTCCCAGAGTTTGCTCAAACTCAAGTCCTATTTAGTTGATGACTCCATCGAACCATCTTATCCTCTGTCGTCCCCTTCTCCTCCTGCCCTCAATCTTTCCCAGCATCAGGGTCTTTTCAAATGAGTCAGCTCTTTGCATAAGTGGCTGAAGTATTGGAGCTTCAACGGCAGGATCAGCCCTTCCAATAAATATTCAGGGTTAATTTTCTTTAGGATTGGCTGGTTTGATCTTGCTGTCCAAGGGACTCTCAAGAGCCTTCTCCAGCACCACAGTTTGAAAGTATCATTTCTTTGGCACTCAGTCTTCTTTATGGTCCAGCTCTCACATCCATACAGACTACTGGAAAAACCATAGCTTTGACAATATGGACCTTTGTTGTACATAGAAGGTGCTCATCAAATCACAGGGTAATTAAGACTAAAGCTGCCAAACCCAGGAAGGATCTGTCAAGAGGCAAAGAAGAGTCTACTATCGTGATATGTATAAAATTAGATGGGGTCACATCCCCAAGGTACTCATTATAGTTATTCATAGTTTACTATGATATTACTTTGATTTTTAAATTTTTCTTCTATTCTTTATATAAGGCAGGAGGAAAGAATCTTTTCCTACAAAGGGGCTAGATAGTAAAATTTGGTTTTGTGGGTCATACAGTGTGTGTTGCAACTATTCAACTCTGCCATTGCAGGGGAAAAAAAGCCATATATTGTCCAGAAACAAATGAATGTGTCTGTGAGCCAATAAAACTTTGTTTATGAACATTTAAATGTGAATTTTATATAATTTTCATGTCATGAAATTTCTTTCTTCTGATATTTTCCCAACTGTCTGATAATGTAAAAACCATTCTTAGTTCACAGGCTTTACAAAAACAGGTGGTAGACCAGCTCTGGCCTACAGGCAGTAGTTTGCCAGACTCCAGTTTAAGGTATGGGGGTACAGTATGAGAAGGATACACAAGAAACCAGCTCTGGTGGCTGGTAAGGGAAAAGGGGGACAGAACTCAAGGAAGACTTATTTTTCACTGTAGTGCTGAATTGCTTGCCATGTGCTTGTGTTACCATTTCAAAAATTAAAGAGTTTCCTTCGTATTAACTCCCTTCAGAAATCATAACCAACAGACCTGATTTGAGCAGACTTGGTCAACTGTCTGGATTCTGGGAGACTTTTGTTAGCTATTCAGGGGCTTCCCAGGTGGCTCAGTGATAAAGAATCAGCCTACCAAGGATGAGATGCAAGTTCAGTTCCCCTGGAGAAGGGAAAGGCTATGCACTCCAGTATTCTTGCCTGAGAAATCCCATGGACAGTGGAGCCTGGTGGGCTACAGTCCATGGGGTCACAAAGAGACAGACACAACTGAGCACGCACACACGCAGCTAGCTTATGAGTATGAATGTGGTCCCATCGATAGTGACAACTGAACTTTTACTGGTTTATTCCTCAGGACTTCTAGTTCCTTATCAAAGCCCTCCTCTCCCTGCAGATGTTTTAGGAAGCCCTGGGTCTCTTTATGTTTGTTCATAATCAAGTCTACTCTGGCCACTTCTTCCATCACTTTATGTATTCATGGGGGAAAGCAGTGCCCAACCAGTGGTCACAATTCCTCTGTTGGGCACGTTTCCATGGGTCATGGTGATACCTAGATGGTGCCACTGTTTCACAGATGCCCCAGAAAGGCCCAGAGTCCCCTTGGAGTCAAAGCTCCTGTGACTATGATATGTTGCAGAGTTGTTTGAAGGTGGGGATGGAAGTGAAATGAGCTCTCTCCTCCTTGTTTCATTCTTTTGGAAGTTCTATCTTACAGTTCAGTATTTCTAGACTCATTTTTATTTATAACCCTCTCCCTTCTTACCTCAGAGTGTCAAGACCTCTTGAATCTGATACAGGTTGGTCAAACGTGCCACATTGAGGATTACACATTCCTCCAAGGACTGAGGTGAAGATCATGGTTCTGGTTCCCTCTGACTGTAGGATGAGTTTTCTCCCAACAAGCCCTTTGGCTTATTGGACAGTAGACTTTGGTAGGGCCAGGCCAGTGGTTCAGCAGATGGACTCAGGTATGTCTGCGTTCTCACAGTGGACACAGTTAGTATCATTTCTCAGGAGCTGCTCTCTCTTGTTTCCTCAACCTCTCTGGTGTATTCTAGATGTGACCTAGTATTGCTTGTCTTTAAAAATTGCCCTCAAAACCACACATTTTCCTTTAACTACTTCTCTATCTTGACTCCTTTTCACACCCCTTTCCCTCCTGACTTCAGGGTGGTGAGAAGGCCTCTTGAATCTAATACAGGTGGGTCCCCACTAGAGCATCCTCATCTTTGCCTTCATCAGCAGCTTTCAAGACAACATGTAATCATCTGTGTATTCCTGTGACTGTTTTTTAATGTCTCTGTTTCTCATTAAGCTTCATATCAAAGATTTTGGATGATATTTTTCCTGTTATTTCATTTTCAAAGATCCAGCACAGAGCTTAGTTCAGAATAACTCCTCAATAAATATTTGTTGAAAACATGAATAAATGACTGCGTACAACAAATGTAGTCTGGTGGACTACCTTCAGTTCAGTTCAATTCAATTGCTCAGTCGTGTCCAACTCTTTGCAGCCAAATGTCTGCTTGAACTGTCACTTCTGCTTGATCTGGAACATTTTGCTGAGTGAGGAAGAAACAGAGAGCTATGAATAGTAAGGAAGTTCTAATGAAATAAATATTGCCCAACAAACCCCTTGTATTCTCTTTCTGAGTTGTAAATATAAGTAGTTATCTGTAAATGAAATGATTCCTTAGTAAAAATAGGATTTAAAGCTTAAAAATCATCCTCAGAAAATGGCCTTGGAAAAAGTGTTCTGATAACATACCTTTTCATTATTCAACTTTTTTCATTACTTTTTCAGGGGGGAAGACATATTGGAAGGAAGGAAGGAAGAACTAGAAATATAGTAAAAGTGAACACCGCATCTCTAGGGTTCTTGGATATACTCTGGACATCTTCTCAGGATGAAACTTCAGACATTTGGGTGAGATTTACCACTTTTTCTTCTTGCCATAGCTTCTTTTACCCTAGATTAAATACATGACAAGGTAGACCATGAGAATGAAAATGTAAGCCCCTTAAATTTTCTCTAAAAGGCAAAAATAAAGATCTTGGGTGAACATCTTCTGAATTTTTAATCTGCTAATATGATGCCTACTCAACTTAAGAAAACTCCAAGGAATTCCCTGGTGGTCCAGTAGATTAGACTCTATGCTTCCACTGTTGAGGGTGTGGGTTCAATCCCTGGTTGGTGAACTAAGATCCTATAGGCTGCACAGTACAGCCAAAAAAAGAAAATGAAAAATTCTGGTAGGAAGTAATCTGAAATCATTTTTGTGTCTTGCAAAGACCTGTTTATCTTTAGTGTAAAATTTAAGGTAAATCATTGATTCATCCCATTTTTTAATCAAGGCTTTTATATTTGTTTCTGTTTTTTCTATACATAAAATAAACATATCCAAAATATCATATCTTGCCCAAATCTACCAAGTACTGGAACAAATGAAAACATATGGTGTTTTCCCAGATAAATTAGAGACTATCTAGTCTGAAAGCATATATCTGAGACATTTTTAAGTCCAAATGAGTGTAAAAAATGGTAATTATCAAGGAAAGACATGTAAGAAAAGCTATGATAAAATGTCTACAAAGGGAATCTTTTGTGTTTGTTAAAATTAGCTTTCTCTGTCTCCTCCTCTCTTTCTTAATCATCTCCCCACCCTCCCCAACACTCTATGTATTTATTTACCTTTCAGGGGATTTTTTTGAAGACCACCATAACGAAGGTAATACATTCTCAAATAGAAAAGTTTGGATGGGATCAAAAATGAATCTCATTGAACACTCCCACTTACCTGCCACAGATGAATTTTCTCTTTCTGACAATTTATTTGGTAAGTTGTCAAGTTCATTCGAATATTAATAAAAAACAAACTGCAATTTGGACATAACAAAAGGAAAAAAACATAACTGATAAGTCCAGAGAGAGTCCAGAAAATTTTTTTGTTCTGAGTACTCCATAGATGTTAGCTACTCTGCAAGGTTAGAGATAGATCAGACCTTGGATTCGCTGAACCTAATAGTCTTCTTTTTTATAGATGAGAACTGCAAGAGTCAGAGAGTTTTGTGACTTGTCCAAGGCCATGAGGCTAGATAATTAACAGAGCTGGGAGTAGAAATACATTCCTGTCTAGGGCTAATTCTAATATTATTATAGCATGTACTAAAGTATGAAATCATGATTCTTATGGTTTAATATTGTACCTATTAAAGGCTGAGGTTACTTAGATTATAGCTCTGTGCACGTTTCCTTTCCACCCTTCTTCCGGTGCTGGGGGAGATATGGCACAGTGTCAGGATTAGTCATTTAAAATGGATTGAGCACAAATTGTACTAAGTTGTTTTCAGTAGATCTGTAACTAGATGATACCATAAAATGATCTATTGCTCCACTTTATGCATTTATTAAAAAAACACCTCATTATAAAGAGTTTGAATTGAGAACATCAGCAAAATGTTGGCAGGAGCAGTATTTTGGGTGGGGTAGAGCAGCTTTCTGCCACTCTTAAAATAGTTCCCTTCTGCTTTGTATCTCAGATGGGAGGCTTGGATGCTCCCAGGTTTTTACACTACGTTAAAATATGAACCATGATCAATGATAATAGTGAGAATGCAAACACTTGAAATTACACAAAATGTGTTAAGGCACCATCCCCTATTCGGTTGCAGAAATCCCTGAAAGATATTAATCAATAGCTTATACTATTACCTACTAGTCATTAGCATTAGTGTGCAGTGGTTTATCGGGTCATTTCCAAGGAGGGGTCATTATTATCTCTTTACATGTCTACTTGCCCCCATTCAGTTTAAGAGCATCTAAGGGCAGCGACTATATTTTATTAATCCTAGTATCTACTTAATAAATAAGAATCAAACAATAAATAATAGTAGGGAAGGAGAAAAGAGGTTTAAGGGGAAAAGATGTTTATCAGTAACTCGCCCAGAACTAAAGGCAGCAGTAATTATTTATGAAATGCCAGTTCTCAGACATACTTGCTACATCTTATTCCTTCCAGTTGGCTTTTCTTCATCCTGTGGATACAGTTAAGGGCAGTGGGACCTCCATGTTCCAGCCTACCCTTCTATGGTCCTTAAAATATAATGTATAGATATCTTTATAGTATTTTATCTACTCATCAGAACTCACAGGATGATTAGGACTGTAGGTGCAGATCATAGACTAAGGAAAGTTGCACTTGAGATGATTTTTTTTTCACATATAGACTCCATTTCCTGCTCTGAAGTTTTATGACTACATGTTAAGATCTCCAAATCTAAACTCTGATGTCATCATTATTAAACAAATCCATCCAGCTTTAATTTGTATAGACATCAAGAGGAAACTTAATATTTTTCTTACAAACTAGTCCACTTTAAGCAAGCTCATCAGATTGAAAGCTGACCTCAGTGGTGGTGAGGTGAAAAAGAGGTAAGTAGATAGAAAAAAAGTTGTGAAGGAGCCGTCAGGTTAGGAACATCTGAAAAGGATTTCTACGGAAGCGTTGTGGTTCATGCTTTCTTTCAGTGGTGTTCTTTCGTCATCTCTCCTTTGCAGGACCACATCCTTATCCAGTTTCCTAACACTTTTTGGTAATATTTCTTAGAATACATAGCACAAAATGCATAAGCTCAATGCATGGCTGTTATTCTGAGTTGGAGAAGTTTCCTTCAATCTTCTCTATTAAGTTCTAGAGCCGGGTCTAAGGTTTTTCTTTTTTTTTCTCCCACATACTTTTCCCTCAGGGCCTCTGTCTCACTCTGTTCAACATACCTAACCAAAGTCTGCCAAAGGGGAGGATGAAGAGCATTTTGTTATAATTCCTGCCCATCTTCTTTCATGTCTTGATGACACTGATGGATTCTCTGGACCTCCCACTCTGAGCCTAGGGTACAGAGCACCAGGAGAAAAACTGTGGCTCATGGATGAGTAGCCCACAATACCCGAGTCACCGCTTGTAGATCTTGAGATGTGCCCAAAATTCAGAAGTTTAACTCATAAGCTCAACTAACTGGAGAGCTGGACTCTTTTCCTATGGTCTAACTGTGTACTGAAAACCAGCCATCGTGTTGTTATAACAAGAGCAACTGAAGTTTATGGTATTGCATATGGATGGCTATAATTTCTTCCATCTAGACACTGAACACCGACCATATGCTGGATGTTGGAATAAAGCAGGAAATAAGACAGGCAAGATCCTAGTGGAGAGTAAACTCTCAAGAAACCTGCAAAGGAATAAATAAATGAAATAATATCAGGTAGTGGTGAGTGCTATGGAAACAACAAAAGAGGGTGATGTCATAGCAACTGGAAGAAGGAGGCTGCTCTAACTTGTGTGGTCAGGGGAGGCCTCTGAGGAGTTGACAACTGAGCTAAAAAAGACAGTCTTAATCTGAAGACGTATCCTGGGTAAAGAAAATGCAAATGCAAAGGTCTAAAGTCTAGAATGACTTGGAAGGGCTTTGTCTTCTCATTTTTATTGAGGAAAGTTGAAAGAGTCTAGAGAACTGGCTCTGGACCCCATATTTCCATTAATCAACACTGGTAAAAGGAGATTATTAGGCTGGGAATTCTAGGACACCTAGAACTAGCATTCAAGTCCACAAATCTCTACAGTCGTTGTGTCGGGAAGGGGCAACTTGGGCTCAGTGGTACTCACCTGCCATATGATGTGACCTTTAAGGTGGTCCTGGGCATGGTCCCCCTTCCTGCAGGTCACCCAAAAGGCTATCATTAAATCCCAAGACATTGACATTTAATTTAAGACATTGAGAAAGTGACATAAATGTCACTCAACAAATACTGATGAGCACTCACTAATGGACTGTGGATACACTAATGACCTCATGAATGAGGCTTTTCAGCTGCTTCCAGAGAGGACTGTGGGCCACTCTAGAAGGCTTTGCCTAAGGAGAAGGGGAAGCCTTTCCATCCATATAATGGTTACCCTGAAAAGCAGAGCCTGAAGCAAGGATTGTGTGCAGACTTTATGTGAGAGATGATCCTAGGGAGCAGGAGCCAAGGACTGGGGTGGTAAGACAGGAAAGGAGGAAAAACCAAGATGAGGTGAATTATAGAGATCACTGCTGTGGGCAAGGGGAGCTTGATTGCACTGGGAGAAGCAGAGAGAATTGTCCATCGAGGCACCAGGCACTGGAGAAGTTATTAACTGACCTCTGGCTCCCCCTGGTTGAGGGTCACTCTGGGGGCATTGATGTCCCTGAACTTCTGGGCCGTGCTTTTGCTACTCCCAGTGGAAACAAGCCATGTGGTCTCCTGTGGCCTTGGAGAAGCTCTGGGCAAAAAGCAGAGATGTGCAGCCTGCTCTTGAAATGACAGGGTGCAAGTGTGAAGTGAGTCCAAGCTTGTTCATAATCCCCTGCTACAGCTACAGCTGAAATGAGAGGTGGGCCAAGGATGTGCACCATCACCAGAGGGGCTGCCGCACAGTGCTAATGGGATCCCCCGCTACCAATCAATTGGAATACTCAAAGGAAAGCTAAGATGGGGTGGGGAAGTGGTGTACATTTGTTCTATAGTTCTCTTTTCTTAGGTTGGACCTTGTAGAAAAGAAGGAAAGAAACAGAATTACAGAGATGGGTCTGGAATCACCTTGTAAGATCCTTCAACTCATTCTGTGGCCAGGCCTGCCTCACAAATCCACATGGAGATCTAGCTCATTGGTCACTCAATCCATACATAGGACTCAGGATGGAAGGACATGGTGACCTAAAAAAGACAAGTTTCCTTTCCTTTGGGAGATCCTGAAAGCCAGGAAACTTGGTCAAAGATTAATTTGAGTGGGTTAAGAAAGACTTCTCTGATGAATGAAGGCAGAGTCTTATGCAATTAGTACATAATAAAAGGTAATAATGACAAAGTCCACAGCTTCCCATGGTGTGACATAATGAATAGGGTAGAATGTGACATGTCAATTAAAATCTGTCTTCTTTTAGCAAATTGTGGTATAAGAACTAAAGAAAAAAAAATAACAGAATTTGAAAGACTCAGAAAACCATTCTTATAATAGCATAGAATAAGCAAGAAAAGGTACAGTCTTTTTTAATTGGAGTGTAATTGCTTTACAATGTTGTGTTAATTTCTGCAGTACAACAAAGTGAGTTAGCTATATGCATACATATATCCCCTCCCTCTTGGACCTCCTTCTAACCCACTCCCCACCCCACCCCCTCTAGATCATCACAGAGCACTGAGCTGAGCTCTCAGTGTTATATATACGCCAGATTCCAAAATATTTTGCACATGGTAGTATCTCTCCCAGTTCATCCCACCCTGTCCCTCCCCAACCTGTGTCCGTGTGTCCGTTTTGTATATCTGCCTCTCTATTCCTGCCCTGCAAATAGATTAATCAGTACAGTTACCCTAGAATTCCATGTCTATGTGCTAACATACAACATTTGTTTTTCTCTTTCTGACTTACTTCACTCTGTATGGCAGACTCTAGGTTCATCCACATCACTGCAAATCTTATGTCCCCATACCAACTATTTCAAGTACGATGAATCCAGTTCCTTTAGCTCGGTGTTACTGGGAACAGTTCAGTGAATGTGAGTGGAAATAAGTGATGAAATTGGAAGAAATAAAGTCTCAGAGGCAGTTGAGACTCTGAACTTCAGTTTTCTCCCCTGTAAATTGGGGTTAATAATAACACTTCACTGCTTGTTGGAGGATTGAATGACGGTGTGGGAAAGTGTCCTGTAAATCTGAAGGCATCATAAAGCAGTATAGCTCCTCCAGGGTTTGAAATGTAGTTGTTATTATTTAAACTGTTGGAATGATAAGCACCACTCTACTTATTAAATGGAGGAAATTCTGTTGATCTTAACATTGTTGAGTGCTAAGAATTTTCAAGGAGCCAACAGAAACCAACAGTATCAAGCTAAATTTCTGGGTGTTCTAAGGAAAAAAAACATGTTCTATCTCACGTTTGCATTACAGCTATGGAATCTACATTTTTGTGTTACCTTTATTATTGTTTCTGACAGTGTTTCCTAGCACCCCACTCCAGTACTCTTGCCTGGAAAATCCCATGGACAGAGGAGCCTGGTAGGCTGCAGTCCATGGGGTTGCTAAGAGTTAGACACGACTGAGCAGCTTCACTTTCACTTTTCACTTTCATTCATTGGAGAAGGAAATGGCAACCCACTCCAGTGTTCTTGCCTGGAGAATCCCAGGGATGGGGGAGCCTGGTGGGCTGCCGTCTATGGGGTCACACAGAGTCGGACACGACTGAAGCAACTTAGCAGCAGCAGCAGACAGTGTTTCCAAAGCCCCATTATGAATGAGGTCCAGCAAGTCACAGGAGGTCAGATCCTAACTAATCCTATCCACTTACACTTCATTTCCTTTAGCTACTTCTCATTACATTATGCTTTTCTCAGCTGTTGATGTTCATTTTCTCTGTATAGCTTTATTTTTATTGAAATCTGGTTCTTGCCTATGTCTTTTGCTTAAATTAAAAGAAACTTTCAGATGTTGCAGAACCAGCCAGATGGTTTTTAAATACAATTAAAGGTCTTGAGATGCAATGTTGTATAATACTTCTGACATTTAATTTCAAGTCTTTTTCCATCTCACTGAGTTTAACACAAGTCAATGTAGTTCTGACCTGGTGGGCGAATCAAAGCTGAAAGTTTCCAGAAGATGGAAAGATACCATTGTCTCAGACAAAATGGAGCTTTGCTTTAGCCTTATTTAAGTATTTTGTTACTACCTTTTATTACCTATATCTCTTCCACAGATTGAAGCAGTCTCTAGGATTTTTATTAATTCACTGTGGCTTTGGTTCTTGCTCTCCCAGGATTCTCAGATCTGGTACTGTTGTTATAAGGTTAAGAAATGGGAGACGGAAAATAAATATCAGTAGAAGCTTCCCCTATTACAAAATAAATTACTGCTTCTTTTAGATAGGGCATGCATCGTTTGGAAGAGGTATGCGGTGAGGTACCGGCTGACCAACTAGTTGGTGAATCCACTACAACCCAGGGCCTGGCTCTCAACCTTGCAGGCTAAGAAACAGGTCTCAGGGACTTCAGGATAACCAAACTGAGAAAGGTTGACTATGAAATCAGGCTGCAAATTTATACGTTTACAGTGGTTAAAAAAGAAAAATGTGATCATAATCACTGCCGTTTCTTGAGCCCTTTCTACATGTCAGGCATCATGCAAAGAGCATTTTAGATTGGTTAGTGGATTCTGCATTCAGTCTCATCTATGCCAGTCCCATATCACTGGTGTGGGGTCATAGGCAGATTACTTAACTTTGTGCGAGTTACTTATCTCATTTAAAGAAGTCTCAGAGGAATGCCTGGCACATTGTAAATACTCTATTTGCCATTAATGTTAACTCTCATAACATTTTTATAGGGTAGATACCATTACCATTCCCCTTTTGATGATGAGAAAACAGAGATCTAAGGATGTTAAATAATCTGCTAAGATTCCATAGATAGTGAGTAGACAACCAAAATTTAGTGCAGACCAGGAAACTGGAATTGGATGAGTAAGGATTCAGGCTGAGAGAATGTTCCTGTTCACCTTCTCAGTGGAGAAGGTCTTTCCGGTGAGACTGTATCACTCAAATCTGTTGGTCAAGTCTCTTCTCAAGGACAGTTCTCAGAAAATCATTGCTAGAGTTTGCTCTGGAACTTCCCTTTTTTATGGCATCATAGCTTATGCCCCCATTTGGCACAACTGGCATATCATTCACTTTGCTCCCAAGTACCATCTGCAACAGTGCTATCCAGTAGAACTTTCTGTGGTGATAAAAAATGTTGTAGGTTTACTTTGTCTAGTGCAGCAACCACTAACTACCTGTGGCTACTGATCACTTAAAATGGGACTAGTGTAACTGAGGAATTAATTCTAATTTAATTTTATTTAAATTAATTTAAACTCCGGGAGTTGGTGATGGACAGGGAGGCCTGGCGTGCTGCAGTCCATGGGGTCGCAAAGAGTCAGACACGACTGAGCAACTGAACTGAATTTAAATTTAAGTAGCCATATATGGGCAGTGACTACTGTTTCAAACAGCACAGACCTTCAGGGGAAAAATGTATTTTGAGAATTGAAAACAGCTTTGCAAATGGTGATTCTTGCTTGAGCAATCCAAACTGAAATACACTCAGGAACCATAGCTCTTTCCTGGCAATGAGGGCAGGTGTGCTTTAGCTTTTCTACCACAAGGGTTAGAGCCTTAGCTTCATCCCTTAATAGCTGGCTAACTTAAGACAAATCACATAACTTCACTGAATTGCCTTTCCAAGTCTGCAAAACAAGGTAAAAGATAGTGGGCATCAGAAATAACACCTTCCTCAAGGTGTGCAAGTAAGAATCAGGTGAGATTGTGTGTGTGTGTGTGTGTGTGTGTGTGTGTGTGTGTGCTTAGTCACTCAGTCATGTTGGACTCTTTGCGACCCCATGAACTGTAGCCTGCCAGTCACTTCTGTCTATGGGGATTCTCCAGGCAAGAATACTGGAGTGGATTGCCATGCCCTCCTCTAAGGGATCTTCCCAACCCAAAGATCGAACCCGGGTCTCCTACATTGCAGGCAGATTCTTTACAATCTAAGCCATAAGTGAAGCCCAATGCATAGAGAGCCACTTTGTAAACCTGTAAAGGTTGTAGAAATGGCTTAGCAGGGATTATTATGTTTATATAGATCATATTTTCCTTTTAAAACTACTTTCATATTTATTATATCATTTTATCTTCACAACAGGTCCATGAGGGAAGTAGGGCAGGAATTATTATCTATGTTTTTACCATCTGTTGATATGTCTGGTTGCATTATCCCTGAGCTGAACCCCAGAACTACTGAGTCCTATTCTAAAGCCCTCCCTTCCAAAAAATAATCTGCAGTCACAAGCTTGGTATCCACAGGTTATGCCACAGAAATTATTCTTACTCAGGAAGTAAACTACCCTACAATATGAGTTCAGGGCTGAATAATTAAAATATCAATATAATGACGATGGGTAGCCACCCAGTATGCTAAGCATTTAATAAATATTATTTTATTTAATCCTCATAATAACTCTCTGAGGTTGTGTGATTATCAGTCCCATTCTGCAGACGAGGAAATTGAGGCAGTAGTTTGTCTGTGATCCATAGAGCTAATGAGTGCCAAGGAAGCCTGCATGTATTAGTTTGCCAAGGCTGGTATAATAAAATACCATATATTGGGTGACTGAAATGACAGATGTATTTTTGTACCAGTTTGGAGGCTAGACCTTCAAAATCAAGGCTGAGTTGGCTCTTTCTGAAGGCTGAAATGGACAGATCTGTTTCTGGCCTCTCTTCTTAGCTTGTTCATGATGTTTCCCTGTGTCTTTTACACTGCCTTTTCTTTGAGCTTCTGTGTCTGAAATACAGATTTCCCATTTGCATAAGAACACCAGTCATACAGGATTAGGAACCAATCTAATGACCTCATTTTAACTTGGTTACCTCTGTAAAGACCCTGTCTCCAAACAGTGTTGCATGCTGAGAAGCTGGGAGTTAGAACTTCCACATACTAACTGTGGGGAGGGGACACAGTTCTGTCCATAACACTGGGTACAAACCCAGATTAATTGGCCTCACACCATTCAGTATTATGCTTTCATGTTTCCTGACATTACAAAATTATACCATTCTGTACCCTTTGAGAGGAACAAATGCCAAAACATAGACCATGGCTCTAGACCCTCAAATCCACTTTTAGAGCCACTGAACCAAAATCTATCCTCTGAAAATTCCTAAATTGGAACGTGCTCCCCCAAAATGTTTATCTAAGAGGCTGGTTTCCAGCTTACTAGGCAATTTGGCATGGAGGACTTTTCTCATAAACATTTACAAATATTCTGCTCAGTAATGAAGTTAATCAGTAAACCGCACAACCTCTGGCCTCTGTTACTCCTCACCTAGTCTCATTTTCAGTTGCTGTGAGTAAGCTAAGAATGGTAATGCAGTTTCAGGAGTTAGAAAATCCAGTTCAAATCAGTCCTTGTCACAGCCACACATCTTCAGGATTCGCCATGGAAGTGATGAGCATGAAGCCCGCTAAAGGTAAGAGAGTGTTCACAGCTGCTTGTGGTGGAGCTTCTGCCAATGGACTGAGGAAACATGGGGGACCTTTGCTTGAGATTTCAGCAACAGATCTCCATCAAAGATGGCTCAGTCAGAACCAGAAGACTGGGGTGAAAAGCTGGCTGGGGTGATTTTTGTAGGGTTCGAGGTAGGTGAGTATCTCATAGAAATTAAATCTAAGTGTGTTTTCCCTACAATTCTTCACTGGATATTGTCTCAAAGTAGCACGGTTCCTCCAAGTTAAACACTAGGCAGCTAAAGTATTAATGCCCTCAGACACTTGAAAAAACATTTAAAGTACATTGTTTAATGCAATGTTTTTTAAATGGCAATTCTTATATCCTAGTGGGTCATGACATCTATTTTGTGACTTGTGACCAGCATTAAAAATTTAGAATTGAATAAGTACAGTAGAAATATCAGAGTGCAGTCAGGGATAAGGATACGTGTTATTTCATGGAAATTTTGTTTCAGATTATTTATACATATGTATAAGTATGTATAGGGATCATGATTTAAGATTTATTTCAAACTGTGGGTTGTGGTGAGAAAAATAAAAAGAGATCCAAAAAATTTATTGAAATAGTTTCACAACAGTTTTTTCTCAATAGTCAATGGAAAATCAGATGAGTAAAGAGTTCAGCATTAAGCCCAGTATGTTTGTTTTCTCTGAACTAAAATACAGATTATAATTAAAATATAGATAGTATAAAAATATTGTCTGTTTTCATATTTTTTCAAAATAGAAGCTTACCTTTTGAATTTCCAGCTAGAGAAACTCATCATTTTTACAACAATTGTAATTTTGAACACATTTCTGATTGTAGACTTCGCAGCATGTTATTTTGGTTAAATGTGTTGTTTAAAAATGACTGAGACTGCATTTAGAAATGGAAAGTAGATAGAAAGCTGGAGAAGCAAATTCCCCATCATTTCAATTTAATAAACATTTATTAAAGATTTAAACTGTGTCAGGCACTGTGTAAGGTGCCACAAATGAAGGAAAAAAGGGAATATAATATATAATAATTGCAAGGAGATCCAACCAGTCCATCCTAAAGGAGACCAGTCCTTGGTGTTCATTGGAAGGACTGATGCTGAGGCTGAAACTCCAATACTTTGGCCACCTCATGCGAAGAGTTGACTCATTGGAAAAGACTCTAATGCTGGGAGGGATTGGGGGCAGGAGAAGAAGGGGACGACAGAGGATGAGATGGCTGGATGGCATCACCGACTCGATGCACATGAGTTTGGGTGAACTCCGGGAGTTGGTGATGGACAGGGAGGCCTGGCATGCTGCAATTCATGGGGTCACAAAGAGTCGGACACGACTGAGCAACTGAACTGAACTGAATCTAATGTATTCCCTTAAGGTCCACAGACTAACCACACAATAGCAAAAATGTATTGAATGTTTATGCTTAGTCAGGGCAGTTTACATTCTTTTTCTTAGGTTATCTTTAACCTTTTACCTAGGTACTATATTTTGTTTCAATTACTATATTGTCCTATCCTTTTTAAAATCAATTTTTATTGGCATATAGTTGTTTTACAGTGCTGTATTTGTTTCTGCTATATAGCAAAGTGTATCAGCTATACGTATACATATTTCTCTCTTCTTTTTTGGATTTCCTTCCCATTTAGGTCACCACAGAGCACTGAGTAGAGTTCCCTGTGCTATACATAGGTTCTCACTAGTTAATCTATTTTATACATAGTAGTGTATTATATTACCCCAGCTTTATAAGAAAGGAACAGAAGCTTAAAGAAATTCAGTGTGTTTCCCAAGTTCATACTTGTAGCATGTTGCAGGTAAACTGAATCCAGATTTGTCTGCATGTCAGGATGCTTGTAATGCATATGTCCTACCACCTTAAATGATATAGCATGAAACATGAGCCTGTAAACCCACAGAAGCAATGGTACATGCTTCTGAGTGTGCAGTCAGTGTGTGCAGAGGGGAGGAGAGATTAATTCTACCTAGGGAAACTGGATCAGGCCTCACAGAGCAGGCGATGGGTTGACAAACTTGGTGGGAAGAGGCACCAACATCACAAAGGCCTGGCACCAGGAATGGCAAACGATTTCACAAACCAAGTCGTATCATCCACTTGAGGAACCAGGGGTTAGGAAATAAAGAAAGGACAAGAAGGCAGTTTTTCCACTCATGAAACGTTTCAACAAACATTCATGAAACATTTACCAGAGTTAGCCTTGTGCCAGGGAGAAAAACTGGATATAATCTGAACCCTTTATTGGGCTCATCAGCAATTAACTACAGGTTCAAGAAAAAGCACCATCCTTCTCACATGAACCTGATTCTCCCATCTGGGTACCCAGTGGTTCTGGTCACAAACTCCTTAGAGCTGTGCTGTTGGATATGGCTATCATTAGCTACGCGTGGCTATTTTAAATTTTAATTGTTTAAAGTTACAGAAAATGAAAAATTCATTTCCTCATTTTCACTAGCCATGTTTCAAATGTTCACTGTTCCACATGATCAGAAGCTAACACCTTGAAAGCTATAGAGGGCTTCTGTCTCAGAAATTTCCCTTTGGTCTACTCCTTTAGAGAAACTATTAAATGCTACTAAATGACTCTCTACCCAGAAAATTTTTCTTCTTTTACAGGGGGTCTCAGACTATCCTGGAGTCCATTCAAGTGTTCCCATTTAAGAACTCTTCCCTGAACTCCCACAGAAAATTTCCTATTATAAAGAAATCCAAATTCTCCTATTTCTTGATAAACTGATTCTTAAGAAATCATTCATAAATTGTATTAAAGCAGAAATAAATTTACCTTTTCAGAAAGTACACTCTAAAGTTGACCTACCTTTGCCCTCTCCACATCTTATGCTCTGTCAGAAAATTCTGTATTCATTTACTTGGTTTTATCCCAGCCCTTGACATACCTTCACCCCTCCCCACCCCAAGCACACAAACAAGAGAAAGTCTGGGGCCTCTTCTATCTCTTTTCTGTCTTGTTCACTGTTTTATTCTCAGAACCTAGTTCTGTGTTTAGCAAATTGTAAGATATATATATATACCTTATTTAAAAGATAGATAATATATCAAAACAGATTAGTGTGTATTAATATTTACTAATTAACTAAAAATTAACTGTCATTAGAATCAAGATTTTGCTGGGTTCTTTAGGAAGCAAACATGCCTTTTTATGGTGTTTAACTTATCAAAACTTTTTCTCAGAAACTGTATCTTATACTCAAAACTACCTTATGAGATAGGAAGGCTGGTTGTTAGTAGCCTCATTTTACAAAAGAAAACAGAAAAATGTTAGGCAGTTGTTTAAGATCTTTTAGTCAGTTCATAGAAGCTCTTCTTGTTCCATTATTTTGGAGCATGGTGTTCATGCTGGATTTTTTTTAATTGTAAGTGGCTTGCATATTTATTGTCTCTACTCTGAGGGATTTGGTGGGAACACTATGAAATACTAGAAGTGGATGTGCCTTGGGAATAAAGGCATTATTTAATAATACTGTGTGTACTGATATCATAATCTCACCCTGTTTATTAATTTCATATCATAGAATTGATGTCATTGTGAAAGATTTCCATTTAATTTGAAATAATTCTAGAGATTGATATGATACTGATAACATGATTTGACTTGGGTTGGAACTCCATGGTGTCTCTTGATTTGTAAAAAATTTATTGAAAGAATTCTCAGAGATCTTGGAAGTTTGAAGAGAAAATGACTATACATTTCTTTATATTCTAGAGAATCAACATTCTGTCTTTAATTGGTTATGTGACTTCAGGCAAGTTGCTTAACCTTACTGGACCTGTAGATGGAGAGAATCTGGGGCTGGGGTGGGAATGGGGAGTTGAGTAGGGGTAAGATGGATTGGAGAAGGCAATGGCACCCCACTCCAGTACTCTTGCCTGGAAAATCCCATGGACAGAGGAGCCTGGGAGGCTGCAGTCCATGGGGTCGCTAAGAGTCGGACACGACTGAGCAACTTCAGTTTCACTTTTCACTTTCATGCACTGGAGAAGGAAATGGCAACCCACTCCAGTGTTCTTGCCTGGAGAATCCTAGGGACCGGGGAGCCTGGTGGGCTGTCATCTCCAGGGTTGCACAGAGTCGGACATGACTGAAGCAACTTAGCAGCAGCAGCAAGATGGGTTGGAGGATAAATCTAGGTGAAACTAATGATTTTAATGCTTTTAACTATTTTCAGTAGCATTCACTCCAGGAATTTTAATATTTAGCTACTAAATAGATCCAAATTTTGCTTATGTTTTATCTTTTTTCTGTAATAATTCCATATTTTTATATTCTTCCATTTTGTGGTCATGAGACAAAGCACCATTGCCAAAACTGTTTGACTGTCAGATATACTGACTCAGTGCTGATTTTATATAGATAAGTTGGGCATGAAAGAAACAAAATTGATTTCACACAGATACTGTATACTTTGTGTTCCATTAATCATTTCCTAGATCAATGCAGAAAGCTTTTTTTTTTCAACTAATATTTAACATACATATTTTCCACTTTGTCATTGTAGAAAGGCTGTTATTTGTAATGCCCATAAACTGTTGATCATAAACTTATAGAGGTTTTTGATATAAAGAAGAACTATAATATCATGAAGCATGGAGTCTTCTCTTTACAGATAAGGGAGGCCTAGGCAGTGTTGCTGCTGCTAAGTCGCTTCATTCATGTCCGACTCTGTGCGACCCCATAGATGGCAGCCCACCAGGCTTCCCGTCCCTGGGATTCTCCAGGCAAGAACACTGGAGTGGGTTGCCATTTCCTTCTCCAATGCATGAAAGTGAAAAGTGAAAGGGAATTTGCTCAGTTGTGTCTGACTCTAGCGACCCCATGGACTGCAGCCTACCAGGCTCCTCCGTCCATGGGATTTTCTAGGCAAAAGTACTGGAGTGGGGTGCCATTGCCTTCTCCGAGGCAGTATAGGTAAGTACCATATAACTAGGTTCAGAATCAAGGCTCCCAGAACCCAGGGTCAAGGAATACTTCCCAAGAGAAGCTATACTTAATGGGAAATTTAAAGATAAATGGAGAATTTAAAGATAAATGGAGTGAGATGATGTTCTTGGAGGCGGGTAGCTGTGTGGAGGAAGGTTCCAGGCTCCAGAAGCAGCATGTGGGAGAGGTTTTGAATGTGGAAGTAGCAAGGCACATTCAAGGAATACGGAAGTCAGAACATGGGAAATGGCTAGGAAAGAAACAGTAGGATCAAGCAGAGTCTTGCAGGCCTAGTTATAGGTTACCTGCAACTGGAGGCACTGAAGGGACTAGTAAACTCAAGTGTAAAAGAAGGAAGAGAAAATCTTTACCATCATTCTTTAAAGCATCACACATTTGAAGTCATCCCAGAGAGGAACAATTCAGCACATGGGCTTTGAAGTCAGACTCAAAGTTTAAATCTCAGCTACTTAGGGGTGTAGGAGTAAAGTTGCCTAACTACTCTCAACCTTGGAATACTCAGTTGTAAGTGAGGCTAATACTATTACCTACTTCATAGGATTTCATGAGACAGAAATGACAAAAGACAGCTTTTGTATGTTTACCTGTTACCTTTTTTACTATGAACTGTTGAATGTTTTCCAACTTTCCTTTTTGTTTTTCTTTTAAACATCCTTGTATGTTTTCCTTTTTTCCATGTTGAATATTTTCTTATTCTTATGCTCTTTACATATTAGTGATATGAGTGTTTTGTCTGTCCTCTATGTTGCAAATATCTTTCTGAGCTTTTAATTTTGTCATTTAATCTTTTAACAGTTTTTTTTACTGTAAAAAGTTAATTTTTATGTTAAAATTTTAATGTAAACATTTAAATATTTCAGGCTTTCTTAGAGCCTGTACTCCTAACCATATGCTAAACTGCCTCTTATTTAGAATGATGATATCAATCCCAGTTTTGTTGTCACTTTTTTTCAGGTGTACTAACAGAGCAAGTGGCAGGTCCTCTGGGACAGAATCTGGAAGTGGAACCGTACTCACAATACAACAACGTTCAGTTTCCCCAAGTTCAACCACAGATTTCCTCTTCTTCCTATTATTCCAATGTGGGTTTCTATCCCCAGCAGCCTGAAGAGTGGTACTCTCCTGGAATATATGAACTCAGGCGAATGCCTGCTGAGACTCTCTATCAGGGAGAGACTGAGGTAGTGGAGATTCCCATAACCAAGAAGGCCCGACTGGGAGCATCAGCAGGGAGAATCAAAGGGGATGAGCTATGTGTTGTCTGTGGAGACCGAGCATCTGGATATCACTATAACGCCCTGACCTGTGAGGGATGCAAAGGTAAACGTCTTTTGGTTGGCAGTTTTCTCCTTATTAAGGTTTTTCTATATTTGTTGTTGAAATCCTTAAGACTGGATTCTTTCCTTTTCCCAAATAACTTCCCATTTCTCTTCTTCTGCTTCTCCCTCTTCTTATCTCCTCACCTTCATTGGGATGTCATAGGTTTCTAGGAAGATCTTATTAGAGTATTTAGCTTGGATATAACTAATATTTTCCCTATTCACAACCTCACATATAGTTAGAAGGGATTTATGATCATGGGTTTTGTTTGTTTTTATTGTCTTTTTAAGAAAGAGACACTGCTGAACTCCTCTGTCTTAAAATTAAGGTCAAGGAGAATAAGACTTTATTCAGTAAATATTAAAAAATACATTTTCATGTACTCTAGTTAATTGAGAAAGAGAGGAAGGCAAACAGAAGGGAACAAAAAAGAATAGCTGATAGTCAACAAATATTTCACTTAGCAGGGACATAGAAGTGCTGTAGAGGAATCAATAAAATTACAATCCATATAGGATGGATAAAATACAACATATGAAATATGAAAATGACTCAGTATGAATCCCTACATGATCATTCTCCTAATGAGGGCACAAATGATAAGTTTGTAAAGTTTCAGAGGAAGAACATAGTGGGCTAGTAGGTTCACCTATTTATTTTTTAATTTGTTCATTCAACAAGTACTTATGGGATGCTCCCATGTTAGCTTCTAGGTCATCGAAAGCTGATTAAGAACTATCCCTTGAGGAGAATCTGTTGAATGGCATGCCAATTTAGTGTTTCCAGATGCCAGTGATTGCCGCAAAAATAAACAGAGGACCCAGCTACAGAAGAATGGTTGAGGACATTTCAAACTTTTGAAAGTTCAGATGATCAGGTTGTCTAAAACTTGGTGTGACTTCATGAGATTTTTTTCCCCAAAAGCAGTATTTATACCCCAAATTTAAAAATCAAGACAGATCTATAAAGAAAATTTTAAAGATTCTTTTATGGCCTTCAAAATACTTTTATCCTTTTTGTGGAGAGTCAAGTCCATATGGAGAAAAAGAACATGTAAATTCTTTGAAGACATAGATTATGTCTTTGTCAGCTTTGCCGCACCTCATAGCATCTAACAGTGTCTGGTATGTAGTAAATGTGGAGTAAGTGGTTTTTTGGAATGACATAATGAAAATCTGTGCTCATCACTTCCTAGATAAGAAAGGACATAGCCTCAAATCTCCTGCTTCTAAAGCTGACTCCAGAGCCTTTATTACTGCTTTTTGAGCTATTTGTTCAAGCCAACATTGACTAACTTGGTGGCCAAAGGAAGAGAATCAATTGCTCCATTTAGGCACTTGAGATATTGGTATTATCCAAGCCAAGGGAACAAAACCCTGAGGTCAGTAACCTGGGCCAGATCGCCCCCTTGCAGGTGAAGGCTGGTGTGAAATCTGGTTCTCGTCAGAAGAATTCTCAGCCGTGGTGGAGTGAGTAGAGGAAGACCAGAGTGCTGTGGACAACCATAAGAAACAGCGGCTCCAAAAGCAGACTGGATGAGACGCCCACAAAGGATACAGAAGAAAAGTTAGAGCTGGGAGACTGGTAGGCAAGTGCAGGGTCAGGAAACAAGGGCACAGAAGTCTGGTCTAAGGAGGACTGATCCTCAGGGCAGTTCAGGGAGGAAAAACTGGATCTGAACCTGGATGCGTTTGTAAGAGCAGAGAAAGGCAGAGCTTTTCCATTGATTTTGATATGAGACTTTGCCCCCATGATGACAGCAAAAGGACAAGACTGCAAGACAGGAAATGAGACAGAGCCAGGCAGGGCCCATGTTCTATATCAGGGGTTGGCAATTTTTTTTCTGTAAAGAGATGGATAGCAAACACTGTAGGCTTTGCATTGTAGTGGTCTTTGTTGCAATTACACAACTCAGCAAACTCAGCCACGAAAGAGTGGCTTTACTTAGCCTACAAAAATAGGCAGGAAAATACAAAATAAGTAGTGGGCCGAATGTGGCTCATGGGCCTAGCTGTAATTTGCTGACCCCTGTTCTAGAGCAGTAACTCTTCTTGACCTTAATTTTAAAAGAGTTGAGTCCAGCATCAGAATTAACTGGGAGTTGTGCAGTGAGAGAGCCCAGCACTCAGGATATGTATGCAAGAAAAATATTTCTTCTTTTATGTAACTGGGTTTAATCCAAATTCAAGCCCTGATGGAAACCTCGTTTCATTAACTCAGGATGGTTCTACTGAATTTTTCTGAGATTTCCTCTGAATTCCAGAATTACATAGCATTGTGGAGGGATTGGGCTTCCAGGTGGTTCCAGGTAAAGAACCTGCCTGCCAACACAGGAGGTGTAAGAGACATGGGTTCAATCCCTGGGTCGGGCAACCCGTTCCAGTACTCTTTCCTGGAGAATCACATGGACAGAAGAGCCCGGCAGGCTACAGTCCATAGGGTCACACAGAGTCGGACACAACTGAAGCTACTTAGCACGCATGCATGCACATGGAGGGATTGGGTGCAGGGGTGGGACTCAGTCCAGCTTTCTGGCCTTCAGTCATTAGTGGGAAAGGTTTCTGAGGCACTGTCCTGGTGTCCTGACTACACGCCTCCTTCCTGTCCAGCCCCACAGTGTCACCTGGAATGCCTGGTTCTCCAGGGAAACCACGTGGCCATATCATTTGCTTCTGTGCCTCACTGGGTGCAGGGAACCCCCCGGGGCCTCCCCGTACTCTCCCCTGGAAAAAGCACAAGAATCCCTCTATTCTAGAATTCCCCAATAATGTGGAGTTCCTATAAGCTTTCAGTAAACCTAATCCCCAGGACTCGATCTGAGAATTAGGGGGTGGGAGGGACAGAGTTCAGGACCTTCTCAGATATTCAGTGTGTCATTACTCTTTGATTATCTGCCTCTTCCAATTTGAGAAAATTTTATTAGTGTCTGGGATCTTGGGACTTAGACTTCAGTGACTGAAAAGTTAATAATTGGCTCCTTCATGCTTTCTTGATGAAAAATCTGTCTGCAATTCAGGAGACCAGAGTTCGATTTCTGAGTCAGGAAGATCCCCTGAAGAAGGGAATGGCTACCCCCTCCAGTATTCCTGCCTAGAGGATTCCATAGACAGAGGAGTCTGGTGGGTTATATAGTCCATGGGGTTGCAAAGACTAGACACAAAGAGTCAGGTACAACTGAGCAACTAACACACTTGAGGAAACAAATGAAAACTGTTCTAGCTTAGTGAATGGGGAGGAGCTGCACAGAATAGGGTAGAGTACAAGCCAAAGAACCAACACCTGCGAGCCTTACAGCTTGGCCAACTTGGTGTCCCCACTCCACCCCACTTGGGTATCTGCATTTACCACACGCAAAAGGAATCTCACTCCATAATGTTCCATCAAAGGGAGTGTGAGCTCTGGGATTTGACAGGCATGCATTGAATCTGTACTTCTTGGCTGACTAAGCAAGTTACTTACCATATTAATTAGTCAGTGTTCAACAAAGTAAAGCAGAAATGGAATTTCAAGCAGAGAAGAATCCATACAGGATAAGTTGGAAGGGCAGAGGAGCAGCATCTGTGCTGTGTTCCAGGAGGATAGTCTAAGTCACAGGCAGAACTGGAATGCCAGGGCAGTTGTCCAAGAAGACAGGGAGTCAGGAAGCTAAAGAACTATTGACTTCAGGAACACAGCACCATATCTGCCCTTTAGGGATCAGGGATCTGCCTTTCTGCAATTACTGGCTCCAGAGCCATGGCGTGCCTGCTAAATCTGTACATACAGAAGATGAAGGCCTTGTGACAACTCTCTTAGTGCCCTGGAAGCTAGCAACTGGAAACCAAGATGCTGTTATAGCAGAACTTTGTGATCCTGCTTGCCAGCACAAACAGCAGAAGCACAGCTCTTGAACTTTCACTTTTCAGATATCTTACAAGAGGATCTGTTTGGCAGAGGTTAAGTCACATCCACATTTAGCAGCAAGGGAATCTGGGAAAGACTGTGTTCAACTATCCTGGCCTTACAGTAGAGGGTGCACAGATCCAGTTAGCCAGTCCTTAGCTGACAGAATATGTAACTTTGAACCTCCAGTCTGCAAACTGGGGATAATATCTATTTCACAGAGTTTGTGAAGATTAAGTTAGATTTTTATGTGCAAAGTAGCTCTCTTGTCTTAGGATGTCACTCAGATCAGTCATGCATATAATACTTTAAACACACACATACACACTCATACATACCCACGAGAAAATTTTTTAAAGCTTAAAAACAAAGGAAAGATTTTAAACTTTGTTAAACTTCCTGATTTCACTGGTCTCTATATCTGTTTCTGTTAGAAATATTTGAATTTTTTCTTAAGGTTTTATTTGATATAAGCACTTAACAGCATCAATAAGATAAATTCTGATTTTTTTTTAAATGTAATAATTGCAGAACACAAGCATAAGGCCGAGTGACAGTGACTGTCATTTGTTGACGCTAGATTAAATCGAGACCTGTCCCTCCCCTTCAGTTATCAGTGGACCATATGGAAATATGCTAAGGTCTGGATGAATTTTGATTCAAACCTCAAGCCTCAGCTAACAAAACTGATCTGCATCTGACTGGATATTTCAAATGGCTGCATTCACAAATAGGTCAATGTCACTCACAGCCCATCTCCATGCCAGGGAAGTCTAGCCTATCAGTGAGAAAATAGTAGAACTTTTAAAAGGCATTTTATGAGTAAATGAGAGGCCTTTTATCCATTTGAACATATTTTTATATAAGGTAGTGAAACCACATTAGACTTAGTTCTGAAGTTTAAGAGAAGATTCCAGAATTATTAAAACAATTGTGGTATATTGGGCAAATATAGTGTTTCCAATAGATCTTTTGCTTATGGTTCAGAGTTGAGATACCCTGACTTACTTATAGGGCTTCCCTGGTGGCTCAGAGAGTCTGCCTGCGGTGCAGGGGACCAGGGTTCAATCCCTGGGTGGGGAAGATTCCCTGGAGAAGGAAATGGCAATCCACTCCAGTGTTCTTGCCTGGAAAATCCCATGGGTGGAGGAGCCTAGCAGGCTACAGTCCATGGGGTCGCAAATTTATAAGCTTACTGAAATCCTATTTGATTTTGAGTCTGATTTTATAAAATGCAATAAGGATCTCAAAGAACTCTATAGGTCAAATTATCTTAAAGAATTTCACTGCATGGTATGCCTTTTGTAATAAGTGTTACAAAATCTTGGGATGAGTAGGACTCGGAAGGCAGACAACCTGGATTCCAACCAGCTGATTCTCTTCCAAGTTACTTAATGTCTCTGGGCTTCAGAGTCCTTACCTGTAAAATGAGGATAATAATAAAGATGAGGAGGAGGAGGGTGAGATGATGATGATGGTAATGTGAGGATGAGAGACAGATAAATAACATATATTGAGTGATGATTTTGTACAGGCTTTATCTAGAGACTTTACATATACTAACACCTTTCATTTTCAAGAAAGCTTTGACATAGATTTAAATAAGGTAATGTGTATAAAGCAGTTCAGTTCAGTCGCTCAGTCGTGTCCGACTCTTTGCGACCCCATGAATCGAAGCACACCAGGCCTCCCTGTCCATCACCAACTCCCGGAGTTCACTCAGACTCACGTCCATCGAGTCAGTGATGCCATCCAGCCATCTCATCCTCTGTCGTCCCTGCCCCCAAACCCTCCCAGCATCAGAGTCTTTTCCAATGAGTCAACTCTTCGCATGAGGTGGCCAAAGTACTGGAGTTTCAGCTTTAGCATCAGTCCTTCCAAAGAAATCCCAGGGCTGATCTCCTTCAGAATGGACTGGTTGGATCTCCTTGCAGTCCAAGGGACTCTCAAGAGTCTTCTCCAACACCACAGTTCAAAAGCATCAATTTTTCAGTGCTCAGCCTTCTTCACGGTCCAACTCTCACATCCATATATGACCACAGGATAAATCATAGCCTTGACTAGATGAACCTTTGTTGGCAAAGTAATGTCTCTGCTTTTCCATATGCTATCTAGGTTGGTCATAACTTTTCTTCCAAGGAGTAAGCATCTTTTAATTTCATGGCTGCAGTCACCATCTGCAGTGATTTTGGAGCCCCCCAAAATAAAGTCTGTCGCTGTTTCCACTGTTTCCCCATTTCCCATGAAGTCATGGGACCAGATGCCATGATCTTTGTTTTCTGAATGTTGAGTTTTAAGCCAACTTTTTCACTCTCCTCTTTCACCTTCATCAAGAGACTTTTTAGTTCCTCTTCACTTTCTGCCATAAGGGTGGTGTCATCTGCATATCTGAGGTGATTGATATTTCTCCTGGCAATCTTGATTCCAGCTTGTGCTTCTTCCAGCCCAGCATTTCTCATGATAAAGCAGTTAACATAGTATAAATGTCCATCCACTATTATTATTGTTATCACTGGATTGCCATGAAGAATAATATGAGACGTTGATTTTAAAACATCTAGCTTTGTACCTTGCCTGGAAAATCCCTTGGGCAGAGGAGCCTGGTAGGCTACAGTCCATGGGGTCTCGAAGAATCGGACATGACTGACAGACTTCACTTTCACTTTTCACTTTCATGCATTGGAGAAGGAAATGGCAACCTACTCCAGTGTTCTTGCCTGGAGAATCCCAGGGACGGAGGAGCCTGCTGGGCTGCTGTCTATGGGGTCTCCCAGGATTGGACATGACTGAAGTGACTTAGCAGCAGCAGCAGCAGCAACTTTGTATCTGGCATATTTGAGTGTTCAAAAAGCAAATGTTATTGTTGTTTTATTGATGAATTCCTGCTATTTTATCATTGTTATTCTTGTCTTCATCCAGCCTCACTAATTTGGATCATTTGTTGTTGTTGTTCAGTTACTAAGTTGTGTTCTAATCTTTGTGAGCCCATGGACTGCAGCATACCAGGCTTCCCTGGCTTTCACTGTGTCCCAAAATTTGCTCTGATTCATGTCCATTGAGTTGGTGATGCTATCTAACTATCTCATCCTCTGTTGCCCTCTTCTCCTTTTGCCTTCAATCTTTCCTAGCATCAGGGTCTTTTTCAATGAGTTGGCTCTTCATGCCATGTGGCCAAAGTATTGGAGCTTCTGCTTCAGCATCAGTCCTTCCAGTGAATACACAGGGTTAATTTCCTTTAGGATTGACTGGCTTGATCTCCCTGCAGTCCAAGGGACTCTCAAGAGTCTTCTCCAGCATCACAATTTGAAGGCATCAATTCTTCAGCACTCAGCCTTCTTTATGGTCCAACTCTCACATGTGTATATGACTACTAGAAAAACCACAGCTTTGACTAGATGGACTTTTATTGGCAAAATGATGTCTTTGCTTTGATTTTTAATATGCTGTCTAGATTTGTCATAGCTTCCTTCCAAGAAGCAAGCGTCTTTTAATTTTGAGGCTGCAGTCACTGTCTGCAGTGATTTCGGAGCCCAAGAAAATAGAATCTGTCACTGCTTCCACTTTTTCCTCATCAATTTGCCATGAAGTAATGGGACCAGATACCATGATCTTGGTTCTCTCCTCCCATTATTAACTAATTAAGCCTCTAGCTGCTGGGAATTTGAATTAATTCAGTTTTTTCAGCAAATATTAAATACCAGCTATATTCCAGGCATTTTTCTAAGCATAGGAAATGCAATGGTGAACAAAACAAACTTCTTGCACTCAGTGTCACCATTTAAAGCAAAGTAGGAAAACCGTTCACACAGCTGAGCTAAAATAAATAAAGGAGAAATCAGGAAAACAAACAAAAAGGGTTAAAAATACAAGAGTAGTAAAATAGTATCTAAAAGAACATGCAGAAAAATGAAATGGTAGGAGGGTGATTTCCAATGGATAAAAATTGATATTTTAAATAAATATAGAGCAGTGATATAAGAGAAACTGAAGACGATAAAAATTAGATTTAAACAAGAAAAAAAGTTTCAATATATAAGAAAAAAAGTTTCAATATATAAGCAGTATGTAGATATGAAAGTAGTGACTAAAGGGAACAGCCTTTAGTCACTGGGAATTTGCCTGCCTGGGAGTTTAAATGGCTGTTAAAGACCTGAAGGCAAACTCCTGCAGAGTGACATTACACTTACCCTCATTCTCCCAGAGATACCCAGTAGGGCTGAGGGTGTCAGTGATTTTGCTCTCAATTCCTTTAGGCACTGAGACATTTGTTCAAAGAAATGAGCACACGTTTTTTCAAAAGTCAAATGGTGGAAAAGCCCCTGCCCAACCATTTCCACCTCAACTCCTGCTTCCCAGAGGCAAACACTGATAACCACTTGTGGTTTCATTTTTTCTGTGTGTTTTGCATTTTGTTTTTTGGTCATTTGGATAGTCTGTATTTCCACAGAACTATCTTCCCTCCTTACAAACACAGAATTAGAGATATAGAGAAGGTGCATATAATTTTTAAGGTAATATTTCTTTATTATGCTCTTAATATCCATGGGATTAGCAGTAATGTTCCTCTATTTTTTTCTGATAGTAGTAATTTATGTCTTCTCTCTATCTTGATTTACTCAAGAGAGAGGAAGCACATATTTGTATCAAACACTGGTTCAGTCAAGATGAGCACTGAGAACTGAATCAAGTGGAGGATCCTTTTCAGTGGTGGTGGGGTAAAGTCTGATTGGCATGGTTTAAGAGAAAAAGGAGGAGATCAAGTAGAGACAGCCACTGTGGACTACTCATTAAAGAAGTCTTGTCATAAGAGGAGCAGAGAAGCAGGGCAATGAATGGAAGGATGGGGGCTAAGGGAGGCTTTTATTTTAGGGTGGGTTTGGTTTAGAAGAGGACCAGTCCATCTTTAGTAAAAGGAAGGAAACCAGATTATGTAGTACAGATACAGACAGGTTGATGGATTTCATGGTGGCACACGTGGAAATTCTCTTCTGAAAGGTTCAATTTTGTCAGTCAAATGAGAAGCTCAGTCATTTGCTGAGAGTCAGAAGTATGGATGTGGTGTTGAGAGACTGAAAAGGAAAGGTTGTAACAAAGTCTAGGAGAGGAAAGGATGCTGACTAGGGACATGACAGCATTGCCTGCAGGATGGAGGACCCCACTCCAGATGTGTCGTCAGGAATAAATAAAACTATTAAGATGGTTGTGTGTTTCTTCCTGGCACATTGAGGCTACATAAAACTATTAGGATGGCCCTCTTTTTTTCTGATAATAATAATTTATGTCTTCTGTCTCTCTTCATTGACTCAAGAGAGAGGAAGCACTTAATTGTGCAAAGACAATTCCCAAATGACTAGAAACAAGAGTAATCTCATTGAGTAGACAAGGAGATTCCTTGCCCACCCCTCAAAGGATGCTCTTTGTGTTTCTGTGTCCTGCTTTTCCCTGTCAGGAGGGAGGACAAGATTTGCTGTTAGATGGAATGTTCTGGTCCTTGTGATCTGGGCATAAGGATTCCCTGTTCCTCCTTCCTCTCCCTCACTGACCCATATTCGTTGCTTGAGACTGCGTGCAAGTACTACTGCTATCCCTGGCTTAGCATGGGGGCTGGCAAACTTTTTCTGTATGTAAAAAGGCAGAAAGTTAGTATTTTAGGCTTTGCAGGTATTAAGATCTCTGTCACAACCCTTTGACTCTGCCATTGTAGTGCAGAAGTAGATATGTAAATGAATGATTATGGTTTTGTTCCAATAAAACTTTATTTATGGATGCTGACATTTAAATGTTATATAATTCTTACATACTACAAATATTCTTCTTTTGATTTCTTTCAACCATTAAAATGTGTAAAAATCATTCTCAGGTTGTGGGCCATACAGAAATAGGGAGCTAAACTGATCCTTTAAGCTATAGTTAGCCAACCCCTGACTTAACCCAGTGTTCCTCATCAATGCTTCAGGGCCCTCTCTGCATCTACTTGTATCTGAACTTGGCACTTCCCCATTGCTACTACTCCTGACTCTTCTGCACCATGGCCATGTTTCTTCATAAATTTACTCTGATTTCTGTCTTTCTGAGGTTTGTCAACATTTTTGATACACTAATGAAGTTGTATTCAAACATTTTTATAGCCATGATATTTTATTGAATTTTTCTCTTATTTCATGGTATTTTTTCCCCCCAGAGGGAGTATAGAAGTATGATGAATGCCCTTTGACTACTTAGTTGTCTGGAGATTTGTCTACTTTGGAGTGACATTAGACAACTTCCAAAGATAATTCAAAGTCAGATCTTTTTAAACTTATTTAAGGAACATGTGTACACCCGTGGCAGATTCATGTTGCTGTATGGCAAAACCAATACAATATGGTAAAGTAATTAGCCTCTAATTAAAATAAATAAATTTAAATTAAAAAAAAAAAAAAAAAGATTATTACAAATTGTAGTGGACTTCCCTGGTGGTTAAGAATCTGCCTGCCAGTGCTGGGGACATGAGTTTGATCCCTGGTCAAAGAAGATTCCACTTGCAGCTGGGCAACGAAGCCCATGCGCCACAACTACCGAGCTCATATATGGCCGTTACTGAAAGCCCACATGCTCTGGAGCCCATCCTCTGTAACAGGAGGAGCCATGGCAAGGAGAAGTCTGTACACCACAACTATAGCCCCGGCTTGCAGCAATGAAGACCCAGTGAACCAATAAATAGATTTATTAATTAATTAAAAAGAGAAATGGTAGTGATAAAAATAAGTGTTGAAAAACCAGGTCAACATATTTTTGTGGCTCCCTAAGAGATAAGGGGGAGGGGGGACTTAAAAAAACATTGTTGTTTAGTCACTAAGTCGTGTCCGTCTCTTGCCACCCCATGGACTGTAGCCCACCAAGCTCCTCTGTCCATGGGATTTCCCACGCAAGGATACTGGAGTGGGTTGCCATTTCCTTCTCCTGCACTGGCAGGCGGATTGTTTAGCACTGACCCACCAGAGAAGCCATTAGCATAAACTAAATAGTTAAGGCTAATTTTCATCAACTGTAATTCAAGAGTTTGAGAGTTTGCTTTTTCAAAAACAGTGATCTAAAACAGTCACCTGCCAGGTGATCAGGAGTCTGTTGTTGAGTTCTAAAATTTTCACCAAGCAACTCAAAGAGAAGAACTGAGATCCTGAAGTCTAAGAAATTATGTGATGGAGACCAAGTTTACCTAGTTTAGTATTGGCATCAATTCTCTCTAGTCTGTACTCCGTTGCAGCTGTGGAAAAGACAGCTGAGATGGGAGAGGGAGAATAGGATGTTTCTGAAGAAGTTTTGTTTTTTTGTTTTAAATACCTATTTATTCATTTAGCTCTGCTGGGTCTTAGTTGCAGCATGCAGGATCTTTAGTTGTGGCATGTGAACTCTTAGTTGCAGCATGTGGGAGCTAGCTCCTTGATCAGGGATCAAATCCAGGTCCCCTGCATTAGGAGTGGGGAGTATTAGCCACTAGACCACCAGGGAAATGTCTGCGAAAAAGTTTGGGAATAGGGATGAAACTGTGGACCATTTCACAGGAATTAGGGATTTGGGGACATTAATGTCAAAAGATAATTTTTAGGAATGCAATCTTACCAGAAGGAAAGCATGATATAGTGGTTATGTGCATACAGTTTGGAACTGAGCCTCAGTCAGTTCAGTTCAGTCACTCAGTCCTGTCCGACTCTTTGCGACCCCATGAATCACAGCACGCCAGGCCTCCCTGTCCATCACCAACTCCCGGAGTTCACCCAAACTCATGTCCTTCAAATCGGTGATGCCATCCAACCATCTCATCCTCTGTCGTCCCCTTCTCTGCCTGCCCCTAATCCCTCCCAGCATCAGGGTCTTTTCCAATGAGTCAGCTCTTCACATGAGGTGGCCAAAGTACTGGAGTTTCAGCTTCAGCATCAGTCCTTCCAAAGAAGACCCAGGACTGACCTCCTTTACGATGGATTGGTTGGATCTCCTTGCAGTCCAAGGGACTCTCAAGAGTCTTCTCCAGCACCACAGTTCAAAAGCATCAATTCTTCGGCCCTCAGCTTTTTTACCAGTCCAACTCTCACATCCATACATGACCACTGGAAAAACCATAGCCTTGACTAGATGGACTTTGTTGGCAAAGTAATATCTCTGCTTTTTAATATGCTATCCAGGTTGGCCATAACTTTCCTTCCAAGGAGTAAGTGTCTTTTAATTTCCTGGCTGCAATCGCCATCAGTAATGATTTGGAGCCCAAAAAATAAAGTCTGACACTGTTTCCACTGTTTCCCCATCTATTTCCCATGAAGTGATGGGACCAGATGCCATGATCTTCGTTTTCTGAATGTTGAGCTTTAAGCCAACTTTTTCACTCTCCTCTTTCACTTTCATCAAGAGGCTTTTTAGTTCTTCTTCACTTTCTGCCATAAGGGTGGTGTCATCTGCATATCTGAGGTTATTGACATTTCTCCCAGCAATCTTGATTCCAGCTTGTGCTTCTTCCAGCCCAGCATTTCTCATGATGTACTCTGCATATAAGTTAAATAAGCAGGGTGACAATATACAGCCTTGACGTACTCCTTTTCCTATTTGGAACCAGTCTGTTGTTCCATGTCCGGTTCTAACTGTTGCTTCCTGACCTGCATATAGGTTTCTCAAGAGGCAGGTCAGGTCATCTGGTATTCCCATCTCTTTCAGAATCTTCCACAGTTTATTATACTCCACATAGTCAAAGGCTTTGGCATAGTCAATAAAGCAGAAATAGATGTTTTTCTGCAACTCTCTTGCTTTTTTGATGATCCAGCAGATGTTGGCAGTTTGATCTCTGGTTCCTCTGCCTTTTCTAAAACCAGCTTGAACATCTGGAAGTTCATGGTTCACATATTGCTGAAGCCTGGCTTGGAGAATTTTGAGTATTACTTTACTAGCGTGTGAGATGAGTGCAATTGTGCGGTAGTTTGAGCATTCTTTGGCATTGCCTTTCTTTGGGATTGGAATGAAAACTGACCTTTTCCAGTCCTGTGGCCACTGCTGAGTTTTCCAAATGTGCTGAAATATTGAGTGCAGCACTTTCACAGCATTATCTTTCAGGATTTGAAATAGCTCAACTGGAATTCCATCACCTCCACTAGTTTTGTTCATAGTGATGCTTTCTAAGGCCCACTTGACTTCACATTCCAGGATGTCTGGCTCTAGGTGAGTGATCACACCATCATGATTATCTGGGTCATGAAGCTCCTTTTTGTACAGTTCTTCTGTGTATTCTTGCCACCTCTTCTTACTATCTTCTGCTTCTGTTAGGTCCATACCATTTCTGTCCTTTATTGAGCCCATCTTTACATGAAATGAGCGTATCAGGGTTCAAATCTGAGCTCTACTATTTACTATCTGTGGGACCTTGAGCAAATTACTTAATTTCTGTGTAACTCAGTGCCCTTATCTGTAAAAGGGAGATAAGAATAAGTCTACCTCATAGGATTGTTATGAATGTTAAGTGAAACACCATATGCAAAATGTTTTAAAGTGTCTGATACAAAATAAGTCATGTATAAGTGAGTGTTAGTCTTTCAGTCATGTCTGACTCTTTGCGACCCTA
Source organism: Bos mutus (assembly GCF_027580195.1). NCBI lineage: Eukaryota > Metazoa > Chordata > Mammalia > Artiodactyla > Bovidae > Bos > Bos mutus. The sequence continues at coordinate 9,891,006 of NC_091621.1, read as the reverse complement.
TGGTCTGTTCATAGAATTCTCCAGGCAAGAATAGTGCAGTGGGTTGCCATTCCCTTCTCCAGTGGATCTTCCTAACCCAGGAATCAAAGCCAGGTCTCCTGCATTGCAGGCAGATTCTTTATTGTCTGAACTACCAGGGAAGCCCCTATAAAGTGGGTGGTAGAGTCCTTTTTATGCTACAGTCTGCTGAGGCAGAACTAAACACTGACTCTATTTAGGCCGTATTGGAAGTTAGATAACTAATTGCTTAGTCCTATGTGTTTGTTGCTGTTTAAAAAGCCATGTGTTTGTTGCTGTTGAAAAATCCCCTACAATTATAAGTTGAAGTTACAAATAGATTCAAGGGATTAGATCTGATAGACAGAGTGCCTGAAGAACTATGGATGGAGGTTCGAGACACTGTACAGGAGGCAGTGATCAAGACCATCCCCAAGAAAAAGAAATGCAAAAATGCAAAATGGTTGTCTGAGGAAGCCTTAAAAATAGCTGAGAAAAGAAGAGAAGCAAAAGGCAAAGGAGAAAAGGAAAGATATACCCATTTGAATGCAGAGCTCCAAAGAATAGCAAGGAAAGATAAGAAAGCCTTCCTCAGTGATCAATGCAAAGAAATAGAGGAAAACAATAGAATGGGAAAGACTAGAGATATCTTCAAGAAAAATAGAGATACCAAGGGAACATTTAATGCAAAGATGGGCACAATAAAGGACAGACATGGTATGGACCTAACAGAAACAGAAGATAGTAAGAAGAGGTGGCAACAATACACAGAAGAACTATACAAATAAGATCTTCATGACCCAGATAATCATAATGGTGTGATCACTCACCTAGAGCCAGACATCCTGGAATGAGAAGTCAAGTCTTCCTAGGTCAAGGGCCTTAGGAAGCATCACTATGAACAAAGCTAGTGGAGGTGATGGAATTCCAGTTGAGCAATTTCAAATCCTAAAAGATGATTCTGTGAAAGTGTTGCACTCAGTATGCAAATTTGGAAAACTCAGCAGTGCTCATAGGACAAGACAAGGTTGGTTTTCACTCCAATCCCAAAGAAAGGCAATCCATAGAATGTTCAAACTACCACGCTAGCAAAGTAATGCTCAAAATTCTCCAAGCCAGGATTCAATAGTACATGAACTATGAACTTCCCCCAGATGTTCAAGCTGGATTTAGAGAAGGCAGAGGAACCAGAGATCAAATTGCCAACATCCATTGGATCATCAAAAAGCAAGAGAGTTCCAGAAAATCATCTACTTCTGCTTTATTGACTATGCCATATTGACTATGCTTTAGACTGTGTGGATCACAAAAACTGTGGAAAATTCTTAAAGAGATGGGAATACCAGACCACCTGATCTGCCTTCTGAGAAATCTTTATATAGGACAAGAAGCAACAGAACTGGACATGGAACAACAGACTGGTTCCAAATAGGGAAAGGAGTATGTCAAGGCATATTGTCACCCTGCATATTTAACTTATATACAGAGTACATCCTGTGAAATGTTGGGCTGGATGAAGCACAAGCTGGAATCAAGATTGCCAGGAGAAATATCAGTAACCTCAGATATGCAGATGACACCACACTTATGGCAGAAATAGAAGAACTAAAGAGCCTCTTGATGAAAGTGAAAGAGGAGAGTGAAAAAGTTGACTTAAAACTCAACATTCAGAAAACTAAGATCATGGCATCCAGTCCCATCACTTCATGCCAAATAAATTGGAGAACAGTGGAAACAGTGAGAGACTTTAGTTTTTTAGGCTCCAAAATCACTGCAGATGTTGACTACAGCCATGAAATTATAAGACGCTTGCTCCTTAGAAGAAAAGCTATGACCAACCTAGACAGCATACTGAAAAGCAGAGACATTGCTTTGCAAAGGTCCGTCTAGTCAAAGCTATGTTTTTTCCAGTAGTCATGTATGGATGTGAGAGTTGGATTATAAGGAAAGCTGAGTGCCGAAGAATTGATGCTTTTGAGCTGTGGTGTTGGTGAAGACTCTTGAGAACCCCTTGGACTGCAAGGAGATCCAACCAGCCAATCCTAAAAATCACCTCTGAATATTCATTGGAAGGACTGATGTTGAACCTGAAACTGCAATACTTTGGCCATCTGATACCAAGAACTGACTCACTGGGAAAGACCCTGATGCTGGGAGATTGAGGGCAGGAGGAAAAGGGGATGACAGAGGATGAGACGGTTGGATGACATCACCGACTCGATGGACATGAGTTTGATTAAGCTCCGGGATTTGGTGATGGACAGGGAAGCCTGGTGTGCTGCAGTCCATGGGGTTGCAAAGAGTCGGACATGACTGAACTGAACTGAAAAAGCCAGGGGAGGACTTACCTGGTGGTCTAGTGGTTAAGAATCCTTGCTTCTACTGCAGGGGGCATGAGTTTGAGCTGTGGTCAAGGAAACAGGATTCCGGGCCTTGGTCAAAAAAAAAGAAAAAAAAAGGCTTAAAGGTTTAAGCATCAACCAACATTTTATTGATTTCAAATTAATGGGTGGCCTACTGTCAGTCCCTGGAGTCCAGTATGTGCCTGTGTGTTTGTATAGGCACGCATGTATGTATGAGTTGGCAGTATATGGGTTCTGTCTGTGTGTGAAAATGAACGTATTAATTGCTCAATTGTGTCTGACTCTTTGCAACCCCATGGTCTGTAGCTCGCCAGGCTCCTCTGTCCATGGAATTCTCCAGGCAAGAATACTTGAACGATTCCCATTCCCTTCTCCAAGGGATCTTCACAACCAGAGATCGAGCCCAGATCTCCTGCATTGCAGACAGATGCCCAAGGAAGCCCCAAACAAAAAAGCAGGATGTGCAGTGTTCTGCATAATTGAGGGGTCCATTTTACCATAGCTATTCACCTGCCCCCCCAGGAACCCTCCTAGTGCAACATACCCCTCAGGTGGCAATGCCAGCCCTGTCTACTCATCTTTGACTACCAGGGAGCCTCTGTTCCTCAGAGAATATTTCTTTCTATTCATTTTCAAATGACTTCTTTGATATGGGCATTGTTGAATATGCACTGGATAGAAGCAGAGGTATGTGTGTGGATGGATTTGCATAAGTATAAATACTGTATATGTAGCCTTATTTAAGTGATATAATGAGACTATTGTGTTGCCACCTCAGAGTGAAAGCTAATTAATTCAGCTATTGAGATGATAATGATTTCCTTCTCAGTATTAATACAATATTAACAGAATAAAAACAAACAAACAAAAAACCCTGCAGAATTATCCTTTGACTCATCTTGGAATAAGGAATTTTATTTCTGTTAATTATTGAACTATCAGTATTGATCATGATTTTAGAGTGAATCATCCTTGGGAGGGGCTAAGAATAAGTGGAAATATTAACTCAGGTAGGCTAAAGTGGTCATTGAGTTCAATCATTTGGTACCAGGAAAAAAAATTCTTTTTTTTTTGTCTATAGTTTCTTTTGAAATGCATGATCTGGTATTTGCACTCCCAATATCAACAGACTTTTTTTAGACTTCTTGTGGTTAGATTTGACATTTAGGAAAACGGTAGTATCTTTCTTACTGAGAGTTACACTAGCTGACAAATTTACAAGCAAATTTATGACTTTTTTAACCTTGACGTCTCTAACCTTTTCTTCAGCCTGTTTTCATATTGAGTTAGTTATCCAGGCCTGAATGTTCCTGTTTCCTCCTCCCTGTTTTCCCTGCCTCTAAGTCAGGCATCCATCACCCTCTGGCCATAACAGCCTCTTTTCTCCAGTCTCCAGTCTCCCTGTCCCACCTTGATCTTGCTCCAAGGCATCTGCCCAACATACAGATTAGGTTAGACCCTCCCATGCCAAAACCCTTTAAAGGTATTTCAGCTTCTTTGCTTGGAATTCAAGTTCATTTAACCATATTCTGTCCCACCACATGCCCTCATCCAGTTCCCACTAATTCTCCCCACACTCTATCTTCCCATCAAGATGGATTATCAACCCTTCTTTGGAATTTCCATAACTCCATGCCTTTGCTCATTTACCAGTCTTTCCTTCCTCCTTCAAAGTCCATGTTTCAAAATTCTACTTATTCTCTGATGTCCAGCTCAAATTCTAATTCCATCATGAGTTCTGTGACTCCCCCTGTGCTTAGTTGCTCAGTCGTGTCTGACTCTTTGTGACCCAGTGGACTGTAGCCTGCCAGGCTCCTCTGTCCATGGGAATTTTTCAGGCAAGAATATTGGAGTAGGTTGCCATGCCCTCCTCCAGGGGATCTTCCCAACCCCTGCAGGGATTGAACCCAGGTCATCTAGTGTCTTGAGGAAAAGACATATGGGCTCAGAATAGCCCTGAATCATTCCGAGTGACTTCCCCTACTTGGAATTAATCAGAGTCCCATGGACAGAGGAGCCTGGTAGGCTACAGTCCATGGGGTCACAAAGAGTTGGACACGGCTGAGCAACTTCACTTCCAGTTTCTTTCATTCCCAGCCCAGATAATGCCTTTTCCTTAAGACACTAGACTTCTCAGTGATGGGAACGTGTCATATACTTATCTCATTAAAACAATTTTTATTGCCTTCTGCTTGGGAAATTGTAATAACAAATGTGCAAATCTCTAAGTCTATGATGGAACTGCTGTCTCCCCTTTAATGTGGCATATCCTTCACAAGAATTTAGTATGGCCATAGAATGATCACTTTTTCATCTACATTACAATAATTTATTACTTAATTAGGTATCGTATTACTCTCCACTGCATTATACTGTGATTTTATTTCTTTGTCTTGCCACTAAGTTGGAAGCTCTGAGGACAGGAATGTTTTCTTCATCTTGGTATAGCTCTTGCATTCTTTGATGAAGCTTGCAGGGGAGTTAATATTAAGTGATTCTCTTCTGATGTGAGAGGGGCAATTATAGCCTCGTGGTTAAGAGTGTGGGGTTTGGTGCATGACTGCCTGGATTTGAACTTTCTAGTCCACCTTTTAACGATGTGCTCATGACCAAAGTACTTAGCCTCTATGTAGCTTTCTTCTTCATCTGTAATATGGGGACACATAATATTATCTTCATAATAAAATTGATATAAAGACTAAATAAATAATGCAAGTGAAGTGGTTAGAACAAAAGCCAGTGGGTGTTTGGTAAATGTCAGCTATTATTCCAATAGGCTGTTAAAATAGAAGGACACAGCTGTCTCAGTTTTGACAGAGGCAAGAAGACAATAGATGCTATAATTCTAAGCAAGCCCATCTTGTGGTGGGTAGTTAAAGACTAGTTAAATACTGTGCCCACTTTGAAGGTTTGAAGTGAGGAGGAATTTACAGAGGGAGCTTTAAAGGTTTAGGAAATGTGACTGGTGTGCTGGGAATCCCACATCCCCAATTCAAAGGGGTGGGGTGCAGCTGTCTGCCCCTGGGGGCACCAGTGGAAGTTCAGTTCAGTTCAATTCAGTCACTCAGTCGGGTCTGACTCTTTGCAACCCTGTAGACTGCAGCACACCAGGCTTGCCTGTCCATCACCAAATCCTGGAGCTTAATCTAACTCATGTCCATCGAATCAGTGATGCCATCCAACCATCTCATCCTCTGTCATCCCCTTCTCCTCCCACCTTCAATCTTTCCCAGCATCAGGGTCTTTCCCAGTGAGTCAACTGTTCGCATGAGCTGGCCAAAGTATTGGAGTTTCAGCTTCAGCATCAGTCCTTCCAATGAACACCCAGGACTGATCTCCTTTAGGATGGACTGGTTGGATCTTCTTGCAGTCCAAGGGACTCTCAAGAGTCTTCTCCAACACCACAGTTCAAAAGCATCAATTCTTTGGCACTCAGCTTTCTTCACAGTCCAACTCTCACATCCATACATGACTACTGGAAAAACCATAGCCTTGACTAGATGGACATTTATTGGCAAAGTAATGTCTCTGCTTTTGAATATGCTATGTAGGTTGGTCATAAGGAGAAAAGGAAGGATATACCCATTTTGTGCAGAGTTCCAAAGAATAGCAAGGAGAGATAAGAAAGCCTTCCCCAGTGATCAGTGCAAAGAAATAGAGGAAAACAACAGAATGGGAAAGACTAGAGATCTCTTCAAGAAAAACAGAGATACTAAGGGAACATTTCATGTAAAAATGGGCACAATAAAGGACAGAAATTGTATGGACCTAATAGAAGTAGAAGATAGTAAGAAGAGGTGGCAAAAATATACAGAAAAACTATACAAAAAAGATCTTAATGAGCCAGATAATCACAGTGGTGTGATCACTCACCTAGAGCCAGACATCCTGGAATGCGAAGTCAAGGGGGCCTTAGGAAGTATCACTACAAACAAAGCTAGTGGGGGTGAGGGAATTGCAGTTGAGCTATTTCAAATCCTGAAAGATGATGCTGTGAAAGCGCTACACTCAATATGCCAGCAAATTTGGAATACTCAGCAGTGGCCACAGGACTGGAAAAGGTCAGTTCTCATTCCAATTCCAAAGAAAGGTAATGCCAAAGAATGCTCAAACTACCACACAATTGCAGTCATCTCACATGCTAGTAAAGTAATGCTCAAAATTCTCCAAGCCAGGCTTCAATAATATGTGAACTGTGAACTTCCTGATGTTAAAGCTCATTTTAGAAAAGGCAGAGGAACCAGTGATCATATTGCCAACATCCGCTGGATCATCAAAAAAGCAAGAGAGTTCCAGAAAAACATCTATTTCTGCTTTATTGACTATGCCAAAGCGTTTGACTGTGTGTATCACCTCAAACTGTGGAAAATTCTGAAAGAGATGGGAATACCAGACGACCTGACCTGTCTCTTGAGAAATCTGTATGCAGGTCAGAAAGCAACAGTTAGAACTGGACAGAGAACAACAGACTGGTTCCAAATAGGAAAAGGAGTATGTCAAGGCTGTGTGTTGTCATCCAGCTTATTTAACTTATATGCAAAGTACATCAAGAGAAACACTGGGCTGGATGAAGCACAGGCTGGAATCAAGATTGCCGGGTGAAATACCAATAACCTCAGATATGCAGATGACACCCCCTTACGGCAGAAAGTGAAGAAGAACTGAAGAGCCTCTTAATGAAAGTAAAAGAGGAGAATGAAAAAGTTGGCTTAAAGCTCAACATTCAGAAAACTAAGATCATGGCATCTGGTCCCATTACTTCCTGGCAAATAGATGAGGAAACAGTGGCACACTTTATTTTTTGTGCTCCAAAATCACTGCAGATGCTGACTCCAACCATGAAATTAAAAGACACTTACTCCTTGAAAGAAAAGTTATGACCAACCTAGACAGTAAATTAAAAATCAAAGACACTACTTTTCCAACAAAGGTCTGTCTAGTCAAAGCTGTGGTTTTTCCAGTCATCATGTATGGATGTGAGAGCTGGACTGTAAAGAAAGCTGAGCATTGAAGAATTGATGCTTTTGAACTGTGGTGTTGGAGAAGACTCTTGAGAGTCCCTTGGACTGGGAGGAGATCCAACCAGTCCATCCCAGGGGAAATCCGTCCTGAATATTCATTGGAAGGACTGATGCTGAAGCTGAAACTCCAATACTTTGGCCATCTGATGCGAAGAACTAACTGATTTGATAAAACCCTGATGCTGGGAAAGATTGAAGGCAGCAGAAGAAGGGGACAACAGAGGATGAGATGGTTGGATAGCATCACCAACTCAATGGACATGAGTTTGAGTAAGCTCCAGGAGTTGGTGAAAGATGGGGAAGCCTGGCGTGCTGCAGTCAGCGGGGTCTCAAAGGGTTGGACTCAAGTGAGCAACTGAATTGAACTGAATGAAGATAACAGCAACCTCTTTCAAAAGTTCTCATGCACACACTGCTGCACTCAGTGCCCCCAACCTGCAGCATGCCACTGCTGACCCACGCCTCTGCCAGACTCCTGGACACTCGTGGGCAAGTCTGGGTCAGTGTCTTGTGGGGTCACAGCTCTTTTCTCCTGGGTCCTGATGCGCACAAGGTTTTATTTGTGCCCTCGAAGAATCTGTTTCCCCAGTCCTGTGTAAGTTTTGGTGGCTCTGTGGTGGAGTTGATGGCAATCTCCTCCAAGAGGGCTTATGCCATACCCAGGTCTCCTGCACCCAGAGTCCCTGCCCTAGTGGCAGGCCACTGCTGACAAATACCTCCACAGGAGACATTCAAACACTCAACACCAGTAGAAAAAGTATGGAGCTTTAATGGGAATTAGGAAAAGATACCCCTCTTCCCCAGATAAGGTCTGTGCACTGAGGAGGCCCTGCTGCCCTGCGCCCAGTGGAAGGGTTGTCAACAAGACCCCTTGAGGAGACTGAAAAATATTCCCACAGCTGAGGGACACCAGAGATCGATGTCTGACTTTCACCTGAGGAGTTGAAAGGTCAAGAGGGCAGGTAGCTGACTGCTCATAGATAGGTGGGAGATAGGTCTGAGTTTGTTGGAGCAGAGAAAACAGCATGGGGTTAAGTCCACGCTAAAAGCGCCACATGGAGGGATGTCAGAAGAAAGCAAATGGAGGTGAATTGCCAAATTCCTGGAAGCAGAGGGAGATACAAGCCATGGGCTAGAAGAGATACATATTCGCCCTCATCAAGGAGAGGGGAGGAGTTCTCAAAATAACAGGACCTGTGGGATAAAGAGTCGATTTCAGAAACTCACTAGGTAGAAACCAGCTTCTGACAACACCAGCCAAGGAAGCACTTCCTGTCACTTCCTCCCCTGTCTCCCACAATTCTTTCTTGATTCGCCATGGAAGAGCCAGGAACTATGGTCATCCAGGTCCATGGGTGGAGGAGGAACAGGAGAAGCAGAGAGGGAGTCAGTCAATCCCTTGCCCTACTCCAGACAACTGAACTGAAGCAGCAGTAGGTATGGCTACATCTTCTTCAGGGAGATGCTTATTTTTAAAGCAAGGTATGCATGTTTATTATTATACCAAGCGGGTATATTAAGTACTGAAATGAAACCTCAAATGTGACCTCTCCCTGTCTGCCTGGTAAACAGTACCTTGTTTTTTAAGGCAGCTCATTTCTCGCTTCTGATTCTGACCTCTGCATCCAGAACTAACCATTCAGCCAGCTTCTTTGCCCCAGCACAGCCCAGGAACACAGAATTTCCCTGATTTGGTTGTTTGCATCTCTTTGTTCTCAGCCCATAAACTGTAAGAGGGCAGGGATGACTTATTCAACTCTTTATCACTAGCACCTAGAGCTCATTAGCGGGTAATTGTCTCCCTGTAAAGATATACTAATGAAAGTAATCTATCTTTTAAAACCAAGAGTTTTTCTAAGAGAGGCTATCATTCAAGCATGTCTTTATTTTTGAGAGATAAATCATTAAAATAGCAGCCAATCTGGACCATGCAGTGCAACCAAAAGGACATCTGTTACAGGTATGGTCGAGGATGGCCTGGGTGCCCTGCAGGGGTTCATGAGAAGATGCTCTGCCATCTCTGGAGTCAAGTGTGTTGTTAGTAGCCTCTTACTCCTTTCTGTGTTTCTTCCCCAGGTTTCTTCAGAAGAAGCATTACCAAAAACGCTGTGTACAAGTGTAAAAACGGGGGCAACTGTGTGATGGACATGTACATGCGAAGGAAGTGCCAAGAGTGTCGACTAAGGAAATGCAAAGAAATGGGAATGTTGGCTGAATGTATGTATACAGGTATTTGCATCAAGCAATTAAATTCCACTAAAAATCTCTTAAGGAGGCAGATGTCAGGTAATCCATATGATTAGAATGGTAGGTCACAAATTGAGGAAGGGACTTAGTAAACCATCTAAGTTCTTGAAAAGAATAATGAACCACTGAAATTGTCCAAACTGTCAGCTGCAGAGCACTTCATACACCTGAAAGAAACAGCTGTATTTTAGTGTCCATTCTTGCAATGAATTATATGTGAAGTGAAGTGGCTTTAACATATAGCCAAAATAGCACATTTTAATTAGCTACAAAGAATAAAAGTCTAAAAGTTTCCTCCAAATATAATTTAATATCCTGCTTACTTATTAATTAGCATAAAAATTCACAGCTGTGGGGAAAATTAAAAATGTTTTATAAGATATAACTGCCTCTGAATTGTCTAGATAGAGTTTTAAACCAAGTCATTTTATTAAGACTCCTTCTTTGTGCAGCTTTGAACCAATTTGTATAGGTTTACACAGGAAATTAACTACTCCGAGTTTTAATATAATTTGGTCTTTCGATCAGATAAAGAAACACTGTATTAACTGCTGGCTTTGTGAGAAACCGTAATCTTCATCAGAATTTGGGATGCATGCTAGTATGTAACATATTAATTTTTCATTCTGAAAATTCTGCAGACCCCTCAGATTCTGAGATATGTCCTCTTCCTTCTCAAAACACAAATAGACAAACAACCATCACCAAGGAGATGATAACATTCACAGAGGGAATGCCACATGAAATAAAATCCTTTGGAAGATGACTCCAGTTCTATTGTTCCCCAACCATAGGCAACTGGGATGGACCCAAAGAAATAATGCTTGCAGGAAGGAGAAAAAAATAGGGCAGTGTAAATAATCCAGCTCTGGATGGATGAAAGTTTTATAGTGGCCGATCACAATCTCTTCTTAGCATGTATGAAACAAGAGACTGCAGCAGGGGCTGCGGCTGGAATCCAATCTTCCAGTGGAAACACTCACTTCGATCCTAGGTGGTTCATGTTCCTCATCACTTAAATATGAACCTGTTCCAACTAAGTCCTGAGGACATTTTTCATGATCCTACCTACAAGAGTCTATAATATTATTTATGAAAACACAGACTCATCCAGCAACAGATACAGGAACTTTTGTATGATCCTATAAAATACATGCCCTGGACAAAGAAATTCTTGGAGATCTGTTTCATTAACATTGAGAGAATGAGGAAGTTAAATGGGAACATGGGAGATTGTTCTCCAGTATTTTAGATTGTTCTGTTTAAGTGAAAATTCATGATGATATTGTATGATTATTCAAAGTGTGAAAGTGTTAGTTGCTCAATCATGTCCAACTCTGCAACCCCATGGACTGTAGCCTGGCAGGCTTCTCTGTCCATGGAGTTCTCCAGGCAAGAATTTTGGAGTGGGTAGCTAGTATCTTCTCCAGGGGATCTTCCCTACCCTGAAATCAAACCTGGGTCTCCTGCATTGTAGGCAGATTCTTTAACTTTTGAGCCATCAGGGAAGCCCCATGATTATTAAAAAAAAAAATTTCAAAGTCCCCTGGAGTTATTTTCATCTATAACTATATTCTCAATAATTTATACAATTCTGAAAATTAACAGAACTTTAAGATTTTTCCCTAAAGGATGTTGACCTCATTTTACCCAACACATTTACTTCTGTGTTTAATGTGAAATTGAATATACTTCTTACAGTACATTATGTAAACATCAATGAAAAATAATATGTTTTGAAACACTAGCTTCCGAGGCCCCCTAGGCCAGGAAGAGGGTGAGTGTCACTCACTTTCTTTTACTGACTACCTTACATTTGTACAATGCTTTGTTATTACAGATTCTTTGTTTACTCATTTTAAAAAGTGACCTAGTCATATTTAATCTACAAAAAACTCTATAGGGTAAATATCATTTCCATTTTATCAAGGAAGAAACGGAGACTCACAGGAGATATATTTCTTGTTCAAGATCAAGTCTTACAGTGCCAGCAGGGCTGGAATCAGCTCAGTGCCAGATGGCAAAGGAGACCTTTAGAGCTGACTATAGCTCAGCTGCCTTGTGACCACACACATCCAATAGGACTTTCCTTGGATGGTGAAGACTCTGCTTATTTTTTCAGGCTTGTTAACTGAAATTCAGTGTAAATCTAAACGACTGAGAAAAAACGTGAAGCAGCATGCAGATCAGGCCATCCATGAAGACAGTGAAGGACGTGACCTGCGACAAGTGACCTCGACAACTAAGTCATGCAGGGTAATGATGGGCCACGGTGTTGGTCAGAACCAGTGGCTGCTGAGCTTCCAGGATGTCGTGACATGGGCGGGGGGCTTTCAGACGAGGGCCACAGCCACAACCAGGATTTCATTTCAAGTGTGTGTCAAGTGGATTTCTTCTTTGCTTTTTATTTATTTATTTTAAATATTTATATATTTATTTGGCTGTGCCAAGTCTTAGTTGTGGCAAACAAGATCTTTAGTTGCACCACATGGGATCTAGTTCCCTTACTAGGAAATGAACCCGGGGGTTCAATTCAATGCCTGTGTTGGGGGCATGGAGTCTTAGCCACTGGCCCACCAGGAAAGTCCCTCTTCTTTGCTTTTTAATCAAAAGAGTAATATATGATTCCATGTAAAAATTCAAAAGATAACAAAAGCCATTCCCTTCTCCAGGGGATCTTCCCAACCCAGGGATCAAACCTGGGTCTCCTGCTTTGCAGGCAGACTCTTGAGCCACCAGGGAAGCCTATGTAAACATGGATGAAGTAAAATAAGTGCAAGTTCCCCATCTCCTTGACTCCATTCCTCTCCTGCTTCCCCGAGTTTGCCAGTGGGAATGGCTCGGGATATAAAGAGGATTTTTTAAAGCCACATTTTGATGACATTTTTTCCTTGTCATTGAGAAGGGAGGCTCAGACCAGAAAGGATGTGGATTCAATAGAGGCTTGTGGATTAGTCCTCATGGGGTAAGACAGGGTGAATACACATCTGTGGATCAATAGGGAAAGGCCATTCCCACCGAGGTCACAAATTACTCAAGAAATCCTTTCAGGATTTCAGACAAAACAGAGGAACAGCATGTTGGATGCTTGGCCAAACATATGATGATGGTGCACAGGACTTCTGGAAAAATTTTAACTTTCCATTAGTTGAAAAACGAGTAATCTATGATCAGTCAAGTCATACCTTTCTCAATATTATACTGCTGATGAAAATGTCATCCATGTTTAGTTTTGCAACTATGTTCTGTTGTATTCATTTCAGAAAAAAATAATTTTATGTTAAAAGTACAGATGACCCTTAAACAACATGAGGGTGATTAGGGGTATCCACTCTCAAGCAGTTGAAAATCCACATGTTATTTCACATGCTAGCCCTCCAGTAACCTCAGTTCTGCGTCCGTGAATTCAAAAACCAACCACAGATTCTGTAGTGCAGCAGAACATGTTTAACAAAAGAAATTCATGCATAAGTGGACCCACATAGTTCAAACCCTGTGTTGTTCAACGGTCGGCTACATTGCTTTGCCACAGTGCTTTGTCAATAATACTTTGGTAAAGGAAGCAACGAGTTGACACAATTAGTCTTATCTCACAAAAGATGCTAATCAGAGGGAAAGAGGTGTTTGGGGTCTGAATTGTCCAGATTGATGACTCACTACTTAAGGGGTTGGTAACATTTCTATAAAGGACCAGATATTTTAGGCCTTGGCCACACGGTCTCTGTGAGAACCATTCAACTCCGCCATGGTAGTGCAAAAGCAGTATAGACAATACACTGAAAAGCGAGTGTAGTTCTGTTGAAATAAATTTATAAAACCAGGTGGATTTAGTCCATGGGCTACAGTTGGTTGATCCCTGTTCCAAATAACTACACTTAGGTGGAGTCTCCATTTTATATGTGGGAAGCTGTTCTTAGTTATGATTAAACTTTGAATTTTCAGTAATTTTGTGAATTGTCTTGATAGGCTTCATATCCAGATTATTATTTCTTCATAAGAAATACATGAAAGGGATATTTTGCTATCCATGTTTTGTAGATAGGAAAATTAGCCACGTGGGACAAATTTAGTGAAATGTGATATAGCTTGTCCAATGACCCAGAGAAAGCAAGTACACATTATAACAGAGTGCATGCACAGTTTCTGCCATATTTAGGGCTTTTTTCAACAGTTTCTGCTAGTGGTTTACTCTAGATGAATGCATATATGAGAAACATGCCTTATAACCACCTTCCCTAACACCTTTTATTTTTTTGCCAGTGTAGGAGAAAACTGAACTCACCCCAGATCAACAGAATCTTCTTCATTATATTATGGATTCATATAGCAAGCAGAGGATGCCTCAGGAAATAACAAATAAATTTGTATGTACAATATCTGAAAATTATGTGTTTGAAGTTAATATTTTCTCGAGCTTTGACTACCTTGGAGGTCAAATTTATATATGAATATGTTACTTTAAAATGATTAGGGCTTAGAATTAAAGTTATACTTTAAACTTTTTGCTACATTAAACAAAGAATAAGTCTCATATTTAGCTTGGTAATAGCATTTGTTCTCCAAAGATCTGAAAATATGAGTTGGGTCTTAAATTTTATCATATAAATATGATTCTGTAGTCTAATAATTTTATGTTGATTTCTCTGATCTGCTTATTGTTTGCTTTTTTTCCCTAAAATTTAGTTAAAAGAAGAATTCAGCGCAGAAGAAAATTTTATCATTTTAACTGAAATGGCTACCAGTCATGTACAGGTTCTTGTAGAATTCACAAAAAAACTTCCAGGTATCTTTGCACATACTTATTTCTCTACTATACTGTACAGTATTCTTGTGACATTGAAAGGCAGGTGTCTGTTTATCATCGAATGGGAGTCATCTCACATCTGCTCTAAATTCATGTGTCTACTACAGACATGAAATATTAGGGCCAGATCATGTTCCACTCATCAGCAAGTCATTTATAATAATTCACCAAATGATAGATTAAAAATTGAAACTTTGCAGAATTGTTATTCGTCCATTTATTCATCCAATAAGCATTTCTGATACCTGCTCTATACTAAGTGAAAGTTGCTCAGTCATGTCTGACTCTGTGTCTCAACTGCTATCTCAGATGGTAAAGAACCTGGTTGCAATTTGGGAGACCCAGGTATGATCCTTGGGTTGGGAAGATTCCCTGGAAAAGGGAATGGCTACGCACTCCAGTTTTCTTGCCTAGAGAATTCCATGGATAAAGGAGCCCCGCGGGCTACAGTCCATGGGGTCACAAAGAGTCAGACACAACTGAGCAGCTAAGACGTTCCCTTTCACTATAATAAGTACCTAACAATTACCTTCAAGTAGAGTAACTAAAGGCTAAAAAAAATTTTAATGTATACAAAGCACTGTTTGAAGAGAGAGAAAGTGGTTCCTAATTGTAACTGAGAAAGACCAGGAGGCTTCAGAAAGAATCTTATTGATTTGGGTATAAAACAAAAAAGGAGTTTTCCTGGTGATAGGAAAGAAGGGGCATTCCAAGTTGAGAGATCTGCTTGTGAAAATGTAATGAAGCATGAACAAGAATAGAATTATTAGAGATGGGAGAGAAGATTCAGTGTATCTATGGTGGGCTCCTTGGTTTGACATAAGGCAGATTGGTACCAGACTGATGAGGACATAACTAAAGGATTTAATTCTTATCCCCTGGATGGTAAGGGGTTTTGGTGGCTTTATTTATTTATTTTTGAAGTACAACATGATGAAGTTTATGTTACAGAGATATGACTTTATTGGGTTTGTATAAGATGGATTTGAAAAGGGAAGCATTGCAGGTAGTCAGAATCAGTTAGTATGCCTACTGCACCAATCTAGGTAAAGGGCTTGAAATAAAGCAATGCAGAGGAAATGAAGAGAGACTCAAAAATTGATAGGGCTTGATGAACAGTTGTATGTGGAGGATGAGGGAGAGGGACTTATCCATAATCATTTAGATTGTGTGTGCATGCTCAATCGTGTCTGACTCTTTGTGATCCCATGGACTGTAGCCCACCAGGCTCCACAGTCCATGGAATTTTCCAGGTAAGAAGTGGATTGCCATTCCCTTCCCCAGCTGATTTTCCCAACCCATGGATTTAACCTTCGTCTCCTGAGTCTCCTGCATTGGCAGGCAGCCACCTTGGAAGCCCCATTTAGATGGTGCCAGTGCGTTAACTGGAATTCAAGATTCTTACCTCCCAAAGTTACACCCCTCCCCAGCCCCCATTTTCCAGCTGCATTATCAATGCTAAGTCAATAGGTTTAAGTTGTTTCAGTGTTTTTAAAATATGTTAGTGCATTGGATGGAGAAGGCAATGGCACCCCACTCCAGGACTCTTGCCTGGAAAATCCCATTGGCGGAGCAGCCTGGTAGGCTGCAGTCCATTGGGTCGCTAGAAGTCGGACAGGACTGAGCAGCTTCACTTTCACTTTTCACTCCCATGCATTGGAGAAAGAAATGGCAACCCACTCCAGTGTTCTTGCCTGGAGAATCCCAGGGACGGGGGAGCCTGGTGGGCTGCCGTCTATGGGGTCGCACAGAGTCGGACATGACTGAAGCGACTTAGCAGCAACAGAAGCAGTACATTAGAAACCCATGGTCTAGTAGAGTATATACCTTGTATAGTAGCACAACACTGTAATATTGTTATAGAAGGTAACTTCTGATGTAGGATTTTAATTAGACATTTAATTTGCTTTCTTTTGCTAGCATTATGCTATTATTTTATTAAATGTGTCATAGATAGACATAAACTTATGTAAAAGTCATAAAACGTTGGGAGAAAGTTCTTATCATTGAAACATTAATATATCTCATTCTTTTATTAACAATGAAAGAGAAACTTAATTTGTTGTATGCTAATTTAGCTAAAGCAATCTTGATCAAAACCAAGATTGTACAAGAGTGGAAACTAGGTCAGGGGTAGAACTAGGAAAGGGAGAATGTGATGTTCTTGGTTGCTTATGGGAAAAGGTTTTTCAGTTCAAATGGTCAGTTGGTATTGAACCAAGGAATAACTGAAGAAAAGAAAGAATCTTATTTACAAGAAGGTGGCTTATCTGAAAGCAGTGGCAAGAATCTTATACACCTCTTCATTTCCAGTGCCTAACATAGTTCCCGAGGGAGAGAAACAATTAATGCATGTTTAATTAATGCATGTTTTATGAATAAAGTAGAAGGAAAAAAATTTAAATACAGCAGGAAATTAAAGGCAAGAAAATCTTGAGAAACTAAGAATATTGATTAACAATAACTTTAGAAATGACAACATTATTATGTATAATAATAATAGGGATATAATACCAGTATGAAAGGGTATTTTGTGAAAGACGCAGCAAGAGTCTTTCAGCACTTTGAGCATAACCTGTGCCAGGCACTATCCAGGGTGCTGGAGACTCAGCAAGGCTCCTGCCCTCAGAGGAGCTCTTAGGGTCTTTAAGGTAGTGACTTTTGTTTTTTTTTAAGAGACAGAAAAGACAAATTCTTAGAACAGGGGAAGGTTATTCATTACCAGTAGGAAAAGAGATGGTTACAGCAGAGCTGCTATTACAGAGGTTCTGAGACTTGGCCTGATCAGGCATTTGTGACACTGAGATGGAAATGAGACTTCAGGCCTGATTTAAGTTTCTAGGTTATATTTTAGGAAGAGAAACAAAGGGGCGTAGCTTCTAAAAGTGTGATTCAGAATCTTGGGTAGGAGGTAGACAGGGAATATAATTTGAAAAAGCTTATTCTTTACTCTCACAATCTGATTTTATACTTGGTTAAAATACAAATTATGGAAAAGGACTTAAATGTTTGCTTATCAATGGGGGGATGAATTTAAAAGATTAATGGACTTTGATAAAAAAAATTCCTACCTTTCCAAACCTCCTTAAAAATCATACCTCGTAGATCTGGGCCATCTCAGAAGGCAGGCTCAGCAGGCAGGCAAAGAAGGAATCTTTGACTCCATTTTTTAAAGTTTTAGATGGAAAAACTCTGAATAAATTGGTGTCCATTGTAAGTAATTCAATCACCTGACTCAAACAACGCAGAAATATATGGAGCAGAAAGTTAGGGTTAGAAAGTCCCCTCTTCACCCACCTGTATCATCTTTATTCTAGTCCACCATTAATAGAAGTCTGGTTTGATTTCTTTCACATATTTTTATCTCTACAAATGTACACATATGTAGGTTTTTTAACGTTTATGAGATCATAAAATATATATTTCTTTGGGAGTATTTTTTTTAAGCATCTGTGATTTTCCCATGTCCATATGTGTAAATCAGTCTCATGCTTTTAAGAACTGCATAGTATTCTATTGTAATAATAATAGTTAACATTATTTAAGTACTTACTGTATGTCAAAAACTGTACTAAGTTATTTAATGCAATTGTTTCATTAATACTTCTGCCAATCCTAAGAAGCAGGTACTTTTATAATCCCCATTTTGGAGATGAAGAAAGTGAGGCATTAAGATTATGTTTTCTAATACCACAAAGATAGCAAGTGTCAAAGACAGAATTTTATTCCAGGCAACCTGATTTTAGAGACCTTATTTTATACTGTCCTCCATACTGTAATATTTTATACTGATTTACCATAATTTATTTAGGTAATCACCATTAACGGACTCTTGCTATGTTTTCAGTTCTTCAATTCATTCATTTATTCATTAAGCAAGTATTTTTGAATGCCTGTCATCAATGTAGTGACTTTTAATTCTTGGCATTACTCTCTTCTCTGAATTCTGTTGCTCTTTAATGCTTTTCCAGGGCATTTAGACTCTGATGGCATTAGTTTATTTCTATCTGTGTTCATGTGTCCATGTGTGTCTGTGTATTAATACATATATGTACATGAGTTTGTGTTTGTTTCCCATTCATTCATTTAGTCATTATAAAATTATTTAGCAAATAATTCTTGGATACAAGTTATATGTCAGGCACTTGGAACAGAAATGAATGAAACAGGCAAAGTTTCTGTCTTCAAAGTTTATACTCTAGCAGAGTGACAGACAATTAACAAATAATCCAGTAATCCTATAGTATCATGTCAGACAGTGTTAAGTTCTATGAATGAAAATAAAGAAGGTAGGGGCTAGTGAGTGCTGGGAAGTACTATTTTAGGTAGGGTCACCTTGAAGCAGAGACCTGCCTACAGTGAGGGAGTGAGGCATGGGGATAGTCGGAGAAAGGCAAACACCCTGAAGCAAAATTAGACTTGTGGGCTCACAGCAGAGCCAGGAGTCAGTGTGGCTGGAGCACAATGACTGAAGAGGAGGTGATGAAGGAGAAAAGGAGGTCAAAGAGGCTTCTGGGGACTGTAGCCTATAAGTCTGCATAAGGACTTTGGATTTTCCGGGCAGCATTATATTTCTTCAGGTCATCAGTTCTTTCCCATATTTCTCTTATTTTCCCTACCCTGCATGTGCAGTGCTGAGCTCAGAGCAGACACCTCAACATGGCCCTGATTGTGTTTTTGGCAAGGAGGGTAGAATGCCGCTTCTTCACATGAGTTGGTCAAATATTCACTTAAGCCTCTGAGTACATGTAAAATGTTTTCTGGCTTGCGGATACTTCCATTCTACAGAGTCAACCCTCCCTGACCCTTTCTGATGTGACTAAAATAATGGTTCAAAGACAATATGCTTTGTCTCCAGTATTTCATCTGAATCAGCCTGTGTCTTCCATAGTATACAAGTATATATATTTGGTGTAGACATGATATCCTTTTTTGCCCAATTCATTGACCAAATCCTGCTCAATGAATATAAAAGTCAGCTTCTATTTGGGGAATACAACAGATACTTATTAACTCGATTTGGCTACTCAGTCTTAAAACAATTACAAAGTCACTTTATGGAAATGTTCTATCAGTGGGGATGGTGAAATATTGTTATACAACATTCAACTTTTTGATACCGATTTGATTACCATCTTCATTCAGGATTTCAGACATTGGACCATGAAGATCAGATTGCTTTGCTGAAAGGGTCTGCAGTTGAAGCGATGTTTCTCCGTTCAGCTGAGATTTTCAGTAAGAAACTTCCAGCTGGACATACTGACCTACTGGAAGAAAGAATTCGAAAGAGTGGTAAGTAACTTGGTTAATGGTAAGAAACGTTTGTTCCTGCAAGTAAGAATTTGAATATGCCATGAAGGCAGGCCTCTTGCCTGTCCTATGTAATTTATGCCCATTGTGACTAGCATGGAAAATGACTCAAAAAAGAAAAGATGCAATTTAAATAGATGCAAATTTTGTGACTTGGTTCAAAAATTCTTGTTGTAATAGCAAAATACCAAAAATACTCTTTTCACTGTATTAAGATGAAGGACCAAAGGAGAACATTTTTTAAATATTGGAAAATTAGTCTGATTTTTAAAATACCATAAAGGAGTGGGGATTATTCAGTCTAGAAAAAGATCCATTTATTCAGAAACTTCAGCTATGAATGACTATGTATCAAGCTATTTATCTCAGTTCAAAGCCAAATAAGAAATAATACCAATAGCACCATTTATATATCACTTATTGGGTTTCAGGCACTGTTCTAAATACTTTATATACTGGTTCCTCAAATCCTCACAAAAATCCTTTAAGTAATATTATTCTTCCCATTTTATAGATGAAAAAACTAAGACAGAGAGTGGTTAAATAATTTTTTCAGAGATAGACAGGAAGCCTGACTTCAGAAGCCACGTGTCCTAGCCACTATACTTCACTGCCTCTCAGATAAAATGAAATAATGAATGAAAAACACAGTTTAACTTACTGTGGAGTAATACTGTGATGGGGAGGGTATGGAAATGAGGGTATGTCCTCAGGGAACTCACAGACTAGTGGAAAAGTAAGGTGTCCAAGCCAGTGATTCCAAAGGAGTGTAAGAGAGACTGTAAGGAATATGTATGTAAAATGAAGGTGAAGCCTAAAGATGTGCCTCCCTTCTGCCAAATCTTCCTGGTGAGTCAGAAAAGGCATGTAAAATTACAGTTGAACCATGGAGGATGGTTATGAACTTGTCAAGCCACAAAAGTCTGAAAAAGGCATTCCAAGAGATATAGCCTTTACAATATAATAATATAGAAACTGCAGGTACAAAGATATGGAGAAATGAGACAGCATCCATGTATAGGACTGACATATACCTTGATATTGCTGCAAGACAATATTTTTGGAGCTGAAAATGCAGTGAATGCTAGATTATTAAGGATGTTGAATGCCACAAAAGTAGCTTTAGTTCTTATGTAATTGGGATTCTTGGTAATATTCTGAACAGATACGATATGACCATAAAAGTACTACGCAAAGATCTTTATTGTGAAGGAAGGTTTGGAGGAATTAAGACAAGTAGCAGGTCTCTATAAAGAGACCAATGTAATAACTAGGTGAGAAGACATGAGGGTCTTACAGACTAACAACATGTAGTGATCAAAAAGAAAAGACCTTACTTGATAACATAAGTTACAGAACTTGTAATACTGCAAATTTGAGAAAAGTTCAAGAATGAAGTTTTCTAGAACAGTCTGTATAAAGAAACATGCATGCCTCTGGCTCATAAGATACTTTACCCAAACAGCAGCCACATATCGTGACAATAAAAACCACCCAAATTCATGTGCTGCTTCATATTTTTAATCTATAGTGATGCTTCCATTTATTAATATTTATGAATTTGCTTCCCCCAGTGGATTTTCAGAACATTGCCTTTTCCCCACACCATATAAAAATCTGATCTTGCAAGATGACCTTTCAGAATAACTTTATTTTTATGCAAATATAACACATTCTTATTTCTATTGTATGTTTAATTCCAGAATAACATTTCAAAGTTACCCTGTTTAAGCCTACAGAGCTCTTTAAAGAATATAATGTAAAATTTCTTTTCCTGTTCTTCAAATTCATACTCTTTTGTTTGCTATTATTAAATCCCATTACACCCACCAAGATACTGTCTCCCGAGATACATTTACTTAGTGAGGATTACAGTGTTTATTTATGTTAATTGAGGCTTCAGAATATATTTCTGACACAACCTGTGGCTGAGTTGTTTTTTTCATAATTCTAGTGCATCAGTTTTTTATTCCTAATGTGGTATTATGCAAAATTCATTTGTAACCTGGAATTTTTAATAAAAATAGGAATAATCATATGATACCATAAAATATGATAGAACTGAAAAGGGCTTGCCGACACTAATTAGTTTACATTTTTACATTAAGGAAATTAGCAATACCTCCTCACAGACTTAACAACTTGTTCTGTTATGTTCACTTCAAATTGAAATAACCTGTGAAAACTATAGTGTTTTTTGGCCTTTTTTGATTACCCACAACAGACATAAGTGAAATATTCAATTCAGTAAGTGTTTATTAAGATGACAATATACCTTGTGATTTTGCAATGGTTTGCTTTTACAAGCATCATCTTCTTAGTATTTCCAATGGCCTCTAAAGGTGAGGGCTATGTTCCTATTTTATAATTGGGGAAAGGCTTACATGGGCTGGGTGACCTGCCCAGGGTCATACAGCTAATCAGCAGACTATCAGGAGATGAACACAGGTGTTCTACTCAAAGCCCAGCACTATTTCTGTACATTGTACCTGTCACTTGCTAAGATCTAATATTTGCCCCGCTACTAGCTGGTAGGGAATATAAAGACCCAGTAAGACATGGTTCTTCCCCTTTGGTTGACTGAAGAAGGCACAAGAAGCAACTATCAATCTGAAATTGCATTTAAGCAAATAATAGAATGAATAGAGACAATGAGGTCAGAGGAAAGAGAGATGCTTATTAGAATGATGGACTTGTTGTAGTATAGTAAAGCATACCGTATATAGTATATGTTTTCTGCTTTTTAAATATATATGATTTTGCTGCTTTAACTTACACAAAATGAAAATTGTTATAAAAGCTAAATTCTCTAATGAAGCAGATTTAAACTGTCAGTTCATAGACTGTTTGTTCATAGACCTTTGAAAGAAAGGTTGGAAATGTACAGAGACAAATGACAGAATATTTATAAGAAAGTTTCAATTCTTAAATTTTAGAAATCTTACAACTTCTCATGTTGCTTTTCAAAGTGGTCACATGATTATTTTGGCATGGGACAAATTTGGGGGTCAAATTATAGGAAGAAACCCCTTCAAAATAAGAGATAGTATTAAAGTAACACAAGTGTCAATATTTCCATTGCCCCTCAGCAGTATTCCCCAAGCCTGTTTTACTTGTCCAGTTTGGGACATTATGTATTTATTTATGCGTTTGTCTCCTCCAT
This sequence comes from Bos mutus, assembly GCF_027580195.1. Taxonomy (NCBI): domain Eukaryota; kingdom Metazoa; phylum Chordata; class Mammalia; order Artiodactyla; family Bovidae; genus Bos; species Bos mutus. Next base: position 9,868,101 of record NC_091621.1, on the reverse strand, counting down.
CAATCTGTGAACCACTTGAGAACTGTTCCCAGCACTAACACAGTGCCCGGCACAGACAAGGTGCACAAAAATTGGTGAATTTGGTTGAGATGAATCCGAAATTTGACAGTCCAAACCCTGGCAACTCTTAAGCACCATTATCCTAAGATAAATTTTAGCCACTCAGACTACTGGAAAGTATTAAATATCTTAAATATTTTAATCAAGGCAACAGTATGGCAAAAATGACTCACTGAGTGGAGGTTAGCAATTGAAACAGAGGCCAAGGTCCAATCTCTTAGCACCGCAAGAATATTTCCATTGTCTGAATGGCATCCTTTCTCCTAGTACATCTCACGGCTATGTAACCTTCATTGCTAGGAACAAACAAAACATAATATTGCATAATTTAACAAGCATTTATTAATCTCCTACTGTGTCTCCAGTAGGATGCTAGTTACTAAGGACACAGATATGAATAAGAAACATCTTTATTGGTCAGGCAGTGTGCCAAGCACTGGGGATAGAGCAGTTGACTCCTGTTCTTATAAAATGTAGATGGTATTTCACACTCTAATGGGAGGGAGAGATTTGAATTGTGAGAGGTGCAATAGAATTGAACATAGAGGAGGAAACAACTAATTCTGCTTCAACATGACAGGAAAAGCTCCACCAAAAAAGCAAAATTTGAACTTGGCCTTGAAATATGAGTAGGGTGTCCTAGCCAAATGAGGATGCCTTGTATATGTGCATTTGTGTTTGGTACACACACACATACCTCTGCTTTATTTTTGCCCCCAATTAAAACTAGGAAGTTAATTAGGAAATAAAGACATTTACATTTAAAGTAACTTTAAAGAGCATAGTGTTAATTCTATCACATGGTTATTCTCTCAGAGAATATTTATCATTGGAAAAATAATTTATAAATCACAGACTTTTTTAAGGAAAACAAAAAACAGAGAAGCAGAAACAGTGATTTTTTTTTTTTTACAACTAACATTTTCATGGTAGGCTTTGTGATTAAATTAGAAAATAGCCCCCTCTTGTGACCAAAAATCAACTAATTGGACTTAGAACAAGTTTCTGGAGGAGGAGGAAGCAGGAAAACAAGAAAAGACTGCCCCTTCAGGATGATGCTGTTGTTACATTGCTTATGTTAGAAATTGCTGGCTCAGAAATACTTAAAGCATCTCTTTGTTTATGCTGGCATGATTAATTCTGATTATCCACTCTAATTCCAAAAGCAACTTTATATTTATCTATCCTGTAGGAAAATAATTTTTTAAACTCTTCTATTATTTATTTTCTACATTTTCTCTATGTTCACTGTTGGTCTTTACAATGAACATTTACAAGATGAACATTTTTAATAAACATTTTAACCTGTTTCCCACCCCCGCCAATTACCAGTTGCAATTAGATAGCTAATGGTATCATCTTTGGAAGGTGAAAGGGATTTGGGAAAACAAAATAAGAAATTAGGTAGTCAAAGATGATTTCATAAATATTTTCAAATCAGTTGCCTGCTTCCCTGGTAGCTCAGTTTGTAAGAATCTGCCTGCAATGCAGGAGATGGGGGTTCAGTCCCTGGGTTGGGAAGATCCCCTGGAGAAGGAAATGGCAATCCACTCCAGTATTCTTGCCTGAAGAATCCCATGGACCGAGGAGCCTGGCAGGCTATAGTCCAAGGGATCACAAGAGTCGGACACAACTTAGCAACTAAACCACCACCAACCTTATCTCCAAACCTTTATGTATTTTTTAAAATAATATTTTAGGTAACTGCAGCTGATAAGTATAGTACTCAAATATAGAAGACTGCCATTTCTCAAAAGTGAAAAAGAGTGGCCTTATTAACAAATACAGATCTTAGCTTGGCTTTAATACCTAGAAAAATACTGAGGCAAATCACTGATCAGCCAGTTTGTATTCATCTCTAGCAAACTGCAGGATGCAAAAACAAAACAAAAAGCAAAAATACAGCTTTGTAAATACAGAAGTACATGAGCTTAATCAAAAATTAAGATGGAATGAATGTATTGACCCAATTTCCTGAATAATGACAATAATAGTTCTTATTATGATTATTTGCTCTAACATTTATGAGGGTTTAACATTTACTGAGAGTTTACCATGAGCCAGACAGGATGCTGCATCTGAGCTGGTGGCTCAGATGGTAAAGAATTTGCCTGCAATGCAGGAGATCTGGATTCTATCCCTAGGTAAGGAAGATTCCCTGGAGGAAGTAATGGCAACCCACTCCAGTATTCTTGCCTGGAGAATTCCATGGACAGAGGAGCCTCGAGGGCTACAGTCCATAGGGTTGCAAAGAGTCGGACACTACTGAACGACTAACATTTTCACTTTCACTATACTAAGTACCTAACAATTACCCTCAAGTAGAGTGACTAAAGGCTAGGCATGGTGCTAAGAACTCTACATATTTTATCTCATTTAATACTATTGTTACAATTCACATTTCACAGATGAGGAAACTGAGGCCTAAAGAGTTTAAGTAGTGTGCCCAAGATCAAATCATAGGTCAGCTTTTAGACTCAGACTTACTACCTCTTTAACTACTATGCCTGTTGGCAACCAGGACTAGTAGTCCCAGCCTACATACTCCAGCTGTCTGAATTTTAAGTTGTATCTAGCTTGATCATGCGGAGAAGGCAATGGTACCCCACTCTAGTACTCCTGCCTGGAAAATCCCATGGATGGAGGAGCCTGGTAGGCTGCAGTCCATGGGGTCGCTAAGAGTCAGGCACACCTGAGCGACTTCACTTTCACTTTTCACTTTCATGCATTGGAGAAGGAAATGGCAACCCACTCCAGTGTTCTTGCCTGGAGAATCCTAGGGACGGGGGAGCCTGGTGGGCTGCCGTCTATGTGGTCGCACAGAGTCGGACACGACTGAAGTGACTTAGCAGCAGCAGCAGCAGCTTGATCATGGGCATTCACTTCAATCTGTAATAGCTGGATAGAGGGAAGTCTTCCACACGATGTCATCCCCAAGTTGTTCAACAAAGACACTACTGTTAAGAGAGCCCACTGGGGTCGATTAAGCATTGAAGGGGAGAAAAGTGCTATTTTGATTAAAAGAGAGAAAGGCCAGGGATTCTGTTTGAGAAGATTCTTCAGATTCATCTAAAGATGAGGATTCAGACTTTCTAAGCCTGTGAAATGTACTATTAGATGATAATTATACTCTTTTAGCATTTGGAATCCAATTTTACTTGATATGTTTTCAACTAAGCTCTCAGGCTTTAGGTCTAGTTTGGGATGAAATAGAGTTGTCTATTGTGAACCAATTCTGGGAAACTCGGTCTCATCTTAAGTCATCCATAAGTCACAACACAACCTTTCTTTTTTTTACTTTCTGCACAATTCCCTAATCAAAGCTTTTCTGGAGTGGGGCCAAGCACAGAACAGGCACCAAACTAATCGCTTTTGAATGACTGGAGGAAATGGCACAAAGGAATCTTAAATTATGAAGAGGAGTAAGTTATAAAGGAGGAGGAGGGTATTGCAAGCAGAGAAAATAACATGTATAAAACTGAGCAATAAGAATTGTTTAGGGAACTCCAAGTGCCTGAACACGGCTGGAGTAAAGGCTGTGTGATAGAAAGACGGTACCTCTTAGTCACAACTAAGAGCCAGGACTCTGGGGCCTACTAGCTTTGGTTTGAACCCTGGTTCCACTTTTCACCAGCTATGTGTCTTTGGTCAAGTTATGTAACCTCTCTGTGCCCATGGGCACAGGTGTGAGAAAGATTAAATGAGTCCCAGTGCAAGAAGTGCTTAGAACAGCACCTAATACATAGTGAGTACTCAAATGTTAACTCCTATTGCTATCATGTGGGTGAGTAGTCGGTGGTGGGAAAGGCCGGGGACAGGGCCTAGAGTTTCCTATGTAAAAAGGAAGGCATTTATGCCAAAACCATGGAGAGTTTTTGGAGGTTTGAAAGAATTGGGGAGACATGGTGTGGTTTGAATTTTAGAAGGGTGATTCTGGGATGGATTGAAAGGGACCACACTGAAAACAGGAAGACCAGTGAGGAGGCAGGTGGAATAATCCAGATGAAAACAATTAAAAACTTAAACTAAGTCAACCAGGTGCCAAGTGAGAGTTAGCTGGTCAAATCCAGAGGACTCAGCACTGGACTGAGTTAAAGGGAGGCTGAATCTTGGTTACCAGGTGGAGACAATTGGGTGGGTGAGGATACCAGTCACTAAGGATGGGAACATCAGGAAAGAAGTGGATTTGGAGGAAGATGGGGAATTTAGTTCTGTACATGGTGTCTTTGCTTTTGGACATGCTGAGTTTGAAGAGAAAAGCCAAGTACCATTGCCTGGTAGGCAGGGGATAAACAGTTTGATACTTCGGAGAGAGATTGGAACTCTGTTAAGAACTCTGCTGCTGCTGCTGCTGCTAAGTCGCTTCAGTCGTGTCCGATTCTGTGCGACCCCATAGACAGCAGCCCACCAGGCTCCCCCGTCCCTGGGATTCTCCAGGCAAGAACACTGTAGTGGGTTGCCACTTCCTTCTCCAATACATCAAAGGGAAAACGGAAAGTGAAGTCGCTCAGTTATGTCCGACTCTTTGCGACCCCATGGACTGCAGCCTACCAGGCTCCTCCATCCATGGGATTCTCCAAGCAAGAACACTGGAGTGGGGTGCCATTGCCTTCTCCGGTAAAGAACTCTAGCTACTGTATTAAGTAGAGTTTATACTTCTGGACTAAAGAACAATAATTTTTCGTTGGTTAATATGCTGTCTATGTCTTGATTATTAGATAGTGATATTTAAAAGATTAACTAAGCCCCATCTAGAACATGGTGAAGTTCAGAGATTCTTTTGGTAATTCAAGAATATTATCATTTATTGTCACATATTGTGACTAAAACAAAGGCACAGTCAAGATCAAAGATAAATCATTGATTAGTTTATATTTTAAGGATTTCATTAACTGATCTTTTTTGCAGTGCCTCACCTTTAACTCAGATATTTATATATAGTCATTATTTAAATGTATGTATGTGGGTATAAATATTGTCTGTGTGTGTTTGTAGTTTTACACTTTTCAGTCATTCAAAAATTTTATTATGCCTCTGCAATTTTTCAACTTTCCCCCATAGGTATCTCTGATGAATATATAACACCTATGTTTAGCTTTTATAAAAGTGTTGCTGAATTGAAAATGACTCAAGAAGAGTATGCTCTGCTTACAGCTATTGTTATCCTCTCTCCAGGTAATTTCAATGTTATATCTTTATTTTTATTCCATTTTTCGGTTTTCCTCTCAAGTTTAGTAGGAATGTTAAGGAAAATCTTGGATAAAAAACATAAAGAGAAAGTAAAATGGCCTATAATTCCATCACTCAGATTGAACCATTGTTAACATTTCAGTGTAGTTCTCAGCCTTTTTCTGAACATCATGCTCATTCATTTAATAATTGCATTTTGAACGCCTTTATACACTAAACATGTTTCCAGACATTGCGGGATATAGCAGCAAAGAAACAGGAAGGATGTAGTTTATATCCTAGCAGAGTGAGAAAGACAATGAATAAAGAAACAAACAAAAAGAAGTTTCAGGATGTGGTAATACTACAAAAAAATTAAGATGTCATATAAGGAAAGAAATTGGCAGCAAAATGCTGTTATAATCAGTAGTCAGGGAAGGCTCATCTAAAGAGTTGAAATTTGAGCAAGACATAAATAAAACTATATACTTTTTTAACATAATAAAGAATATACTGTCTTTATACTTTTTCCATGTCATTAAAAATCATACTGGTAGAATTTTGTTGCAATATGTACATCATGTTGTATGATGTATAATCATTTACTTAGTTGTTACCATGTTTGGATATTCAAGATGTTTCCAGATTTGTCATTACTGTTTTTTTTAAACAATATTGAAATGAATCTCTGTACATAAAATTTGTCTATATTTTTTGATTAATTATTTGGGAATAAGTAATGTCATGTTCCTGATTTGTAAAGCTTAATTACAGTGTTAGCCTTAAACCATTTTAATATATGATACTCTGGCAGATGCTATTAATAGTTGTTACTTTGTTTTACCATGAGAAATTATAATTTTAGAAAGAATGACCCAGAAATTCCACTCCTCAGAATATACTCACCACAAATGACACTTATATCTATTCTTGGGGTTACCTTTTGGGTGCATTTGTCACCAAGTCCAAGCTCGTACTGCTCCCCACATGGTGGTCCGAAAAATCAAGAGATGAGTTGTTAGGATAAGGAATAGCAACTTTATCTGGAAAGCCAGCAGACTAGGATGGTGGACTAGTGTTCCAAAGAACCATCTCACCCAAGTTAGAACTCAGGCTTCTTTTATAATAAAATTGGAGCAGGTGTTGTTGGTTGCTGCAAACTTCTTGGTGCTGGAATCCTTTGTTCTTGCAGCTGTCCAGGTAGGTCTGGTTATAATCTTCCTATAAACCTCCAACAAGACAAATGTTATTCTCTGTTCTGCAACATTTTATCTCTAAATGAATGGAAAAGTGTCTTACTTTTAAAGGTCAGAGCCTTGAGAATGGGTTATTCTGTATATTTCAGGCTCCAGGCAACATTCTATTACAAAGTGCAGAGTTAAAATGACTAAGCATAGGTAACAGAGTACACAGTTTAAAACCAAAGGAGTAGTGTGCAGTCTTTCCTGAACACATTGATTGGAGGGAGAATTTAGGCAGGCCTCTGCGGGGCAGTTGGAGAAGGAAATGGCAACCCACTCCAGTGTTCTTGCCTGGAGAATCCCAGGGATGGGGGAGCCTGGTGGGCTGCCGTCTATGGGGTCGCACAGAGTCGGACACGACTGAAGCGACTTAGCAGCAGCAGCAGCAGCAGCAGCTGGGGGACAGTAAAGGTTTTATAGCTTGATCTAATTGTGATTACAGGAGTATATATACATGTGTGTAAAAATTCATCAATGTGAATACTTTGCCTATTTTAAGTGTACAGTATTTGTAAGTTACAGTTCAAAAAAAGTTAACCTTGCTGTAATTATGCCAAATTTTTACTTTTCCACTTTTTTTTGTCATTTTATTTTGAACTTGAAAAACAGATAGACAATACATAAAGGACAGAGAGGCAGTAGAGAAGCTTCAGGAACCACTGCTTGATGTGCTACAAAAGTTATGTAAGATTCATCAGCCTGAGAATCCTCAACATTTTGCCTGTCTTCTGGGTCGCCTGACTGAGTTGAGGACATTCAACCATCACCACGCAGACATGCTTATGTCATGGAGAGTGAATGACCACAAGTTTACCCCACTTCTCTGTGAAATCTGGGATGTGCAGTGATGAGCACTGCAGAGGCAGGGTCCAGCTCTTCATTTTCCTGATATAAATCTGATACATAACTTTCTTTTATTGCATTTGTACCTGGCTTCATGCCAGAATTTTCCTCTATATTTATGCGGTAGTTATATAACCCTAACTGTAAATATGGGGCTAGGTTGAAATACTCTCTATACTGTATTTTACAAAGCTTCAGGGAATTTTTCATTCAAATTGGCATGCCCTGTTTGCCAAATTAAATTAATCATTACTGTAAGTCTGTGGAAATAGGGAAAACTCTCATTTTGCTCTTCATCTTACCTTATTGCATATATTTTATTAAAGAGTTGTGTTCAATTTGGGCAATAAACCGAACATAATGGCAACAGGCTTTTCTTTGGGAACAAAATTTGAAAAATATGCAAACTTATTTCTTTAAATGATGAATGGCATCCTATTGAGTCTGAGGGGGTAATTTCCACAAAGATAAACTCTTACAACATAAATAGCGCTTTTCTCATCCCCGGAGGTCCTGGTGAATATTCATTCATTTGTGATAGCCCTTTGATAATTTCTTATTCGTCAAAGTTCACAGAGCATAGCATATAGAAAAGTTAATGATTCTCACATAAAATATTCCCTCAAGCAAATTCTTTCCCTACTTAGGATCCTGAGGTGGCATTTACAAATTCAAGTATGCAGATAACTCCAGTGATGGGACATTCCCTTTTCTCTCATAAAAGTGCTCTCTATTGGCTTTATGCATGTAATTACTCATTTTTCATTTATTTGTTTGTTTTGCTTTTGGAAAACACTCCTTCAGCTGGGTGCACAGCTGTGTATACTTCCCCTAAAGCAGGAATTAGTTCATTTCCTTCCTTCATTGTTATATTGTTGCATTCTTATCCCCACCATCCTTCAGTAAATATAATAAAACACCTTCTGTAAGTAATGGGTTTACATGTCCCTTAACTCCTGAAATCAGCCAAATTGGAGCTTGCTTAGCAGCAAAGAGTTTTTCATTTTAAAATATTAAGGCAATCCTGAAGTTCTAACAAAGGCTAGTCAGTAGAAAAGGAGTGAGTTGGGGCTAACATTAGTTGAATTCCATTTGTTTCAACAAGAAAAAAGACTTGAGTCCCCACTAAGTAAAATCTTTATGCTAATCTCCATGGGAGATATAAAGATGATGAAGACCCAGTAACTGCCTGGAGGGGCTTAAAAGAAAAGCAGAGGAAAGTGCTGTGGGCTTACCTGGGAAAATCTCATGGGGGAGGTCCTGAAGAATAGTCAGGACTTCATGGGTCAGGGTAAGAAAGGAGAGGATTCAAGGTGAACACAGTGGCAGGAGCCAAAGAAGGGGAGGTGGGGGAGTTGTACAGATGTTTAAGGACCAGGAGGAATGTGGGCCAGAGAGGGAGGGGCACAGTGCCTTTGTAAGCCTCAGTTTCACCTCTGCAAAATAAAGCTCTCAGTACCCACCATCAAAAGGGATTGAGCTGATGAATGAAGAGTAAATGGGAAATTGCAGACTCACCAGGGAAGTGGGTGGTGAGGAAAGGACATTTAAGACAGAGAAGTAAATTTCTGGATGCCTGAAGGAGAAGGGTCAGTTTGGGGAACTGAGTGTTTTGGTGTTTCCAGATCCTAAGGCATCTGGGGGAAAAGCAAGTGGTGGGAACTGAGCTGGAGCTGAGGGTGTCCTATAGATAGAGATAGAAGTTAATCTCTTAGGTCTGGACTTACTCAGGTGGTTAAGACCTTGTGATAGCAAGTATTATAACTTGTCCCCAGTTCCTGACATGGAGATTCTAAAACTCTTGGCATTACCTGAGTGATAGGAGGATCTTTATTATTCATAACAAGATCCTTTCATCCTTACCTGAGTTAATGCTAATAAGGTGACTCTTGGTGGGCCTCTAGATGCTTTAGGGTGGAGGATGGTTACCAGAGGAACCAACCACGTGATTAGAGGGTTAGAATTCAGTCCCATTCCTTGAACTCTGGGGAAGGGAGAGGAACATTGAGATCAATGTCAGTTGCCAATGGCCAGTGATTTAATCATTCATGCCTATGTAATGGAAATTCCAATTTAAAAAACCCACTAAATGATAGTATTTGGAGAGCTTCTGGGCTGGTGAACACATTGAGGTGCAGAAGGGTGATGTGCCAGAGAGTGTTTAAGCTCCACACCCTCCTCCATTTACCCTTTGTCTCTTTCATTTGACTCTTCCTGAGATGTAGCCTTTATAATACACTGGTAATAGTAAGTGAACTGCTTTCCTGAGTTCTGTGAGCCAAACCAGCAAATTAACAAACCTAGAGAGGGAATCACCTATACATATCTTATTTCCACATACGGGCACATTTTGAGGTTCCTAGACAGCATATTAAAAAGCAGAGACATCACTTTGCCACCAAAGATTTGATGCTTTCAAATTGTGGTGCTGGAGAAGACTCTTGAGAGTCTCTTGGACAACAAGAAGATTAAACCAGTCAATCCTAAAGGAAATGAGCCCTGAATATTTATTGGAAGGACTGATGCTGAAGCTGAAGCTCCAATACTTTGGCCACCTGATGTGAAGAGCTGACTCACTGGAAAAGACCCTGATATTGGGAAAGATTTAAAGCAGAAGAAGGGGATGACAGAGGATGAGATGGTTGGATGGCATCACTGACTCAATGGACATGAGTTTGAGCAAACTCTGGGAGATACTGAAGGCCAGGGAAGCCTGGAGTGCTGAAGTCCATGGGGTCACAAAGAGTCAGACATGACTGAGTGACTGAACAACAACTAAGGTTCCAGGTGGATATGAATTTTGGAGGGGAGGCTATTCGACTCTATATAAATATAACATTTTAGTATTGATCATAACTGTTATAAAATTTTATATTATTGAATTACAGATAATATTTGTTAGTGTAAATCAATAACATCCCTTTAAGATTGAACTTAGTCTTGTTTTTAATATTGGCTCTCAATAGATCATCTGCTGAATGAGTAGTTTAATTAACTGAGTGAATCAAGCTATCTGTAGCCCCCAAATTCCATCCAGTAGTTCACACAAGGCAGAATCCACGGATAGCTAATGTCAAAGCATTAAAAACAACAGCAGAAAATACAAAATGGAGAACAAAACCACTAGTAAATCAATCAAAAGGAAAAAAATCTCCAACAACTACAGTAAACTTTAAGCAATAAAGGAGCATTCTTTTTTTTTTTTAAAAATTATTGTTATTTTTTTTTACTTTACAATATTGTATTGGTTTTGCCATACATCAACATGGATCCGCCACGGGTGTACACGTGTTCCCCATCCTGAACCCCCCTCCCACCTCCCAATAAAGGAGCATTCTTATAGGGTTGTAAAAAAACCAAATCGTATTTCAATATTCAAGGATTATGAGATTATGAGTGACTCTTCTGTGTTCTGTAGAGATGTGTAGTCAGATGAATGAATATTCCTAATGTAATAACTTGAAAATTTTAGATCTCCAAGCATGATGCTTTCATCACAATTTGGAGAAAGTTAGAACTATTAAATAAAATACTTTGTCATCTGATGGAAGCAAACTGGTGAGGCTTGCTTTGCATGTTACGACCATTCCAATTTCAAGTGAGAACACCTAAAACATTACTGTTAACCTAACCACCAATTAGAAAATCTACACATGAAAGTAAATTGCAGCTCACTAGTTGAAACCCTCAATTACTAATTGCAGTGTTAAAATCAAGGTAGGTAAGATGGTGAATGTGCTTAGGGAGTGGGGTACTAGCGGGGTGGGGTACTAACTGAGAATTCTTGTAAAAGTGAAGTTGAGAGAGCAACACGGAGGACTTTTTTTATTCATAAGGGAAAAGCAATAACAATCAAAGAATCTAGAAGGGAACTCCTCACCCATTCCCCACCTTTAACCAATGAGGAAGATGGGCTTAGAGAATCTGATTTGCACAGATTTCCTGACTCTGGATTCACTTTTCACCACATTGTCCTTTATAAGCTAGAGGAGTTACCAAGACAAACCAAATAGACAATGAAAATAAAAAGAAACCAACCATGAAAATACCCTGCTGCCAAAATTTCAGCAAATAGCTTACAGAAATACTAAGTGGTGTGTGTGAGTGTGTGTGTGAGTTTGAGAGAGAATGTATACATACTTCACATAACATAGTTTCAATTTGTAATAAATAGTATTCAAATGTTTAGGTACATAGCATGCATCTAAGAAAAAATAGAACTGTTAACTGTTGACTCACCAAACAAAATCTGTGTGACACAATTTACTTATTCTTAAGGTTCTGGAAAGCAGTGTGCGTATTTTGATATTTGGGTTCAACAAATCCAACATAAAATCAGAATTCCACTCAAAGTTTGGCTGAAAATGGTATGACAAATTGCCCCTTTAGTTTTAAATAGAAACACTATAAAACTGGTTCCCAACCTTTTTGACACTAGGGACTGGTTACATGGAAGACAGTTCTTCCATGGACCAGAGTGTGTGTGTGTGGTGGTGGGGTTGGGGGTGCTGGTTTCAGGATGATTCAAGTGCATTACATTTATTGTGTACTTTATTTCAATTATTATTACATCAGTTCTACCTCAGTTAATCAGGTATTAGATTCCAGAGTTTGGGGACCCCTGCTATAAAACATAGGTTGATTTGAACACCAGATCCTGTGAAAATGGATCTACTGCAGTCATGGACAGCAAAGGGTTCTGGTAAAGACACCAGTAAAAAAGGAGCAACCACTCTTGGGTTCATTTAAGCGATTCAACGATCACTTAAATGTCAACTTTTTGATGACATCTTTACCGGGCTAACCCAGAAGGTAAGCTCTGCAAGAGCAGGACCCCACTGCTTAGGATGGAGTCTGGTACAGAACAAGTGCTTAAGTGTGTTTGTTATATTGACTTCTCAAATCTCTATCTCTTGCACGAACCACTTTAACCAGCTTCAGACCTAATTTTCCAACCATATCTTCTGAACACCTCAACGTGCACATTCCCCTCACATTTCAAAGTGAACACGACTTCACACCAAAATGCATTATTCTTCCCCCAGCGTTGTTCTGTGTTCCTTAGATTGGCATCACTGTCACAAGATACGAAGTCCAGATAAATCAGCCTTTTAAATATCTCCAGACATCTCTTTCTCACTATCCCTTCTGAGCTAGTTTAAGTAATTAGAATCTTTTAATTTTTAGAATTGCTGCCAATCTTACTACTGTCTCCAAAACCCTCAAAAATATTTTCCCCCCTAAAACACAAATCAATCACAATTGCTTGCAAGAAAGAATCTAAATTCTGTAGTATCTACAAAGGTTTCCTCTGTGCTTACTCCTCCAGCCTGATGTATCAATACCTCTAAATCCCTAAACTTGTCATTCAGAACTACAATTCCCAGGGCATTCCAGATGTTCTCACATCCCTGGAAGCTTATTCTCTCTGCCTAGAAAGCTCTTCTCACTCCTAATTATCCTCTCCTTTGGTAGTCCCTATTTGTCCTTCAAAATTCAAGTCTTTTCAAGGCTCTGACCATCACCCTTCAACACTGTAGGTGTTTCCTCTTTCACAGATTCTGATTTCCAGAGTCTTTATCACGTTGCTGAGCACTTTCAAGGTAAAGACTTTTCTCTTTTTAGTCTTTCAGCAAGCAACAGTACCTCTTCATTGTTTTTTTTTTTTTGTTGTTGTTGATAAGTGAATGAAGGAATAAATGTTAAAGAGCATCTGCTGCTACTGCTGCTAAGTCGCTACAGTTGTGTCCGACTCCGTGCGACCCCATAGAGGGCAACCCACAGGCTCCTCCCCTGGGATTCTCCAGGCAAGAATACTGGAGTGGGTTGCCATTTCCTTCTCCAATGCACGCATGCATGCTAAGTCGCTTCAGTCGTGTCTGACTCTGTGAGACCCCATGGACAGCAGCCCACCAGGCTCCTCTGTCCACAGGATCCTCCAGGCAAGAATACTGGAGTGGGCTGCCATTTCCTTCTCCAGCTAAAGAGTATCATTCCTGGTCAATTCCACTCTTTACAGATGGGAAACTGAGACCCAGAAAGGCGACATAATTTGACAAAATAAAGCTGAGAGAAAGGGCCTGGCTTTCCAGGCTTTCGGCTCTGACTTTATCCCATATTAAGCGACTTAGCAGCAGCAGCAGCAAGCCATGCTTAGTGATCAGAGACCTATTTTTTTTATTACATTCAAGACCAGTCTCCACTTTACCTCAACCCTCCTATTTCTCATTGTGTTGCGGTCAAATCCTTCTCCCGCCCCTCCCCCACGCCCTACTCTGGTGTTTCCCGAAGGAACAGCCAACATCCTCTTTCTGCTTTCAGTTGTGGCCTGGAACTGCAGGGTTTCTCTCCCTCTCCCCCAACCCCTCACAAGGATGACAGTTTGTATCCGGAAACGACAGCGCCTTCAATACAGTGAAATATCGGATTTAGGATTGGGAGGGGCTCTTAACAGATCAGGATAAAACTCAGGCAACTCTGAGCAACACTCCAGGTTGCTTCGAGAAGAGACTGATTCACCTCTCCTGCTAATCTGGACAAATACGGTTATTGTTGTCGCTGAGGGGCCAGATGAAAGGACGTGCCCTGTGACCAAGCCATTTTCTGTGAGAAGAGCGACTCTGCCGCCAGACTTGTGTGACCCTAGGCAGAGGAAACAGACTAGTCCCTTGATCCAGACGCACGCAGGTCTCGTGCTCCCTAGAGGCCTGGAGGCGGGGCGGGGCCTCCAGCCACCGCCCCTCTCCGCCTCCTTCGAAACAGGCCGCGGCGATTGGTTCCTTCAAAACGGGCCGCGGCGAACCCTGAGCCTGAGGCAGCCGCGGCGGCGGTTGGGTAGGGGCGTGCCGGCCAGGCACAGATTGAGCGAGATGTTGCCCAGCAAGAAGTGACCGTCCTGCGCCTGTGCGGGTGAGTACTTCTTTGTTTGACGTTCTCTTTTCCTCGCGAACTCTTACTTGCCTTCTTGGGGCTGCGGTGCCTCAACTGGCATTGGAAGAGGCCTCGCGCTCAGCCCACTCAAAGGGTTGATTCGGTAGGGGCTCCGAGCTGCGGGATTCAAGTTGATGTGCGATTGGTCCACTCGGGGAGTCGCGTGCGCTGATTGGTTCCTGGGGCCGTCAAGATGAAGCAAGTCCCTGCCTTCTGCCCACCCAGGTTTGGTGCAGGGGCCACAGGTGTGCTGGGGCGGCAGGTGTGCTAGGCGGGAGACGAGGTAATCACTCGCTGCCGCTCTGCTTTAGAATCCAGGAAGAGATCGGAGTCTGAAATTTAGCCTCTCCAGAGGCACCTTTGTTTCCAAGCACCTAGCTTATATAGGGTCACTTAATTCCTCGGTGTTACCCCTGGGAAGAACTGATGTAGTCACTGACCTTGGAAGGGAAATTGCAGATAGTTATTTTGCCATCCGGCAGAGGGAAAAGTTATCTGTTTGTTCCCTCCGGTCCACGCAAGGATCATGTCGCCGAGATGAACGGAAAGAGGGGACGTACCTCAAGGCTGTGAGCGCTGGTTTTCCCACCCGCACGTTTCGGTTTGAAGGGCTGCGTTGCGGGGAGGTTTGTAGATTGCCTTGGAAGTCGAAGGAAAATATTGGAGCCTGTGCTTGCCATTCAGTCGCTCCTGGTTCCTAACTAATCTCTTCGAACCGCAGGATTGAGTCTTACTGATTTAGAGTGCTTCGTGCAACGTCTGTTAGAAAAGCTGGTCAGTTCTTATTAAGTGAAGAGATGTTTCTTTGCCGGCCCTGTCTAGGTCAGAGTTTGGGTTTAGCTTCGTTTGTGTGAAGAGTGTTAATACCTACTCTCTCAGAAGATAAGCGTGTTGTGAACTGTCTGATCTCCTCAGTTGGCACTTAAATAATTAGGAATTGGCATTCTCGCCACCTCAGATTCCCTTTAGGAGGAGATTGGAATGGTTTTGAATGAAGAAGTGGAAACTGGTGGTAGTCGTCTGGTGTAGATCCCGATACGTGTCTGTCTGACTCATCTGTTTCAAAACCTCATTACAAACCAACGGACTTTGCGTGGTAGGTCTGTCTGCTATTTCCACTTTAATGAATTATAAATAATGTTTCTTTTTATGTGTTTCTAAGTGTGGGGGCTCTGAAGTCACACTTTACTATGTGTGTGACCTTAGGCAAGTTATTTAATCTTTCTAAGTCTATATTTTGTGCTGTGTAAACAAAGGTTAATATTAAGTAGTTGCTACCTTATTGCTGTGACGTTTGTGAAGATCAAATGAAATAATCCATGTAACTAGTTTAGTACATTACCTGACACATAACTAGCATTATTTCTGTGCTGCTGGGCAGAGAGGAGCAAAAGGTGAAGGCAGTACCAGAGGTAGTGGTATTAATATTTATCATTCATTGATTAAGTTTGTACATGTAAAGTACTCATTATTGTTTATCAGTATGAGATGGTTGGATGGCATCACTGACTCAGTGGACATGAGTTTGAGTAAACTTAGGGAGACAGTGAAGGACAGGGAAGCCTGGCTGGCTGCAGTCCATGGGGTCGCCAAGAGATGGACATGACTGAGGGACTGATCAACAAGGACAACAACTGTTTATCAAATGCATTATTACCTAGCATGTACCAGGTCCTGTTCTAGATGCTTTACTTATATATTGTTAAACCTGTTAGTAATCCTGCAGCGTCACTGGTGTTTTCTCCATTTTATAGATGAGGAAACTGAAGCCCAGAGAAAGAAATGAAGCTACTGAGGTTCACCCAGAATTCAGTCTAGACTGTCTCACTCCAATGTCCAGCCCCTTTTTTTAATCACACTACTCTTGCATTTATATACCCAGATTTAAGCTTCTTTGCACAAAGTTGTTTGTATGGCCCAGGTTCATTTTTCCCATGGGTTTCAGTTCATTTTGCCTACTTCATTAAAAAATAGTGGTAAGTAATTTGTGATGGTGAATCAAAGTGTGTGATAAAGGAATAATGTCAACAGTATACTGCTATTACTAAAAAACGAAATGAGTCCAATGACGTTTGGAGACTTGGTCGGTTTAAAAGTAATGTTTCCTAATTTATATTTTCCCATTCAGTTTTTTCGTATTTACTGTACTTTTTATTAAGCAGCACTCTTTTTGTTTTTTTCTCTGTCAATTTCAATTTAAGTTTGGAGATAATGAAAGTTCAGTTATTTCAGTAATTGTTTTTCAAGCTGACTGTTGTGAGGAAAGTAAGGGGTTAAGGTTAATGCATACATACTGTAAACTGGCTGTACTTCTGTGTGGGTGTGTTTTACTTTCTTCCTATTATTTGTTTCTCCCTCTACTTTGTTATTTTTTAAATTCTTAATGAAACTTGAAGTGTACATAGTATTTGAGAGAATAGGAAACTTGAGTCTGTCAGTCAGTTGTCTCACTTTGAATTTCCCTGTTTTAATTGAAATGTAACTACCATAGAGAAATGCCTCAGAAGTAATGTTTACAAGATGCAGCCAATAATTATAATTGTTATCTCTTCAGTGTTTCTCCTTCTAAAAACTCAAAAAGTTTTCTCATATTGCATTGTTACAAAATAGGGGTTTTAACAGAAAGTTGCTATGTATCTTGTCAATGAATTACCAATTTTCAAAGAACTAAAATATGATGAAATGTAGCAGATACACTAAATGCAGTTTCATTTTTACTGCTGTAAGGGTCTTTTACAATATTATGACCATCAGTCAAATGTTAGATATTGCTGAAGTGCTGACTGGTAGAGATTTCTACCTCCTCTCACAAAAACAAACTTTTCTGTAAGAAAGTATAAGCTATGGTGAAGGGCTCACTTTACATAGAATTTTAAATATTGTGACTTTTGTTTTTCTTTGGATGACTTGTTAATGTTTTTGATTGCCAAAATAAAATTGGCTGTTGAAAAAAATTACTTAACTTTGTTCAGGAATTTTTTTCTCTCACCCTCACACAGTTTAGAAAACACTGTGACCAGAGTAACATAATTAAGTACTGTCCTGCAGATTGCTTTTGGTTGCATGACATATAATGGACATCTTTTCATATCAATACAAACAGTTCTTATTCTTTCAAGTGGCCGAATGAATCCACTGTATGAATGTCCTGTATGTTATTTTAGAGGTTTCCTGTTAATAGACATTTAATGTTGTTTTACATTTCTTTATGTGGAAACAGTGTCAGAGTTTATTTTTTGGGGCTCCAAAATCACTGCAGATGGTGACTGCAACCATGAAATTAAAAGACACTTACTCCTTGGAAGGAAAGTTATGACCAACCTAGATAGCATATTCAAAAGCAGAGACATTACTATGCCAGCAAAGGTTCGTCTAGTCAAGGCTATGGTTTTTCCTGTGGTCATGTATGGATGTGAGAGTTGGACTGTGAAGAAGGCTGAGCGCCGAAGAATTGATGCTTTGGAACTGTGGTGTTGGAGAAGACTCTTGAGAGCCCCTTGGACTGCAAGGAGATCCAACCAGTCCATTCTGAAGGAGATCAGCCCTGGGAGTTCTTTGTAAGGAATGATGCTAAAGCTGAAACTCCAGTACTTTGGCCACCTCAGGCGAAGAGTTGACTCATTGGAAAAGACTCTGATGTTGGGAGGGATTGGGGACAGGAGGAGAAGGGGACGCCAGAGGATGAGATGGCTGGATGGCATCACAGACTCGATGGACGTGAGTCTGGGTGAACTCCGGGAGTTGGTGATGGACAAGAAGG
This sequence comes from Bos mutus, assembly GCF_027580195.1. Lineage (NCBI taxonomy): Eukaryota > Metazoa > Chordata > Mammalia > Artiodactyla > Bovidae > Bos > Bos mutus. The sequence continues at coordinate 9,850,098 of NC_091621.1, read as the reverse complement.
CCTGGCGTGCTGTGATTCATGGGGTCACAATGAGTTGGACACGACTGAGTGACTGAACTGAGCTGAACTGATGTTAGTGTATATGCATGTTTTCCATTGTATACATATGCCTGCAATATGGGAGACCTGGGTTCGATCCCTGGGTCGGGAAGATCCCCTGGAGAAGGAGATGGCAACCCACTCCAGTATTCTTGCCTGGAAAATTCCATGGACGGAGGGGTCTGGCAGGTGACAGTCCATGGGATTGCGAAGGGTCAGACAAGACTGAGCGACTTCACTTTTCACTTTCATGTTTTCCATTGATTCTTTTAGTCTGTCATATATAAAGGTGAACTGATTTTAAGTTTTGTGTTTTTTTTTTAAACATTTCTTGGCTCCTTCCTCTCAAAGCCAGCAGTGTGACAATCTTTCTCCACCTCTATTCTCACATCCCCTTCTCTGGCTCTGACCTTTCTGCCTCCCACTTATAAGAATTTTTGTTATTATAATGGGCTCACCAGGAAAACCTCCCATTTTCTTAGGCCCTTAATTTACTCAATCAGCAGGGTCCATTTTGCTCATGAAAACAGTATATTCACAGGTTTGGGGGTTATTACATAGATGTCTTTGGGGTTCATTATCCTGTCTGCTGCAAATGGAGTTTATTTAAAAGATGTAATAAAAATGTACTTATCCAGTAGGACAGCCATATGAATTCCTGAGTAGTATATTGACCCCAGAGCCCTTGCCTGTTGGCACAGCTCTTCTGACCTGTTCATTTGGATCCTCTGCTAAATGTACACCAGATTTAGTCTTTTTTTTTTTTTCAGTGATTTTCTGTCAGGTAGCTCACTTGACCTGCTGGTACCTTGACTAGTAACTACTTCACATATTTCTCCTTGGACATGTATGATGGGAGGCAAGATTATTTATCAGTTCAGGTCCCATAATAAACAAAAATGAAAAATAATAAATAATACCCCCAAAAGTTTCCTGTTAGATACTTGTTTGCTGTGTGTCGGCTTCCAAGACTTGCACCACATTTTACCTATCTGGTTTTTCCTAGAGATGTTCACACATCCATCTTCCACTGCAAGTGTTTTCCTAAACTTTCAGCTTGAATACTTCTCTCAACACTACTTCCAGTAGCAATCCTGTAATAGACTTGCCTCCCTGGCAGCTCACATGGTAAAGAATCTGCCTACAGTACAGGAGACCCAGGTTCAATGCCCAGAGGTCTAGAAGATTCCCCTGGAGAAGGAAATGGCTACCAACTCCAGTTCTTGCCTGGAGAATTCCATGGACAGAATTAAGTATATACTATTTCTTCATTATTTCTGTACATTGCTTGACCAAGTTGCGACCCTATGGACTTAATTCTGTCCATGGAATTCTCCAGGCAAGAACTGGAGTATAAAACACTGTATAAATAAGGAATTGGGAGAAATGCTAGGTGAATTCAAGAGCTACAGATATAAGCAGAATTAATTTAGGCCAATCAGGAAGGGCTCCTGGGAGAAGGTAAATCAGAAGAGTTGTAAACCTGGAATAATCTAGATGAGGACTCTGTCCCTCCTGTTGACTCTTTTTTTCCTGTTTAAATGTTGGATTTTCTCAGGACTTGTTCTAGGCCCTAATCACTGTTTTCTCCATTTTTTTTTTTTCCAGAAAGGTCTCACTCTTTCTAGAGGCTTTATCTCCCAAGGATTGCTGACAATTTCTGTCTCCTCCCAAACTTTCCAACTGCCAACTGCCAAAATGACATTTTGGCTTGAATGTCTTTAAAGGCGTCTCAAATGAAACATGACCAAAACACAGCGCTTTTGCCATCTCTGCTGGGTTCCCTGCTTCAGTCTGTTCAGATGCCCATCATCCTCATCTCACTAAACACTGCCATCATCTATTTGCTCAGTTGCTTAAACCAGAAAACCTGGAGTCGTTCCTGACAATTCACTCTGCGCCCACATCCTTTGCCTTCACCCTCCATCTCTAACCGTTATCAAGTCTTGATTCTTAACTCCAAAATAGATGTCGGATCCATCCAGTTCTCTCTGGTTGAGACGTTACCAGCGTCCCTCCTCAGTCATCATCATTTGTCGCTGAACTACTGCGGTGGGTCCACTCCTCTTCCCCTTCCAGGCTGTTCTCCATCTCATCTCCTACGTGCTCAGTGTCCTTTGCTCTCCCACCACTCCTCTCTGCTTCTCCTTCTCTCACTGAAGCCACTGATTGTTTTTCCCACATCTCTACCCACCTGTCCTTCTGTTTCCTTCCCCCTTTTCTCTGTTAAACCCGTCACTATTTTGCTCCCATGTCTCCCGCCCCGCTGCAGGAGATCTGGTAAAACTATGAATTACATTATGTCTTTCCTTTGGTTAAAACTCTTCCATGGCTTCCTACTGCACTTAGAATAAAATCCAATTTCCTCAACTTGGCTTTGTGTGGTGGGGTTACTGCCTGACTTTGCAGCCCTATCCTAAGGCACACATGCTCCACGCTTCAGTCATACTGGCTTCTTTCAGTCCTCAGAATGCACCAAATGCTCTCTGTTCAGAGTCTTTGTAAAAAGTATTCTCTATGCATAGAACTTTTCCTCTTCTCTCTCCCTGGCTGATTCCCACCATTCTTCAAGTTCATGTTTTTCCTCTGGCAAAACCATTACTATATCACTCAGTCTGAGTCTTTAAAGTAGGCCCCTGCTGTTCTCTCTCTGTTCTTTCCTCCAAAGCAATTATCATGATTTAACATTGTATATTCGTCTGTGTATTCACTAATGTACACAAACGAATGCAGTGGCTCCATGAGAGCATCACTGCGTCTCTTGCCTGGGGTGCCTAGTTTAATGAAGGGTGTGAGTAAATACTTGGGTAAATGAAGGAATGGCCATGCTTGGATGAACATGTAGTCTGAACTGTGATGGAGCCACAGAAATGAGCAAAACTGGTAGAGAGGATGCTGAGGAGACAGCTTGAGTGGAGCAAAGAGCCTCTTTGTGACACACCGGAAGACTTATTCTAGCAATAGACTTGTAGGTCACAAATCCATATTTGAGTATACTCCCAATTAAGTTGTTGGTCTTTTAGAGTTTTTAATGTTTATTTATGGGCTTCCCTTGTGGCTCAGCTGGTAAAGAATCTGCCTGCAATGCGAGAGACCTGGGTTCGATCCCTGGGTTGGAATGATCCCCTGGAGAAGAGGAAGACTACCCACTCCAGTATTCTGGCCTGGAAAGTTCCATAGACTGTATATAGTCCATTGGTTCACAAAGAGTCGTTCGTTTAACTGTATTACAATATGTTGTAAATTTTTTATGTTAGAAAAAAGAAGCTTTCCAAATTACATTTAATGATTTCTCAGTATTTTATCTCTTTTTAATTTGATGAATTATGTTAAGTGCACTATAATTATGTTTCATCATGGTATCATCACAACAACTCACTTGTTAAGTGTCAGTATGTGTCAGGTACTTTATTTGTATCACCTCATTTAATCTTTACATGAAGCAGACAAGGGAGGTGGTGGTATCCCATTTACAAATGAGAACATGGATTCAGAGAAGTTAACTACCCTAAAGTAAAAAAGAAAGTGAAGTTACTCGGTCGTGTTCAACTCTTTGCCACCCCATGGACGGTAGCCCTACCAGGCTCCTCTATCCATGGGATTTTCCAGACAAGAGTCCGGGAGTGGGTTACCTTTTTTTTCTCCAGGGGATCTTCCCAACCCAGGGATCGAACCCAGGTCTCCTGCATTGCAGGCAGACACTTTACTGTCTGAGCCACCAGGGAAGCTAACTAACTATCCCAAGATCATCTGAAATTCAAACCAGATGGATCTGCTACTTTCTACTACCCCAATGGTGCCCTTATGGTGACTTATTTTATACATTAAAAAACATGAACTGTGTTCTGTATGAATTTGTTGTTCATTCGCTAAGTCCTATCTGACTCAACGTGACTCTATGAACTGCAGAACGCAAGGCTCCTCTGTCCTCTACTATCTTGGAGTTTGCTCAGATTCATGTCCATTGAGTTAATGGTGCTATCTAACCATCTCATCCTCTGCCTTCTCCAAAATGATCCCTTCTCCTTTTGCCTTCAGTCTTCCATAGCATCAGGGTCTTTTCCAATGTGTTGGCTCTTCTCATCAGGTGGTCAAAGTATTGGAGCTTCAGCTTCAGCATTAGTCCTTACAATGAATATTCAGTGTCGATTTCCTTTAGGATTGACTGGTTTGATCTCCTTGCTGTCCGAGGGACTCTCAAAATCTTCTCCAGCGCCACAATTCAAAAGCATCAATTCTCTGGCGCTCAGCCTTCTTTTTGGTCCAGCTCTCACATCTATGCTGCTGCTGCTGCTGCTGCTAAGTCACTTCAGTCGTGTCCAACCCTGTGTGACCCCAGAGACGGCAGCCCACGAGGCTCCCCTGTCCCTGGGATTCTCCAGGCAAGAACACTGGAGTGGGTTGCCATTTCCTTCTCCAATGCATGAGAGTGAAAAGTGAAAGTGAAGTTGCTCAGTCGTGTCCAACTCCTAGCGACCTCATGGACTGCAGCCTACCAGGCTCCTCCATCCATGGGATTTTCCAGGCAAGAGTACTGGAGTGGGGTGCCATTGCCTTCTCCGTCTCACATCCATACATGACTGTAAAAACTGTGGACCTTTGTCGGCAAAGTGATGTCTCTGCTTTTTAATACACTCTCTACGTTTGTCATAGTTTTCCTTCCAAGAAGCAAGTGTCTTTTAATTTCATGGCTGCAGCCTCCATCTACAGTGATTTTGGAGCTCAAGAAAATAAAATCTGTCACTGTTTCCACTTTTTCCCCTATTTGCCATGAAGCAGTGTGACCAGATACCATGACCTTAGTTTTTTTTAGTGTTGTGTTTCAAGTCAACTTTTTCACCCTCTTCCTTTACCCTCATCAAGAAGTTCTTTAGTTCCTCTTCACTTTCTGCTATTAGAGTAGTATCATCTGTATGTCTGAGGTTGTTGTTATTCCACCCAGCAATCTTGATTCCAGCTTGTGGTTTATCCAGCCTGGCATTTCACATGATGTACTCTGCATATAGATTAAATAAGCACGGTGACAATATACAGCTTTGTTGTACTCCTTTCCCAGTTTTGAGCTAGTCATTCCGTGTCCAATTCTAACTGTTGCTTCTTGACCCACATACAGATTTCTCAGGAAACAGGTAAGGTAGACTGGTACTCCCATCTCTTGTTGTGCATGGTCAAAGGCTTTAGTTAATGAAGCAGAAGTAGATGTTTTTCTGAGATTCCTTTGCTTTTCCCATGATTAAAAAAAATGTTGGCAATTTGATCTCTGGTTCCTCTGCCTCTTTGGAACCCAGCTTGTACATCTCAAGTTCTCAGTTCACATACTGCTGAAGCCTCTAGCATGAGGAATTTTGAGCATAACCTTGCTAGCATGTGAAATGAGCACAATTGTAGTTGGAACATTCTTTGGCATTGCCCTTCTTTGGGATTGGAATGAAAACTGACCTTTTCCAATCCTGTGGCCACTGCTGAGTTTTCAAAATTTGCTGGCATATTGAGTGTAGCACTTTAACAGCATTATCTTTTAGGATTTGAAATAGCTCAGCTGGAATTGTCACCTCCACTAACTTTATTCAAAGTAATGCTTCCTAAGGCCCACTTGACTTCACATTCCAGGATGTCTGGCTCTAGGTGAGTGACCACACCATCGTGGTTATTTGGGCATTAAGACCTTTTTTGTATAGTTCTTCTGTGTATTCTTGCCACCTCTTCTTATCTCTTTTGCTTCTGTTAGGTCCTTACTGTTTCTGCCCTTTATTGTGCCCATCTTTCCATGAAATGTTCCCTTGATATCTTTCCATGAAATATTCCCTTGATATCTTCAGTTTTGTTGAGATTTCTAGTCTTTCCCATTCTATTGTTTTCCTCTGTTTTGAATTGTTGATTTATGTAGGCTTTTTTTTTTTTTAAATAATGTTTCCTTGCTGTTCTCTGGAACTTTGCATTCACCTGGATTTATATTTCCCTTTTGCCCTTGCCTTTAGTTTCTCTTCTTAGCTATTTGTAAAGCCGCCTCAGACAACCACTTTGCCTCCTTGCGTTTCTTTTTCTTGGGGATAGTTTTGGTCACCACCTTCTGTACAATGTAATGAACCTCTGTCCATAGGTCTTCAGGCACTCTGTCTACCAGATCTAATCCCTTGAATCTATTTGTCGCTTTCCCTGTATAATCATAATGGATTTAATTTAAGTCATACCTGAATGATCTAGTGGTTTTCCCTACTTTGTTCAGTTTAAGCCTGAGTTTTGCAATAAGAAGCTCATGTTCTGAGACACAGTCCACTCCAGGTCTTTTTTTTTTTTTCTCACTGTATAGAACTTCTCCATCTTCAGCTGCAAAAAATACAATCAATCTGATTTTGGTGTTGACCATCTGGTGATGTCCATGTATAGAGTCTTCTCTTGTATTGTTGGAAAAGGGTGTTTGCTATGACCAGTGTGCTCTCTTGACAAAACTGTTGGCCTTTGTCTTGCTTCATTTTGTACTCCAGAAAACCAACATTTGCCTGTTATTCTATGTACCTCTTGACTTCCTACTTTTGCATTCCAATCCCCTATGATGAAAAGGACATCTTTCTTTGGTGTTCTAAAAGGTTTTATAGTCTTCATACAACCAATCAATGTTAGCTTCTTCAGCATCAGTGGTTGAAGCGCATAGACTTGTGTTACTATGATGTTGAATGGTTTGCCTTGAAAGTGAACTGAGATCATTCTGTTATTTTTGAGGTTGCACCCAAGTACTGCATTTTGGACTCTTTTATTGACTATGAGGACTAATCCATTTCTTCTAAGGGATTCTTGCCCACAGTAGTAGATACAATGGTCATCTAAATTAAATTTGCCCATTCCTGTCTATTTTAGTTCACTGATTCCTGAGATGTTTAGTCTTGCCATTTCGTGTTTGACCACATCCAATTTACCTTGTATCATGGACCTAACTTTGCATGATCCTGTGCAGTATTGTTCTTTACCATATCAGACTTTACTTTCACCACCAGGCATATCCACTGAGCATAAAATGAGCACATAATGCATATAAACTGAGCATTGTTTTCACTTTGGCCCCACCATTTCATTCTTTCTGGAGCTATTTGTAATTGCCCTCTGGTCTTCCCCAGTAGTATATTGGACACCTTCCAACCTGGGGCCTCATTTTCTGGTGTCATATCTTTTTGTCTTTTTATACTGTTTGTGAGGTTCTCATGGCAAGAATACTGAAGTGGGTTACCATTTCCTCCTTCAGAGTACCACGATTTGTCAGAACTCTGCACTATGACCCGTCTGTCTTGGGTGGCCTTGCATGGCATGGCTCATAGTTTCGTTGAATTACGCAAGCCCCTTCACTACGACAAGGCTGTGATCCATGAAAGGGATGGTGTGAATATAGCATTTCTATTTTCTCTTCTAGGCAACTAAGAAATATTTAACTCAGAATTTTAAAGCTGAGAAGATAGTTTTTTTATTCCCGTGAACAAATCAGGATATTTTCTTCAACTATTTTTCCAAATGAAGCATTAAAAATGATGAAATGTTTTTTGACACACAGAAGGGAGTACCAAGTAATGTAAGAACACTTGTGTCCTCACCACTTCTCCTGAATGAGAATCTTGTTGGTACCGTTGCCTCTGTGCATTCCATCCCAATCTCACGTTCCTTCCCTCCTCAGCAGTGACCACTGTGCCAACCTGGGCATTTATCATATCCCTGCAGCTTGTGTGTCTTGGCAGTTATCTGTCAGCTGGGTGCTATCGGTGTGTTGCAGTGGCAGTTAATGTTATTTTTCTGAGGAATCTTACTTTATTTCTTTGCTTTTTGGCCATTATTTTACAAATCGGCTCCTGTTTTGTTCCAGGACTGAGCCATGCCACTTGCGCTCTCCCCACCATATTTTATTAATATAATGTGATTAGGAATTAAAATGTACTCGGTTTTGGAGCCTACAGCTGTGGAACAAAGGAGCAGCTCCACAGGCTGGCATTTTTTTTTTTTAATTCCCATTATGATCTGAAGTCAAATTGGTATAAAGAGCCTTACCATAAATAATCTTAAGGATCTCATGGCTGAAACTATTTCTGAGGGTTGTTGTTCAGTCAGTAAGTCATGTCCAACTCTTTTGTGACCCCATGGGCGAAGTGGACTAGGTCCAAATTCAGTTCAAGTTTCAGGTAGATGAGCTTATTATGTGCTTCTAACATTTTCTCCAGATTTAAAAAATTGAGCATGGTATGCCTCACTTGTGGTTTGTCTTGTTGAAGACTTGCATTAGCAAATAGTCTGGCCTTGGTCACATGAGAGCTTCCCACTGCCACCCCCCCCCCACCCCCTCCAGATCTAAAGGAAAAGACTTCCTCAAGATGGCACAGAATTAAAATAGTCTTCTCCAAAAAGACAGACAAAAAACAGAAACCAAAAAGGCCAGTAAGTTGCTAATTAAGATGCAGCTCCAAAGTGAAGAGTTGCTGATTCAGTGTAATTAGTTTATGTGGGAAAAAAATGTAGAGACTGAGACTTTTAGGGAAAGATAGATAAGAGGAAAGTAGGTAATAAGCTGAGTAAGCAGCAAGAATTGCAGTTGTGATGCAGGTTAGGGACTGGGCTAGCAGTAGACAAGAAGCTGCTTTGGGATTGTATACTTGAGACAAAAATGGCTTAGAAAGAGAATGGCTCGAAAATATCAAATCACTGGCTCTTAGTATCTGGAACACGGTGAATACTCTGGAGTTAATTGATGATTCACTGATAGAGTCTCATCAACTAATAAATGTTTTCCAGTAAGAGCATATATTTGTGTACATGATAGTTTTCCACATATGAAGATGTGTTATAACTTATCTGAGTAACATTTATTAAATAACTACTTTTAAAAGGTAATCAAGATGGTTGTCCTTTTGTCATCTTTAAAGTAGTTCTATGAGATAAGGGTGATGTGGGAAAATATATATATGTACGTGTATATATATTATATTTAAATAGACTCTGCTAAAGTTCAGTGACTGAAGGTTGTGCACAAATTCTTCATTTCTTTCATAAAACTAATTTTGTCGAATTTTCCGTGAAAAGTGCAACTGCTAAACATTCTTGTGATAGCTTCTTTGTGACTGTGTCACTGTTCTTGATTTGCACACGCCTTATAATTTAAGCCTTCTTTTGTTTGGGGTTGGCAGTTCCAACTGTTCAAGCTCTTGTCTGATTATGTGGGACTCCTTATTTTAATAGGAGCAGCTTCTCTGCTGCATTTTTTAAAAAATGGTCTCGAAAGCTTCTTACTGTGGATCTTTGTTAGGGACAAAGGATTATTTATGCTAAAGGAAAATGTATTCCCCACTGAATTAGCTCGTGGGAAGCATAACAAGCTCATTAGTAATGCTCAATTGTACTTTGGCCTTTTGCTAGGGTAGAGAGAAGGAAAAATGATATCAGGAACATTCTGCTGTTCTTTGACTTCTTACAAAACCAACGTGATGTGTAACATCAGACTTTTCAGATAGGTTTAGCTCCATTTCAGCTTTGGTACCAGAAGTGTTCCTGAGAGGAAAGTGGAATGTGTAGTGGTCACCGTGCCTGAGGTATGTTTGGCATGACTTAGGGGAAGAAAGTCACTTTTCCTGGGAAATGGATAACATTATAGCCATGAGCCATTTCCTATTTTTTTCTAAGAATGTTTTAATGGTGGTTTACAATTAAAAAATAGACCAGTATATTATGCTGCTCTCAGCAATCTAAAAATTCTAGGTTTTATATAGTCTATATTATTCTGAATGTTTTCAAACTCTTTTTTTCCTCTGAAAATATATTAAAGAATTGTATTAATCTAACTTAATTAAAGTTGTATTTTTTTTCTTGTAGATTTCAAGAATAGTACTTGAGAGTTTGAATTCCTGTTCCTTTTGGGTTTTTGGCTTTAACACCTCGTGGAGAAAATAACTTATGAAAAATTATTATAGAAAGGTATTGAGTGTTGTTTCATAGTTAAAATTGATATTTTTTCTTTTTTACTTTATCGTATGGTAGAAGAGGCTTATGGTTTAGCCTCTTGTGAATTTATACGAAGTTTAGATAAACTTACATGATCTCTTTGTAAAGATCAGATGAAAGATACTTTCAGTATCAGTCATTGTGATGTTTGTATTATACTTACAGTGTCTTCACAGGGAGAAATTCTGGGGCATTTTTCATTTAAAACTAAGTTTTATTGTTAATTTTATTTTACTAGGCAGATGCTTTAAGAGTTTCTTTGATATTAGTGCCAGAAACTACATGTTAAAGTGTTTCAGGTTTTCCTTTTTCAAATGAGGAGTACTTTTATGAAGAAGCTAGGAGTATGATTGAATTCTCCTATCATCAAATAACTCCAAATAGAAGAAAAAGTATTAGGTTTTCTGTCAAATAGAATAAAGCAGATTCCTTATAAGTTGAGGGTTTGGGGGAATGGAAAAGCTACCATTGTGTTAATATTAATGTTTTGTTTTATTTTCAGAACAGCAGTGTCATTTCAGTATAGATGACCATGCTGCCTGCAATTCAAGTAAGTGGTTTCCTTGGGAAAATATGTATTTGAATTAATGAGATCAATGTAACAAGATTGCAATAATTAGTAGAGTTATCACAATTTTTTTTATTGTACTAGTTTTTTAAGCATCAAATTTAATAACAGAAATACTCTATTTTTACTTTCTAGTTCTAAAAAGACTTTAAGCATTCATTAATACTGCATATTTGTAAGAATCAAAAGTACCTTTAGGATTGGTGAGTTCATCTTAATTATACTACCCAAGGAAAAGAATTAGAATATTTTGTGATTTTCTTCTCATTAGAATTTAGGATGTGTTTGTAGTTAAAAGAACGTTCAATGAAAACAAATGAAAGTTTTTAATTTTAGATAATTGTACATGTGTCCTTTAATGCCTGTAAGTAACATGGTATTAAAACTTAAAATTTAAAGTGTGGATTTTTTTAGTTAGTTTTTTGGTGAGGAGAAGCAAGATGGAAATAATGAGATAAACCAGAATCATCTTGCATTTGAATTTGAATGATTTCCAGAGTTAGTACTTATTCTTATATCCTTTAAAGTTTTCTTTCTTTTGATATACATAGAACATGACTGAATTTTAACTTAAAACTGCCTGGAAGGTCTACTTAGAAAGATGCAAGCAACTGATAATAAAGTTTGCCCTGAAAAGTGAGAATTGTAGCGTCAATCAGATTCCATGTCTGATTTTAGTTCTGCCACTCTATGAGGTTCTGGCAAGTTATTTTACCTCTCTGAGTTCCTACTTCCTTGCCTCTAAGGTGAGGATAATAGCATTTATTTTTTAGGTAGTTGTGAGGAATCAGTGAGATATCATGAGCAAGATGTGTCCTGGAATGTGTTACATACTAGGCACTTAAGAAGTTTGGTTGTATCATTGGTACAACAAAATTACCCAAATGTAAAACTGGAGATTATACCTGTGTCATGAGAGTCTTTTTTTTTTTTTAATTAAAAAAGACGACATCAAGATAACAGTGGGTGATAGCCTAGAGAAGATAATTTATCAAATGGTTAAGAACAACTCAGGCTGTGTTGTTGCTTTCTCTCCTCCTGTGCTGTGCAGCTCTGTCTTCCAACTCTACTAGTAAACACTTTCATAGTGTTTTCCTTTTGGGCTTCCCTGATAACTCAGTTGGTAAAGAATCCACCTGCAATGCAGGAGACCCTAGTTCGATTCCTGGGTCAGGAAGATACCCTGGAGAAGGGATAGGCTACCCACTCCAGTATTCTTGGGCTTCCCTTGTGGCTCAGCTGGTAAAGAATCTGCCTGCAATGCGGGAGATTCTTGGGTTGGGAAGATCTCCTGGAGAAGGGAAAGGCTACCCACTCCAGTATTCTAGCCTGGAGAATTCCATGGAATGTACAATCCATGGGGTCACAGAGTCAGACACGAATGAGCGACTTTCACTTCCCTTTGGGACTTGGCAGTTTATGGCAGTCTCCCAAAAGGTCTTATTTGGGTCCTCTCTAATCCACATTGAGTATGCTCAGAACTTCTTATTTCTAAAAACCATTTTTATCTGAGTATTTACATCTGTCTGTTTTTAACCAGGTCTCTGCATGTCATCAGTTTGATGTTGATTATGTTTTCTTCCTTATTGAGTGCTTTTTATCATTGCACATTGACCATATTTTTCTCATTTCCATCCTGCTGGCCATTAATACTTTCTTGATGAATTTTTTTTTTTCACAGTGTTTTCGTGTAGTTCCATGAACCTTTCTCTCATCTAGATTACACAGATCCACCTCTAGTGATTCTTTTTCAAGAGTACTCTTGGCATCCCTCATGGAAGTTTTTGCTTCTTTCCCTGGTGAATGTGAGAACTTCCTAGGATTTTCACCTCTTTGCTAATTAGACTTTATTATTCCTAAATGCCTTGCAGAGAGGAGGCACCCAGTAGACAGCTGTTTTCAATTTGTTTCTTATTCACTTAATTCATGAAGGTCTTCCTTGCCCCTTTTTATGTCCATGGTTCTGATTAGTAAATAAACTTACAGTCTAAAAATCAGTGAACTATAGCTCCTAATCTTTTTTGGGTCCTAGTCCCTTTTGGGAGAAGGCAATGGCAACCCACTCTAGTACTCTTGCCTGGAAAATCCCATGGACGGAGGAGCCTGGTAGGCTGCGGTCCATGGGGTCGCTAAGAATCGAACACAACTGAGCAACTTCACTTTCACTTTTCACTTTCATGCATTGGAGAAGGAAATGGCAACCCACTCCAGTACTCTTGCCAGGAGAATCCCAGGGTCGGCGGAGCCTGGTGGGCTGCTGTCTATGGGATCGCATAGAATCGGACACCACTGAAGTGACTTAGCTGCAGCAGCAGCAGCAGCAGCAGCAGCAGTCCCTTTTGAAAACCTGACAAAAACTATGAACTCTCTCTCAGAAAAGGATTGTTTGTACATAGGATTAAATTTTTGCCTAAATGTCAGTTAGGTTAAATCAGTAAGTTGTGTACTGATTCAAGTTCTTCTGTAGACGGCCTATGGTTAGGAATCTTTGCAATATGACAGTTTTCAGCATGTTTGAGGACAATCTTTATACATGCAGACTTTGTTGTTAACATCTAACTTTTAGCAACATTGATATGCCAATTGATTTACAATGTTGTGTTGGTTTTTGCTGTACAACAATGTGAATCAGTCGTAATTATATATATCCCCTCCCTCTAAAGTCTCCCTCTCCTCCCCACCAATCCCACCCCTCTAGGTCATCATAGAGCACCAGGCTGGGCTCCCTGTGTTATACAGAAGCTCCCCACCATCTGTTTTACACGTGATAGTGTACAGATGTCAGTGCTGCTGTTTCAGCTCAGCCCACCCTCACCTTCCCTGGCTGTGTCCATAGGTCTGTTCTCTACTAGGTTCATCAGCACTATCTTTTCCCCCTAGATTCCATATATATGCATTAATATATGATACTTGTTTTTCTCTGACTTACTTCGTCTGTGTAAGAGGCTCTAGGTTTACCCACCTCACTGCAACTGACTCAAATTCATTCCTTTTTATCAACCCAGGTTTTTATAGTTTTCTGTTTGCAATAATAGGAATATTCAAGTACTCATCTCCCTAATATGGCAAGAAATTAAGAATGACTTTTGTTAATTTTAACTTCTCCATTTTTGCACATGATTTTTTCGAGACCACCTTCCTAGCTAATACCCATTTTTCTTTGACAAACATTCACATCTTCTCTGACTTTTGTCAGCTCAGTTGAACGACAAATAACATTGTATTGACTATAAAATACCATTGATTGTAAGATGCATCTTGATTTTGATGGTGCAAAAAGTCATTTGCTAGTATCCCTCAGTTTTTCAGCTAATATTTTTGGTTGCATATCATGTGCTAGGTCTTATACTGAATCCTGGGATTACAAACAGAAACAAGATGTGCTTATGAAGGGAAGATTTAGATATTAAATTGCTGCTATACTCCCTTTGAAATAATTCTAAGAGAATTTGGGGAAATAAACAAAATCTTTTTCCTAAAACTTTATAGGATCCTCATGTATTTTCCTGAACCACTGCCGCTCAAATAATTTTGTTTGTCTTTGGGTACTTTTAAGTTTTGCGACTCCTGCTTGCCTCTGGTGGTATATATTCCTTGTCTTTCTTTGCCTTTGGAATTTTTAAAAAATGTGTTTATTTCTTACTACAGCAGATTGGAATGGGCTCTTTTTTTTCCTCCAGGTTTGTCTAGACTAACAATGGTGTTGATATAGTTTTTAATTTGATATAGTTAAGACTTGCCTCAAATAAACTTCAGTGAGTTTAATATATTTTAGGAAATTATCTGCTTTTAAAAATCAAGAAAGAACTAGATTCCCTTGATGTTACCTATATTTATGCCTCTTTTTTAGAAAACTTAAAAAATTTTTTACTTAAAAGCAATCACAGACCTACAACTAATTGTTAAGTGCTGAACCATTTGAAAATAGGTTGCAGATCTTGTGCCCCCTTACTTCCAAACCTCAGTAGTATATTTCTCATGTGCAAGGACTTCCTGCTGTAAAACCACCATGAAATCATCAGAGTCAGGATGTTGACTGACTTGGTGCAGTTGGTGCAGTACCGCCGTCTAATATTCAGACCACTTTCAAATATTGCCAGTTGTCCAGTAGTGTCCAGTTCAGAATCACATGTTGCGTTTAGTTGTGTCCCTTCTTCTCTATCAGTCCAGAGCAGTATCTCAGTCTTTGCTTTAATGACCTTGACACTTTTGAATATTATAGACCAATTATTTTGTAGAATGTCCCTCAATTTAGATTTACCTGATATTTCTCGTGATTAGATTGAGGTTATGCATCCTGGCAGGAATATCACAGAGGGATGCTGTTTCATCTCACTACATCCCATCAAGTGGCATACGATTTTGATTTGTCCCATTATTGATCATATTCACTTGTGTCACTTAGTTAAGTTGCTGCCTGATAAGTTTCTAACTGTGAAATTACTCTTTCTTTCTTTGTAATAAGTATTTCTGTGGAAGTTCTTTGAAACTATATGAAAATCTCATCCCTCATCAGAATTCCAGTTTATTCATTTATTTGTATCTGTGTGAACTCAGAGTTGTCCATTTTGTTCAGTATAATTCCCTTACATCATTATTTTGATGCTCAAATAGTTCTTAATTTAGCCAGCAGAAGTCCCTTCAAGTTGACTTCTGGGTCCTTTTGCATGTCTCCATCATTCTTTAAGTGCTTCTTTGCTTTCTGGTAAAAGATACTCCATTCATACACCATAGAGTTCATTCTAATTTACTCTCAGTCCATAGTTATACCTCTCTTTTTTGGCAGGAAGAAACCTGGCTCCAACTTGATAAATCCTCATGTCTCCCATCGTTACTGCCACCTTTCCCTAAGTTGATGCCCCTCTTGGCTCAGCTGGGTTCTGACACCCTGCACTGGGACGTTCCCCCACTGTCCCCAGTGGACACCCTCCTTACCTTGCCTGGGGTCTGACCCTGTGCTTGGGGCTGTACCCATGTGTAGTAGATACCCTGTCACCTCACTCGAGCTGTGATCCTCTGTTTCTCCCCTCCTGTGAGAACTCCTTCACCACTTGGACTCTGATACCCTTTCCTCAATTGAAATTTAGCACAGTCTTTTCTCTCAATAATTCTATATTAAAAGTACATCTAATTGTATTTTAAAATTTGCAAGTGTTGGTTTGATAGCATGTTTATGTCAGTTTTTATTTTAAACCAGGGGTTGACCAGTTAGTAAATATTTTTGACTTCGTGAGTTGGTAGGTAGAATTGAAGCTATTATGTAGGTGCTTATATAACTACCATTTTAAAATGTAAAAATCATTTTTAGCTTGTGGGCCTTGAAATAGCAGGTGATGGACCAGATTATATAGGTTTTTTAGGTAACACTGTTGTTAGGATTTAAAGTTTATAAAATGCCATCTGTGCACTCATTCATTTATTTGTCCATTATTCAACAAATATTCTTAGGCCCACAAGTGTGTTAGTCGCTCAGTCATGTCCAATTCTTTACGACCCCATGGACTGCAGCCTGCCAGGTTCCTCTGTCCATAGAATTCTCCAGGCAAGACTTCCCTTCTCCAGGGGATCTTCCCAACCCAGAGATCAAACTCAGGTCTTCTACATTCTACAAAGATGTATTATTAACTCAATTTACAACCAAGATGCTGAGACTCTGGTCAGGTAACTTGTTAAACTTACTCAGCTAACAAGTGAAAGAAAAATAATTATGTGTTAACTTTTATCCCTTTGATTTGACAGTAGAATCCATTAGTTAGAGATTCATTTACATTTGTCACAGAATTAAATATGGAAAGTAAGTCAAGTATCTAGACTAATAGTTTGCTTCTAGTTTGTTAACTTTCTCTGAGCTGCTGCAGCTCTGTATACATGTATATTAAATATAGTCTATGATTCATTATTTAAATAAACATTGGAATCCTGACTTTTAACCAGTTGCACCAATTGGTTGATGTTTTCTCTAGGTGTGGTTTGGAGAAGACCTGCCTCTAAGTCCACGGAGTCCTCTGACCCCCAGACATGGGCCAGGTTTGGCTGATGTTTGTCAGTATGATGAGTGGATAGCTGTGAGGCATGAGGCCACCCTGTTGCCCATGCAAGAAGACCTGTCAATCTGGTTAAATGGTTTATTAGGTAAGGCTTTCAAAGATACTCAGAATTATGTTGTCTTACCCAGTAAATGTTTATTGAGAATCTTACTCTTTGTCAAGGAATCATTGTTCCAGAGGTTGGGGATCCTCTAGTGAAGGAAATATTTGATGTCCTTATTTTCACCAAACTTACATTCTATTTTACAGAAGACATTCTGGTTCACTCTGACCCCCAGGGCTTGAATAGTAAGCAAGTTTGAGGCTTAATGGTAGAGGTCAAGTAGTAAAAGCTGTGAATAATCAATGTTTTCATTTTTAATATTAAAAAAAATTTAAGTGTATTGGTCTAATTTGGGAGTCTATATTTCATTGATTTTTTTCCTCCTTAAACTTGTGTAAAGCATGAGATTCTGGGTGGAATATATGCTGTAATTAAAATGATTTCTGTTTCCCTGGTGGCTCAGCTGGTGAAGAATCCAGCTGTAATGTGGG
This sequence comes from Bos mutus, assembly GCF_027580195.1. Taxonomy (NCBI): domain Eukaryota; kingdom Metazoa; phylum Chordata; class Mammalia; order Artiodactyla; family Bovidae; genus Bos; species Bos mutus. Next base: position 9,832,941 of record NC_091621.1, on the reverse strand, counting down.
AGACCTGAGTTTGATCCCTAGGTTGGGAAGATCTCCTGAAGAAGGGAACGGCTACCCACTCCAGTATTCTGGCCTGGAGAATTCCATGGACTGTACCATCCATGGGTTTGCAAAGAGCTGGACACAACTGAGCAACTTTGACTTCACTTCTGTTTCTGAAGCTCTGAGGGGCACGGGGATATGAAAGTCAGGAGGAAGTGTTGGGATGGGGAATACATGGCATCTTACTTCTTTACACAGAGGGTGTGAGTGCTCTGAACTTTACCCCCGGGGGCAGGGGGTGGGGGAAATCTCTTTTAAATAACAGAATTTTGTGTAGCCTTCCAAAGTTTTCATGAAAAGGTATACATACATCTCATCTATGGTCTTTCAAGATTATTAAACATACACTAAACATTCAATCTAAAGATCTCATATCAGTTTGAAGATTTGGATAATTTTTTGAAGTTTATTATGTAATAATGCTTCCCAAAAGAGGATTTTAGAGGTGGAAAGCTGGTATTTCCTGAATGCTTGTTATGTTGCTGTTTCATTTTTAAATTGCAACAAAGTCCATCTTATAGAGAATCTTTCCTGTGCATGCAGCTGTAATGTGCAGTGAATCAAAACTGAATAGTGAATATTGAAATATAAAACACTTCAATGTTTTTAAATGAAATACAGTAGATGTCATTTTATTTTTTCTGTGCTTCTATACCACAGATATTTTTGTTTCATTCGACTTTCACTTAATTTGAAAGATAATTCACTTATCTGCTGTTTTAACTGTAATGTCTAAGAGTGAATACCTTGGGTCTGATCTAGTGTTTGTCTAGTGTTTCAGCTATAATCTGATTACATTTAATTAAATTTTAAAAATAAAATTAATTAAATAAATGTTTGAATTTACCATTTTTGGAAGAATCTTAGCTTTGAAATATGTTCTTAGGTATTGAAGTTAAGGCCGAAAGGCTATTGGAAGAACTTGATAATGGAGTGCTGTTATGCCAACTGATTGATGTTCTTCAAAACATGGTGAAAACATGCAACTCTGAAGAACCTGTGGTAAGAAAATGTTTGACAGTAGTGATTTTGTACTTTGGTACATATTGATTTGTTTATGGACACTTTTTATTTCTACAAGATTATAAACTTCCACCTCAACTATATGTAAATCTTGGATAATTTACTTAATATTTTTGAGCATCCGAAAAAAAATTCTCACTTGTAAAATGGAGATATTAACATTTACTTTATAGAATATAGTTTCGAGGAGTCAGCAAAATTAAATGAGATAGTATAGAGATAGTGGTTAGCTTAGTGCCTGGTGTATAGTAAATATGCAATAGCTAGCTCCGCCTGAGAATAACAGTACCTTCCTTATAGGATTACTGTAAGAGTTAAATGAAAAAAGAGGTTATGATGGTTCCTGGCACACAGTTAAGAGCTATCGTCGTCATCATCTTTTTATTCCTTATATACTATCTTGGTGGTAAATTCTATAAGTATTGGTTGAATGAATAAACTTTTCTTAGACAGTTTTCCTCCATTGACCATGAGGTTGTGATTTGAAGTAGATAAGGTTTCCTCTCTTTTTATCAAATACGGATGTTTTCATTCATGGGATGTGACGTTTGTGAGTGTGGGTTCTAAGCATGAGCCTAGTGCTGGTAGAAATATAAAGTAGAACCATCTTTCTGGGAGAAAATAGGTAATATATATCACCTTGAAAATAAAGCATATTGTTTGCTATGTAACATAATTCTAATTCCAGGAATTTATTCTAAAAAAATAACCACAAATTCACAGGAACTATTGTGCAAAAAAAATTTAAGAACAACCTAAATGCTCTTCAGTAAAGAAGTTGTTTAAAATTAATTATGGTACCTAAATAGTAGAATATTATCTGTTCATTAGAAATGACTATTTACCCTCAAGGATGCCTGCAACCTGTCATTAAGTGTGCATATGCGCTTACACAAATCAGACTTCAGAACAGTGTGTTCATGCAGCAGTATGTAGGGATACATATGCTTGTGTACAGAGATGTCTTACTGAAATGTGCATGAGATTTCAGTTGCTACTAACCATCTTTGAATTTGGCAGTGTTGTTTGACTTTTTAATATACATATATAATTAGAAAAACTCAGAAAGTTATTTTAACTCTGGAAAATAATAGCAACAGGAAGGAAATATAAGGAACTGGTAATAGTGGTTATCTCCAGGGAGTGGAAGGAAGTGAGGGGTAGCGGTGGCAGAAAGACATACCCTACTATGCCTGCTGCATTTGAAAAAACCTTATACATGAATTTCTTATTTCAAGTAAAAATTTAAGACAAAACTAGAAACTGCTCAGCATCAGCAGGATTATTTGGTCCAGATAGTAAAAGTAAAAACATAGGATTCTGTACAACTTAGATCATCGATTTTCAAAGATCTTGAATTAAGAATGGGCTACTATTTCATTGGTGAAGTTCTCCTCAAGAAACTCAGAACTGTATTTGTAAATCTGCAAATAAGGAAGTAAGCAAAAATATGTCAGTCTGTAAACCTTTAACAGCAATAATTTTGTGTTTGTATTTATGTTTGAGGAGATGTACTATAAAGATGTGCTTTGGAATTCTCATGTCATTCTTAAAACCTTCTAGAACTAACACCCCAAAAGATGTCCTTTTCATTATAGGAGACTGGAACGCAAAAGTAAGAAGTCAAGAAACACCTGGAGTAACAGGAAAATTTGGCCTTGGAGCACGGAATGAGAAGGGCAAAGGCTCATAGAGTTTGCCAAGAGAATGCTCAGGTCATGGCAAACAACCTCTTCCAACAACACCAGAGAAGACTCTACACATGGACATCACCAGATGGTCAACACCGAAATCAGATTGATTATATTCTTTGCAGCCAAAGATGGAGAAGCTCTGTACAGTCAGCAAAAACAAGACCTGTAGCTGACTGTGGCTCATATCATGAACTTCTTATGAACTCCTTATTGCCAAATTCAAACTTAAATTGAAGAAAGTAGGGAAAACCACTAGACCATTCAGGTATGACCTGAATCAAATCCGTTATGATTGTACAGTGGAAGTGACAAATAGATTCAGGGCATTAGATCTGATAGAGTGCCTGAAGAACTATGGACGGAGGTTCATGACATTGTTCAAGAGGCAGTGATCAAGACCATCCCCAAGAAAAAGAAATGCAGCAAGGCAAAATGGTTGTCTGAGGAGGCCTTACAAACAGCTATGAAAAGAAGAGAAGCAAAAGGCAAAGGAGAAAAGAAAAGATATACACATTTGAATGCAGAGCTCCAAAAAATAGCAAGGAGAGATAAGACTTCCTCAGTGATCAATGCAAAGAAATAGAGGAAAACAATAGAATGGTAAAGACTAGAAATCTCTTGAAGAAAATTAGAAATGCCAAGGGAACTTTTCATGCAAAGATGGGCACAATAAAGGACAGAGATGGTATGGATCTAACAAAAGCAGAAGAGATTAAGAAGAGGTGGCAAGAATACACAGAAGAACTATACAAAAGAGATCTTCATGACCCAGATAATCACCATGGGTGATCACTCACCTAGAGCCAGACATCCTGGAATGTGAAGTCAAGTGGGCCTTAGGAACCATCACAATGAACAAAGCTAATGGAGGTGATGGAATTCTAGTTGAGCTATTTCAAATCCTGGAAGATGATGCTGTGAAAGTGCTGCACTCAATATGCCAGCAAATTTGGAAAACTCAGCAGTGGCCACAGGACAGAAAAGGTCAGTTTTCATTCCAATCCCAAAGAGAGGAAATGCCAAAGAATGCTCAAACTACCACACAGTTGCACTCATTTCATACACTAGCAAAGTAATGCTCAAAATTGTCCAAGCCAGACTTCAACAGTATGTGAACCATGAACTTCCAGATGTTCAAGCTGGATTTAGAAAAGGCAGAGGAACCAGAGATCAAATTGCCAACATCCGCTGGATCATGGAAAGAGCAAGAGGGTTCCAGAAAAACATCTACTTTTGGTTTATTGACTATGCCAAAGCCTTTGACTGTGTGAATCACAAAAAACTGTGGAAAATTCTGAAAGAGATGGAATACCAGACCACCTGACCTGCCTCCTGAGAAATCTGTATGCAAGCCAGGAAGCAACAGTTAGAACTAGACGTGGAACAATGGACTGGTTCCAAATAGGGAAAGGAGTACATCTAGGCTGTTTATTCGGAGAAGGCCATGGCACCCCACTCCAGTACTTTTGCCTGGAAAATCTCATGGGCAGAGGAGCCTGGTAGGCTGCAGTCCATGGGGTCGCTAAGAGTCAGACACGACTGAACGACTTCACTTTCACTTTTCACTTTCATGCATTGGAGAAGGAAATGGCAACCCAGTCCAGTGTTCTTGCCTGGAGAATCCCAGGGACGGTGGAGCCTGATGGGCTGCCATCTCGGGTCGCATAGAGTCGGACACAACTGAAGCGACTTAGCAGCAGCAGCAGGCTGTTTATTGTCACCCTGCTTATTTAACTTATATGCAGAGTACATCATGAGAAATGCTGGACTGGATGAAGCACAAGCTGGAATCAAGATTGCTGGGAGAAATATCAATAATCTCAGATATGCAGATGACACCACGCTTATGGCAGAAAGTGAAGAACAACTAAAGAGCCTTTTGATAAAAGTGGAAGAGGAGAGTGAAAAATTTGGCTTAAAACTCAACATTCCGAAAAGTAAGATCATGGCATCCAGTCCCATCACTTCATGGCAAATAGATGGGGAAACAGTGAAAACAGTGGAAGACTATTTTGGGGGGCTCCAAAATCATTGTAGATGGTGACTGCAGTCATAAAATTAAAAAGCAGAGACATTACTTTACCAACAAAGGTCCATCTAGTCAAAGCTATGGTTTTTCCAGTAGTCATGTATGGATGTGGGAGTTGGACTATAAAGAAAGCTGAGTGCCAAAGCATTGATACTTTTGAACTGTGGCGTTGGAGAAGGCTCTTGAGAGTCCCTTGGACTGCCAGGAGATCCAACCAGTCCATCCAAAAGGAAATCAGTCCTGAATATTCATTGGAAGGACTGATGCTGAAGCTGAAACTCCAATACTTTGGCCACCTGATGTGAAGAACTGACTCATTGGAAAAGATCCTGATGCTGGGAAAGATTGAAGGCATGGGGGAGAAGTGGACGACAGAGGATCAGATGGTTGGATGGCATCACCAACTCAATGGAGATGAGTTTGAGTCAACTCTGAGAGTTGCTGATGGACAGGGTGCCTGGCATGCTACAGTCCATGGGGTCACAACGAGTCAGACATGACTGAGTGACTGAACTGAACTGCTAATTTTGACCAGATTGTTTTCCTAGAAATGACTTTGTAGAATATATTGGGTTGGCCAAAAAGTTCATTTGAGTTTTTCTGTACCATCTTACGGAAAACCCCAAACAAACCTTTTGGCCAACTCAATACTTATTAAATAAAGTAAAATGGCAATACTTATTAAATGAAGCAAAATAAAGCAAAAATAATTTTTGAAGATGCATTTCTACCTAGTGCTATATAATCTTTAGCTATCTTCAAGGGACTAAACATTTATTAATGCCCATTTTAATATCCATATTAAAATGGATATCTAATGAAAATATTCTTGATACCTGTTTGAAATTATTCTTTTGTCTTTTCCAGAATTTTCCAATGAGAAAAGTGCCCTGTAAGAAAGATGCTGCATCTGGTTCATTCTTTGCTAGAGACAATACTGCTAACTTCCTTCACTGGTGCAGGCACATTGGGGTTGATGAGACTTACCTCTTTGAATCTGAAGGTTTAGGTAAATGTTGTAGTCATATTTAATGTTTAATAGGATATTTTTGAGGTTTCCCTGGTGGCTCAGACGGTAAAGTGTCTGCCTTCAATATGGGAGACCTGGGTTCGATCCCTGGGTGGGGAAGATCCTCTGGAGAAAGAAATAGCCAACCCACTCCAGTACTCTTGCCTGGAAAATTCCATGGACAGAGGAGCCTTGTAGGCTATAGTCTATGGGGTCACAAAGAGTCAGACCGACTGAGTGACTTCACTTCTTCTTCAAATGATCTTGATGATCTTCTCTGGTTCCTTTAGTCTGGCCTCAGGTGACCATATCCAGTGATACTGACATCTTCTGTTTGTTGGGTTTTAACAAACATATTTTAACAACAAGGGTATTTTTGGAGAAGGAAATGGCAACCCACTCCAGTGTTCTTGCCTGGAGAATCCCAGGGACAGCGGAGCCTGGTGGGCTGCCATCTATGGGGTCGCACAGAGTCAGACACGACTGAAATGACTTAGCAGCAGCAGCAGCAGGATATTTTTGTATGCCTCACTTCTAGTTTTTCTTTCCAAATAAGAACTCAAATGCCACATCTCATTTTCCTAGAAAAAATTTATGTTCTAAATAGATGTGAAACAATCGGAGAATCAGATTCCAAATCAAATACATGATTAAACTTTTCATTTATAGTTATAAATCCTATATATCTAGAATGGCCTAGACAGACTTTACTTCCTAAATGAGTTGGCTGTGGGAAAGTTCTGGACTAATGCTTATTAACTAATTAATGTTTTAATCAAGAATTACTCAACAAAGTCTAAATTACTGGTAATCTCTCTTTGACCATATAATTACAGAAATAACAGAAGGTCAAATGATGCACACTCATGGTGTTTAGATTTACCTCATAAACAGAAGCTGCCAACTTGGTTATCTAAATGGATTAATGTTTTTGACAATTCATTTTAAAAAGTCATGCTCTACTGGAGAATTATTGATTTTTTTCTCATTTCGTTTAAGTCAACGGAAGCGTCTCTGCAGTGACCAAACTGAAAGCTATCTAAGATTTTTACTTGACTGTCTGTATATTCCCTCAAAGTATTTGTGTATGTATAATTGCCTGTTTAATTTGCCCCTTAAAATATGTGGTCTTATTTTTTCACAGTTTTGCACAAAGATCCAAGACAGGTGTATCTTTGTCTTCTTGAAATTGGTCGAATTGTCTCAAGGTATGTATTCCACAATATTTCAGGCTTGTGCAAAGTCATAAAGATGTTTTAGGCTACTTTATTTTATCTAGGATACTATTTTCTCTAAGTGAAAATAATTTTTAATTGGAATAAAGTAACTTATTTTTTTTTCTTTCTTTTTGTTCCTTAAGTAACTGTTCACATGAGCTGTGTCAACATTTGCTTGTTCATATAGCTTGCCTTTATTTAATATTAAACTATAAGAGTGGGCACTTAGATTTTTTTAGGTTAAGAGTAGAATAAGAGCATGCAACCTTTAAGCAGTTCAAAGTGAGGCAAGTCCTTTGAATACAAAGAGGGTTTGATAAGAAGGCCAAGGTTTGGTATTCTCCATACCTAGTTCAATTCTATCTTCACTCATGAGCTGATTTTTAAAGGTACCTTTAGGATCCCAGATTGAATATTGGGAGCATTCAGTAACCCAAATACATATGCTGTGGTGTAAAGGTGATAATCTGAATTTTTGGCAGTCTAAGAGACATTAAAAAGCATTTCCAGATGTTCCGATGAAACTATTGGTGGAAGAGTCATACAGACTTTATTTAAAATTAAAAGAAACCTGTTGTGATATACATGTAAGTACTTGCCTCAGACTTCACTTGATTGATGAGATCTCATAATTGATTTTCAGATATGGGGTTGAGCCACCAGTATTAGTAAAACTTGAGAAAGAAATTGAACTAGAAGAGACTTTACTTAATACTTCTGGGCCTGAAGATTCCATCAGCATTCCAAAATCGTGTTGTCAGCATGAAGAGCTGCACGAAGCTGTAAGTAACTGTCACACTTTCTTTCAACTGTGATGCGTCAGTCTCATAATTTGCCAGAAGTGTTCCTCTTTCATTTTTAGTGTAATTGAAAAGGGGAAAAAAACATAGCACAAATGTAAGTGTTTATTGCACTGTTATTTGTAAGGGTGAAAAATTGGAAGCAATATAAATACTCTCAAATTGGACATTGGTTAGGTAAATTAGGATTCATTATCTTTACAGAATAATCATTTTATGTGATCATTATGAAGACCATATAGCAATAAGAAAAATGTTTATTTTGTATAAAGTATGTATCAGAACAAGGAGAATGAAAATAATGGATGTTAAGGTAGAGACTTCACAGATGATTTTAATTTCTTTAGCTATTTAATGTTAAAATGTTAGTTATGCAATAGATTAAAACCAGAGGAGAACATTTTTTTTAGTCACAGTATTTACTATTTCACTTAAATTCACCACCTTATTTATATTGTGGGTTAGTGCTAATTTGTACTGCTGAATATAAGTGGAGTTTGGTATTTTGAACAAAGAAAATAAGTGACCTTTAGTCTTGTTATGAAAACTAAAAGAAAACACATTTCTTGAAACCTGTATGTGCTGTATGAATATATTCAATGTCCACCTATACATACGTGATCTGCCAAGATCTTAGGATCATGTCTAAAATAGGGAGCAATTATTATCTGATTCATTTTTTTGAGTGCTGTGAAGAAGTATAGAACTGCAGTTCTGTGTACCTAAGAAACTTTAATGGATAGAAAATAATGACTGAAATAATTACCTCCTTTCAAATTACTTTTTTATCTGATTTATAAATGGTTTAAATAATTATAAATCCTTTCCCCAAGTTCAGATTATTTTTAGCTATCCTTTGATGTGGTATGTATGTGTGTGTATGAATGTGTGTACATATACATGCACACATATACCCAGGCTGTCAACAAGATAAACTTGATTGAATGGCATATGAAAATCAGTTCTGTTTATAATCATGCTATTTTGTTAAATGAATGATGTTGAGAGATAAATCCAGACACTTCTGATTGGGCCCCAGATGAATCCATAAGTGTCATCTTGGGTAGATAATTAAGACAGTCATAAATTTCTGTTAGTGCTCAGCTACACTGAGTATATCTGAAGAGATTTTCTTTAATATCATGTCTGTATTCAGTTAACTGAATTTGTTTAGATATACTCTGTATGACAAGTAGTTGAGAAAAATAAACATGGTCTTGATTTTTCAAAAGTGTCATTTTAGGAGAACAAAATATTTTCCATAGTGGCTGATATGTGACTTTTTTTCAAGTCATACATATCTCAGGAAATATTTTCATTGAGTCAATTCATTTTAATTTCCATGTTTTGAATATAGAATTCCTAAATTTTTATTTCAGTTTTTACCATTTGTAAGATATTTACTGTAGCTAAAAATTCTGTAAACCCCTTGAGAAGTAGAGGTAGTTCAACTCATCTCCATAGCAGACTATTTGAAACAAAGCAAGTATTTTTAGAAAAATGTCTCTTGAGTTGAAATTTTTAGAATTTACCCTGTCTTAGGTGAATAGACATAAATACGTATATGTGTATTTTAACAGTAACTTTGGAACATATCTGAATATTCCCCCATAGTATTACTGTAGCATAGCATTAGGGGGCAAGTGAAAATTCTAGGTTAAACTTTATCTGACATGTATGTGTGTATGTGTGTGTGTGTGTATATATATATATATATATATATATATATATACATAATATACTTTTTAATTCTTTATTCTGTTGGCTTTCTTGGCTTTAAATTTTGTTGTTGTGGTTTAGTCACTCAGTTGTGTTTGGCTCTTTGCGACTCCATGGACTGTAGCCCACCAATCTCCTCTGTCCATGAGATTTCCCAGGCAGGAATCCTGAAGTGGGTTGCCAATTCCTTCTCCCTGACTTGACATATGTTAATTCAGGTCTTAAAACAATTCAAGCTTAGTCATGAACTCATACATTTCTTACGATCTAATGAATGTGTTTTGAATTGACTTCACTGTGTGCACATTCACAAACCTTTTCTGGTGATCAGTGAGTACACAATGAGTCTGGCTACACTTGGGCAGAGAGCGAGAGAGAGACTCAATACTTCATCACTGCTAACTTTTATTAGATTAGTGAATGTCTCAGATGGTAAAGAATCTGCCTGCAATGCAGGAGACCCAGGTTTGATCCCTGGGCTGGGAAAATCCCCTGGTGAAGGAAATGGCAACCCACTCTAGTATGCATGCCTGGAGAATTCCACAGACAGAGGAGCCTGGAAGGCCACAGTCCATGGGGTAGCAAAGAGTCAGACATGACTGAGCTACTAACACACTCAGAAGATTAGAGATAATAGTTGAACTGTCTTTAAATTTTTATCTTTGAGTTTGATTTTTCCCAGCTATCAAATAACCTTACATTTTAATGTTAAAGTAGTTTTGGCATAAGTCTTAAATCTTTTTATTTATTTTTAATCTTAGGTTAAGCACATTGCTGAAGACCCTCCTTGTAGTTGTTCTCATCGGTTTTCTATTGAATACTTATCTGAAGGACGATATCGACTAGGAGATAAAATACTTTTTATAAGAGTAAGTCCACCATTTACATCCTATCACACTCAGATCTTTTTTAAAAATTAATTCTCATTAAAGTATAGTTGATTTACAATGTTGTGTTAGTTTCTGCTGTACAGCAAAGTGCATCAGTTATACGCATACATATATCCACTCTTTTTTTAAGATTCTGTTCCCATATAGGACATTAGAGAGCATTGAGTAGAGTCCCTGTGCTATGTAGTAGGTTCTTATTAATCTATTTTTATATATAGTAGCCTATATATATGTCAGTTCCAATATCCCAATTTATATCCCCACCCCTCCCCACGTTCAGATCTTGTTTTGAGCAACTAACCATAGGGATAGCTAAGACTATTTAGACTTTGGATATAATTGGGGGAAAAAATATCTTTGAATACCTCAGATAACTTATTTCATTTTCAGACTTCCTAAGAAGGAATAGTTTTCTATCATAAGAAGAAAGAAACAAAATCAGAACATCTAATAAGATTAAATGTCAGTAAGAAGAAAAATAAATAGAAATATTGTAGTTGATAATAACATAAGACTTTGAGTTTTAAGTATGAAGCCTTTTTTTTGCTGACACAGTATCAGCATCTATACTGATAGCTAATATACATGCTCATTTTCTTCCTTTATCCCTTCTGCAATCTGTTATTGATTAATTGTCCCTGTTGCTGATAAGGAGATTCAAGTTTTACCTGTTTAGCATTCTGTCCACTTCTGATATAAGAGCTGTTTTATTCCCAAGTTAGGGATGTAATATAAAAGTATGTAAAAAAATCCAATTTCATTACCCACATTTTCTTTGATTTCATATATTATCATTAGATCCCCATACCCCACTCAGCTCACCCAGAAATAGGTCTTTTAATTAACTTTCTTTTCTTAAGCAGTATGATGCAGTGACAGTGTACAGAGCGTGGGATTTGGAGTTAAAATTTGCAGAGAAGTCTCATACAATTGTGCTGATTTGCCTGTTGAATGAATAGGGGCCTGAGGTCCAGCTTAGGCTGCGCTGGCAGACCCAAGATGTACCATTTCTGCATGAAGGCACCATTTGGGGTTGGCAGCCTGGTGAATGTGAGGCCAGGCCAAGTTGGTGATTTGGGACAGTTTCCTTAATCTCTCAGAGCCATTAGTTCCTCATCTGCAGAGAAGAACTAGAAATAGTTTATATCAAAGTTTTGGAAAGATTACATTGATATAATTCCTATGAATCTAATTTATTAAATTCTAAAGTATAAGATTTGGTTATTTTTATTGTTGTTTTGCAGTTTATCAGTATTTTTTCTCTATTATGAGGCTTTTTTTTCCTCTTCTCCCTCTTCTTTACTATCTCTACTCCTTTCTTCCTTCAATAGTGAATTCTCTACTGAGCAGTGTTCTCCTTGTAGTTTTGCACTTAGTAATTTGGATTTTTAGGATGTAAGCTGTGTGTAAATATCTTCTTACAAACTGGAAGACTCTTGTTAGTGTCATGATTCAGTATGAATTAAATTTTAATAATACAAGAAAGAGACTGTCAATTTATAGTGAAGCTGTTGGCAAATGCACTGCATTTCATAGTCACAGACACCACAGACTGTGACTGCTAATAAATTATGGCTGCCCCCTACAGTTTTACAGCTTTGTTTTGTGCTTTCTTTTGGGGGAAAGATGCTTCACGGAAAACATGTCATGGTCCGTGTCGGTGGAGGCTGGGATACTCTTCAAGGATTTTTGCTTAAATATGACCCCTGTCGAATATTACAATTTGCTACGCTAGAACAGAAAATTCTAGCATTTCAAAAAGGAGTTTCCATTGAAAGTGTGCCTGATTCGCCTGCCAGAACACCTCAGCCTCCTGAAATGAATCCTTTGTCAGCAGTTAGCATGTTTCAGAAACAAAACTCGAAACTTGGCACACCGGTTGGTATTCCAAGGGGCAAAGAGAAGCAGGTACATCTGCCAGCCGCGTTGCCGTCAGCGTCTTCCCTGAAAGGAGGGAATCTGGCCCCTAGGTCAGTCCGTTCTAAATTGGCAAATTCTCCAGCAGCGTCTTCTCATCTCAAACTCATGTCTTCAAAGGGCATAACAAAGAAACCACAGGCTCCTTCTAACAGTGCATCATCTTCACATGCTTCTTTAAATCCAGTGGGTAAAAGCACTTTTTCACCAGCTTTCTCAAGAGCAGCACCTTGTGTATCTGAGTCGTTGAGAAAATGTATCTCATCACCCAGTACTCCTAAGACCAAGCGTGTTCCGGCCCAGAAGTCAAGAGATGTGCCTGAGTCTACACTTCTGCCAAATAAGTGTTCTGGAAAAACTGAACCAAAGCATTTGAAACACAATCATGTACCTTCCAGGGATCATGCAGTCTCTCCCTCAGCTACACATTTAAATTCATCATTAAAGTGTCCAAAGCTACCTAAGGCACATCTGCATGTGAGGCCTAACCCTTCTTCCTTCCAGTCCCCTGCAAAAGTGACAACAACCAGTTCCAAAACTGTCATCAGGAGTCTGGAAACACGGGCTCAGCCCCATGGTAGAGCTCCGCAAGCCCAGAAACCTAAGTCGGCCCTGAATTTAAACCAGCCACTTCCTATATCCTCAGTTGCTCCTACAAAAGCTGCACAGAAATTGAAAGATAAGAATATGGTTTCAGTTGCCAAAAAGCAGCCTCAAAATAAAAGCACGTCCCAGAAGACAGGAACAAGCGCCTCCAGGTCCCCGGGCCGTACCCCACTCTCCATCGTGAGTCTTCCCCAGTCTTCTGCCAAAACACAACCTGAACCAAAGTCAGTACAGACTGCCACCAAGAGCCAGTGCTCAGCTGCTGGGCCTCCCAAAAGTGGCAAAGCCCCAGCTTCAACCAGGAAACCACCCTCATCTGGCAAGGAGACGGTTAGTGCAGATGAAAAACCTTCTGCTAAAAAGAAGGAAGATGATGACCATTATTTCGTTATGACGGGAAGTAAGAAACCTAGAAAATAAATATAATGTGTCATTCTAAGAAAACAAGAGAAGAGAAAGAGAGTGAATGTGTTAACTTCACATCCTAAAAGGTTTCTCCTGTTTGTGTTTATCCAAATAGGTTCAGACATTAAGTACAATAAGAGGGGGTAGAGGCTGGGCCCAGGAGAAGTCTCATCAGAACTCACATACCTGAATTCACCACCAGGAGGTTCTTACTAGTTATAGACATTTATACCATTTTCCATCTGTGACATTTTTGTTAAGGTCTCCCTACTAAGGGAAACATAAAGTCAAATAACACTACTAGGACTGTACCCATGGTTGCTGTATTTTGAGTATGTGTTAAAATATGGCGGTTATTACCTGCTGATAGCAATAGAGGTGCTTTATTATGTTTTGTGTTATAATTTAAAAGGAACGGTTTGGCACTTGTCTTGGCACCTGGTTTAGGTTCCTGATCAGGATTGTTGGAAGGAACAATACCGAGTACTGATGGCTGGTGCACGTTTGCTTGCTGTTACACTGGATGTGGGAGAATTGTTACTACTTAAAAATTTTTTAAGCTTTGCAAATCAGAAAGAACTGATTTTTAAACTGACTTATATTAACATCAGTGATATTTTGTTACCAGTATTTTTGGTAAAAAAAACAAATTAAGATATAAAAATTGAAATTTGGAAAAAAAGTTCATGTATTATTTATAAGAACTTATATTTTTGATGGACATTGTGCAATGTGAAAGGAGAAACTTAGTAGTTCTAGCATATTAGAAATATTTTTTAATAATGCTATTTTCTATGAGTGCAGATGACAGTTTTTACATTAAAATAATGTTAACATCAAAATTATATTTTTACAATCTCAAAATTAAGGTGATAGTGAAAAAGTGGTGCTGCATAAAAATTCTATCATGTGATTTTTATTTTTCTTTATAGTAATACCCATTTTAATTAGTTTTCCAGTTACCTTTTCTTCAATCAAGTCATGCTGCCTTCAGTTTTCCAATGTCAAATGGATAGTCAATATCTACCGTTTTCTGTTCTGTAGGCAGATTCTCGAAAGAACTTAGCCACATAATGTAATGACTACATAGACTCCATCAATCTAATGTATTTGTAAATAATATGTTTTTAAAGAGATTGTGCCTATTTAAAAAAATTATTAATGTACTTTCAGAAGTTTTAGGGATGTGTTTAATAACTACAGTATTATCAGTTATTCCATATTGAGGTTTATGTTTCCCTATTTTAAACTAAAATGTGTTTCTAAAGAAAAATAATGGTTCACACAAATATACAATCATAGAATAGCCATCTTTAGCTGACTACTAATGTTTATAGATTATAAAGCATGAAACTTTTGTATAAAACTAAGTGATCTTTTGTCTGAGGAATAAAGACAAAAGTTATATGCAAGCTAGTTTTTGAAATAATTGATGCTTCTCATAAAAGAGATGGTCACCACAATAGTTAGTTTCACTGTTGGTCTGGGCATTGAGGGAGATAATATTTACATCTTTGGAAAGTGAAGTCAGGATTCAAGAAGTACTAGAAGCTTTACATTTCTAGTGATAAGAAATATTTACTGTATCTTTCAAAAAGGAAGAATTTTACCTTCAGGAAGGTGTTTATTTCTTTGTAAGAGCAAACAGTGCTTCTATATCAGTAACATCAGGAATAAAATTGACATGTGGCACAAATCCCAAGAAATAGTTTTTATTTTTTTCAATTGGAAATTAATTCATAAATAGTCCTATTTTCATCAGACCACTGATAGTAGGAATTTCTAATTCCTATAATTCTGTTTTAATTTCACACTTTGATGCAGTGAGAATATTCTTGAAATACTCATTTTATCCAATATTCAGGGTCAGAAAATTTCTCCATTTATATCTGCATTGGATGAATTTTTATTTATAGCTTACTCTTCCAAAATAAAGCTGTTTTTTTTTTAAAGTAAGCAATGGCTGAAAGATAATTCCTTCAAATATATTTTGATATACTCTTAAAAGACCTAGTGTTTCTAACTGTTTTCACAGTGTTAAAAGTACATTGTTGAAGTTGGGAAGAAATTTTCATTTCTTAATAATAGTGCATGATTTCCTTTTTGTTTAATAAAGTGAATATTAAGCTTAAAGTACTGAAGTACCTGGAAGAAGAAATAATGTATACTTCCAAGAAAGAATGGAATGTTTTTCCATTGCTTTAATTTGTTATTATGAATAACATATCAAATTAACCTTTAGGGGAAAATGAAATGCTGACTATTTTTGCATTGTTTGAGCCTTACAGTAGGTGCTTAAAACTTAAATCTTCAAAATGTTTTGATAAATTAGATGATCTCTAACTTTCTTCTTCATACTAAATTTACAATGCTTAAAGGATAAGGGAAATTTTTTGAGAAAAAGATTGCCATAACCTCTGTGATGTATAGCTGATATAAAAATCTATTAACTTTTTAAAAAGCCATCAGTAACAATTGTCAAGATACAGTCTTGTATCCAGGTTTGCATACTGACTCCAATTGAATCCAAATTTATGTATATTTTCTTGGACTGGTGATGTTTGTATCAGATTTTAACTTAAATATATTTTCTCAAGTATTAAAATTTAACATATATACCAAGTCCTCAATTTACTTTTTTGTGTGTTCTGAGTATATTCTGATCACTTGGTTCATGTGAGAAATTGCATATATGATGCAACTAAGACCCAATGCAGCCAAATGAATAAATAAATATTAAAAAAAAATAGTGTTGGTGTTGATTTATCTTAAAAGAAGTGTGTATGGTGATGAAGTGATTTAAGAGTTTACAATGATAAAACATTAATATATAATATTCTTAATTGTCTGCATTCTGCCAGGCACGATATTTATTGCATGGTGTTGGCATGTAGTGTGTTATCTTTTACAATTAACCTCTTGTGGCTAGTCTTTTATGGTTTCATATAATACACTATATATATAATATCTAATTTGACCAGCTTTCTTAAATTACTTTTATTAAATTATTTCACAAATTATAATGAATGTAGTAGAATGGATTAATGTTGGGTGTGATTGTTGAGGACCTCTAGTGGTCAAATGTGGCATTATTGAAACACTTTTATCAACTTAAATCACTGTTTTCTACAACTTCTCTCGAGTTACCGGAGATAGAGGAATAGGACAGTCATCACATTCAAGAACCTTGGGTTTATACACCACTGTGAAACTCATGAAGCACTTTCAATTACATTAACATCCAGTCTTCTGAACAGTTCCATAAGGTAGTATTATCTTCTTTAGAATATAAACACCATAAAGACAGGAATTGCATCTGTTTTGTTTACCAGTGTTTTCCAAAGCCTAAGCCAATGCTTGGCACATAGTAGACATTCAGTAAATATTTGTTAATGAAAAAATGAATGAACTCTTTTTTTATAGATGAGGAAACTAAGGCTCAAGATAATTGACAGTAGTAAATATAAAAATATCCTAGTAGGATTGCTTAATTGAATTTTAATTAAAGGATAATTTTACTTTTACCTATTTATAATTTTACACAAACTTGATTTGTTCTTTGTGTTAATTTGATAAAATAGGAATTTAGTGGCATCTTTTAAAAAAATCTGTTGGAATATCACATCCTCTGTTTTCTTTCTTTCTTTAATTGGTTTTGATTTACTCTTTTTTATTTGTATCATTTCTTTTTAGATTCTGCATATAAGGGATGTCACAGTATATTTCTTTCTCTGTCTGACTTTACTCAGTGTGACTGTCTCTTAAGGAATTACCCTTTATTTTAAATATTCTAAACTTGAATAAATTTATAGAGATTAGTATATTCTTACATTTTTAATATTTATAAAGCACTTGTATTCAAAGTATGTTCTAGGAATGATGAATGTTTGTACTCAGTTCTCAGGACAATGTCGTGAAGTCAAGGTGCTCTGTAAATATTTGCTGGATAAATGAATGAAAAAAATAAAGTAGCACAAAATACTTATATTGGCAATTAAAATAAATTCCCTGCTGCTGCTGCCGCCAAGTCGCTTCAGTCATGTCCGACTCTGTGTGACCCCATAGACGGCAGCCCACCAGGCTCCGCCGTCCCTGGGATTCTCCAGGCAAGAACACTGGAGTGGGTTGCCATTGCAGTGGAAATAGATTTTGGTGAAAGGTACTACTTGCAGGTGGCCGAGAATCTCCAGGTTTAAAAACATTAAAAAAAAAAAAGATTGCCATTTGAGTGAACAGAAAAAATAAATTTTCTTCTTCTTCCAGGAGGAATAAATAAATTTAAATTTCTCTCACACAGCCCTGACAAGGTAATACAAAGTTGGGTCATGTAATTTCAGTAATTACTTCAGTAATTCACTGCACCATGCTAGGTGCTCAGGAACCCAATAATCAGCTGTGGAAGAAGATGCCAGACTGTGGTGTATGTGTACTGGAAGAGGAGTGGAACGTGACGTTTCTTGTTTCATTCCCAAGCCCTGAGGTAACATGAAACAAGTGCCTTTAAACAACGATTTGTGATAGTTGCCATTTATGTTAAGCATCAGTGAAAATAATTTTTGAAGTTCAAGAAGTCTCAGGTGTCCTTAAAGATTGGGGGGGAAAAAATCACCACTGAGAATGACAGCCCTTGAAATCAATGAAGCCCAAAGGGGAAGTGAAGAGGCCAGGATGGTCTTCAGAGGCTACTCTAGCAGGAACTGAGAGTTCTGACTTCACCCACTGCTTCCCCCACCCCACCAGCCCTTCACCTCCTCACCATTACCCTCCACATCACTGCTTAAACGTCACTTACTCAGAAGCTTCCAGACCCTCCGAGCTTGGTTGGATGCTTCTGTGTGCCTTCTTCACACCTTACACTTGTCCTGTCACTGCATTGCCATCTAGCAGTACTTCCCCACGGACTTACCTCAGTTCCTCATCAATTCCTCACGTTGACAGTTGCAGGTCCTGCATTTAATGTCTGCATTTAATGCCTAAACGTTTGTGGAGGGAAGGAAGTAGTCTTTTACTGATGGAAATAAGCATCCGTATGTATAAAGTGACCCTCTAATTTAATATTGGCCCACCTACTGTTAAAATGATTTTTTTTTCCCCCTGGGGAAATGTCATGGCAGAGTTTGGAAAAAGCTCCATAGATGACTCATCTCCACTGAGTCGGTGATGGCATCCAGCCCTCTCATCCTCTGTTGTCCCCTTCTCCTCCTGCCTTCACTCTTTGCCAGCATCAGGATCTTTTCAAATGAGTCAACTCTTGGCATCAGGTGGCCAAAGTATTGGAGTTTCAGTTTCAACATCATCCCTTCCAATGAACACTCGGGACTGATTTCCTTTAGGATGGACTGGTTGGATCTCTGGGCAGTCCAAGGGACTCTCAAGAGTCTTCTCCAACACCACAGTTCAAAAACATCAATTCTTTGACTCTCAGCTTTCTTTACAGTCCAACTCTCACATCCATACATGACCACTGGAAAAACCATAGCCTTGCTGAGACGGACCTTTGTTGGCAAAGTAATGTCTTTGCTTTTTAATATGCTGTCTAGGTTGGTCATAACTGTCCTTCCAAGGAGTAAGCGTTTTTTAAATTTCATGGCTGTTGTCACCATCTGCAGTGATTTTGGAGCCCAGAAAAAGAAAGTCAGCCACTGTTTCCCCATCTATTTGCCATGAAGTGATGGGACTAGATGCCATGATCTTAGTTTTCTGAATGTGGAGCTTTAAGCCAACTTTTTCACTCTCACTTTCATCAAGAGGCTTTGTAGTAGTTCTTCACTTTCTGCCATAAGGGTGGTGTCATCTGCATATCTGAGGTTATTGATATTTCTCCCAGCAATCTTGATTTCAGCTTGTGCTTCCTCCAGCCCAGTGTTTCTCATGATGTACTCTGCATATAAGTTACATTAGTTCCAGAGAATGCTGCATTTTTATAGAAGAAAAATGTTAGAAACTTCTCAACTGTCTATACAGGGTTTTGTTTTAAAACATTTATTTTCGGGGTTGTGAGAATTTACTCAGAGCATCATATATAGACTGAGGTTGGCAAGAGTCCTGCTACTACCTAATTCTGTCCTCACGCTGAACAGATGAGGAAACTCAGGCCCCAGGGAGTTTGTTAGTAGAGCCCATTAGTTACCAAATTCATGCCACCTGGGAGCAACAGCGAATGCAAGGCAGTGGTCCCAGGGGGCTGTGTGAGTCCCCCTGATTGCTGGTCCCTTCAATGTATCGTAAATGCCCTGAGCCCAGCCCAGCAGACTCCTTGTATTACCTGTATGGATGATTGGTTCCAGAGCAATCTACTGGACCACAAGGCAGTAAAACTGCATTAATTTGCTCATTTAGCAAACAGTTCTGAGTGCCTCCATGACAGTCACCAAGCTCAGTGCTAGAGATCCCATGGTAAGACCAGTTCCTGCTCCCCAGGATGTGACAGTCTTTGTTCAGGTGATTAACAATAACAAAGTATGATCTTTTTGACTGTAGCCCACTCAGTTCTTTCTGGGGTAAGATAATTTGGTGAGAATAGACTGCCTTTTCTCATATTGCTTCAGATCAGGAGCCCATAGAAAAAAACAAAACAAAAAAACCCTGTTATTTGCATCTGAACCTCAAGAACAAAAGTCATTCATCACCAATTGTTACTCAGAAAGTGGAGCAGAGAGGATCATATCTTAAGGCATTGGAAACAGAAATTTGAGCTTTCTCTGCATAAGCCATTACTTGGAAATTAAGAAGCACACATCTCTTAATGCTCAAAGATGCTCTTCTAACTCCATAGGATGTTTCCTGTGACAGTGGGAATTGATTCCAACCTTGACCTTAACAAGTCGCCCTGCCACGGACAGAGGCAGGATCTCAAACCAGCTGCCTATAGTAAGGCTGGTCTCTCTCCAGCCACCTCGGTTAGGTCGGAGGAACACAGCTTTGAGCAGATGCTCTCAGTGATTTGACATCTCAGTACCGCCTCCCGCTGCCCCAGCAGATAACAGGAAACTTGTCCTGTAAAGTGGATGGCTATGACTCACAGAACAGCACCCTCTGGGCCTCTGCAGCATCTTGGCTGTCCTGCAGCCCAAAGGGACCCATAGGTGTCCCAAGTAGACCTGCTGTGTTAGGTCAGCAAGAAACAGATTGTCTGCAAGAAACAGATTCACTTTGGTCTTCTTTAGTACTGGGCTTTATGGATACACAGAATCTAGAGGACAATAGGAATCTGGCGGCAACCCAGAAGTATCTGTGCAGTGAGCCTCACAGAAATTGGAACTGGAGTCGCCCAGAAGCACAAGGAGCTCTAGAGTCAGGTAACCTCATCTCCCTTCTGCAGCCTGAGTTTCCCCTCTTCATTCTGGTGCTCTGCCAGGAACATACTCTAGCCAGCCTCCAGGTTTCATCATCTCTTTGGGTGTTTTCTTGCATCTTCTCCAAAATTATCCAGCCAACCAACCAACCAACCAAACTGCCTGACACCATTTACCAGTTCAGAGTCCCAGTGAGAATCTGATTGGCTTAGTTAATTACCATTGTTTCTGTGCAGATTTTTTGCTCCAGGCCACTGCACAAGTCAACCAATGAACTTACTGCCCTCCATATACCCATCCCCTTGCCAACCTGGTGAACAGATAGGTCACGTGATCTAGAGACTGGCTACCTTGATGTAAGGACAGCTTGGTTCACTTGTCTTAGAGCCAGTTTTCCTTAAAAGGCTGGGCATGACTGATTTGTCCAGTCCTCTTGGTAAACAACCACAGAGTTAGGTTGGATTTGGTCTGAGGTCCCAAGGGAGGTCTCTCTGCATCAGGGAGCCTTTAATTTCTAGCATTGACCTTTTCTTTCAAGATCATTGAGTCCAATATGATGGTAGATGTAGTCCTCCCAAATCTAAATCCATACTTGATGGCTAGAAATGTACAGATATGTGTATGTTACTGAGGATGAGTGTAAGTAATGTTCAAGTCAGCAAGTTTTATTTTACCCCTGATTTGAACAGTGGGCCAATTTGGGAAAACTGATGTGTGTCCAGCCCACTGTGGGGTCTTCCAAAGCCCTTTTCTGAGAGGGAGAGAGAATGTTCTAGACCCTTGCTTCCCAATTTCCCAAGTTGGAGAGAAGACACTCCAACTCTTACACTACAGCATCAAAACAAGCAATTGATTTAATCAGTTTGTTTAAAAAAAAAAAAAAAGGCAAACCAGTGCTTGGGAATCAAGTTAAAACAACCAAGACTGGTTGACTTTTTCTTTTGGTGGTTTTGGTGTTTTATAGACCTGTCTGAGATGCCCAGAATGCATTTGATCAGCCTGAATCATTTCTGTGCCCAAATGACTTTCAGTGACTCCTTGAAAGTGTTCAAGGGCTTTTACCTGCACCGAGTCTTTGATTGTTTTCCATAAGAAATTCTTGTTAGATGAAATGGCACAGCTGTATAAGATAAATTAAGATTGATTTTTATTTAATAACACTAGTTTTGAAGCTAGTAGAGATGCCAAATATATTCACTGCTGTCTATTTGCCTCCTTGGAGATCAGGACTTTGCTGTTCCTTACAATCCTTCGTTGTTGTTTAAGTGATTACAGGAGGAAAAAAAAGAAGCTATTAGT
Source organism: Bos mutus (assembly GCF_027580195.1). NCBI lineage: Eukaryota > Metazoa > Chordata > Mammalia > Artiodactyla > Bovidae > Bos > Bos mutus. Next base: position 9,810,996 of record NC_091621.1, on the reverse strand, counting down.
AGATTTCACCACCATATTTAGAGCTTTATCCTAAAACCTGAAGAGGTTCGGAAATCACACTTATATAGAACTCACTTTGTGCCAGATACTGTTTTAAATGCTTTCCATGTAGTAACTTATTTAATGTTTACAACTCTGTAAGATAGATTCTATGACTATCCTTACTTTATAGATGAGAAAACTGAGGTACTGAGATATTTCTTCCATTCCTCTGTGCTGAGGCCTGACGCTTCATCATCTCAGACAAATACTTGGTTTTCAACTCTTTAGCTTTCTCCAGGAGTGGTTCACTGGGCAGAGAAGCATGGGCTGGTCACAGACTGTCACAGGTGTCTCTCAATTAGGGGTCTTGGCCACGTGTTCATGTGTCAGACCTGTGGTGTGCTGGTGTGCACAGGAGTCACACAGCCCTTGGCCTCCCTCACAGCCAAGGCTGGCCAAGTGCGCCCTCTCTTACATCCAGTTTCTCTCGTTTCCCCAGCATTTCCCTGCTAATCCTACAGACAGGCTCCAGTCTGACCACACTTTCTTCTTTTTCCCCCTCATCCCCAAGTGGCCACCACGTGTTGGTCAGGATGGGCTAGGCTTTGCTGTGGAAAAGCACTCTTCATGGCTTGTAGCAACAAAAGGTTACTTCTCGGTCATGCTGGATGTCCATCAGGGCCATCGAGGGCTCTGCTCATCTTAGATGCTTGGGGACCCAGGCTGAGGGAAGCTCCATCCTTACGACACTTCAGCACTTACCGTGTCAGGGGAAAGGGGTGTGGGAGTGGCTGGCCCCTGCTCTTTGAAACTCCTCCTCTGATCTTCCTGATGCGACTGATTTTTCTCACGGTTCTCTGATCCTTCACACTTGTGTTCTGACTTGTGCTCCCGTGCTGCCCTTTCCATGTAGCTGCTCCCTAAGGACCATTCCTTGGCCCTTTTCTAGCAAAAAATATTTCCTTCCTTCCATTTCTGTGTAAATGACTTCAGATCTTTATTTTTCAGCCCAGTTTCCCTGAGTCCTACTTCCACCATCAGTAGTCATCAGCCTTCTCCCATTACTACCTCAAAATCTCTTACCTCAAAAGAAAATTTCCATCTTTACCAAATCTACTCTTCCTCCAACTCCCATGTTTCTGTTGACATGCCTTCCTCTTCTCATATTGAAACTTTCAAACAATTTTAGAATGTGCCTCACATCCATCCCCTTACCTGTGCTGCTGCCCAAGTTCACAGCCTTCTCACCTCTCCTGGCAGACAATAGCCTCCCAATAACTCTTTGATCACACTTTCGGCCTCTCTGCCTGGCTCAAGGCTGCACATTGCACAGCTCTAGGAGCACCATTCATGATGTGTTCCAGGTCAATGACACCCCCTGGAGTTGTGCAGAGGCCCTGCAGGCCTGCACTGAGCCTATAGTCATCTGCCTATAGCTCCACTTGAATCCTGACACACAATTGCTCAAAAACCTTCCTAGGCTTCCGTTCCAATCTGAGTAAAGGCCAAATATCCTGGCTGTGCCCCACCACAGGTCCTGATGGGAGTCACCCTCTCTTTTGTCTTCTACATCAAATGGCATTATAGTGATTTAAGAATAGTGTTTCCTTTACCTGCTCTATGAGTGAGAAAGTAAATTAACTGAGAGATTAAATTAATAAGGACTATTTGTTGCTAAAATAGTGGAAAACGTCAAGCCAAAATGGCTTAGGTTTTTTTTTTTTTTTAAGTTTCCTGGCAGTATCTATTTTATTTGTGTATTTTTTGTTAGATCACAAACATTATAATACATTGCAAATGAGCCAAATGATATAATATTACAAAGGGGGAAAAGGAATGCTATCAAATATACTGCTTAGGTTTTATAAGAGAGCATATTGGCTCACATAAATGAGAACTGCAGAGGGCATGTCTTACTGCTTTAGGAATAACAGGGTATGGGGCTGAGCAAAGATCCTCAGGACTCCTGGCCTCTCTTTCCACCCCAGGAAGCTAAAACCGCAGCAGGCCTGTCTGGCGGGAGCTAAAGCCAAGGAGGAGAGGCAGCTGCCACCAGAGATGCTGCCTGAGAGGAGGAGGAATGTTCTGACTCCCCCTCCCACTGTCTTCTGGTGGCCCACCACTGCTGCCTTCCGTTGGCTCACCCCAGAGTCTGGGGAACGCAGCCAGAAGGAGACAGGGAAGAGGCAGGTCTGAGAGCAAACAGGTGAACCACCAGCACAAGCACCTCATTCAGAGTCACACAGCAGCAAGTGGTGGAGCCTGTCTTATGCCACAGCTGAAGCTCTGAATCCTGCCGCCCATGCTGCAGCCAGCAAAAAAGAGCGTTCCAGCTGGAGGCGTCTGTTGTGAGTGAAAGTAGCAAATTCTGGAGCATGTGTGGAAATAGCAGAGGGTCCCCCTGGGCTGCAGTGTAAGGTGCTTGCAGAGGAACAGCAGAAAAAGGGTCCAACTACATAGAGTCTGAAGGCCTGGCTCAGGAATTTGGTCTTTGTTCAGGAAGCACAAGGAAAATTACCAAAGGAAAAGTAAGAGATAAGGTAATTAATTTATAGCTATAAAGATGTCAGAGAGAGGAAGGAAATGGTTGGACTTTCTTCAAACAAAATCAAAATACAAAGTGAAATAATTCTCAAGAATGAAAGTTACAAACATAATAGAGAGTTGCTTTTTTTTCTACTAATTTTTGTATAGTTGCCATCTTTGATACTGATAACAGAAATTAGGAAATCAAAAGCAACAAAAGCAAAAATAAACAAGTGAGACAACATCAAACTGAAAACTGCATAGGAAAGGAAGCCATTGAAATGAAAAGGCAGTCTATTGAATAGGAGGAAATATTTGCAAATCATGTATTTGATAAAGGGTCATCAGTCAAAATATACAAAGAACTCATACAACTCGGCAGCGAAAAACCAAACAATCCAACATGCAGATAGCCAGCAGACACGTGAGAAGATGCTCAACATCACTAATCATCAGCAAAATGCAAATCAAGATCATGAGATATCACCCCATACCTGTTAGAATGGCTTTTATAAAAAAGATAAGAAATAAGTGTTGGCCAGGAGGAAGTGGAGAAAAGGGAACCCTGTACATGGTTTGTGGGAATGTAAACTGGTGTAGCCACTATGGAGAACAGTTTGGAAGTTGCTCAAAAAATTGAAAATAGAGTTACCATAGGATCCAACAATTCTGTTTATGGGTATATAACTGAAGAAAATGAAAGCACTGATTTGAAACTGTATATGCACCCCAATTCTCATGGCAGCATTATCTATAGTAGCCAATATATGGAAGCAACCCAAGTGCCCATCAATGGATGAATGTATAAAGAAAGTGCCATATGTGTGTGTGTGTGTGTGTGTGTATATATCTAATATGTATAACTGGAATTATTAAGCCATAAAATGGATGGAAATCTTGCCATTTGCAACAACATGGATGGACCTTGAGGACATCATGATAAGTGAAAAAAGGCAGGCAAGTGCCATCTGATTTCATATATGGGATCTAAAAAAAGAAAAAAAATGTCTTCACTCTTTGCAGTACTTAACAAAGTATTTAGTACCTAACAGATGCTCAATAAATGTTTGTGGAAAATATGAATTTTAAAAAGTGTAATGGTAGATCAATGAAATGGAACAGAGAATTTAGAAATAGATCCACACAAATACACTCCATAAATTTTTGACAAAAGTGCTAAAGAAATTCAATGGAGGAGACACGGATAACTTTTTAACAAGTGGATTAATAAACTGTGGTGTTTTCTTAAAACCACATAGCACAACAGAAATAACTACTGCTACACACAACAACATAATGAATCTTACAATGATTGTCAAAAGCAGCCCTATATGAGAGCATAACAACAAAAAAATAGGAATGAACATTCATTCATTCATTCATTCAGGTGAGGACCTACCATGAGCTGGGCTCTGAGTCAGGGCTTTAGAGCAGGCTAACGTGAATCATTTGTTGGGCTCTTCTAACATTTCCATTCCCTGTTGAAGTTGCAGGAGAACACCCCACGTAACGACCTGTGATCTGAAAGATCTGTGGTTTCCAGAAAGTACACTAAATGAGTGTTCACTTTGTACTCATTTTGCGGTTTTACATCTCAAGGTTATATGCTCAAGCTGGCTTTATTTGAAGTTAAATGGCTTGACCTCGCTTGCAAATGATATTGATGGAATGTACACAAAAGAGATATTTCCACTAAGAAGGAAAATGTCTCTGGGTGAGGGCTGTAAACGAGGAGATTTTGCATCTTTTGTGGGGAGAGACTGAGTTAGTGATTAAGCCCCTTGATACGTTGATTTCTTTAATCACAAACTGAAGATACTTGTTATTTAATAAGTATATCATCTTCAACGACACAGATGCCCCAACTAAAGGTCTGACTGTGAGCCATACAATGTTAGGCACATCACACAGGGGACACTAAATATTATATAAACTGGGTTCCTACAGGTAGTTAGCTTTACACATTTTAATCAACAGGCAGCGAGTCAAAAAAATATGAATCCCTAGGTGGTTAGAAAATTTAGTTCAACCTCAACACCCCTGCCATGACCTTACACTTAAAACCCATTCGTTCACTCATTCAGCATTTATTAAGTACTTTCTAGCTTCCATGATTTCAGCAAGATTTATTAATTGCCCATATGGGCGCAGCTTTGAGTAATGGTGAATCAAATAGATACGACTTGATCCTAAGGGAAGTACTGTTTACACCCATGGTTTAATACAGACTGTGCTGTCAAAAAGCTCTCTCTTTAGCAGGAAGACAAATTGGTGGGCAGACCTGCAGACAGGATGTGATGCGAGTATGAAGGTGTTCGTTGGGAATGAGTGGTAAGCTCTCCAAGTGTCCAGAGAAGGCTTTCTCTAAGAGCTAACGCAGTGGCTGGATCTTGAGAGAAGCACAGAAGTTCCCAGACTTTCAGGGAAACACGTTTTGAGCAGAAGAAGTGGCAGGATGCTGAGGTATGGAAATGTGAAACATCATTCACAGTTTGGAATTCAGGGCTCTGAAGGTATGGGAACAGGCGGGCAAAGCCAAGCCACAGGAAGGCTGTGAACCATGTTTCGGAATTCGGGTTTCATTGTGAGGCGCATGGAGGCGGTTGATGGATGAGAAACAGAGAAGTGATAAGATCAGGTTTGCCTTTTAGGAAAACCATCCACCAACATTGTGACTCCTGGAGCCACTACAGAGAAAAGATTGATGCAACTCGGCCACTCACTGGAAACTTGGATGCAGGCATGTGGGTGTGTGTGATGGAAGGAGGAAGGGGGAGTCTAGGGGAATCCCAGGCTTCTGGGTTTTTGCAGCAGCCTCTGTACAACCCCCAGGCTCCAGACTTTTCATGCTAAAAAAGTTTTGCAGACAACCCGATCTCTCTTCCTTGAATAGATCTTTTGTCATGTTGCTTCCTTGTTAACAAAACTTTTAGTGTGTTTTACTCTGAAAATAGGAATTTCTGAGCTTCCTTCCAAGGTCCTTTGTTGGGCCTACTCTCTGGTTCCAACGTTAAACCCTTCTCCCTGAACACTCCTTTTTCACTGCTACACACGCATCCCTTTCGCGTCCATCTCAGTGCCCTCCCATCTTCCGTCTGAATACCTGAGGAGCACCATCCTCAGGTATTGGGCTAGCCTGGCCTAATCTCCCTCACACGGCCTTCTCGGAGCGCTTCATGCCTCACTGATCTGCTGTGTCTTCATCTCCTGTAGTCTGGGGCGAGGACATAAGACAAGAATGTGAGCCTCACTAGGGCAGGGATTTTGTCTATTTCACTGCTATATCTGCACCCTTGGAAGAGTGCCTGAAACATGACAGGAACCTGATAATGAATGAATGAATGAATGAATGACTATTTGGTGCTCCATAAATATTTAAGAAAAAAAAAACATTTTCAAGAAATAGAACACTTGATGGATTTGATCATTTATTAAGTCAAGAAGCATGTACTGAGTGATTGCTCTGTGACAAGTATCATGATGGTTTCTGTGTATTTAAAAAGTCATTACACTTGGAGTCCACAATGAGAACAAAATCATTATCAGAATCAAAATCTGATGAATATTTACATTTTAACAGTACAAACAGATAGGGAACAGTACAAACAGACTTTTATTTAAAAAAGAAACCAGAATTTCATATCCCTTCAGATCAGATCAGTTGCTCAGTCATGTCCGACTCTTTGCGACCCCATGAATCGCAGCACGCCAGGCCTCCCTGTATATCACCAACTCCCGGAGTTCACTCAGACTCACGTCCATCAAGTCAGTGATGCCATCCAGCCATCTCATCCTCTGGCATCCCCTTCTCCTCCTGCCCCAATCCCTCCCAGCATCAGAGTCTTTTCCAATGAGTCAACTCTTTCGCATGAGGTGGCCAAAGTACTGGAGTTTCAGCCTCAGCATCAGTCCTTCCAAAGAAATCCCAGGGCTGATCTCCTTCAGAATGGACTGGTTGGATCTCCTTGCAGTCCAAGGGACTCTCAAGAGTCTTCTCCAACACCACAGTTCCAAAGCATCAATTCTTCAGCACTCAGCCTTCTTCACAGTCCAACTCTCACATCCATACATGACCACAGGAAAAACCATAGCCTTGACTAGACGGACCTTTGTTGGCAAAGTAATGTCTCTGCTTTTGAATATGCTATCTAGGTTGGTCATAACTTTCCTTCCAAGGAGTAAGTGTCTTTTAATTTCATGGCTGCAGTCACCATCTGCAGTGATTTTGGAGCCTAGAAAAATAAAGTCTGACACTGTTTCCACTGTTTCCCCATCTACTTCCCATGAAGTGATGGGACCGGATGCATGATCTTCATTTTCTGAATGTTGAGCTTTAAGCCAACTTTTTCACTCTCCACTTTCACTTTCATCAAGAGGCTTTTGAGTTCCTCTTCACTTTCTGCCATAAGGGTGGTGTCATCTGCATATCTGAGGTTATTGATATTTCTCCCGGCAATCTTGATTCCAGCTTGTGTTTCTTCCAGTCCAGAAACTTCCAGTCCAGTTTCTCATGATGTACTCTGCATATAAGTTAAATAAACTAGATTTCAGCATTTTCAAAGTCTAATAATACCAAGCTTTGGTAAAGGTGAAAGACTATTTCACTTTTTTCGAAGGAGCAAAAGCCATCCTTAAACACAGCTTAATTGAGGGGGAAATTAGTCCAGTCATGTTGGAGGGCACTTTTCCCGTTGTCTAGTAAAAGTGAAGATGGGTGTGCAAGATAGTCCAGTAAATCTACTCCTACACAGAAAACTCTCAGACCTGTGCCTGGGGACAGAAACCACAGTGGTAATGGCAGGACAGTTTGAAACGAACAGTTGGAAACAACCAAAATGCCTCATCAGCAGCAGAATGAGTAAATTAATTGTGGTTGTATTCCAGCGGTGGAATCTTCTGGAGCTGTGACGTGAGTGAACTTGATATTAATTATTATAATATTTATTATATTAATATATTATATTAATTATATTAATATAATTACTTATATGACTCAATCTCACAAATGTTATATTGAGTGAAAAAAGCAAGATGTAGAATAATAATGCATAAGGATCCTCTTTGCATGAAGTTTAAACATAGACTATAATATAATATATTATTTGTGAATCGATATAAATGTAGTAAAAGTATAAAATATACCTGGCAGGGTGACCAACCATGTCTGTTTGCCTAGAACTGTTTTACCACTGAAAGTTCTATATCCTGGAAACCCTCCATTTCCAGGCACAGCAAAACAATTGGTTGTCTTACCTGAAGAAGAGAAACCTCAGGCTCAGAGTGAGGGTTATAGGCACGTTCCTGGCAGTCCAGTGGCTAAGACTGCACTCCCAATGCAGGGGGCCCGGGTTTGATGCCCGGTCCGGGAGATAGATCTCTCATACCACAACAAAAAACCCAACTAAGACCTGGAACAGCCAAATAAATACATAAATATTAAAAAAGAAATTGGGGGTTACTTCAGGAAGGTAAGGAAATGAAATTGGGTAAAGGTGCACTGGGTATAATTTAGCTGAATTTGAAATGTTCTGTTTTGTAAACTGGAGTATGAGTATGTATGTGGTTATTCGTTATTTTATTCTCCATTCGTATATCTGAAATATTTCATAATTAAGAAGCAAAACAAGAAAGCTCCTATAATGAATGCCGTGGCGTGTCAGCCAGCGCATCTCCAGCTTTCGGGACTGAAGCACTCGTCCCTGCAGCGACCTGGAGTGCTGGCAGGTCCATCACCTTCCGCTCACCTGAGTCTTGAACTTCCTTGATCCTTAATTGCCTTTGTTTGAATGGATCCACTTCATTTCTGGGGGCAGCCTGCAATCAGTGATTGCTTGGTACATGGATGTAAAGGCTCATTTCCTCGTTCCTCAGTTCAGGACCCTTATAAAGGGCCATCCAGGCTCCAGAGCTCCCTGTAGGGTCAGCTGAGGTATCTGTTGTGATAGCATCTCAGGCCACCTTCTTGTGCCCAGTCTTCCCTCCTTCCCTTCCCTCCCTTCCCTTCCCTTCCCTTCCTTCCAGGTGTTCACCTGAGGATGCTCCCTGGTAGAGGGATGCAAGCACATCTCCATGTCAGTCTTTCTCCAGGGGAACTTGACCTGTGACCCTGTCCTTCCACGAAAAAGAGAGAGAGACAGAGAGACTGAGATCATAAATTATAAAAATAGTTCCCCTGCCTCTATATTTTTCTTTAGGCCCTGCCCACCCCTCCTTGTATCCCAGTTGATTTTTTAATCTCAAGTCTATATACGACACAAAATTCTAGGTCTGGATGTGAAAAAGAAACACTCATTATATTTTAATGAACAATAACAAAATGATAACTTTTTTTTCTCCCACAGAGGGGTTTTGTGGGTCAGAGAATACTCTCGCTCCTGATTTTGTTTTTCCCGCCAAAAGAGTCATTCAGAGGAATCAGGTGATTCTATCTGAGCCAAGTTGTGTGATTCCGGAAAAACAGAAAGAGAATCTAAAACAGTACCTAACAAACCACTGAGTTGTGTGATGCAGATAATAAATACTTGTGGAACAGAGAGAAAGGGAAGGTCAGTGAGATGCAGCAAGGGGATCAGGCTTGGAACACGACACAGAATAAAAATAAATGAGAAGAAGGAGCATCTCAAAGCAGTCATTTCTCCACAAGCCTAACAGATCTTGGAGAAAGCTGAGTCATTTGATCTTGGACCATAATCTAAAAACTGCCAAGACCACTCTCAGTATGATCCCCTCCCTGTCCTGATCCCCATAACCTGCACCCTTGACCTTGCACCACGATAACTTGCAATCTCCAAGACTGCAGGGCTCCTTCCCCTAGAAAGACACACACACACATACTCCCCGCCAACATTCCTACTGTGGTCCTAAGTGTTAGTTGCTCAGTCGTGTCCGACTCTTTGTGACCCCATGGACTGTAGCCCGCCAGGCTCCTCTGTCCATGGAATTCTTTAGGCAAGAATAATGGTAGCCATTTCCTTCTCCAGGGAATCTTCTCAACCCAGGGATAGAACCCAGGTCTCCTGCATCGCAGGCAGATTCTTTACCAGCTGAGCCACCAGGGAAGCCCCTCTTAACGTCTCCTGTCTCCCTCGCCGAGTTCATTGATGGGAGCTACTCTGTTTAGCACCGCTTTTAACATTCTACTACAGCAAAGCACTCTTGAAATTGGCTAGATTTAAATCCCAGGTCCACTGCTCACTGGCTGTGTGACTTTGGTCAAGTAACCACACCTCAGTGTCCTCAACTATAAATCGAGAATAACACTCCTAATGTAGATGGGAGGTCTAAGCAAGAAAATGTTTCCAAAGCATGAAGTGAAATGCTTGAAAAATCTGTGTAGGATTTAATAAATGATTGATTAGTTGAATATTTTTAAATGTAAAAATGATGATTCTAAGAAGATGTAGGAAAATGACACATTAATATTTCAATACTATGCAAATTTTTAAAAACTTGACTGTGATGTAGGATTAAAATAAATCTAGTGAGGAAAGAAGGGAGGACTAAACTTCACGTTCCTACCAAACCATCTGTAGAAAGGATAAAATTAGAACATTCTTGTGACAGAGAACTGTCATGTTTGTTGAACTGAATTGCGAGGAGAAAAAAATGGTCAGGTTCTGTTTAATGTTATAATTCCTATGAGAGTAATTAAAATCTGAAGTTTCTGCGTCTTTTTTTAGAAATAATGTCTGCTTGAAATGAGCTCTAATTGTCCCTATTCACACACTGGCTTCGAGAGCCCATCCCAGGCAGGCAGACAACTCTGTAATTAGCTCCCTTCAAGAACAAAGCAATGACCATCTTTCAGCTGCTTTCTGGCTTTTGAGCTTAGGAGGCAAAGGAGAGTTTTTGGCTCGCTTGCAAAATGGAATTTAAATCTGCCACAAGCCGTCAGTTGCAAGAATGATAATTGCACAGTTTGTTACAATTGATTTATACAGGCCCCAGGAAAGAATGAAGAGCTTCTGGCTAAAATTGTCAAAAGAATAATCAGTGATGTGTGAAATTTTCTCTCTCTGAGATTTTAATGGCTGCATTTAGAATAAAATGGTGACGTTGACCTATTTCTCATACAGTGAATAAACCAGCTGATATTTTGGGTTGCCTCTTAATCATTCTCATTGATACCACCCTTTTCAATATCTACTATGATCTCCTTTTTATTAGTATTTTGCACATTTCAGGTGAAGAACTTTTAGAGAAAGAAATTTAGTATTTCTTTATATCTGGCCATGTCGGGTCTTAGTTGTGACATGTGGGACTTATTTCCCCAATCAGGGAGTGAGCCTGGGCCCCGTGCACTGGGAGTGCAGAGTCCTAGCCATTGGACCCCCATGGAATCCCCCCAAATTTTTAATTCATTGAATTATACCTTGTAAAAGAATGTATGCAAAAGTAAAAATTGTGCGACTGAGCCCAACAAAAACTTGTGTGTGCCACCCAAATCTTTTGCAAAGAGCATATAAACTGAATTACCCCCTTCACCACCACCACCACCTTGCAAAACACATATACAATACAGATGCACACATAAACACACTTAGCTCAGAAGAAATGGGATGAACCCACTTTGGTGTGCCACATGGAAATGCCTTATTTTGCTTGTTTCATTCAACCTAGAAGTCTCTTTATTATGTGAATTTAATCTGGCTACATTTATTGTGATTACTGATATAATATGGACTATCTCTGCTACTTTACATTGAGTTTCTACCTTCATATTTTCTCTCTTTTCCCCTTCTTTACTGACTTCTGTTCTGTTCCCCAATGCTACCTTCTTTTCACCAATTTTCAAATATTCTACTTCTATTCTTTTAAGGATTACATTAAATAAAACTTTTAACACACATGTAAAATACATCTCTCAAAGAAAACAAGGAACTTAGCATGTTTATCTTCCCTCTTAATCTCACTCATCACCATCTTTTATGTTATTACCTAGAATTTTAGGTCCATGTTGTCTCTAAATAAGAAAAGATAATTATTTCTATTTTTGTAGACCATCATTATTTCTCTTTTATAGTCAATAATTGAACCCTTCAGCTTCCTCATAGATTTCTTTTTCTTCTTCCTATAGTAGTTTTTTTCAGGGAAGATTTCTGGATAACACACTGTTTTAGTCTTTGCCTGAAAATATGTATTTCATTTTCTCTCTTGCTTTCTTTTAAAATTATACTCAATTGGGGGAATAAGGAATACTTTCACATGATACAAAATTCAATTAAGTTATATATTATTTTAGTTGGGTATAGAATTCCAGATTCAGTATTGCTTTTCCTTGGCACTGTGGATATATAACTCCATTTATTCCAGCATCATTTTGCAAAGTAGAAATTTTCTAATGCATCTGTCTGACTGTCATTCTTTTTAGTTTCTCTCTGCTGGCTTTCAAGAAATTTCTCTTGCTGTTCTGCAGTTTTGCTTCTACAAGTTAAAGAGTGGATTTTAAAAAAAGTTGTCCTGCTTGATATATCTTTTAATATACCTTTGATATACTTTTTTATTCTGAAAAATTACATCAGAGCATTATAATCTGTCTTTCATATCTCAGTTTCATTTTCACATTTTTTTCTCATTTCATCTCTGTGTTTTATTTTGGATCAAGTCCTCCCTTTCAATCACTGATTCTTTAACTAAATCTAGTCAACAGTTACTATCTTTCTCATGTCAATGATTACTTTCTTATTTTCCATAATTTTTAATTGGTAGTTTTTCACAATTCTTTGTTCTTGATTATAACTTCCATCCTTTATCTCTTTTAAGATTTTAAATGTAAATAAAAGTCCTTTGGGGGTTGCTATATTTCTATTTCTTGGACTATAAAATTTCCTATTTGTTTGGAAGGCTTTTAAGAAACAAGTATAACATCAGCCACCTTCGGCTTAAGAGCTGAAAGGAAAAACCAAAAACCACCCACTAAGAGATCAAGCTCTTGATCCTATCATGTTCTACTAGGACTTTGTGTAGGTTGTTATCTGCCAATGTCATATCCTCATGCTTAAGAGGTTTTTATGTTATATTAATTTGTGTCATCTTGTTAAAACTTTGGAGGGTAAGAAGAACAGATATTATCTCCATTTTACAGATGAGAAAGATGAGACTCAGGGAGATGCTATTATTGAAGTTTTTATGGCTAGAAAATCGAGAAGGCAATGGCACCTCACTCCAGTACTCTTGCCTGGAAGATCCCTGGACGGAGGAGCCTGGTAGGCTTCAGTCCATGGGGTCGCTAAGAGTCGGACACAACTGAGCGACTTCACTTTCACTTTTCATTTTCATGCATTGGAGAAGGAAATGGCAACCCACTCCAGTGTTCTTGCCTGGAGAATCCCAGGGACGGGGGAGCCTGGTGGGCTGCCGTCTATGGGGTCGCACAGAGTCGGACACGACTGAAGCGACTTAGCAGCAGCAGCAGCAGCAGCGTGGCTAGAAAATGACAAAATCAAGATGAATGCCAAATATTTTTATTTCCACTTGCTTGCTCTTCCCATTTTTTATTATTGCTTCTCAATATTCATCTCATTAGTGGGGAACCCTTTTTCTCATCTCCTGATGTTTCCTTCCCATGAAGGACACTCCATCAGTTTAACTCCTGACCTCTTTCTCTTCTCTCTCTCCAGCCCTGGGAGGTAGTAATTTACTTGATTGATAGGTTGAAGAAAAATTCTTCCCTAATTCTCTTTGTGAAGGAGCTTGCTTTCCCAGAGAAAAGATTTACTCTGCTCTGCAATTCTAGGAGGTAAGTGGGAGGTGGGTGGGCAAGTGGAAGTTAGGAAGGTTTTCTGGTTCATTGCTGCCTGAAATTTAGTAGTTAAATTTGCCTAATGCAGTCAACAGGCCCATTTGGTTAATACTCTAAACTGGATCCTCCAATCTAGCTCCTATTATGAATCACATTGATATTCTGGCTTCTATCTTTACTCATTATTTAATTTCTCAACTTGCTCAGAGCCTGGTCAAAGAAAAGAGGTTACTACTTATTGGGCGTTTCCCTGGAAATCTCCCATTTAATCTGCAACACTCTAGGGAGTTTAGAAATAAGAATTAAGTATGGGAGCAAACAATCATGACCAAATCCTGAAATAACCACAGGAATATTGCATGACTGAGAAAATATATTAGGGACTTCCCTAGAGATCCAGTGGTTAAGACTCCCTACTTCTGCTGCAGAGGGCACAGGTTTGATCCCTGCTGGGGAACTAAGATTCCCCCTCATATGTTGTGTAGTGTGGCCAAAAAATTATATTAAAGAAAGAAAGTATAGCTGGGAAAAGAAGTTAGCTGGGAGGATCCATTTAAGTATTAGTAGCAATTGATAGTCAGAAATGATGAAAATTAAACTCATTCTCTTAGGAGAAAAATCAATGGACCAGATAACAAATTAACCTCTATTCACTGCTTAAATCTCTAGGAGCAAAAATAAAATCAATATATACCAAGTATGCAGTGGTTCAAAGAAACAGCGTCAGAAATAAACACTAAGGTAAAGCATTAAGCTTATGGCAAAAATCTAGTTTATAAAATAGCCTTACACATGAGCTTCTTTCCTTAAAGAACATCTTGATAGGCACCTCTTTCAACGCAGCCTGCCCAGATTAACATGCAACCGACTTTGTTTTTAAGTTCCTACTATACAGTGGAGAAAGAAATGGCAACTCACTCCAGTATTCTTGCCTGGAAAATTCCATGGACATAGAAGCCTGGTGGGCTACAGTCCATTGAGTCACAAGGAATCAGACACAACTGAGTGACTAAACACCTTTTATACATAAAATGTACACAAATACTTCTTTCCTCACCGAAGAAAGAAGGTTAGCACACTTCCAAGTAGGGAGTGAAGAAAAATTTACCACGAGAAGCCCTTTCACTCTGGGCCAGACCTGGCAAGCCTGTGAATGTGTATTTGTAGATCCTGGTTCTCGTGGATTGTGGATTCATGTGTCAGAACACCAAACACATCCCTGCTCAGGTCAGAATAGACACCACACAGCAAATCCCAGAGGGATAGGAGCAGGTCCGTATCTCTGCATCATCCCTGGTGTCTCCTGGAGCTGTCAGTGTGTGTGGTCCACGTGTGTGTGGTCTGTGTGTGTGGTGGCCTTTTGTTCACCACTTCTGAGCATCTAACAAGAGAGTCACCTCAGGATGCTTATTGCTACTGAGTTTGTTGCTTTTTCATTTACCAATGAAGTAACATGAGACCAGTACTGTATATCATTTTAGAAATCTATGCTGAAGATGGTGTGATGTGTGTGCAGTAGATAGCTCAAAATAGAAGTGTTGTAAAGCATTTGGTGGCTTCTCATAGTGATTTTTTTTCTTTTCTATTTTGGAATTTTTTCCAGGATGCTTCTAAAATGACATACACTCGTCTGCCAGCCTCCAAACTTCCTGAGTGGGCACAAATTGAGTCTTATGGATAGAATGGGAAAGACTAAAGATCTCTTCAAGAAAATTAGTGATACAAGTAGAATATTTCATGCAAAGATGAGTGCAATAAAGGACAGAAATGGTATGGACCTAACAGAAGCAGAAGACATTAAGAAGAGGTGGCAAGAAAGAACCATACAAAAAAGATATTCATGACCCAGATAACCACGACAGTGTGATAACTCACCTAGAGCCAGACATCCTGGAATGCAAAGTAAAGTGGGCCTTAAGAAGCATCACTACGAACAAAGCTAGAGGAGGTGTTGGAACTCCAGTTGAGCTCTTTTGAATCCTAAATGATGATACTGTGAAAGTGCTGCACTCAATATGCCAGCAAATTTGGAAAACTCAGCAGTGGCCACAGGAGAGGAAAAGGTCAGTTTTCATTCCAATCCCAAAGAAAGGAAATGCCAAAGAATGCTCAAACTACCACACAATTGCACTCATCTCACATGCTAGCAAAGTAATGCTCAAAATTCTCCAAGCCAGGCTTCAACAGTATGTGAACTGTGAACTTCCAGATGTTCAGGCAGGATTTAGAAAAGGCAGAGGAACCAGAGATTAAATTGCCAACATCCGCTGGATCATCGAAAAAGCAAGGGAGTTCCAGAAAAACATCTGCTTTATTGACTATGCCAAAGCCATTGACTGTGTGGATCACAACAAACTGTGGAAAATTCTTAAAGAGATGGGAATAACAGACCACCTGACCTGCCTCCTAAGAAATCTGTATGCAGGTCAGGAAGCAACAATTAGAACTGGACATTGAACAATAGACTGGTCCAAATCGGGAAAGGAGTACGTCAAGGCTGTATATTTTCACCTACTTATTTAACTTATATGCAGAGTACATCATGCTAAATGCTGGGCTGGATGAAGCACAGGCTGGAATCAAGATTGCCGGGAGAAATATCAATAACCTCAGATATGCAGATGATACCACCCTTATGGCAGAAAGCAAAGAAGAACTAAAGAGCCTCTTGATGAAAGTGAAAGAGGAGAGTGAAAAAGTTGGCTTAAAGCTCAACATTCAGAAAACTAAGATCATAGCATCTGGTCCCATCACTTTATGGCAAATAGATAGGGAAACAATGGAAACAGTGAAAGACTTTATTTTGGGGGGCTCCAAAATCACTGCAGATGGTGACTGCAGCCATGAAATTAATAGACACTTGCTCCTTGAAAGAAAAGCTATGATCAACCTAGCAGCTTGTTAAAAAGCAGAGACATTACTTTACCAACAAAGGTCCATCTAGTCAAAGCTCTGGTTTTTCCAGTAGTCATGTATGGATGTGAGAGTTGGACTATAAAGAAAGCTGAGTGCTGAAGAACTGATGCTTTTGAACTGTGGTGTTCAAGAAGACTCTTGAGAGTCCCTTGGGCTGCAAGGAGATCCAACCAGTCAATCCTAAAGGAAATCAGTCCTGAATATTCATTGGAAGGACTGATGCTGAAGCTGAAACTCCAATACTTTGGCCACCTGATACGAAGAACTGACTCCTTGGAAAAAACCCTAGTGCTGGGAAAGATTGAAGGCGGGAGGAGAAGGGGACAACAAAGGATGAGATGGTTTGGATGGCATCACCAGTGTGATGGACTTGAGTTTGAATAAACTTTGGAAGTTGGTGATGGACAGGGAAGCCTGGTGAACTGCTGTCCATGGGGTCACAAAGAGTCACACACAACTGAGCAACTGAACTGAACTGAATTTATGTGCCCCCAGTGTGTGGATACAGATTGTGCTCAAAAAGTACTTGCTAGATGAAAGACTTGTCACAATGACAAGGGAAGAAAGAACTCTAAGCTACCCTGAGACTCATTAGTTACTCTAACTTAGCATCAGGCTTGGATACTCTGCAAAAGTATTCATAATGGAGAGCAGAGATGTCAAGCTATAGGGAAGAATAGTTCCAGCAGTGGGAATTTTTTCTTTGAAATCTAAAATGTTTGTACATCAACTTTAATTATGTGCTAGTGGCTTCAAACAAAAGAGCTCTTTAGTGCAAGTAATCTATAAGTATTTTGGTCTGTCCAAAATAAAGTTAATTTTATCAGGATTACTGGTAAATGTTTACACATATTTTTATAGTTCTTGATAAATATCACCAACTGCTTTTCCAACAAGTTTTTTTGGTTTCCAACACCACCAGAGGGATCAGGCCATACCTTCCACACCACTACTCTCCCTTCCCCAACTCTGGATAGTAATCATTTTTTTTTTTCCTAAAATTTTACTCACTTAATGAAAAACGATGTGTATGCTCAGTTGTGTCTGACTCTTTGTGTCCCCATAGACTGTAGCCTTCCAGGCTTCTCTTTCCATGGAATTCTCCAGGCAAGAATGCTGGAGTAAGTTGCCATTTCCTTCTCCAAGGGATCGTCCCAACACAGGGATCAAATCCACATCTCTTAACATCTCCTGCCTTGGCAGGCAGGTTCTTTACCACTAGCGCCACCAAATGCTAGTTCATTTTTTGGTCGTTCGTATTTCTTTGGCTACCACTGATTCTGAACAATTTCTCCTATTAATATCCTTTGCTCATTTTTTATCCCCAGTGGTCATAGTGGTCTTCTTGCTAATGTGCATAAATGCTATTACAAAATGGTAAAAAAATATATATATATATATATTAACCTTGGTCTAAGTCCTTGTTGCCTGGAGGAGGAAATGGCAATCCACTCCAGTATTCTTGCCTGGAGAGTCCCTATGGACAGAAGAGCCTGGTGGGCTACAGTCCATGGGGTCGCAAAGAGTCAGACACAACTGAACGACTAAGCATATATCCTTGTTGTGTATATAGTTTTTTTCAGTCAACCTATCTTTTGCTTGGTTATATTTTTGTGTGAAGAAGTTGCAAAATCGTGTGCAGTGAAATTTCAGTCTTGTGATGTCTTTAACCACTCCCAAGTTTGGAAAGTTGCACTGCCCCCAGAAGTTTGATAGATATTTATTTTACTTTACTTTTTTAAAAAAATGGCCCGAGTTTTGTATATAGAGATTTAATCCATTTGAAATTTATTGGGATACATGTGTGAGATAAAGATCTAAATAATTAGTTTCTGCTAAATTGACAGGCAATTATCTTAGTACCATTATATTCTCTCCTCTGTTATTTGGTGATGGGTTTGTGAAAAATCATTTAAATTCTTCTGTGTAATAGTACCTACATCTTCTGTGCTTATTCTAGTCCAATGATCTGTCTGCTATTCAAAGATTACCACAATATTTCAAATTATCATCTAAGACTCTTTTCTAATATTACTGCTGCTTTTTGAAAATTATTCTATATTTACCCTGACTCTTTGTGACCCCATGGTTTGTAGCCGCCAGGCTCCTCTGCCCAGTGGAGTTCTCCAGGCAAGAATACTGGAGTGGGTTGCCATTCCCTTCTCCAGGGGATCTTCCCAAACCAGGGATAGAACCTGGGTCTCCAGCATTGCAGGCAGATTATTTACTGTTCAAGCTACCAGGGAAGTCCTTAAAATATATTCTGTTTCTTCCCATGAAAATGATTCTGTTGGATTTTGTTTGGGTGTCTTTCACCTAAAAATGAAATCTATAAGGAACTGACATTCTATTTCATTTTCCAATATGGTATACCTTTCTATTAACCAAGTATTTGAGCTCTTTAAATAAGTTTTGGATTTTCTTTAGAGAGGTCATATACATTTCTCATAGAAATTACTTCCAAATATGTCTTTTTTTTTTTTTTTGTAACTGGGACTGAAATCTTTCTCATTATATTTCTTAACTTCTCAGTTGTTTTCAGGCATGCTATTGATTTTCACAAATTCATTTAGCTCTTATTCAGCCTTTTTAAAACCATGGGTCCTGTCTTCTGCAAAGGAGTATTAGGAGAAGGATTCATGAAAAGAACATTTCTGTGCCACTTACACAAAATACAGAGTTACCACGTGATTCAAATGTCTTTTATATAAAAGATGAACATAGCTTTCTTTTATGGGGTGAAGAGATATAGCTATCTCCTCTGTATCCCTGGTCTTCAAATTACTGCTTTCTCTGCCAGCCCAGGAGCATTCCCAGGAATGCTGCTCTTTCCTTGTCTCATTGGTGTTCCAGTCCCTGCTCTGGGCCTCCTGGTTTGGGCAGCCCATTCAGAGTGCTCTGGTGGCTTATAGCGTATTGACTCTCACCGTGCCCTCACGATGCTGCTCCTCTAGTTTCGGTGTCATCAGCTGCTACCACTGAGTGACTCTTTGTCTCCATTTGTCCTGTTCACCTGGAAGTCCTTCCAGCCAGACTAGACCCTGGTGTGAGATCAGAAGCCACAGCGCATCTTATTTCCTTTTTGTTCCCCAAGAAATCCAGAGCTAAACTTGGACAATTTAACTTACCCCAAGCTCTTTTCTTCTTTTGATGGTTTTTCAAGCTTCTAAATATTTTTTTCACTGACTTGTTTTATATGTGATTTAGCTAAACACACTACATCAAGTCTTCTCAAAAAATAGGCAAGATATAAATCTTAGCAAAATATGTTTTACGGTTAAGATTTTGATTAAATAAACCACACCACGTGTGCTTTTCAGACTAACAGCATTAAAAAAACAGAATGAAGCAGTGGGGAAAGAGCGCATGTAAGTGTTACAAGCTAGAATACCTCCTGGGTGTCTATATATGTGTATGTGTGTGTATAGCTCCTGTGTCCATGGAATTTCACAGGTAAGAATACTGGAGTGGGTTGCCATTCCCTTCTCCAGAGGATCTTCCCGATCCGGGAATCAAACCTGGGTCTCCCACAATGCAAGTAGATTCTTTACCATCTGAGCCACCAAGGAAGTCCCAAAATGTACATGCAGAAGTTTTGCAAAACATACATGTGCACATAGGTGATATTAAACATAGTTTAAAACAATGGTCACCTAAATTCACATGTAAATAAAAATTTAAAAATACATGCCCTTTTGTTTTCTAATAAAAGTGCTTTAAATGATATAAATCATAGTGAAATGAGGCATCAAATAATTTCTAAATTGTTTGTTGATTTTTAGGAATTGCTGGTATGACCTTGCTGTCACTGGCTAAATGATGCCTGCTCTGAGTCAGGAGCTGTGTGAAACTCTTCCAGCCACTTCCCTCCTGCATGGATGGGCATTAGGTTCCTGGAATCAGGGACTTGGTTGCAGGCAGAGAGCAACTAAGCCTGTCCACTGTCACAGCCAGGCAGCCTCTGGATGCCAGCACTTCCCACAAGGACTGGACACAGATCGCCTTTCGCTCAACCCCTGCCCACGATGTAGTCTCCTTGTTTCCAGAATTCTCCTGGCCACTCCTGAATCAAGTCAAGGAAATGGATGCCACCTGGAAATTGATACTTTGGAACTGTGGTGTTGGAGAAAACTTTTGAGAGTCCCTTGAACTGCAAGGAGATCAAACCAGTCAATTCTAAAGGAAATCAGTCCTGAATATTCATTGGAAGGACCGATGCTGAAACTGAAACTCCAATACTTTGGCCACCTGATGCGAAGAACTGACTCCTTGGAAAAGACCCTGATGCTGGGAAAGATCGAAGGCAGGAGAAGGGGACGACAGAGGATGAGATGGTTGGATGGCATCACTGACTCGATGGACATGAATTTGATTAAGCTCCGGGATTTGGTGATGTACGGGGAAGCCTGGCGTGCTACAGTCCATGGGATCGCAAAGAGTCGGACACAACTTGAGCGACTGAACTGAACTGAAAGACAATTGCCACCAGGTGGCGCCAACCTCTGCAGCGAGGACGTGAACCGGTTTGGGTCTTGCAGCGCTGGCTATTAAAACTGAGTGGTTTCACTAATCTGGCAGTAAAGGCCTGGTACTTACATGGTGAGTTTTTTGGACTCCACTTTCTGCATTACGAGTGTGGGGGTTAGATTTTAGATCGCTATGGAGGTGTACCTCAGTTTTTCTCCCTTCCCAACAATTTTTGATTTGGAAAATTTTGAAACTTGGAGAAAAATTGTAAGAATAATATAATATATATAATGACATCCATATACCTTTCACCTAGATTCACCAGTTCTTACCATCTGGCCACATGCTCAAGCTCTCACACTCTCATGTCTCTCTAATCTCTCCCTGTCTAGGTGTACATTTCTCTTCCTGAATCATTTGAAAATTAGCTGCATAAACCTGACTCTTCATCCCTAATAAGTCACCATATTCTCCTAAGAACAAGGACATTCTTCTACACAATCACAATTACTTTCAGAAAATGCAGTATTGATAATGATATCATTATCTAATATATAGATCTTCGTATTGAGTTTTCTAAATTGTCCTAATTATGCCATTTATAATTTTTTAAAAATTAAGGATCTAATAAAAAAATCTCACACTGTATTTGTCATAAACTTGACTCACCTTAACCTGAGATGATTCCTCACCTTTTTGAGCACGCACACGCAAACACACATGTGTGTCTGTGTGTGGCCGGTCTTTTATGAAATTGAGTGTTTTGGAAAGTCCAAGCCAGTTTTTTGCGTTCGTCTGATCCTTCTTTCATGATTAAATTTGGGTTAAACGTTTTTGGCAAGAACACCACAATGTGATGCTGCATTTTCTTAAAACAGTGTTTAAAAGATTCCAGTGATTCTATTTTCACAACATACTTTTTGTTCTAGAAAAAAAATCACTAATCACTGACTCAAATTAATTTTAACACACACACAAAGCTTCTTAGACCTTCCGCCTTTGTCATTCTGATCCCATTTTCATGATTATACCACACATAATGGACAAAAGGAAATTACACAATGAAAACCAGCAGATTCAAGTTCATAAGGGATTATATCTAAGTAAAGGCCCTAGTAGTGCTGTTGACACCTGGGTTGTTTGTACAGCAACCTTTCTTTCAAAGAGTCACCAAACTTCCCTCTCTGTGTGGCCTCGGCTGTCAATCATGGGACTCAACCTCTTGACCCATGGTGATGGTTCAAGGGTAAGCAGGATGTGACCTGAACAGAGCCCATTTCTCTAAGAGATTACACATGGGTTCTGAAGAAAAGTCTTTCTCTTCTTCTGGGATTGTAAGATAAACAATTATGTTTCCTGGAAGCATTTATGGTCCTCTTCCTTATTTTATGGAGGAATATTCTGTAGAAGAAAGTCCACACACACAAAATGAAGCAGTGGAAAGTGGAGATAGAAAGATCAATAGAAAGAGACAGAGTTAGTCCAAGTGACATATGTTAGTCCCTGAATCTAGCCATGCCTGAAGTCGAGTCAGCTATAAATTCCTGTTTTATCCCCTTAAGCTAGTTTGAGTTGAGTTTCTGCTTCTTGCAGCTGAGTTTTGAGTAATGCAATCATGATCTTGGTCAGAATCACAAGAATCTTTTTCTTTGCATTGGCAAAGCCTTGGCAATCACCGAAGAGCCCCAGGTACCTGGGCTATAATAGGAATGATATTAATAGTACACATTTCAGGGTACCTGTTGTGCAGTTTAAGAGGGGACCTGGGTAAGCACTTGACAGTGTCTGGCTCATATTAGGAAATCGGTGTACCATGCACACAAGTCTTGGGCATCTCTCTAGGCTTCTGTGGTTTGCCCTGTGCCCTTGAATTTTCCCCTCATTGGGCATCCCTAGTGGCTCAGATGTTAAAGAATCTGCCTGCAATATGGGAGACCTGGGTTTGATCCCTGGGCTGGGAAGATCCCCTGGAGAAGGGAATGGCAACCCACTCCAGTATTCTTGCCTGGAGAATCCCGTGGACAAAGCCTGGTGGGCTACACTCCATGAGTTTGCAAAGAGTCGGACACAACTGAGCTACTAACATTTTCACTTCACTGCCCAGACTAAAGCCAGACTTGGCTGAGAACAGTGCTTGCTTGGGTAATGTTCATTATTCACTGTCAATGTTTTGGTTATATTCTCTCCATTTGTCCTATAAGCTCAGCAACATGAACAGTGTTGAATATGTCTTGAGGGTATTCTGCGTTTGTCAGGTTATTATTTTTCCAGGCGAGAAAGAAGCCAAGGGTGAGGCTAACAGAATGGAACTGCACTGACATTTTGGCAGCAGGCACGCTCTGCATGAGCTGGAACTGAAACTCAGGGGTCAGGAAATTAGTGACACTGGAATTGGTAAGTTTTGGGGCTACCATGTGTATTCGTTTTGGCCTAATTTATCCTCTTTCTGCAACCTTTTCCAGGAGGAAGTTTGTCCTTTCAGAGGCCACTGTATTTGTTGCTGTCGAAGGGGCCAGTTGCAAAGAGTCTTTCAGAAAAGCAAAATTCCCAGGGAAGGACTCATGAGGTTTATGTAAGTACCTGTACAATGCAGGCATACCTCAGGGGTTATGGAATTGCAAAGACTCTCACAATTGCTACATTTTTCTGGACTCCTCCTCTAAGTACCTTAGCATCTACTAAGAAGGGGTACCTCAGGCAGGTGCTAACAAATGTCCTGGTTGACTTCAGGTCTAGAAGATCATTGGAGGTGAGAGCATGGCTATCTCTGGTAGGAGTCTGTGGCCAGCGTGGACTTTCCACCCAGTCCATGGTGTGTTTGGAGCAGACATAAGGGCACAGTGGTAACTTCTCCTGCCTGAAAATTCAGCCTCAAGTGGGAAGAATATGCTGGGCTTTGTGGAAGTCAGCCAGCCCAGTTTCCCAAGTTGTGTATGTTTTGGAGTTGAGTGCTGGTAACCCCAGGGCTGGAAGCAGGTGACCTGAGCACTCTTTTCACTGCTTGGAAGAGCCTGGTGGGTGGGCCTGGCAGGATCCTCTTTGTTTGGGGAGCCACTAGATCCTCCTGAGGAAGAACTGGTGCTAAGGACAGAGACCAGCTCAGTTCAGTTCAGTTCAGTCGCTCAGTCGTGTCCGATTCTTTGCAACCCCATGAATTGTAGCACGCCAGGCCTCCCTGTCCATCACCAACTCCCGGAGTTCACCCAAACTCATATCCATCGAGTCAGTGATGCCATCCAGCCATCTCATCCTCTGTCGTCCCCTTCTCCTCCTGCCCCAATCCCTCCCAGCATCAGAGTCTTTTCCAATGAGTCAACTCTTCACATGAGGTGGCCAAAGTACTGGAGTTTCAGCTTTAGCATCATTCCTTCCAAAGAATACCCAGGGCTGATCTCCTTCAGAATGGACTGGTTGGATCTCCTTGCAGTCCAAGGGACTCTCAAGAGTATTCTCCAGCACCACAATTCAAAAGCATCGATGCAGGCCTATACATTCAGCTGGAGAACAGCATCCTAGTGGCCGAGACAGAAATGGTTTGAGTATAGGGAGGCCTCCTCCCAGTGCTTCCATCAGAGCCCTGGAGGAGAAGTCACTGTAAAACTCTGAGAGCGGCTCTCGAGGACTCTGGGTGTCCAGAACAACAGTTAGCCCTGCTTCAGGCCATGCTTTGGTGACAGTAGAAAAGGCACAGAAAGAGCACTTCCTCCTTCTAGCAGAGCAGCTGTGGCATTGCAGTGAGACCTGAGGGGTCAGTACAGAGAGCATGAAGGAGTGGCCGCTGTGGTCGCCACAGGGAGGGGCCTGGGTACAGCTCTTATGGACCCCAGTGCCTCAGGAGCAAAGGCAGACAGCAGTGTGACGGAAAACAGTGAAGGCCTTCTTAAGTGATCAGTGCAAAGAAATAGAGGGAAATAATGGAAAGATTAGAGATCTCTTCAAGAAAATTGGAGCTATCAAAAGAACGTTTCATGCAAAGATGGGCACAGTAAAGGACAGAAATTATAAGAACCGAACAGAAGCAGAAGATATTAAGAAGAGGTGGCAAGAATTCACAGAAGAACTATAAAAAAGATCTTAATGACCTAGATAACCACGAATGTGTGATCACTCACCTAGACTCAGACATCCTGAAGTGTGAAGTCAAGTGGGCCTTAGGAAGCATTACTACGGAAAGCTGGTGGAGGTGATTGAATTCCATCTGAGCTATTTCAAATTGTAAAAGATGATGCTGTGAAAGTGCTGCACTCAATATGTAAGCAAATTTGGAAAACTCAGCAGTGGCCACAGGACTGGAAAAGATCAGTTTCATTACAATTTCAAAGAAGGGACTAACAAAGAATGTTCAAACTACCATAAAATTGTGCTCATTTCACATGCTAGCAAGGTTATACTCAAAATCCTTTAAGCTAGGCTTCAGTGGTACGTGAACTGAGAACTTCCAGATGCATAAACTGGGTTGAGAAAAGGCAGAGGAACCAGAAATCAAATTGCCAACATTTGTAGGATGATGGAGAAGGCAATAGAGTTCCAGAAAATCATCTACTTCTGCTTCATTGACTACGCTAAAGCCTTTGACTGTGTGGATCACAACAAACTGGAGAATTCTTGAAGATATGGGAATACCAGACCATCTTACCTGTCTCCTGAGAAACCTATATGCAGGTCAAGAAGCAACAGTTAAAACTGGACATGTTACAACTGACTGGTTCAAAATTGGGAAAGGAGTAGGACATATTGTATATTGTCACCATGCTTATTTAACTTCTATCAGTGCCGGGAGCCACCATGGGAGATCCCATCCATGACAAAGGTCATGCGGAAGAGACCTGACAGGCAAAGGCAGATCAGGCCTCAAGGGGCCCCCTGAATCTGCTTTAGCATCCACCCCAAAACCCAAATCTGTCTGTCTTACTATTTTATGCCTTTCACCAACTCTTCTGACATTAACAGGGGGCTTTCCCCGACCACCTTTCTCTGGAAAAAGTCAACTTAGGGCTTTAGTTAATAAGTCTCCTGGGCATGAAAGGAATATTTCTATTTTAACCCCTCTGTTGGCATTCTAGCTTGCCTGACAGGTTTATCCATACTCTTGCAATTAACACACATGATTGTTCACAACTCCCCAGCCTTGAAAGGCACGGGAAGCCAAAACATTCTAAAAGTCCCAATGAGCATAGAGTCCTTTAAGGGATGAAAAATTATTAGAATAGATAGTACTGGTAAAGGGCTTCGTTACTGGGCCAATGCTTGCTGCCGAGTGCCCATATCCCTTATCCATTGTGCGCCTGGGAGTGCATTGGTTAACATAGTTGGAATGTAAGAAAAACAAGTAGCAGCCTTGGAATTAACCACATCAGACCTTTGAGCTAATTGGTTCTTTGTTGTGACCCACTGCACCTTTGCTCTGTGAGACTGTAACTCTGTTTAGTACTTTCTGAGGCTGGGAGAAATAAAGAAGAAACACTTCAAGGGAAAACAAGTTTTCTGGTCGAGCAGCCTTTATCAAAAAAGGGTCATAAAATGTCCACAGGCCTCCAAGGCCAGAAGATAATGTACACAACATTGTTTATGGGAAAGGTATGCAGAAAAATCCTGGTTTTGATGAAGACAAAATAGATGTAATGTTTGGGCTGACTCTGTATGACTGCATCTTTCATTTCCCTCTATGTACAAGTCAAGGTATAAAAGTTCCTTTTGAAAATAAAGTTATGGGCCTCGTTCACCGAAGCTTGGTCTCCCCGTGTCGTTCTTTTTTTCCTTTTCCCTCCTTTTCTCTCTCTGTTCTTCTTTCAGGATGACTCCTTGGAACACAGGAGCTTTATTGGCTTTCTGTGTTAATCAAGGAAGATCAAGCCTCTGATCTTTCCACTCTGCTATCCTTATCGCCTAAGCCGTCATCCTGAGGGTACCCCTGGCTCCTGCTGGGGCTGGACCCCGGTAAGAATACTGAGCTGGAAGAATCACAAGCTGGAATCAAGATGGCTGGGAGAGGTATCAATAACCTCAGATATGCAGATGATACCACTCTAATGGCAGAAAGTGAAGAGGAACTAAAGAGCCTCTTGATGAAGGTGAAAGAGGAGAGTGAAAAAGCTGGCTTAAAACTCAACATTCAAAACGCAAAGATCATGACATCCAGTCCCATGACTTCATTGCAAATAGAAGGGGAAAAGTAGAAGTAGTCAAAGATTTTATTTTCTTGTGTTTCAAAATCACTGTGTACAGTGACTGAAGCCATGAAATTAAAAGACGCTTGGTCCATGAAGGAAAAGCTATGACAGACCTAGACAGCATATTAAAAAGCAGAGATATCACTTTTTGGACAAAGGTCTGTATAGTCAAAGCTATAGTCATGTATGGATGTGAGAGTTGGACCATAAAGAAGACTGAGAACTGAAGAATTGATGCTTTTGAACTGTGGTGTTGGAGAAGACTCTTGAGAGTCTCTTGGACTGCAAGATCAAACCAGTCAATCCTAAAGGGAATCAATCCTGAATATTCATTGGAAGGACTGATGCCGAAGCTGAAGCTCTTATACTTTGGCCACCTGATGTGCAGAGCTGACTCACTGGAAAAGACCAGAGCAGAGAGTTCAACAATGGGGCTGAAATGGTGGCTGGCAGGAAGACGCCCAGGATCTGCCATCACCCCAGACTTTTCAGAACTAACTGGGGGAAGCAAAGTTAGTCAGGGACATAGGAAAGATGTAGAGAAATACAATTTTCTACTGTAAATGTTACCCCATTGTTACCTTTTTACTCCAGGACATGTGGTCTGGGAGGTAGAGAGGGGAACATGGGCTCCACCTGTCATTTCAAGCCCCTTTATTCTGATTATGAACAGCTTGTGCCACACAAGAATAGACACAAGAGTGACTTGGGGTTGTTTCGCTTGATTGGCAGAGGAGCAGAATTTGGAGGAAACCTGGTGCCCCAGACAGCATCAAGGACTCACAGAGGGACTTTTGATTATCAGCTCATTGCTTCCCTTTAAATTCCTCTGAGCCCAGGAGTCTTGGGTTAGCTCTAGAAATGTCTAGGGATTTATAAGCAAAGATTCTCAGGAGAAGGTTTGAGCTGAAGTATTAACAAAAGAGATGATCACATCAAAATCAACATAAGGTTTCAGGGCATTGTCTATTCACCAGTCTCAACAGAGGGGTAATTCCATAATTATAATAAGGCAAAGTAAATTAAAGAGAGTAGTACTTAAATCTTGCCTGGAGAATCCCAGGGACGAGGGAGGCTGGTGGGCTGCCATCTATGGGGTCGCACAGAGTTGGACACGACTGAAGCGACTTAGCAGCAGCAGCAATGCTTAGATAGCTCCAATACAGTTTCTTTGGAAATACCATTTGCAGAAATATCGACTGTTTTGGATTGCCCATGTCAATCTGTCATTCTCTAGTGAAGCTAATGTACATGCAGAAGTGTAACTCTATAGTAGGATTGCTGAAGCTGTGAAGTCTAGTTTTATGATTTGGTATTTGGGAGATTCAGTATGGACAAAGGACATTTACACTGCAGTCATCACTTGGTTTCCTCTGCTTTTTATTAACTTGTGTGACCTTCAGGAGATCACTTCACACCTCTCAGATTCAGTTCCCATACTGGTAAAATGTTGATAATAACATTCACAGAGTTCCTGTTATTGTACGTAGGAAACAAATATCTCTAAGTTTCAGTATGAGTTATTAACACAGTATAATATCACAATGTAATATTTATTGTGATCTGATTTTTATCAGTAACAAAGTCTGTATAAGCAGAAGTAGCTCTGATAAACACAGGCTGGGCAAATCAAACTGACCGCTGACATAATATGACAGGTGTTGGCATTTAGGGCCTCAGGGTAGGTCAGGACTTTTGCTCTCACATTTCTATTGGCTACAACTGTGGGGATGCTGAATCTAAGACTCAGGAACTCAAATCTGAATCACAATTATAATTTTAAATCTTTTGAACTTTGGTCTACTTAGAGCTGAGATGGTTTAGTACCTTAGAGAAATAAAATTCCAACACTTGGATTAAAGGACATTTAGAGCTTAACACTTGGATTAAGCTCTAGAGGACTGTGATTATGCTACAGTGAGTATTCAGAAAAACAAACACCTGAAGAGGAAATGAAGTTAAAGTCTAGTTGCCCTCTTTAATTCATGTTTCTACCCTCGATCACACCATAAATCATTCTCCTTGACTGTACCTTGTGGCTCAGACCCCTCAGAATGTGAATCCACCCCTGAGTAGGAGACACAGAGCACCATGAGAACACGGAGATGGGACAGTCAGGCTAGGAAGACTTTCAGGAGGAGGTGAAACTTAAAACGGAGACTTAAGTGATGAGGAGGAGGTTTGCTCCACAATTACAGGGAGAGCAGAGAAACATTCCAGGCAAAGGGGACAGTCTATGCGAGTGAGGGAATGGATGGATGGATGGATAAATAGATGGGTGGATACACAGATGGATACCCTAAGCTTAGAAATATAGATATCTCCTAAATATGACTAGAGTTTATGCTAGTTAATGGCGTATGCTGATTCTCTCCCACTGGAGGTATCCTTGTGGCTCGAGGCATCCATTGTATGATTGGTGAGATCCCAGTTTGAATCCTGGTTGTGCTAGTTACTTATTCCCTATGTGGTTCAGAACTAGTTATTTAGCGCAACTTCTTGGGTCTCAAGCATCTCAGTTAAAAAATGAGGACATTAACATCCACCTCAAAGTTTTTTTCTTAGAACTAAATGACATTTTGTAAAGTTTTAGCACAGTCCTTGGGATGAAGTAAATGCTGGGTTAATCGTGGCATTAACCATCATCAGCATCAACAACAGGTGATTTCCATCCAAGAAAAAGCAGTGTGTGACTGTAACAGCCACCTGAATAACGTTTAGCAAACACCAGCATGAGCCAGGTCATCTCAAAAGCAGAGATTTTGAAAAGAAATGCACAGGGCAGTCATCTGATGATCTTTGTTGGTCCAAACACACGATTCAGCCTTGAAAACAACAGGCTGGTTTGGGATCCTGGCTACTGACCCGGGGATGGGCGTCAGACGTGATGCATGGTGTAATAAGTACTTGGTTCCATCCCGGCAGTACAGAGAAACAGAATGGCTTCTCTGGAAAGAAATCGCAGTAATTGTTGTCATTTATAAGAGCTAACGCTTACAAAGTGGACTGTAATTCTTGCCCTGCACAGAGAGTTAGAAACAGAATCATTAGAATACTGTCTCCCAGACTTACTGACTCTGTAAAGGTACTTAATGCCTCTTGAGTTTCTTCATCTTCAAAAAGGAGACACCCTCCCTGCCTCCCAAGGTTGCTGTGAGCAGCAGACAAATGATGGAAAACAACAGGCACACAGTCTCCATGATTAGTGGAGGTGCTGATAGCCAACAGCATCCAATTCTTAGACGACTTGCTTTTCTCAGAGAGCAGAATGCTACCTGCCTATGATAAATATTTCAGAGATGCTGAATTATTTATTTATTATATACTTGGGTTTACAAGGAAGGAAATTGGTTCCTTTAAAACAATAACATTGATTGGGTTAAATAGCAGAGACAGCACTCTCCCATCCTTATTTACAGACCCTGGACCGAGTTCTAAGAGCGCAATGGCAGATTATGGATGTACCTGCTGACCTGCAGACAAATAGGAGGGTTAAAAGATCAATTAAATAATCTTAACTCGTGAGCAGCAGGGAAAATATTTCAGCTGAAACATTGATCGTCGTCCTGAAATGTACTACAGTGGAGCTAAACGGATTCATGTCTTCACAGGCAGTGGGCTTCCTGGCTTGTATCCCAGCCCAGGCGGCCTGTGACTGATGTAGGGCGGACAGAACCTAAGGATAGGAAAAGAGAAATGGATATGTGTTGAGCAGCTATTCTTGCCAGGCAGTCTACCTAGCTGCTTCACCCACGTAGGTCACCAAACATCTTTCAATATCTGGGAGGTTAAGTTCCTTGTTGCTTGCCTCCAGGTGATACAGCTAGTCAGAGGCAGGTGTCACCGAAACCAGAATTTACATAGAGAATGGTCTCATGGACCCAGGGTCGGGGAAGGAGAGGGTGGGATGAGTTGGGAGAGTATCACTGACATATATACACCACCATCCGTGAGATAGGTGGCTACTGGGAAGTCAGTGTATAGCACAGGGAGCTCAGCTTGGTGCTCTGCAGTGACCTGGAGGGGTGGGATGGGAGTGGATGGGAGGCAGGCTCAAGATGGAGGGGATATATGTATACCTATGGCTGACTCATGTTGTACAGCAGGAAC
This sequence comes from Bos mutus, assembly GCF_027580195.1. NCBI lineage: Eukaryota > Metazoa > Chordata > Mammalia > Artiodactyla > Bovidae > Bos > Bos mutus. Next base: position 9,780,084 of record NC_091621.1, on the reverse strand, counting down.
TAACACAACATTGTAAAGCAGTTATACCCTGATGTAATAAATAAATAATACAATCAGAATTTGACTCTCAGATCGGTGTTCTTTGTCACCGCCAACCTGACCATTCATTTCATCAGTCAACAAACATCCGCTGAGCTGCTTCCACATGCCAGGCACTTGGGATGCAAAGGCACAGCAGGTAAGTTTTCTGCCCCCAAGGGTCTCACAGTCTGAAGAGGGAGACAGACAAGGGGCTTCCAGTTTCCATGTGGGGTGGAGACGGTGGGACCAGAGGGCAATTTACTGTGATGCTTCAGGACTCCTCATTTGTGTGTGTCACTTCTAAATAAATATTCACTCTTACACTTGTCTTTGTAATTTGTATTACTTTTTTTTAAATTTTATTTTAATTTTAAACTTTACATAATTGTATTAGTTTTGCCAAATATCAAAATGAATCCACCACAGGTATACGTGTGTTCCCCATCCTGAACCCTCCTCCCTCCTCCCTCCCCATACCATCCCTCTGGGTCGTCCCAGTGCACTAGTCCCAAGCGTCCAGTATCGTGCATCAAACCTGGACTGGCATCTCATTTCATACATGATATTTTACATGTTTCAATGCCATTCTCCCAAATCTTCCCACCCTCTCCCTCTCCCACAGAGTCCATAAGACTGTTCTATACATCAGTGTCTCTTTTGCTGTCTCGTACAAAGGGTTATTGTTACCATCTTTCTAAATTCCATATATATGCGTTAGTATACTGTAATGGTGTTTTTCCTTCTGGCTTACTTCACTCTGTATAATAGGCTCCAGTTTCATCCACCTCATTAGAACTGATTCAAATGTATTCTTTTTAATGGCTGAGTAATACTCCATTGTGTATATGTACCATAGCTTTCTTATCCATTCACCTGCTGATGGACATCTAGGTTGCTTCCATGTCCTGGCTATTATAAACAGTGCTGCGATGAACATTGGGGTACACGTGTCTCTTTCCCTTCTGGTTTCCTCAGTGTGTATGCCCAGCAGTGGGATTGCTGGATCATAAGGCAGTTCTATTTCCAGTTTTTTCAGGAATCAAAGAGCATTCTCAAAATATATAAGCTTTGGAACTCAGTCCACCTGGATTCAGCCCTTAGCACAACACAGCAAACCCCATAGACATGCACATACAATATCTATATCTGCCCAGAAGGCTTCTAGAAGGTCGCCCTTGAAATGAGACTTAAGCACAAGAAGTACACAGAGAAGTGGAGGGCGGGGGATGGGATGGGCCTAGAGAACAGGACCTAGGAAAGCGGTGGTGAGGGAGTCAAAATAGCTCAGTTTATCCAGGATGATGCAGGGTTGTGGGGAACTGTGTGTTGGCTATGGGGGCAGCTGATAGACAGTGGGGTGCTGGTGAGGGAGGGCAGGAGAGACTGTAGGGCCAGTGTGGGAGGGACTTCCGTCCAGGATTTTATAGAACTTTAACTCTGCTCTTTAATGCTAGAAGGAACAACTGAAGGATTTTTTGGATCCATTTTTTAGCATTAGATTTTAGAAGCATCCATCTGATATCAAGACGCAGGATGACCTGGAGGCAGAGTGAGCAGCTGTTACCTAGGACTGTCCTGGTTTTAGCACTGAAGGTTCTCTGTCCTGGAACACCCCTCAGCCCCAGGGAAACCAGGACAGTGAGTCACCTGACCTGGAAGAGGGTGGGCCCAAAGCCAGGAGAAACACTGAGGTCTGCTCAGCAAATATGCATCCCATTACCCACCTGACAGCTCCACTTTGATGTCTAAATGGCATCATTAAATCAATGTGCTCAAAACCTCAGAGTGTTTGCACTTGCTGTTCCCCAGGATAACCACACGGTTCACTCCTTCACCTCCTTCTGATGTTTATTCTGATCTTACCTTCTCAGCAAGGCCTCCCCCCAAATCCTCGTTTATTATTGCAATCCCTATGCTTGACATTTCCTATCCTTGTTTTGGTTTTGTTCATAGCGCACCACCACCACCCAACATGCCCAACATATTGAATATTTACATTTTTTATGGTCAGTTTTTTTCCCACTATCAAAATCTTTCATGAAGGCGGGAATTTTGTTTGTTGTATTCATTGTCCAGGACAGTGTCTGGCATGTAGGACAGGTTCTTTAACTAAGTAAATTGAGTCTTCGTTGATTCATCCCTACTCTCTCAGGCCCTGCATCCAGTTCATCTGCAAATTCTGGTGACTGTCTGTTCATGGTATATCCAGAATATGAGTTCTTAGCACCTCCACCACGCCTACCCAGGTCCAGGCCATGTCATCGCTCACCTGGATTGTTGCGAGAGCCTCCCTCCACAGGCTTCCTGTATCCAACCTTGCTTCTGAACAGCCTGTTCTCTGTTCTCAAATCAGCAGCCAGGGGATCCTGCTGAAATGTGAGTCTGATCACATTGCTCCATCATCTGCTCAGTTCCCCCTTTCCCCTTGCACTCCCTCGTCTCCTCTCCTTTGCTTCCTCTTCTTCCCTCCCTGCCATTGCCTCCTCTCAGGCCCACCTCTGCTTCTGGGAAGGCATCTTCTGATGTGTCCAGGTTCTGGCCCTTCCAGCCACACAGGCTCCCTTTGTGTGCCTCAAGCACACTTGGCCCCTCCTTTCTCGATGCAGGGTCTTCCTGCTGCTGCTGCTAAGTTGCTTCAGCCGTATCCGATTCTGTGCAACCCCACAGACGGCAGCCCACCAGGCTCCCCCATCCCTGGGATTCTCCAGGCAAGAACACTGGAGTGGGTTGCCATTTCCTTCTCCAATGCATGAGAGTGAAAAGTGAAAGTGAAGTCGCTCAGTCATGTCCGACTCTTTGCGACCCCATGGACTGCAGCCTACCAGGCTCCTCCGTCCATGGGGTTTTCCAGGAAAGACTTGTTGGGAAGGGAAAAAACCCAGAACCCAGGCTCATGACAAAAAAAACTAACAAAAAAATTAATTTAAAGAAAGTAAAAGAGCTTAAGAGCTTTCATTTCATTTTTTAAATGCCTTTATGAACTAATTTTCTTTCCCTCTTGGAAAAGGCAGAAATGTGTGTTCTTGTCATATTGAGATAACTAATTACCCTCCTTGCTGGTGAAGACAGTAAAGTAGAAGCAGAATTTCAGAAAAATTGATTCTTTCCCTTTTTCTCTCTTTTCACTCACTGTATTTACCCACTTTCAGGAAGTAGAGGGTTTTGCTGCTCAAACTTTCTTCCTGTCTCTCAAGAAGCAAATCTCTTGGAAATTCTTTGCAAGAAGCCTGTTTGCTGCTAGAATGTATTGAGAATATTGCTTCTTTCACAAGGTCTATTTTGTATCTTTAATTCATAGGAGTTTTTTTTTTCTGTTCACCCCCTCCCACTTCTCCCTACTGTTCCCCTTGATTTTCCATGTGCTTCCTTCTTTGCGTCTTTCAGATGGTCACATGTTCAAACTTTCTGTGTACTCATTTGCCATGCAGTTACACATGCATCATCTCATTTAATCTTCATAAGCACCCTGTGAGGTGCTATTATTATTATTCTCTTTTACACACAAGGAAGCTGATGCCTCAGAGCTAAGTAGTGTGGTGAGAGCTGTCAGTACCCCGTCCCATGCCACCAATGCAATGGGCACTGGTTGGCTTCCCACCGCCAAGGTCTATATATGTTTCTTTCGCCCCAGAAGAGGCCAGATGTGCTGGGGAATATGCCCATTCCCCATTCCAACACACCCCCTCCATGGCAGCCTTTTCCCAATGACTGATGGAGTTGCTGTATAAATATCACAGCTTCCCTGCTCCTTGGGTGGGAGAGAACTGAGGGGCAATTTCTAGGCTGGTTTCAGAGACTCCTAGCAGGACTGTGCTCCATAGTTACCTGTCTGGTTAAAGAACCTTCTGTTGGCTACATCTACTTCTCTCGCTCTTCCCCTACTGGAGTTTCCTGGAATCACTTCCTAGATATGGGTTTGCACTGGAATCCTTATCTCAGGGTCTGCTTCTAGGGGAACCAAAGATAGATCTTTGCCTGAGATTGTATAGTTACCAGATGGCAGAGCTGAACTGCAGACTCAAATCTGTGTGATTCTAGAGCTTGTGTGTTTTATCATGATGTTCTAATCCCTTCCTTCTCTTTAAGAATTTTTTAAAATTTCTATCACTTGTAGTGGTGATAACTTTTTTTTCTAATGTGTCAAATTATAGCAAACAATACTTTAAAAAACCATCTTGATAAATCAATTGGGAAATGTTAACATTTTCTTTAGATTGAAAATTTAGTTTTATAATGACAAACTATAAGCTATAAAAGGACAAGTTCCCACACGTCCACAACCTAGCATTAATGGGGACCATATGATATGAGTCATGACGAGAAGAAGAGCGAGAGTGGATTGATGATAAGTTAGGAGTACTTTGTTAAGTTAAAAATGAATTTACTGGAAGGTCTTGGTTAGATTGGAGCTTCCCAGATGGCTCAGTGTTAAATAATTTGCCTGCTAGTGCAGAGACACAAGAGATGTAATTTCAGTTCTTGGGTTGGGAAGATGTCCTGAAGTAGGGAATGACAACGCACTCCAGTATTCTTGCCTGGAGAATACCATGGACAGAGGAGTTTGGCAGGCTACCGTCCATGGAGTCGCAAAGAGTCACACGACTGAGCATGCACGTACTTGGTTAGATTAGGGACTTGAAAGAAGAGCTGGACAGTCAAGTTCCAGAAAGGACAGACAGGACAGCTTTTGGGAACCAGGGACCCGAAGCTATTGGACAGTATTTTCCGGGAACCATAGTCAAGTTGATTAAGCTTCAATTCATCTTGGATAAGACTAATTCCAGGGTCACATGGTGTGACTGGCTGAGCAGAGAGTGGGTGGGGAGCACTTTGATTGATACAAGCAATGGGAGAGATGCTCTTTCCCCTACAAAAAAATTAGCTGGCTGCTTTAGAAAAGGAGGAGTGGGGTTCTGTGCCGTAAAGATGACAAATATCCTTGTGAAAGAGAAGGGAAAATGTCTGCTGAGGAAAGGTAGGAGAAGGGGGAAGTGACAGCACACAGAGGAAATATTTAATACATGAGGTGTCTGCAAAGAGAAGCAATTGTGGATATTCCCAGCTGCCGACAGGGTCCTTGCAATGTCTATTCCCTTTTGAGGTAATCTACTATTCTCCTCTTTATTCCTTCCACCCTAGACATATTGGGTTTCTGGTGTTCCTCTATCACATGAGATACACTCCTCCTCAAGACATCTCTACTTGCTGTTCCAGTTTCTGGAACAGTATCCCCTCAACTTCAGCATGGCTATTCCCTTATCTCCTTCAGGTGTTTGTTCAAATTTCATCTTCAAAGGGCTGCCTTCTCTGATCACCCATTCCCTCCTCCCCTCCCCACCTTCTCTGCCTTATTTATCTATGTATATTGGATATTATTACCATCTCACATTATGTTTTTATTTGCATAATATATGTGTTCCTTCATGGGAATAAAAATTCCATGAGGGCAGAGGTTTGGTAACCCCAGTTTCTAGAATGTTCCTGATATGTTGCAGGTGCTTGATAGATATTTGTTGAATGAACAATGAATGGTTTCTCTTCTCTTCCTCCAGTAAGGCTATCAAGTGTAAACATAAGGTTTCAAAATGATTGACAGAGGCAAGCCTGAAATGAAGTCCTAGGGCAGGCAAGAGGGGCACCAAAGATGTCCTGCAGAGACATCTGTGGGAAATATGCCTGGAGGATTCTCTGCCCCTCCAACCACTACACATGACGGGGACATGGGGATTCTGGCTTCAGAGGGAATTGCTGTTTCTATACATCATTACTCTTTCAATGTTTTAAGTGATTCCTGTTAAAGTCTAGTTTCATAACCTTGTGATCATTGTACGCTTACAGTGATAATCCCAAGAGGAGTGGTAATGGCACCCCACTCCAGTACTCTTGCCTGGAAAATCCCATGGATGGAGGAGCCTGGTGGGCTGCAGTCCATGGGGTTGCTACAAGTCGGACACGACTGAGCGACTTCACTTTCACTTTTCACTTTCATGCATTGGAGGAGGAAATGGCAACCCACTCCAGAATTCTTGCCTGGACAATCCCAGAGACAGGGGAGCTTGGTGGGCTGCCATCTATGGGGTTACACAGAGTCAGACACGACTGAAGTGACTTAGCAGCAGCAGGGGCTCTGGGAAAATGGGAAGACAAGCCAGCAAAGAAGTGAAATTAATAAACTGAGAAATGTATCAAAGTGTAACTGACCTTGTTTACTCAAATAAAAAATAATCCTTACCAATCTTGAAGATCCACTCTCTGTGCAGTTTCTGTGGGTCCCTTTTATCTTGAAAGTGTTAGTTCCTCTGTCATGTCTGACTCTTTGAGACTCCATGGACTGTAGCCCCCAGGCTCTTTTGTCCATGGAATTCTCCAAGCAAAAATACTGGAGTGGGTAGCCAATCCTGTCTCCAGAGGATCTTCCCAACCAAGGGATTGAACCTGGGTCTCGTGTGTTGCAGGCAGACTCTTTGCCTTCTAAGCCACCAGGAAAGTTGACTTACATTTCTTATTTTCTAAATCACCAGACAGCAGCATTAAATTTTTGTTGATGTTGTTGCTGATTTAAGTACAATTCTGCAAAATAATGTTTGAATTAAATACATCTCCAACTCTAATACCAAGTTTTCTGAGGATTAATTAACAGTGAATTAGTTGAAGTCTGAGGAATGATGAAAGACAAGTATATATCATCAAAAATTGATCTAATGACCACAAAGACATAATAGCTAACACATATGGAACACTTAAAATGTACCAGGCACTATGCTATGTAGATATGGTAGAGAGAAATGATCTCATTTAGCTCAAAAGACATTCCAGTTTCAAATCTACAAACATTTATTTGGCCCATGTGCCAGGCAATGGATACACAAAGAGAAATTATAATTTCTGTCTTCAGTTTTCTTTTGTGTTAGATTAATTTCTTTTATGTCAGTGAAATAACATGGAGAAATCTCTGTAAGTGTGAAGATGTGTGTGCCCCAATTATCTTCATTGGGGCACACAAAGACCTTCACAATGGCTTCACACCTACCCATCTTCCTTGCTACATTGACTGTTATCTCCTCAAATTATATCCTAACCCTACTCATTTCTCCAAATAAGCCACAAGATATCACATCCTTAGGTCTTTGTACATGTTCTTACCTTTGCTTTAAATTCTCTCATCTGTCAGCTGAATTCCAAATGCCCTTCAAAACCCATTTCCCACATCAACTCTTCCATGAGGGTGTCTTTGGAAGCTCCTCACCCACCTCATCTCTAGGATCAAGAGCTGGCCAATGGTTGTGCGTGTCTTTTTCGTTTACCGTCCCAGTGTCCAGTCTCCCTTCTTTTGCTAACAGCACCCCACTTTTCACTAAGGAAGTCACTCCTCCCACTTTTCATCCATAATGCTTGGGTGGGACTGATCCCACCTCCACCTCCACCTGGGAGTGGGTGGTTGAGCTTAAAGTCCCAGTTTAGAGGCTGGACAGTGGCTCAGGGATGGGCACGTGACTCACCTGGACTGCAGAAGACCAGCCTCAGCACTTCTGCCAGAGCTGTTGAGAAAGAGGCTCCTTATTTCAGCTGAGGTTGTTAAATTAGCAGACAAAGCTGGGGGCCGTCTTTGGGCCATGTGAAAGGAGCCTGTCAGAGGAAAGCAAGAGAGGGAGAGAGAGAGTTCTAAACATGCAGACCCAGCTTTGAAATGTCTGAAAAATTTACCTCTAGATAGCTCAGCAATTTATTGTTAGGTAAATGAATGAATGAATCAATAAATTTTCCCTGTGCTTTAAACTCATCTGAGTTGGGTTTCAGTTATCTGTAATAGGAAGGATTCTATGAAATGGACCCTTTCTCATTGTTATATGATAGGTAGGTTGATAGATAGATGATAGAGAGATAGCAACAGATAGATGAGTAGACAGATCGTGTAAACTGTGAGGATTTTAAGGAAGGAACTTGTCTTGTCCCTCAGTGAATCTTTAATACTAGCATAGTGCTCACCAAATGAACAAAGGAATGAATTTTCTTTAATAATGACATAGAATGCTGCAGAATTTTAAATAGACATAGATAATCCCAAGGATTTTCTGAGTCATGCTTAGCGCATTTATGTCATAGTGGTGATGACTTATACAAGAATAACCCTCAAACCCTCCTGGGAGAAAGGATTCAGCTGGCCATACTATCATTCTGATACAATTCTTTTGATAAAGGACAAAAATCCCGCTTTAGAAAATTACTGTACTGTATGATATGGGCCAGAGTTAAGTATGGTAATAAAGTGTCTATGGTGCTTGCTATGTACCAGGCTCTGCTTCAGGTGCTTTGCAAGTTTTAAATCACTTGATCCTCACAATGAGTTTATAAGATAGATACAATTATTACCTCCATTTACATCTTGGAAAACAGAGGTGTAAGGAGGTTTACAACCCCAGATCTCACAGATGGCACCTGGCCAGTGCTCCCTGCAGTGAGGGATCCAGTAGAGGCTGGTAAGGGATGAGTCGAGAAAGGCACCTAGAAAATGTCTTAGCGGAAAGGAAGGAGAGGAATAAAAGAGAAGGCTTCATTTGATAGCAAGAACAATGCAGAGGTCCAGATTCTGTTTCACTTAAAAATTCAGTGCTAGCTTTTTTCAAAATAAGCAATGAGAAGTTTGTAATGAAACCTCCCCTTCAGGGTCGAGTCTCTATAGTGACTGCTTACTGTGAGCAAAGCTCTGTGTCTAGTGTTTGTATGTTGTGGTGAAGAAGATTAATTTCTCCTCAATATCTGTTATTCATTTCATCCATATTAAAAGAAATTGTGTTTTTTAGCTGTGTGTGTGGCTGGCTGGAATAAAATAAATTCCAGTTTCCTTTGCAGTTAGGATGGCCATATGGTTAAGTTCTGGCCAATGGGATGTAAGCATGTGTCACATGTAATGTGTCATGAGCAATGTTTAGGAAGTGTCCCAAAAGGAGGGAGGCAGGCATGCCTCCCTCTTGCTGGCTGTACTGTGTGCATTATATTGTGATTTATAATAAATATATATTTGGTTTTTGTTCTAGTTTCTGGCACAGAACTCCTAAAACCCTTGGAATTTTGTAAGTGATGAGAGCACTAAAAAGTCTTCTGTTATGTTAATGAGGTGATATTTAGAGGCATCTAGGCATGGGAGCATTTTATGGACCAGGATGAACCATTTGGTGCCAAGATTATCCCAAAATGCATCTTATGGGTGAGGGCCCTGGTGCCATTCTGAGTTTTAAGACATTCCTTTGGAGAAGGAAATGGCAGTCCACTTCAGGACTATTGCCTGGAGAATCCCATGGACAGAGGAGCCTGGTAGGCTACAGTCCATGGCGTCGCAAAGAGTCGGACATGACTGAGCGACTTCACTTTCACAGGCATGGGAGCCAGGGTTGGAACTTTCAGCCCCACTTCCCTGACCTCAGGGGAGAAGGGTGGGGCTAGAGGTTGGAATCAGTGTCCAGTGTTTTAATCAGTCATGCCTCTGGAATGAAGCCTTCATAAAAACCCAGAAGGACAGGGTTTGGAGAGCTTCTAGGATGGTGAACAGGTGGAGGTGCTGGGAGAGATCCTGTGACCCCAAACCCCTTCCCCATACCTTGCCCTGCACATATCTTACATAGGTTATAGCCTTTTATAATCAACTGGTCATCTAGTCAGTAAAATGTTTCCTTGAGTTCTGTGAGCAAATAATTAAGTCTAGGAAAGGGTTGTGGGAACTTCTGATTACTCACCAGTCATTCAGAAGCACTGGTGTGGATCTGATCTTGATGTGGCTGTTGGCATCTGATGTGAAGGGCAGTCCTGTGGGGTGGAGCCCTGAACCTATGATGTCTGATTCTCTCTCCTGGTGGACAGCATCAGCGTTGAGTTCAACCGTGGCCACCAGCTAGTGTCTGAGAACTGCTTTGTGCTATAGGGATCTCTCCCCTGACTGGAATTTGGTGCAGAACCTTTAGACACTCGAGCAGCTATCCATGATAGCTTTAGACACTCGAGCTGCCCATGATGTTTGGTGCCGTGTATTAGGATGGCACCATGGAACAACAGATTGGTTCCAAATAGGAAAAGGAGTTTGTCAAGGCTGTATATTGTCACCCTGTTTATTTGAATTATATGCAGAGTACATCATGAGAAACGCTGGACTGGAAGAAACACAAGCTGGAATCAAGATTGCCAGGAGAAATATCAATAACCTCAGATATGCAGATGACACCACCCTTATGGCAGAAAATGAAGATGAACTCAAAAGCCTCTTGATGAAAGTGAAAGTGGAGAGTGAAAAAGTTGGCTTAAAGCTCAACATTCAGAAAATGAAGATCATGGCATCCGGTCCCACCACTTCATGGGAAATAGATCAGGAAACAGTGGAAACAGTGTCAGACTTTATTTTTCTGGGCTCCAAAATCACTACAGATAGTGACTGCAGCCATGAAATTAAAAGTCGCTTACTCCTTGGAAGGAAAGTTATGACCAACCTAGATAGCATATTCAAAAGCAGAGACATTACTTTGCCAACAAAGGTCCATCTAGTCAAGGCTATGGTTTTCCCTTTGGTCATGTATGGATGTGAGAGTTGGACTGTGAAGAAGGCTGAGCGCCAAAGAATTGATGCTTTTGAGCTGTGGTGTTGGAGAAGACTCTTGAGAGTCCCTTGGACTGCAAGGAGATCCCACCAGTCCATTCTGAAGGAGATCAGCCCTGGGTGTTCTTTGGAAGGAATGATGCTAAAGCTGAAACTCCAGTACTTTGGCCACCTCATGCGAAGAGCTGACTCATTGGAAAAGACTCTGATGCTGGGAGGGATTGGGGGCAGGAGGAGAAGGGGACGACAAAGGATGAGATGGCTGGATGGTATCACTGACTCGATGAACGTGAGTCTGAGTGAACTCCGGGAGTTGGTGATGGACAGGGAGGCCTGGCGTGCTGCGATCAAGGGGTCGAAAAGAGTCGGACATGACTGAGCGACTGATCTGATCCGATCTGATCTGATTAGGATGGCAGTCACACATGCCCAGCTGCTTCTACTAAATTCACCAGTTATGGAAGTCACTCCTCCCCACCTTGGGGATCACAGACTCTAATGGAAGTTCTCCAAATGGAAACAAGAGGAATGGGAAATTGGCATTACATAACACAGAATATTTTTTGTTGATCTCAGTTTTACTTTGGGAAACTAAAGTTAGGTAATGTAAGTGTAATGCTAGGACTTTGGTTCAAATCGGCCTGATTCTCAAACTGGTGAGCTTCTCCGCTATCTAGACTGCACAGCTTCCTATTACTCACAGTAGTGAGCTGGTAAAGACAACAACCAGCTGGGATGAGAGGAAAGACACTGAATTGTAGTGTTTGCCAACCTCCATGGTGTAAAGATTCCCACCAGGCCCATTTCAAGCTACCAGTAGTTCAACAATGGACCTGCAAAATTCCTGAAATTCTATCTGTCCCCCTGAGCCCAGGTGAGCCGGCTCCAGAACTTCCGGTGTGTACTTAGCTGAGCCTGAGAGGAGGCGCTCCAGGCAAACTGCAGGTTGTCTCCAACTGTCCTTCTGTACATTTAGGCTGTGCAACTTTGGGTCAGTTAGGATAACAGCCATCCAGAGCAAGCAAACACCTGGGACTCCCCACCCTACCCCCAGCGATGCTGGGCATGAAGTGATTAAAGAGTAACTGCATGACCTGGGGCCCCCGAGAGACGTTAGGGGAGCTTCATAGAAAGTGACGTGGATGCCCTGTTATTTCTGATGGGTGATCCATTTTCAGAAAGATCTGGCCAACAGGATTCTCAAGGGCTCCTCTAGCTGACAAAATGCCTACAATACCATTGCTGGAGCCGGGGGAAGATAGCTCTGCAGAGAGAAGCAGGAATGGAGCACTTGGGTTCAAGAGAGAGAGAAAGCTCTGTGGTCACAAATCCACAAGCAGCATCTGGCAAGGCAAGTTGGAGGGACTCTGATGCTTCCTCCTGTAGTCAGTGGGTACAATAAGAGCCTGTAATTTGAGCAAGTGCTGGAGGAAAGCTAAGAGGCTTTAATAGGGTGTCTGTGGTGACAAGGGCAATGCAGGACACACAGTTGAGGGCTTGGACAAACCCGCCCCCAGAAAGTTCTCTTACCACATCCTTAGGAGGAAGGCTAGAAACTCTTATTGGAACCCACTGTACATCCTTGGTAGCTTGAGGATGGTGAGTTTATACCACATCTATTAATAGTTCTCCTGACAGAGTGGGTTCAGTGACGCTCAATAAATCATTTGTTAACTGCATGAATTCCCGAGCTAAAGAAGGCTGTTGGCTTTGTGGAATAAGGATGTCCGTCCTGGAGGGCCCTGTTTGAGAATGAGTGTCAAGGTTCTGCACATGAGCCAAACCAGGCCATCAGCCCCCTCCTAGAATTCTCGCTTGCCCGAGCCCGAGCCCTGTCATTACGTAAGGGGGACGTGTTGACCTAGCTCTGCTTTCTTTCGTGTCTCTCTGCTCCGAGAAAGATCTGTTCTAAGGTCCTAATGTTTTCAATCCAGCTCGCTTGTTTTGAATTTGTTTTATAACTCCCAAGGTTAAATCACAAAACGCACACTCCTCTGTGTGGATTCTCTTTTTCTGGTGGTAGCACTGTGTTTCTCCAGGGACAGAATTGTAGACATTTCACATGGAAGTATTGGCAAGTGAGGGTCTTGCCCGCTCCTTGAGTATCACTGTTATATGGTCAGGCCACCCAAGATGGCTATACCCTTGTTCTCTGTACATCCCCTGCTCCACCAGTACCTGCCTCACCTAGACCCTAATCACCCAATGGACCTTCCTACGTACTTGCTCCTGGCCCCAGCTGGTCATTGTTCTAACTCTAGATCGGAGCATATCCACTATGATAGCCTGATGGTGAGGAGTGTGCCCCTGTGCTGATTTCCCTGGTAACCGAAGAACCAACCTCAAGTCAATTCCCTCTATAACTGGTAACCTCTCCCTGCCCCCAGGAGAGAAGAATGCCACCATGCCCTGTCTGCCATCTACTGCACATAATGGGATGTTGCTCCAGGACCTTGCTTCAGACATGTAAGATCCCCATCCCCCATTAAACCACTGATGTCTCTCTTGATGACTCTGGGCTCCTCCTTTGATCTGAAGCTAGGCAAGGTCAGGCCTTGCAGACCTGTGGTGTGCAGCCCAACAAGTATGGACTCAGGTGTTTTGTTTTCAAGTTCGATGCTTCTCTGTCCTTCTGATATAGCTGAATTCACCTGTGAGCACCTCCTTGCTGTCTGCCACAAGATGTTTCCATATTACCTCTTACCTTCCCTGCCCCAGACCTGGAGCCAGCCATGTCTGCAAGATGCCCTAGTTTCTTTAAGTGGGAAATGTTATTTGGAAACAAAGAACCGAGTGTGAGGTATGCTCATTACTATTGGAATATCACTGCCTCTGGCCCCTTTTTATAGACAGAACTAGAAGAAAAATTCAATGATGAATTAATAATGCTTCCTCAATTCAAATGAAACACAGCCCCAAGCCTTAATTTCCCCATTCCATATACGCATTTTTACTTTATACTATTATACAATAAACACAATGTAATTTCAGAAATACAACCAACAAGAACACTACCAATTTTGAACCTATTAAATAAAGTTCAAGATGTCTTTGCAATTCTCTTGATTTTAAGATATATTCTATTAAGGATGTATGATCTTAGTGTTATGTTTAAAAGGTATTTGAATAATTTTTCTGTGTGACTATGTTATCTATCTAGGATATATTAATATTCACTTCTTTATTTAATGTTAAGATTTTATTCCCTGGTGGCTCAGATGGTAAAGCATCTGCCTACAATGCGGGAGACCTGGGTTCAATCCCTGAGTTGGGAAGATCTCCTGGAGAAGGAAATGGCAACCCACTCCAGTCTTCTTGCCTGGAAAATCCCATGGACGGAGGAGCCTGGTGGGCTACAGTCCATGGGGTTGCAAAGAGTAGGACAGGACTGAGCGACTTCACTTTCACTTTCAAGGTTTTATTTTATCTTTCTTTTTACTTAATTTTATGTTTGAATATGTAAAATAGTTACATCATTTAAAAGTTAAGACTAGTAAAAAAGTTCTAATCAGAGAAATCATGCTTGTACCCCTACACCCACCCCCTATAGGCAGTTATATTCATTAACTTCAGATTTATTGTTCTTGATTTGCTTTTTGCAAAAATAAGGGTATATATTTTCTTTCTCTACAAAAGAGCATAAAATGAGCCTTCTTTTGCACCTTGCTTTTTGTCACTTGACAATATATTCTGCAGATTACTTCATATTAGTTTACAGAGATCTTTCTCATCCTTTTCGATAGCTGCATAGTATTCTATTGTACAGATATACTGTAATTTATTTGTAATGCCCTATGGATGGGCATTAGAGAAGGGAATGGCAACCCACTCCAGCATTCTTGCCTGGAGAATCCCATGGACAGAGGAACCTGGCAAGATACAGTCCACGGGGTCACAAACAATCACACACGACTGAGCAACTAACACACCCACACACACATGAATGGGCAGATGGATAATTCCTAATACTTTATTACAAATAATGTCATGAATAACTTTTGTGTGTGTGAAGGTATATTTTCAGAGTAAATTTTCAGCAGTGAGACTGATGGCTTAAAGGGTTGATGCACATGTAATTTTGCTAGAAAATAGCAAATTTCCCTTCAAATGGGCTGTACCATTTTGCCTTCTCACCAGCAATGTATGAAAGTGCTTTTTCTCCCATTGTCTGGCCATTAAGGATATCATTAAAGTCTTAACTTTTTTGTCAGATAGTTAAGAAATGGTATCTCAATATAATTTTAATTTGTATTTCTCTTATTATAATTGAAATTGAGCATTATTAATATATATATAAAAGGCCATGTGTGTATCTTTTTCCAGGAACTACCTGCTCATATCTTTTATTATCTGCTGCTGCTGCTGCTGCTCAGTCGCTTCAGTCGTGTCCGACTCTGTGCGACCCCACAGACGGCAGCCCACCAGGCTCCCCCATCCCTGGGATTCTCCAGGCAAGAACACTGGAGTGGGTTGCCATTTCCTTCTTCAATGCATGAAAGTGAAAAGTGAAAGGGAAGTCGCTCAGTCGTGTCCGACCCTCAGCGACCCCATGGACTCCAGCCTTCCTGGCTCCTCCATCCATGGGATTTTCCAGGCAAGAGTACTGGAGTGGGGTGCCATTGCCTTCTCTGCTTTTACTATCTAGTAGGTTTTTAATGCATACTCTAAAAATCATCTAATTCTAGTTATAATATCGGAGTTTACAAAAGAGTTTCACAAGTTATCTTTTTGATCCTGAAAGATTTTGAAAACCTCAGATGGAATAAGGACAGAACTGTTGAATTAGAACAGTTTCAAGGTAGTCTCATTAATCTGGAAAATACAGAGTACCTGCAACTATATGCATACTATCTTGTCTGATGCTGTTAGAAACCTTGAGCAGAATATTTCATGTAGAAGATTATTAACACCGGCTGAGAGCAACTTGTCAGATGTTCATAATCATTTAATAAATATTCTCAGAAGTCCAACGTTGTCAAGTAAAGCCTAACTTGCTTCCTGCTTACAGCTGCACCTAAAAAGAGTCCTGAGGTGGAAATAGGGCCTGGCAGAATAGCAGCTACACCTCCAAAACATCACAGTTCAATGGGTTTGTTCACGTGGCTACTTTCATGATTTGCTTTTGCATTTTTGCTTTTATTTCTCTTCTTATTCAGAAAGTGACTTGAACTCTCCCCAGTATCTCCAATGATTGCTAAGTCCAGACATTTTTCTTAAGAGGTTCCCTGCCAGGAATCTTTCATTTAGCAAACCATACCACTAAAGGCAAGAGGGGTTGATTTATTGGAATTACTGCTTGGCAAAGGCTGAAGAGTCAACTCTGCCACACTCTGACCCAGGGAAAGATTTTTGGAAAATAAGGATCATTTTCTTCAGTTGGAATAAAACCACTCTGCAAGGAATCAAATTGGCCTTCTGTCAGTGTGATCTTCATAACTCGGGAGAAAGAGGCATGTGCTCTGTCCACAAACGGAGTTGGCCAAGCAAACTGGGGAAGGGTGGGAAGTGGGAAGAACCTCACTAGCTTCCCTGTTGAACTGAAAATCCCCTCAAGGAAGTAAAGTGAGAGAGGGAGCACTCATCGCTAGTCCCTAAGCTGCTCTCACTCTTGGGCAGAAAGAAAGAATATCTTGTCTCCGTTAGAACAGTCCTCTGAGACCCTGCCTGAAGTGCACACGTGGCTGAATTAGAGGAGAATGAATGACTCAGAATTTCTTGAAGGATGCAAACACTTACCCTCCAGGGCATTCTCTTGACTAAAGCTGAAGTCAGAAAAGACAAACCATAGTTACCACGTGAAGGTAAGCGCTGACCACAGGGGTAAAGTGCTTGATGCCTCAGAATTCCTACAGAACAGATTTGAAGGTGACAAGGGTAGCTGCCAGGGCTTGTAACACACACACAGAGAAGACACAGGGTGCTATAGGAGATTAAGAGGTGGATGCAGGAGAATTCATATATTTTTAAATCAACTTGATTAAGGTGTAATTTATAAACAAGAAAATATACACATTTTAAATGTACACTTTGCAGAGTTTTGACAGCCTGCACCACTACTACCAAGATATAAGACATTTCTATCATCTGCAAAGTGTCCCTTTTTGCCCCTTCCCATTCCTGGGCTCAGGTAATCACTGATGTGCATTCTGTTGCTTGAGATGAAACTGAACTTTCCTGTGAGATTCATGTAAGTGGAATCGTGCAGTATTTGCTCATTTGTGTCATGCTTCCTTAACTCAGCGTAATAGTTTGGGATTCATTCATGCTGCTGCTTATACCAGCTGTTCTTTTTTTTCATCCTTTGGGTGTCCCACTCTCTCCTTCCCATACTGCGTCCATAAGTCTATTCTCTGTGTTTGTGTCTCCATGTCTGCCCAAGAAATAGGTTCATCAGTAGCATCTTTCTAGATTCCATATGCATGTATTAATAAGCAAAATTTATCTTTCTCTTTCTGACTTGACATCACTCTGTATAATAGGCTCTGGGTTTATCTACCTCATTAGGACTGACTTTCTGTTTTATAGCTTAGTAAATATTTCACTGGATATATATACCACAATTTCTGTATCCATTCATCTGTCAGTGGACATCTAGATTGTTTCATATCCTGGCTATTGTAAAAAGTGCTAGAATGAACATTGGAGCACATGTGTCTCTTTCAGTTATGGTTTTCTCAGGGTGTATGCCCAGCAGTGGTATTGTTGGGTTATATGGTAGTTCTATTCCTAATAATGAGTGATGTTGAGTATCTTTTCATGTGTTTGTGACCATCTGTATGCTAAATTACTTTCTATTTACTTTCTTTCCCGTAAATCTTCAACTGGTGATATTGTAGAGAAGGAATTTGGGGGTAGGTAACTTCTAGTTTTGGCTATAAATATTTGTCAATAAACTGAAATTCACGTAGTATTCCAAGACAACTCTTGAACAATTTGTTTCAACTTCCTTCGTCACTGTGTAAACAGTGACCTAATCACACTCTGTAAATGGTTATTGCCAAAGTGCTACAATAATATATCTGTGGGTTAGCTGGACAGACCATGGCCTTGATGAACTGTCGCTTTGTTCCCTTTACTGTAGTAGCAGCTAGGAATATGACGTAAAGAGACTCACTAGTTCCTGGTCACAGAAGCTGGGAGATAATAGTGACTTTTTCCTTGGAGGAGCTGTTTTTCTGTTGGTGTTGCCAGGAAGTAAGCCCTTTCTTTCCAAAATGATGAAGATTCCTGAGGTAGATAATGGATCAATGTATAGATGGTTAATGGCTGAATGAAAGGATAACCAGCCAGCCAGAGAGGCTTTTATCTATCCATCCATAAGATAACTAGATGAAGGAGATATGGAAAGAGTCTGCATTGAATGGGAAGGAGTAAAAGTCAAGAGATAACCATTGATGTTAGCAGATAATAAAAGGAGAAATAGAAGCACATAGAAGAAGCTATTTACAGCAGGGGGCCACACGCCCCTGTCAATATATATGACCACAGGGACTATGAAAGGGTGAAGTTGTTGCGAGCTAGTTTAGCAGCTGGCCTTGCTGTACAGTCTCAGACGGCAGGGTGATGGGCAAGGTCCCAAGGCAAGAGAGACAAGTACCATTGCTGATCCTCTCCCCTCTGGACGCCATTCTCCTCATTGTATCCAGTTGTCTCCTGGGCAAATGGAATGGAATCTTCATTATACCCAGTATACATTTCCTATTTATTGAGATGTAATTCGTATAATATAAAACAGGCCCTTTAAATGTGTACAATTCAGAGATTTTTAGTACAGAGACCTGTGTAAACATCACCACTATCTAAATCCAGCACATTTTTAGCACCCCAAGAAGAAACCCCATATCTGTTATCAGTCACTCCCCATTCCTTCCTTCCCCAAGCCCTCAGCGACTGCTATCAACTTTTATGTTTTTAAGATTTTGTAATTCAATAGTTTTAGGATTACGTGAGTCTGAGAGAACTCCGGGAGTTGGTGATGGACAGGGAGGCCTGGTGTGCTGCGATTCATGGGGTCGCAAAGAGTCGGACACGACTGAGCGACTGAACTGAACTGAACTGAGGATTATATCAAAATTGAGAGAAATGTACAGATTTTCCATATGCTTCCTGACCCCATATGTGCGTAGTTCCGCTATTATCAGTATTGCTTACCAGAATGATCCTTTTGTTGTTATTGTTAAACAAAGGAAGAACCTGTACTGATATACGATCATCATCCAGAGTCCATAGTTTACTTTTTGGTTTACTCTTGGTATTGTGTATTCTGTGGATTTGGACAAGTGTATAATAAACATATGGGCTTCCCACATGGTGCTAGTGGTAAAGAACCTGCCTGCCAGCGCAGCAGATGTAAGAGACGTGAGTTTGATCCCTGGGTTGGGAAGAGCCCCTGGAGGAAGGCATGGCAACCCACTCCAGTGTTCTTGCCTGGAGAATCCCGTGGCCAGAGGAGCCTGGATAGGGTCACAAAGTGTCAGACACGACTGAAGCAAGTTAGCACGCACATACATAATAACGTGTATCTATCATTATAACATCATGCAGACTATTTTCACTGCCCTAAAAGTCCTCTGTTCTGCCTGTTTATCTTCTCCTCCTACAACCTCTGTCACCCCCCTCCCCAAGCTATTCTCTGTCTCTATGGATTTGCCTATTCTGAGGTTTTCATATAAATTGAGTCAAACACGTGGCCTTTTGTATCTGGCTTCTTTCACCTAGAATAAATAATACGTATTTCTTTCTTTCTTTTTTAATTAATAAATTTTATATCTTAGAGCAATTTTAGTGTACAGAAAAACTGAGCAAAGGTTCACGTGCCTACTTTCCCCACCCCTTACACAGAGCTCCCTATTGCTTTTTCTTCACCATCTCAATCTTTTTTTAGATGTACAATTCAATAGTCAGCTATATTGCCATTGTTGTGCGAGTACACTGGTTTACTTCAAAAAGAGAGGTTGAAGAGTAGTCTTCAAGTCTACTTGACACCCTCTCTGGAACTGAAAGCTCAAGACCTTGATTAAGACTCTTCTCATGGTCTTGCAGCTCCACTGAGGCTCTCTTCCCTTTGCCAGGCTTCACAAAAGGCCTGAGATGAGCTCTTGGGAGCAGTGGTGATTCTCCAAGAATGAGCACGCGCCTCCCTGACCTTGTAGCATTGATTTGTTCTCCTCCACTTTAGTAAATATTTTAAGGCATTGAATTGGATTTTAAACATCAGAGACTTATTTTTATCCTGAATAAAACTTAACTGAATTAATATTGAAAGCACTAAATGATTCAACTCTAAAAACTTGTTGAGGATGTCTTCTAAAACTATTTTAATTGTCTCCTCTGGGCACAAAGGCCACTTGCCTTAAGAGATTTGCAATGCTGATAATATTCTTGAATAGTGGAGATTTTTTGCAAACATCAAGGGTAATTTAGGTATTATGGAGGTGATGATACTACTTTTCTATGAGTATCTTTGTGAGCATAAATTAGAGAGACAGGATAAGGACATAATAAGATGCTCTCTGCATTTTTAGTTAATCTATATCTAGTAGAAAAAATATTGAATCGAAAATACTTGCTACCATTTGTTGGGTGGTTAGTATGTCTCTGGTACTATGCTAAGCACTTTTATATGTGTTTTTGTTTTTAAAACTCACAACAGTCTTATGAGTTAGCTACTACTATTTTCATTTTTTAATTGAGACATACACTATAAGTTTAAGGTATACAAAATATTGATACATGTATATTGCACTGTGATTGCCATTGTAGCATTAATTTAACACCTCGATCACATCACATAATTATCATTTCTTCTTGTGGTGGGAGCAATTGAAGTTCTAGTCTCTTAGTAAGTTAAATATTTATAATACAGTTTGGGTGTCTGTAATCACTGTACTGTATTTTAGCTCTGCAGGATGTATTTATTTACTAGTTGCAAGTATGTACCTTTAAACAACATCTCTTTGGGAAGGCAATGAAGCTAAGAAACATTAAATCACTCACTCAGGTCCCCCATTTTGCAGGTGAATTTCACTCCAGAGTCAAAGTGTTCAAGTACTCTGCTGACCTGGAAGTTGGATCAAGTAATTTCTCATCCTGATTGACTTCATGGAAATGGGCTTCATTTTCCTCATCTGTATAATGAGGACATTGGACCATATGCATGATTCCTAACCTGTGGCTGCCTTTAAAACAAGCTGCTATAGAGAATGTGGGTGACTGACAGCCTTCAGCTACTGCCCCTGTGAATCCGAGGCCACATTTATACTAGGCTGCACCCAGCCAGTGACTGAGCATGGGAGGGTCCTGGTGTTGGCCCAGTGAGGGGCTTCCTCTCATGGGCAGGTTTGGCGTAGGGCCTCTCCTTCAGCTGACCAACACTACACTTTAGTCTGAGACTCTTTCTGTCCAATCCTTCCTTTTTGATCTCCCTGTCAAGACTTGCACCATGATGTGCAGGCACTCCCTGCCTACTCCTGCCTATATTCCATTTAACCTTCATGGAAATTACTCTCAATACATCTTTTGCACATGTAATCCTGTCTTTGTCATCTGCTACTCAGGGGACCAGAACTGACAACTTCCATCTTGAGTGGGAGGGTCAGGAAAATATTTCAAAGGGTCTGGAAATTCCAAGTTCAGTAAGAGATGTCTTTAGACTATAAATCCTAGGTTTCACATTTATATGAACTACTACTTTCCAAATGAATGTAGATGGTGAATATAGTGTGGAATCATTTAAGAGTGTTACTGAATTTACAGATACTTTTGTTCATGTGTGTGTTTTCAACCAGTAAAATTTGAAAACATGATTGATAGAAAGGGTCTTTATGCTTAAAATATTGTGAGCCCCTGGGCTGGATGCCCACACAGAGCTGTCAGGTCTCACGTCCTTTGATCCACGGGGCGGTACCACATGGTGGTTAAGGAGCAGTGCTGAGAGCATGGCCTTTGTCATCAGGTGACCTGGATTTGAGTCCTTAATTTCCTTCTCATTAGTTACACAATATCAGGCAAGATGCACAATCTCTCCAGGTCTTTGTTTGCTCATCTAAAATGGAGATACTAATAGTGACGTCCGGATGGTATGGTTGTGAGGGTTATGTAAGAAACATGACTGGTAAAGTACTTTGCTTCTTAAAAGTTCATTGGAATTATTATCATTACTTGGCCTTAGTTTCATTTTGTGTATTCATCTTCATTCTACCCAATATAACCTAAAAGATATTTTATAGTGTATTTCATAATTTTTAACTCTTACTTTGTGAGAAAGGGAGACAGTAATTTCTTATCTTCCTAAACAAGCTTCCCTAGTGGCTCTGTGGTAAAGAATACGCCTGCAATGCAGGAGACTTGCAGGAGACATGGGTTCAGTCCCTGGGTCAGAAAGATCCCCTGGAGTAGGCAATGGCAACCCACTCTAGTATTCTTGCCTGGGGAATGTCATGGACAGAGGAGCCTGGTGGGCTACAGTCCACAGGGTTGCAAAGGAATCAGACATGACTGAGCAACTACATAAGAACAACAAAAATCTTCCTAAATTATTGGGTACATCGTTTCAAAGAAATTGCATCCCATGTTTAATACACTTCTATTCATTTGAGCTGAGACCTTTGTAACCAACCGAGCTTTCATTTAATCATCTGGAATAATCTTGCCCTTCGTGTTTTCCCTCCTGGGTAATTTCCCTTTCACAGCCAATTTGTCCTTAATGCTCAGACTAGAGCTGTCTCGGTAACATGAAGAACTGAGAACATCTACTATCACTGACACAACCCCATTTCAAATAGACTATGATTTCAGGCAGAGATAGGGGTGTGAGATTTGGAAATAGGGCAGTTTTTTTGAGTAATGATTACTTATTTGAGTGCTGATTTTGTAGTTGACAGCAAAAAGTCTTCGGGGGTGACTCATTAGTGGGACAGGTGCAAGAACAGCTGCTCTGATTAATGTATTAGGGATCCTCATTCTTGATTTCTGTTAGGGATGAGAGCAAAGCTTTGCTATCTACCTGATTACACAAAAAAGATTGGATTGAGGAGGGGTAACCAAGAGGAATGTTTTTAGTTGAAGGTAATAAAATACATGACTTCAGTGTTATACAAACTGGAGTTTGTTTTTCTTATATAGAATGAAGTCAGGAAACAGATGGTTGCTGGTGTTGGTTTCTCAGTTCAACCACGTCTAGGATTATCTCCCTGAGATCCTTTTGGCCTTTCCTTCATTGTCCCAACATGGTTACAGGAATTCCAATCATCATGCGCACAGTCAGGGCAAGTGGAAGGAGGAAGAAGTAAGGAGTTCCCATGGATCCCCAGCAGACCATCGGTATGAGCAAACCCTGTGTGTCTCATTGACTAGAACTGTGCATGCGGTTCTCAGTTAGCTGCAAAGGAAGCTAGGAAATGAGAATTTAGCTGGGCCCCTTGCCATCCTGGATATAACCAGGATTCTATTAAAGGGTCAGGGAAAGTAGAGGAAGTACATTGGGAAGGATACCAACACAATCTGATCTCAGAGGCAAGCCTAGGAATGTTACTGATGTTCATGTCTTGGATTCTCTTACTTTTTTCTCTGTAGAGAGAATGAGAGGAGTATTATTAAATGTTGAAGTACATCTACTGGAGATCAAAATACATCACAACAAACTTCAAAGAGGTGTCCACAATGTTCTCTCCCTGTAAGCTTACACTATACTGAGAAGTATATCTCAGTAAAGCTTAGAAGTCATCTTCTTAGTCATGAAGAATTCTTTTTTTTCTCTCTAACAAGGTCATGGTAATATGATTTACTTGAAATTACAGAATGTAGCAGAGATTCTTACGAAATTGCCTTTATTTCTCTGAAACACCATGCTATATTTAGGGTAAAGTATGTCCTGGAATCTGTTTGAGAGTTCAGTTGTAATTTGCTCAAATTAGTTATCCCCAGGTTCACAATTTAATTTTAAGTTTTAAGAAAGATACAAACGACATCAGGAGCTTAAGCAGAATATAAATAGATCTTAGAATCCTGAGGTGTGCAATATAAAATAGGCCATGCCTCAGGAGTTTCTCATGAAGATGCCTGCAACATGAACTTTTGATTCTACAAAAATTATCCATCTTCAGAACTAGGTAAAATTGTGAAAGTGGACAAGTATCTATCTGAGTCTTTTCTCATTTGTATGGTATGTAACTATCTTTGTCAGAAATGACAATCTAGGTATGTAGTTTTCATTTCATTTTTATTTTAAATCTACTTTAAAATTAATTATATGTTTGTCATGGGTAAATAAGTGTAGCTATTTGACTTGTAGCATATTTCTGTTACTTATATAATTCTCCTCTTCCCCGATATCTTGCTCTAATATCTTTAAATCATGTAGCCCTCATATTTTCCCTTTTAAAAATTTAGTGATATCTTCCAATTATGTTTTTATGGAGAACTTAAAAACCATAGAAAAGTAGAAAAGAAAACCTCACATTATTTATGACACATTTATACGCATTTGTTTGTTTCACCCTTGATGAGCTCTTATGTGATGTCCAAGATGGGATACATACACACATATATCTTGTATATATACATATATCCATCATATGTATATATATATGTATACACACACACACACATACACACACAGATATGCATGGCTGGTGTGTGCCTAGAAAAAACTAGAACCTCCCTAAATCTGGATGAATAAAATCATATTCTGACTTCAACTGATGCATATGGTGAGAGCAGTCAGTTTTCAGGCCAGTTTGATCATGGGAATGAGGTTAAAGAAGGCATACAAGGATAGGCAGCTAGAAGTATTTGGTCATTTATCACATTATGAGTAGTCCTGTGCTGTGCTGTGCTTAGTCACTCAGTGTGTTTGACTCTTTGAGACCCCATGGACTATAGGCTGTCAGGCTCCTCTGTCCATGGGGATTCTCCAGGCAAGAATACTGGAATGGGTTGCCATGCCCTTCTCCAGGGGATCTTCCCAACCCAGGGATTGAACCCAGATCTCCCACATTGCAGGCAGATTCTTTGCTACCTGAACCATCAGGGAAGCCTAAGAGTAGGCCTGGTACCTCATTAATTTGAAAGTATATGTAAATATATATTATAACCAGAGAATTTAAGTGACATAACACAGAGAGAACCAGAACTAGAATTTTGGCTTTCTAGTTCACTGGTTTCACTTCTTAATAAACTTAATAAAGAATATATACAAAAAAGCTTATAGCTAATATCATACTAGTGGTGAGAAACTCAAAGCTTTACCATTAAAATCAGGTTCAAGGCACGGATGTTCCCTCTCACCATTCCTTTTCAACATTGTACTGAAAGTTTTAGCTAATGCAATAAGAAAAGGAAACAAAATGTATAAAGATTGTGAAGGAAGAAATAAAACTCTCTTTGTTCACAGATGACATGATCATCTATGTAGAAAATTCAAAAGAATCAACAACAACAACAAAAAACCACTCCTGGAATTAATAAGTGATTATAGCAAGGTTGCAAGATATAAGGTTAGTATACAAAAATCAGTTTCTTTCCTATATACCATCAGTGAACAAGCAGAATTTGACATTAGAAACATAATAACATTTATATTAGCATCTTTAAAAGTAAAATACTTAGGCATAAATCTAAGAAAATATGTACAAAAACCATATAAGGAAAGCTATAAGATGAAAAAAAACAAAGAAGATTTCATGTTCATGGATAGCAAGACTCAATACTGTCAATATGTCAGTTTTTCCCAATTTGACATATAGACTCAATGCAATCCCAATCCCAGAAAGTGTTTTGTGGATATTGACAAACTAATTCTAAAGTTCATTTGGACAGACAAAAATGTTTCATGCAAAAGAGAAAATACTATCTTAACATTAAAGACTAAATTTGTTGTGATCCGGTGTTCAGTCTTTGGCTTTGGGTTGTTTGACCAGAGAAACCTCAGTTAAAGTCAGTGAATGGAGGATTGGGAAGTTCTTTTATTTAACATGATCGTTTCCCTCCAGGACTCTGCTGCCACTGGTTTTTAAATGTTCCCTGGGTTTTGTTTACTTTTTATTTCTCAGTCTGCTTTTCTGCAGTGGAGGCAAATATTTTCCTCCCCAATGATTGTGTTCATCTCACATGAAATTTATTCTCAGTAGGCAGCTAACAAAACCCATTCAGCAGTTCTTTGTTATTATTCATTTATTTATTTTGGATGATTTTGTTGATGTTATTTTAAAAATCCCTTGGCACTTGCTACCCCATAATGTGTTCTGTTTAAATTTAGATATTTAAAATATCTATTATTAAGAAGTGCTCATAAATAGAGGATTTACATGTCTCTCTTAAATATCAATTGTTATATATATTCTGATTATTAGATTATGTTACTGTTCAGCTCTCTCAGTAGGGAATTAAAAACTAAAATATGTATGGGATGAAGAGGTCTGTTTTGCTGTGTGGAGTGATTAGAAAGTCCAGTGGTTTGGATGTCTATGGCGGGAACGTGTGAATCAGAGCTGATGTTCAACCAGGGCACACTGGTGCCCGTTTTAAAGTACTGAAATATTAATACCTCCACCCCGGTTGTAATCAACAGGTTCCACCCCATGATCCCTATTGCCTGGCACCTTGTTTCCCCTGGACTTTCCCACATCCTGGTGGCTAAAGGGTGAAGCCTGGCACAAGTGGGGTTCCTGTTTAGCAGTACATGTGTGGTATTTGCTGTTCAATATTATGAACATCATTAACCCTTGTGAAAGGGATTATTATTTGGTTGATATTCCTAAAAGAATCCTGGAGAATTGCATGTAATAAATAATAGGGGTTAACATCTGTTGAGAACTGTTCTACAGGCTTTATACACATTAACTCATTCAAGACCCTCAACAACCCTATGTTGTGGCTCTTATTATCGCCCCATTTGGCAGATGAGTAACTGAGGCCTGGGTCACATGATGAATATGTGGTAGAGTTTGTTGTTTGAATTCAGACTCACCCCAGAACCAGTGCTCTTAAGTTTCCTCTTGGGTCTGACCTCCTGTGATTCTCCAAGCAATACACAAATGTTGGGCTTTTACCATGTGGAGCACTGTGTAATACACTGTGGGCAAAATAAAGAAAAATAAGACATAAGCAAGTCTTTTGCAGAGTTTATCATCTAGTGAATTTGGTCAAGATTCTCTTCTCCTGTCTGGACAGCACAAGTCCCACACAAATTCCTTTCTATGTCAGAGAAACTATTTAATGAACAAACGCCAGAGGAAATATTTGTTAATAAGACTCTTGTTTAACAGTGTTTATTGCAGATTTAGAAAGGTGATATTTTCATTCACTGCTTTCTAGGAGATGAGAAATATTTTTTATAATATAGAAATTTTTGCTTTTTACACTGAGATGGAAGTTATGGTAATTTTTTCATCAGTATGAATTCAGAATCATTCTAATCCATATGGATCTGAATATAAAACATTTTCACCTGTATAGTCATTGCAACACTCAGAATTTCAGGTTGAGGTACATGTCTCTGTTTTCATAAATGAGTCATATGGCATTTATATAACAAAATAAAGCATATTTAAGGTAAATATTATTGAATCCTCTAATAAATTTTCCATTGTGTCAATGCATAGGATTTAATGACAAGACAATGTCCTGCCAAAGCCAATTCCATTTTATGCTAAATTTAGTTAAATTGCCTGCAAAGTAGTTAGTGAAATATGTAATAAAAGGCATTTGTACTATTACAGGTGACAGCTTTTCTGTTATAAATTGAAGAGAGTTCATGACACTTGAGAAATGGAGACCAGTATGTCAGAATTTAAATAATCTACTCTCTTCCTTAAGGTAAGAATTCACTGTGCATGTTTAATTTTACAGTTTGTTTCCACTGGTTGGCCCTGATATACTTAGGAAAAGCTCATGTAGCCTCTTCTTATTACACCTTACTGCCCTTCAGTACAACTAACCTATATTTCCTTAAGGAAAAAAAGTATAAATAAAATAATATTTTAAATAGAAGACTTAGAAGGCAAAACAATCAGATAGTTTATATACATTCAACAACATTTGGAAGTGGTATATTATGAGCTCTGGAATCTGGTTTAAAGCTTGGATCCATACCTTGCTGCTGCTGCTGCTGCTGCTAAGTCGCTTCAGTTGTGTCCAACTCTGTGCGAACCCATAGGTGGCAGCCCACCAGGCTCCCCCGTCCCTGGGATTCTCCAGGCAAGAACACTGGAGTGGGTTGCCATTTCCTTCTCCAATGCATGAAAGTGAAAGGTGAAAGTGAAGTCACTCAGTCGTGTCCGACTCTTCATGACCCCATGGACTGCAGCCTACCAGGCTCCTCTGTCCATGGGATTTTCCAGGCAAGAGTACTGGAGTAGGGTGCCATTGCCCTCTCCGATCCATACCTTACTAACAGTTAATTAGCCACTTGGTGGCTTAGTTTTCCTGTCAAATGATGATCACAATAGTATCTATTTCACTAGTCTTAATATTAAGACTGTATATATTATAGCACTTTATATATAAATGCTTATATATATATACATATAAAGAATGAACAATTCATAGTATATAAGAAACTTTATTCACTGTAACAAATCTGTCAAGTTTTGTAAAAATGTGTTATAAACATTCATTTAAAGCTCTAAAACATGAACTTGATGTATCTACTTCTTTGCCATTTTAGGTTATTGGGTTTTAAAACGAGTTTGAGTCTTTTGCAACCTTTCCATTTATTTTGGAATTTTGAAAAACAAAAGTTGTCATTTCATTTTAGCCACTTTTTTTTTTCAGGTGTAGCAAATTATAGCAGAGATCCAAGGAAGCCTTTATTGTAATGGAAATGGAATTGTTATGTAGCTATAATGCTCCATCTTTGAAATCAGTTATTTTAAAACATTCAACTTGTTAAATCTTTAATAATGGATCACACTCTAAGTCAAATTGATGGCAGTCACATGAAAGCTGAATTACTTTTCAGTTGCAATAGTCTTAAAGAATGAGTATTTATAGTTACTAAACTACAAACTTAAAGTGATTAAAAATGTTAATCACCCAGAAATGTTAATCACCAAGAGGTGACCTCTTCCAGGGTCAAATGCAATACAATCACGTTCAGAGCAGTTAATAATACGTCAAATTGTTCAAGTTCAGAGCGTGCTGAGAAGTGAAGGAGAAGCAGTTTTCCTCAATCTATCATCTGAAAAAGGCATTTTCCTGGAAAGGTTTAGAACATAGCTTTCATCAAGGTTGTGACAGTTCATATTTTACTCCTGAAGACATGTTGAATGAATAAAACATAAGAAAATCTGAACGACAGGCTTGTCTTTAGGAAATTTTACCTGCAACAACACAAATCCTGGACCTCATCTTTCAGATGTCATTTCCTTGGTGAAGTCATCTGTAAACACTGCAAAGACAGGCCCCTCTTGCTCCTTGCAAGGTGTCTACTACCCTGTGCTTCATCAGGGTATCCTACTTCTCTATTGGTCTTCCTTCTTCTCAAGAATGTGAGGCAGGGGGACCACCCCCTCCTTCAGACCAGGAGACAGGGAGGCTGTTTAAAGACCACAGCCTTACCTGGCAGCACATGGCCTGGGCATAGGGGAAGGCTCTTAGCAAACCTGATGATGAAGGAATGAGATATATTTGTCCATTAGTTCCTCAACCAAGAGGCCCAGGGTTCTCAACCTTAATTCGATGGAGAAAACCAAATGTCTCAAGGCTTTGGAGTGGTATGATGTGGACAGAAGTTCAAGTGGCCTTAAGAGAGGTGAATTAATTACATGCTACTTTTTAGTTCCTTCTAATTAGAAAAGAGCTGCCAAGAAGAATTAAGTGCAATTTGTAACACATTTTGATTGTCCTTCCTCCTGACCATCCCTGGGAGGAAATGTGGAGATAAAGAGAGGACAAATACCTGGGCCTGGATGGCGGAAGACAACTCGCCAATGGCCTTGGGTCCCAGCAGAGGTGCACAGCGGGATCCAGGGGGCAGCTCCAGGCTCAGGCCCCAGGGCTTGGACAGGAGCAGGCACCAAGGGTAGCACAGGCTGACAAGAGCCGGGAGTGCTGAGGAGCTGGGGCCACTGAGGGTGGGGAACTGAGGGTGGGCTGGGGGTGGGCTCAGGGAGGCTGCCAAGACAAGGAAGGCACTGGGCGCACTGAGGAAGGCAGGTCTGCCTCTTATCCCACCCCAACTAGATGCGCTCTCACAACCTGGAGCAGAGGGCGGGTTCCCAAATCACCTTAGGCTTGGGGTCAGCAGGTTCTGCCTCTGGGGTCAGGGAAGTGTGAGATTAAAGGGACCTGGGCAGGGGAGAGGCTGGTGGAGAAGGCCGGTGGTGGAGAGGGTGCAGCGTCCAAGACAGAGCCCCACAGAGCTTCCGGAGTGATGGCACTGTCCATGTCCCAGCTGATCCCTGCTTAAAGAGGGCAGGGCGCTAACAATGGTTACCCGCCACTTTACAGACGGGGCAAACAAAGGGTCACAGAGAGGGTCTTGACTAAGGGTCACCTGCCGGTAGCTGGCTGACGCAGCGGGAATAAAATGCCAGATTCCAATCTCTCACTCCCCAGCTCTCCCTTACCCAGCGCCTTCTTGCCGTTCTCCCAGTCTGGCCCCACCGGCTGCAAAGTGACATTACATTCCAGAGCCTTGCCCACCGCCACCTGCCGCCGCCTCCCCGCGCCCCAGAAGAACAGGAGTGCGAGAAGAGAAGAGAGAAGAGGAAAGAGATGAGAAGGTGGCAGGTGCAAAAACGTGACACCTGGATCAGGCCGGCAGGCGCCACGGGCAGCGGCGGTGGTGAGGTCAGGAGCCAGCCGAAAGCTTCCTAAAGAAACGCCCCTTTTGCCTTGGCCAGATTGTTCTGCCCTCTCTTTTTTTGTTTTCCATGAGAGTTGGCAAAACCCCAAACGCTGTTAAATAGCCTTGACAGCACCGCCCCGCAGTTCGTTGGGAGCTAGCGTTTTTCCAAGGCCGAGATACCCTGGTGATCAGGACTGTCAGTCCCGCGCTAGGAAGCCGGGAGTGCACCCGCCGTGTCGTCGTGACTTTGCACCTGGTACTCGGAAAGGCTCAGGTGCGCCTGATCCCGAGGGGGCGTTAGGCGGCCTCGCCTTTTCTCTTGTCCCCACCCGCAAGGGTGCTGCTGGCCTCTCGGATCTCTTTCTCCCTGTTCCCCATTGTTCCAAACCCTAATTCTAAATGAAGAGTTCTCACAACAGATGGCTGGGCTTCCACAGAGGACGAGCAAGGGGCTCGGACATTCAATCATTCAACAAAGAATGTTTGAGTTCGTGCCCCGATCGAGGGGCAGGGCAGTCATAGTGGAATAGAACACTGGTCACAGCTTCGTGGGGAGACAGGCGCACGAATCAAGGTGATAGGATGGTGTTGCCAGGACAGATATGATCTGCTGGGGTCAGAACTCGGTACTTAGCCGTCAAGGACTTTATTAATAAAAGTCTTCAAGACAGAGCTGTGACTCTCCCCGGAGTTTTGGCCTCAAGGGAAACCCTTCCTGAGACTGTCGCCTGGGCTGGGACTCGCACCCGAGAGCCATACCCACCCCTATGTCCCCAGGCTTGCTTTCCAGTGGAACTTCCCTAGAAAGGGAGCTGGAGGTTCCAGGTCCCCGAAGCCGTGGCGCGCTCGGAACTCCCGATCCCGCCTTTGCCCGCGTCACCTCTGCCGCACCCACCCCGAGGGGCACCCCTCTTCGGCGTGGACCCAGCCAGGTCCTGCCCGCCGCCCGCCGGGTGTGGCCGCAGTAACCCGGTACCTCCGCCCGGCACCTCCCACCGCCGGCTTTGCCCCTCCTCTCTCGAGGTTGCGCGCCCTCCCGGCAGGTTCAATCCCCGCGGGTACCCGGAGCACCGCGCCCGTGTGCGTCCTCGCTCCCCACGCCCTAGCAGCCCAGACCCGGCCCCGGGCACCTGCGCGCCGCCGGCTCCTCTCCGAGCGGCCGCGGCCGGCGGACTGGGCATGCTCAGCTGTGGGGCGGCCGGGCGCCGCGGGAGCCGAGCGCATGCCTTCGCGGGACCGGACGCCCGCCGTCCAGGGGCGCGGCACGCAGGCAGCCGCTGTCGCCGACGCCCGGGCCAGCCTGCGCAGGACGCGGGCCAGGATGGCCTCTCTCACGGCATACGGTAACGGCGGCGATCGCGGCATTGGGCGGCCGGGACCCGGGAGCCGTCCGATCACCCCGGGAAACTTCGGGGTTCGGCTCCCGAGAGGGTCTGGGAGGGAAGGAGCGGGCGGTAGTGCGCGCTGGCTTGGGGCTGGAGGGGTGTTAGTTGGAGGCTGCCTGGAACCTGGTAAGGGGGCGTTTGTGGAGTCCGGGAAGTAAAAACGCCTAAATTTTAGGTGTTTGCGGGCTTTGGGACTCCAGAAAAATTCCTTCCTCTTCTTACCACCGAGAGGAAGGGATACGGGTGTTGAGTCTTTTTCTAACGGTGTGAAGCTAGGAGTTCGTTCCGCGTTCAGTCCTTGCTCATCTTGTCCCTGACTGACCTTGAACAAGTTATTTAAACTTTTCTGTGCTTGCATTTCTCCATCTGTAAATTAGAAATGAGAACATCTCTCTTGACAGATGCTATGGGGTTAAATTATATGCACCAAAATATGCTTTTAATACAGAAAAACTCAGCTTGGAAATAATAGTTACATGGAAATGGAAGATATTTTTCCCTTTCCAGTTTATTGTTAAATATATTTCTTAATTATTATTTTTAAGGCATTGTACAATTCTGAAGGAACATGAAATCAGTGTGAAGGTTTCAGACTGAGCTAGAAATCCTGGCCGCTGGGGAAACCAACAAGCCTCTTCATCAACATTTCTGCTTGCGTGGAAAAAGCAATTCTCTTTTGTCCTTTATCAGAGATGCTGCTGAAAATGGGTTATATGAGGCAGAAACTCAAGTAGACCTCTTCCCTTAACCTGGATTGCAATCAGTTGCTGTGATAACATTTAGTTTAGGCATTTTAAACATGGAAGTACTGAGCAGTGATTGGGGGATGTTCTGAGAGGACATTTCAGAGCCAGGGCTCCTTGGGAGGGAAATTATTGCCATTTGGCATGGAGTCTTCATTCTCTAGGCCAGTGATGTCCCCTGCTCATTTTCCCAAGGTTAAAGGGGTCAGTCTCCTTTTCTTGGGATTTAAACTGATAGGACTGAAACGACTTAGCAGCAGCAGCAAATGATCACTCAGGTGGCTCTGAGGGTTTGCAATCGATGCTTGGGAACCTAACAAATTGTGAGCAGATTACAAATTGCATACTAGTAGCCTTTTTTTTTTTTTTTTTTTTAACTCAGAGCATTTTTTGCAGAGATTTGGGTTGTTTTTGTCTCTGCTGCACATTTAGCCCATAACATTGCCATTCTTGGGTTACCATTTGGGGATAATTCAACATTATGATCAGTTTTTAGTCCTATTCATTGGTAGAAATCTATTTTTACACCTTTTCCTATCAGAGAGAGCTAACTTGTGGATTTTACATGATGTTAGATTTCACATGCTTGTCTAGTGGATGTCAGTAATAGGTTTTACGTAATAATCTGTTCCATGATTTTCTAGAAGCTTTGAAAGCTTAATTGGGCAGCCAGGTGGAGAAAATGAAGTCTAAAGTGAAACTGTTTGCAAAGCAAGTATATTTTAGTAATTAAAGGAAAAAGTGGCAGATCTTTTTTTTTTTTTTTTTTTGACAACTAAGAGTTGTATAGTTTCTCTTTAGAACCTTACAGGGAACTGAGACAGATTTAAGTAAATATATTGATTAAAATTTGTGCTATTTAAATATATTCTTTACACACTCTTCTCCCTCCCCCGAACCATACCTAAAGTGGATACTCTTGGCCTCTAAGTGCACAGGTGCACGTTGGTTTCTTTGTCTATACTGAGGTGACCCAAGACACAACAAGATAAATTAGCCCATCTGGGTTTTCAACCTGGTGAATGAGTTCAGGAAAAACAAACTGAGCACATTCAATACAATCCTCCTCCGCTGGATGCGGTTGAGTTTATTTTCTGATGAGAGTTTGGTCCAGTTCTGGAACTTTCATCTCTCTTTTTAAAAAATATCCCCTTTCAGTTCTGTTGGATTTGGGTTTAAATATCATGATGGGGGATGATCTAAGTTTCTTGTCTAGAATTTAGAGGGTTCAATTTTTACATTCAGTTGACTGATTGAATAAATGCCTTTAATCCTATCTTTAGCACAGGGACTGTCAAGAGAATGAACAGTTACAGTATAGACCGTGTGTTTTAGGTTCCTAAGAAGAGAGAGAAATTTGGCTTATGTATGCATTTCATTAGCAGCAGGCTCCAGTTAAACCTCATTAGCTTCCCAACCAAATTTGCATTTTTGATCCTATGTTGGAATCGCTTTTTCTGTAGTTTGGTGTGAATTTTTACATTCAGGCAGCCATCTAGATATGTATCTTCTAGAAACATGGAATGAAATTAGGGTAATTAATAACTGTAATATGTCCTTGAAATACATGTTCAGTGGATGATGCTGTTTAAAAAATTCTGGATTTTTAATGCCTCTCCCTTTTGTACTCACTACTGATCTTTCTTTCCCTGTCTTCTCAATGGTATGGGTTCTTGACCACCTTTAGCTTATTATGTAACCATGTGCATGAGGCCAAGGATAGTGACAAGAGAGAAATGACTGGGACTTGATTCATTCTTGGCCATCCAAAAGAAGGCCCATGGACTGTGTCCAAGCTGCATCAGGAAGGTACTTGTGGTGGGACCTGCCGGCCTGGCTTTGAGCTGTCAGCTTCCAATCTTAGGAGGCTTAATAAGGGGCCCAAGGAGCTTATAGAGCACAGTGGGAAAGATTTCAGATAAGGAAAGCCTCTCTGAGGAGATACTTGAGCAGAGGGGTGAATGAAGGAAAGGAACAAGCCATTTTAATAGGTGGGGAAAGTGCATTCCTAGCAAAGGGAACAATTAGGTGCAAAGGCCTTGGGACAGGAATGACTTTGTCATGTCCAAGGCTAGCTGGGAGGTCAGTGTGGTGAGAGCGTAGAGCCAGTAGATGAGAAGGAAAGGCAGTCAGAGCCAGTTTCGTTGTTATAGCTATTCTCCCTTCATTTTCCTGCTACTTCTTAAAGGGCTTCTTTCTTCCCTGCTTCTGTTTCTTGTTACTGTTTGCCTGGGTTCTGTCTTTGGCTTTCTAATCTCACTCTCAGCCATTCGGAAGGCGTTGATTAGACCTCTACCAAATGGGAGACAGTGGCCCTGAGTGCAGAGTTAGTCTCTTAGCAGGAAGCCTGTAAACTGGGTGACAGAGTTGTAGGTAGAAGTGTGGGGTGTGCTGAGACACAATAACAGCAGTACTTTGTGCAAATTAGTTCATTTAAATCTCACCACTACCTTTAAGAAACTAGTCCAATATTAGCCCTGTATCCACTTGAAGAAATCAGTCCCAGATAGGTTGAAGAATTTACTTTATCTCATCTAATAAATGGGGAGCCCAAATACAGGCTGGAGAGTTTGGCTGGGGAACCTGAGGCTGGGGAAGTTAGGAAGAAGAGAGAATATGCTTGTTCACGAACATGTTCACCATGTATGGATGGCTCTGTGGATTAACTCAAGGAGTTAATGGGCTTGCTGCTGCTGCTGCTGCTGCCGCTAAGTCGCTTCAGTCGTGTCCGACTCTGTGCGACCCCACAGACGGCAGCCCACCAGGCTCCACCGTCCCTGGGATTCTCCAGGCAAGAACACTGGAGTGGATTGCCATTTCCTTCTCCAAGGAAAGTGAAAAGTGAAAGTGAAGTCACTGAGTCGTGTCCAACTCTCAGCGACTCCATGGGTCGCTGCAGCCTACCAGGCTCCTCCACCCATGGGATTTTCCAGGCAAGAGTACTGGAGTGGGGTGCCATTGCCTTCTCCGAGCAAAGGCCAAAGGCAGTGGATGACCAGAAGCTCAGAACTTCTGATTGGAAGAGGGTAGGAGAGGGGCATAGTAAGAGCCAAGCCTAACTGTGTAACATGGAAATGGAGGGAAGCCAAAAAGACAAGAGCCTAGGACATACGACCCTTCCTAGCACTTTGTCTTTATTGGTGCATGCGTGTTCAGTCACCTCTGACTCTTTGCAGCCCCATGGACTGAAGCCCACCAGGGGCTCTTCTATTCATGGAATTTTCCAGGCAAGAATACTGGATTGGGTTGCCATTTCCTATTCCAGGGGATCTTCCAGATCCAGGGATCCAACTCACATCTCTTGAGTCTCTGGCGTTGGCAGGTGGATTCTTTACCACTGCGCCACCCGGGAAGCCCTTGTCTTTATCCAGTGACTCCCAGATAGGAATCACCAGCTTCGAGTTTCTTTTCTTGTTTGTACTATGCTTGTCTAACCAGCTGTCTGCTTGACTTCTTTACATGTGTTCTTCTCTGGCATTGCAAACTCATTGTGTCCAAAACAGAATTCCTCTCCTGTACCTGTATTCTATAGAATTAGTCCAGCTACTGAGCTCAAACTATGTTCCAGGCTCTAGCCTGGCTCCTAGAATACCAGAATAAATGAGATCTCACTCTTTCTCTCAGGATGGCAGCATCAGCTGGAGGAGCTAGACTCCTAAAGAGAATTATGATGTGATGTTGCAGGAGAGGGGCTGCGGGGAGTGAGGGAGAGGTTGGAAAGAGTTACCCAGAGGAGATGATGTTAAAAGACCAACTGGGAGAAGCAGGGTATTCCAGGGAGGGGCAACAGCATGAACAAGGGTAAGGGGAGCAATTCGGTGTTGGTAAAGCATGACATTCAAGACAGGAGAGGTTGGCAGGGGCCAGCATGCTGTATCTAGTACCTAGGCTGGAATCTTAGGAGTCATCTTTGAATCTTCTCTTATCAGAACACACTAACAGTGACCTTAGGCAAACAAATTTACCTCTGAGGCCTCAATTTTCTTATCTGCAAAATGGGATCTCTCTGAGGTTTAAATGCAACAGTACTTGTAAGAGCTTATGAGCAACACATAGTAAGTACTCAGTAAGCATGGCTATTACTGTCAACTGCCTCTCTCAGCCCATGTACTCTCAACCACTAAGTCCCATTGATTCTTCTTCCTTAAAGTTTTTATACTCTGGTTTTTCCTTTCCTTTCCCACTGTTCCTATCCTAGTCGAGGTCACTGCCAATTTTGACTGTAGTAGCAGCCTCCCAACTATCTCTGCCTCAGTCCAAGCCTCTTTGATCCCAGTTGCAAATCTAATCCTGTTATTCCTATGCTTAAAACTCTCCAAGGGATCCCCTCTGCCTGCAGGCCAAAGTCTGACTTCTCTAGGTTGACAAACAAGGCCATTCAGGAGCTGACCATCCTTCTTTCCTGCTGCTCTTGGTCCCAGCATCCAACTTTTTAGGGAGGGAGGTGACCAATTGCGCCTGGTTTTCTCAGGTGTCTGGACTTGGCCCATGCTCTGAAACACAGCCCCCTCCTCCTCTATGAGGTTCACTCCCCCTCACCTTTGACCTCCCCATCCTACTGTGTTCCTGTCTCAGGCAAAGGTTACTCCTCTCCCAAACAACTTTTTTTTTTTTTTTTTGTGGTGCAACAAAGACTTCTCTCTGTGGGTTGTAAAGTCCCAAAGGCCATGGACTACATCTTTTTTTTTAAGTGCCTATAATACTTTTTTTAAAAAAACTATTTACTTATTTGGCTGCACCGGGTCTTAGTTTTGGCACTTCGTTGCAGCATGCAAGATCTTCAGTTGCAGCATTGGAACACTTAGTTGCAGCATGTGAGACCTGATTCTCTGACCAGTGATCAAACCCTTGTCCTCTGCATTGGGAGTGCAGAGTTTTAGCCACTGGACCACCAGGTAAGTCCCTGGTGCCTAGCCCAGCAGCTGGCACATACTGGGTGAACAGTCCTTGCCAGTCTGTTCAACTAAAAGACTGAATGGCAATAGAAGAAGGTAGTACACACATAGACATTTTTAAGGCTTCGTTTTCCTTTTGCAAATAAGTAACAAAGCTTCTGGGCTTCCCAGGTGGCACAGTAGTAAGGAATCCACCTTCCAATGCGGGAAACACAGGTTTGATCCCTGGGTCGGGAAGATCCCCTAGAGTAGGAAATGGCAACTCTCTGCAGTATTCTTGCCTGGAGAATCCCATGGAGAGAGTTGCCTGGTGGGCTACAGTCAGTGGGATCACAAAGAGTTGGACACAACTGAGCACACACGTACACAACAGAACTTTTATC
Organism: Bos mutus; assembly: GCF_027580195.1. Lineage (NCBI taxonomy): Eukaryota > Metazoa > Chordata > Mammalia > Artiodactyla > Bovidae > Bos > Bos mutus. The sequence goes on along the minus strand of NC_091621.1, from coordinate 9,742,286 downwards.
CTTCAGAAAATAGAAATGAACAACAGAGCAGAAGCGTCCACACTACGAGGTGAAATCTGAAGTATGCTAGTAGGCTAGAAGTCATGCTTTAGCTGCGAAAAAAATCTAAGGAGCTATTTGAAGGCATCTCTTGTTCTTGTCCTCCACCAACTGGCATGCTTGTTGTTATGCAATCCAGTCATTCATGGTCAACATTGATTAGGATCCTTTTTGATTAAGAAGCTGCAGTGAAGCCTGCACAGATTAGTTTTTGACCTTCAGCCCTTCACACTTAAAAAATTTCTTTCTGGGGTAAAATTAAAATTTTATTTTGATCCTGTGAAGAAGCACTTTAATCTTTTCCTTTAAAACATGATGTTCTTTGTAATAGACATGTGGATTTTTCTATTAGAACTTAGTCCTAAACAAACTGTTTGTGGCTACCAACAAAGTTTCTAGAACAAACAATTCAACATATATTTTGTGAGTGCTCACTATGTGTGAGGTACTGTTGTGGGTTCTGGAAGTAAGAACAAAATTAAAAACCATTTTCATAAATCTTATTACATTGTAATAATGCTTCTGCTGCTGCTAAGTTGCTTCAGTCGTGTCCAACTCTGTGCGACCCCATAGACGGCAGCCCACCAGGCTCCCCCGTCCCTGGGATTCTCCAGGCAAGAACACTGGAGTGGGTTACCATTTCCTTCTCCAACGCAGGAAAGTGAAAAGTGAAAGTGAAGTCGCTCAGTTGTGTCCGACTCTTCATGACCCCATAGACTGCAGCCTACCAGGCTCCTCCGTCCATGAGATTTTCCAGGCAAAAGTACTGGAGTGGGGTGCCATTGCTTTCTCTGTGAATAATGAGGTATGGATATTTACCTTCTGGAAAAAATGACAAAGAATGTAGGCTTTTCAACACTGAATCAAAAAGGTACAAGGAGGAAACAAAAGGAAAGGAAAGGCTTTTCTCTAATTAGGATTCCTGGAAAGTCTTTTTGCCACTGTGTCTATGAGAGTGGAATCAAAGGGAAGCTGAGATAACGAATATCGGGCCCCGTGTTTAAAATGCAGGAATGGTGACTGAAGTATTTGAAAGATTGCTAGAGTCTTTGGCAAACATTTATTGTGCTTTTTATGTATTAGGCAGAGCCAGGCACTGTGGACACAGGTGAATAAGCATTGACTTTGCCCTCCAGGGGTTTGGGTCTAGCTCGGGTCCAGTGGGAGATGCAGAGGAGAGAACCATTCCTAGTACAGTAAGTCCCCTACATACGAACCTTCAAGCTGCAAACTTTCAAAGATGCAAACATGCTTTCCGTCAAGGTCAGGTGTGAGTGAAACTGCAGCCTGTCCTCCATCTCCTATTGCTGATGATCTTTCAGCTCTATCATCTCCCACCCCCTCTGCCTCCTCCAGGCAGTAACTCTTCTTGCCTGTTCACTTGGTGCCAATCTCTGTATGCCAGCTGTTGCACTGTTCAGTTCAGTTCAGTTGCTCAGTCATGTCCAACTCTTTGTGACCCTGTGGACTGCAGCACACCAGGCTTCCTTGTCCATCACCAACTCCTGGAGCTTACTCAAACTCCTGTCCATCGAGTCGGTGATGCCATCCAACCATCTCATCCTCTGTCGTCCCCTTCTCCTTTTCAATCTTTTCCAGCATCAGGGTCTTTTCCAATGAGTCAGTTCTTCACATCAGGTGGCCAAAGTATTGGAGTTTCAGCTTCAGCATCAGTCTTTCCAATGAATATTCAGGACTGATTTCCTTTAGGATGGACTGGTTGGATCTCCTTGCAGTCCAAGGTATTGTACTGTACTACTGTACTTTTCAAGGTACGGTATTGTAAGACTAAAAATGTTTTATTTGTTGTGTTTGTTTTTTATGTATTATTTGTGTGAAAAGTATTATAAACCTGTTACAGCACAGTACTATATAGGATTGTATTAGTTGGGTACCTCGGCTAACTTTGTTGGACTTAAAAACAAATGGGACTTTTGAACTCGCTCTTAGAACAGAACTCGTTTGTATGTTGGGAACTTACTGCTATTACATCTGGTCCCTGCCCTGCCTGTCTCCTGATGCTGCTGCAGCGTCACATGAAAAAGCAAAGACGAAAATGTTATAAAAACCTAGAAAGCCCTGGAGCATTATAGTACACAGCGCTCTGGTGTGTTTATTGCTGTTGTGGGGAAAGCTCTGTGGAGTGAAGCACGCTCTACACTTTGGTTAATTCATCAGCACCGTAGGGGGACTTTCCAAGGCACCAGTTCCTACTGGGGCCAGCCTGCAGCTACTCTGTGTGGTAGGCACTCAGTGTTTTTTAAATGAATGAATTTCAGTCACAATGTAAAGCAGGAATTTGAGGCTCAGGGAGGTTAGGGATGAGATACAGACTATAGCAGCAAGGAGGAAAGGGTTGGCCTTGAATATTAAACTTTTCTGTAAGCCTATAAAATACACAGCAGACATGGAGTAAATCATACCAATATTTCTAAGGAACATACATATGCACATATAGACACACATCCCACCTACATGATTGATATTTTGTTTTCTTACTAGTGGATTTTCTAGAGCCTTTTATAAACAATTTTAAGTGATTTGCAAAAAGAAAAAAAAAACATGTTAACGATGTGGCAAGCAGTTGTAGCTCACTCTCCACATAATAAATATATATTTTTAAAAGTTAAATGTTATTTCTAGTATACTACTGTAGAGTGGTAATTAAACAAATTGTGAATTTTTTGATAATGTCAATAGTTATGTGTCATTATCAGTTTGGTAATTCTTGAGTTTCATCTGTCCATATCAGCAGATTTCTAATATGTTTTTAAGGGTTTAATGAAAATATTTTCTTTTTTTTAGTATGTCTTCCCTTTCTTGTGGGTGAGATGTTCTCCCAGACTTTGTGGACTGTGGATTCCAGGGGAGGATTTTACCGGGGCTTGGAGACCCTAGACTGGTAGCACTGGCATCACCTGGGATTCTATTAGAAATGTAACTGTCAATTGTATCTCAATAGTACTGAAAAATATGCAGAATTCCAGGCCCACCCAGAGCTATAAATCAAGCTCTTCACTCTAACAAATGCCCGAGTGATTTGCAGTCTCAAATTTTCTGTATTTTCACTAAAATTTTCCTTGCTTAACCAGTTATTAAGTATGTTAAAATCTTCCCCTCTGATGATGGATTTGTCAGTTTCTCCTTGTAGCTCTATTAATTTTTTCTTCATATATTTTGAGGTTATTTTATCTTAAATAGCTCAGATGTAACCTTTTTTATATCTTTCTGAAGAATCGAACCTTTTATCGAACCTTCCTGAACCTTTTATCATTATTTATTGCCCCTCTTTATGCTTAATGATGCTTTTTGTCTTAAAACCTTTTTCATATAAAATTAACATAGTACCTCTAGCTTTATTTGATGAACGCTTGTTGTATCTTTTTATATCTTTTACATTCAACATCTCTGTGTCCTTCTGTTATAGGTGTTTCTCTTATAAATAGCACTTAGTTGATTTTTGTTTGTTTGTTTTCAAAATCCATTTCACAATATCTTAAATAGCAAATTTAGACCATTTACATGTATTGTTATTACTAGTGTATTTGAACTTAATTCTACCATTTTACTTCAGATTTTCTCTTTGTCTTATTTTTTCCTATACTTTAATTCTCATTTATTCCAAGTTGAATTTTTTTGTTAATTTCCCTCGCCCATTCTTACTCACCATCTGTCTCCAATAAAAAATTAATTAAAAAAGCACTAGGTTTGTCTTATTCTAAGCCGATATTTGAGAACAGAGGCAAAGACAGAAGGAGGACAGATTATTAATGTGAGCTGGGTTAGGTGGGCTTCTAGTGTATCTGGTGCTACATGTTTGACAGTCATTTATCTGATGAAATTCTACAGAGAATGAGATAGACATCAAATCATGGACCCTGTCTTCAGAGGCCACCTTAACAGGAATGTATGACAAAACTTAACCCAACTTTATTTGTCTCAAATTATTTTGCGTATACTCATGATCAGTATGTTCTTGTAACAAAATCAGGTTGCTTTACAGTGTTGTGTTAAATTCTGCCGTACAGCAAAATGTATCAGTTATATCTATCTATCTATTCTTTTTTATATTTTCTTCCTATTTAGGCCACCACAGAGCACTGAGCAGAGTTCCCTGTGCTATACAGTAGGTGCTCATTAATTATCTATTTTATACATAGTAGTGTGCATATGTCAATCCCAACCTCCCAGTTCATCCCACCTCCCCTTCCCCTCCTTGGTATCCATAAGTTTTTTCTTTACATCTGTGTCTCTATTTCTGCTTTGCCAATAAGTTCATCTGTACCATTTTTCTAGATTCCATGTATAAATGATATTATATATTTACTTTTCTCTTTCTGACTTCACCCTGGATGACAGTCTCTAGGTCTATCCATATCTCTGCATATGACACTATTCCATTCCTTTGAAGGACTGAGTAATATTCCATTGAATATATGTACACATCTTCTTTATCCATTCCTATGTTGAGGGACATTTAGGTAGCTTCAGTGTCCTAGGTATTGTAAATAGTGCTTCAGTGAACATTGGGATGAAAAATGGAGAAGCTCTATACAGTCAGCAAAAAGAAGACCGGGAGCTGACTATGGCTGAGATCATGAACTCCTTATTGCCAAATTCAAACTTAAATTGAAGAAAATAGGGAAAACCACTAGACCATTCAAGTATGACCTAAATCAAATCCATTACGATTATACAGTGGAAGTGACAAATAGATTCAAGGGATTAGATCTGATAGAGTGCCTAAAGAACTATGGACAGAGGTTCGTGACATTGTACAGGAGGCAGGGATCAAGACCATCCCCAAGAAATGCACAAAGGCAAAACTGAGGTCTGAGGAGGAGGTCTGAGGAGGTCTGAGGAGGCCTTACAAATAGCTGTGAAAAGAAGAGAAGCAAAGTGCAAAGGAGAAACAGAAAGATATACCCATTTGAATGCAGAATGCCAAAGAACAGCAAGGAGAGATAAGAAAGCCTTTCTCAGTGATCAGTGCAAAGAAAGAGAGGAAAACAATAGAATGGGAAAGACTAGAGATCCCTTCAAGAAAATTAGAGATACCAAGGGAACTTTTCATGCAAAGATAGGCTCAATAAAGGACAGAAATGGTTTGGACCTAACAGAAGCAGAAGATACTAAGAAGAGGTGGCAAGAATACACAGAAGAACTATACAAAAAAAGATCTTCATGACCCAGATAATCACGATAATGTGATCACTCACGTAGAGGTAGACATCCTGAAATGTGAAGTCAAGTGGGCCTTAAGAAGAAGCATCACGACGAACAAAGCTAGTGGAGGTGATGAAATTCTAGTTGAACTATTTCAAATCCTAGAAGATGATGCTGTGAAAGTGCTGCACTCAGTACGCCAGCAGATTTGGAAAACTCAGCAGTGGCCACAGGACCGGAAAAGGTCAGTTTTCCTTCCGATCCCTAAGAAAGGCAATGCCAAAGAATGCTCAAACTACTGCACAATTGCACTTATCTCACACACTACCAAAGTAATGCTCAAAAATTCTCGAAGCCAGGCTTCAACAGCATGTGAACCATGAACTTCCAGATGTTCATGGTGGATTTACAAAAGGTAGAGGAACCAGAGATCAAATTGCCAACATCCACTGGATCATCGAAAAAGCAACAGAATTTCAGAAAGACATCTACTTTTGCTTTATTTACTATGCCAAAGCCGTTGACTGTTTGTATCACAACAAACTCTGGAAAATTCTTCAAGAGATGGGAATACCAGACCATCTGACCTGCCTCCTGAGAAATTTGTATGCAGGTCAAGAAGCAACAGTTAGAACTGGATATGGAACAACAGACTGGTTCCAAATCAGAAAAGGAGTACGTCAAGGCTGTATATTTTCACCCTGCTTATTTAACTTATATGCAGAGTACATAATGAGAAATGCTGGACTGGATGAAGCACAAGCTGGAATTAAGATTGCTGGGAGAAATATCCATAATCTCAGATATGCAGATGACACCACCCTTATGGCAGAAAGCAAAGAACTAAAGAGCTTCTTGATGAAAGTGAAAGAGGAGAGTGAAAATGTTGGCTTAAAACTCAACATTCAGAAAACTAAGATCATGGCATCTGGTCCCATCACTTCATGGGAAATAGATGGGGAAACAGTGGAAACAATGACAGACTTTATTTTGGGGGGCTCCAAAATCACTGCAGATGGTGACTGCAGCCTTGAAATTCAAAGATGCTTACTCCTTGGAAGGAAAGTTGTGACCAACCTAGACAGCATATTAAAAAGCAGAGACATTACATTACCAACAAAGGTCCATCTAGTCAAAGCTATGGTTTTTCCAATAGTCATGTATGGATGTGAGAGTTGCACTATAAAGAAAGCTGAGCGCCAAAGAATTGATGCTTTTGAACTGTGGTGTTGGAGAAGACTCTTGAGAGTCCCTTGGACTGCAAGAAGATCAATCCAGTCAGTCCTAAAGGAAATCAGTCCTGAATATCCATTGGAAGGACTGATGCTGAAGCTGAAACTCCAGTACTTTGGCCACCTAATGCAAAGAACTGACTCATTTGAAAAGATCCTGATGCTGGGAAAGATTGAAGGTGGGAGGAGAAGGGGATGACAGAAGATGAGATTGTTGGATGGCATCACTGAGTCAATGGACATGAGTTTGAGTGAACTCCAGGAGTTGGTGATGGACAGGGAGGCCTGGCATGCTGCAGTCCATGGGGTTGCAAAGAGTTGGACATGACTGAGTGATAGAACTGAACTGACTTATAATTTCAAATTATGGTTTTCTCAGGGTATTGCCCAATAAACCTAGGTTTTAATTCCATCTTTGTGACTTCCCTGAAGTGTGATTCTGGGCAAGTTCTCTACTTTTGTGAGCTTCTTGATAGTAGGATAATCATACCTATCTTAAAGGAATCTTTTTGGAACACAAATGAAATAATGATGGAAATGAAGTAATGAATTTTTAGCTCAGTGCCTGACAAGGAGTATGTAGTCAATGACTACTGTTTTATGAATCCACCACCATTTCATTTTCTTAGACATTTTGTACAGAATTTGCATTTCTACATCTTGCCCTACTGTAATTTCTGTCCCTCTTTATTTTTGTAAAAAAGCTATTATATATACAGACAGGTGGTCAAGACAGATTGATAATTTAACAAATAATTATAAAATGAATACCTTGTGACCACCACCTACGTCAAGAACAGGACATTCCCAGCACTGTGGCACACACCTGCATTCCCCGTACTTTCTCACAGTTCAAGGGGTTTTCTTTCTTACCAAATGGAGTAACCATGCTGACTAATTATTTTTGTGCTAATTATTTTGATACTTTTCCTTACAGTTTTACCATCTATGTATGCATTTATAAAGAATTCAATTTAGTTTTGTTGTTGAAATTTTCATAAATAGAGTCCTACATCATTTGGGTATGATATATATGCTTCTTTCTTTAAACATTATGTTTGTGAGGTCTGTTGATAGTATTTTGTGTTGCTTTGCTTCGTTCATTTCCTTTGCTAGATGGTATTCCATTTTATAAGTACCTTTGTTCTTTTTAAATATAGTTAGTGTTAGTTGCTCAGTCATGTCCAACTCGTCATGACCCCATGGACTATAGCCTGACAGGCTCCTCTATCCAAGGGATTCTCAAGGCAAGAATACTTGAGTGGGTTGCCATGCACTTTTCTAAGGGATCCTCCCGACCCCAGGATCGAACCTAGGTCTTCTGCATTGATAGGCAGATTCCTTATTGTCTGAGCCACTAAGGAAGCCAAAAGCTAACACTAATTGTACACCTTCTGTGTATTATTTTATAAAGTAAATGCTGTTATTATTCCCATTGTACATACACGGAAACAGACCCACTGAGAGACAGTGTGCTCAAGGGGTGGAACCAGGTGTCTAATGTAGATTGAATGAATAAAGTCGCTCAGTCGTGTCCGACTCTGCGACCCCATGGACTATAGCCTACTAGGCTCCTCCATCCATGGGATTCTCCAGGCAAGAGTACTGGAGTGGGTTGCCATTTCCTTCTCCAGGGGATCTTCCTGACCCAGGGATCGAACCCAGGTCTCCAGCATTCCAGTTAAGTTGCTCAGTCGTGTCCAACTCTTTGCGACCCCGTGGACTATAGCCCACCAGGCTCCTCTGTCCATGGGATTCTCCAGGCAAGAATACTGGAGTGGGTTGCCATTTCCTTCTTCAAGCAGAGGCTTTAACCTCTGAGCCACCAGGGAAGCCCCCATGGACTGCAGCCTACCAGGCTCCTCCGCCCATGGGATTTTCCAGGCAAGAGTACTGGAGTGGGGTGCCATCACCTTCGCTAATGTAGATTACTGACTCCAAAACCCACAGAGTTCATTAACCTCATTCATAGGCTCAAGTTTTTCCGCCCCTTACTTAATTTTATTTAACTGCAGTTCGTTCCTAAAAGATTAAATGGATAGTCAAGCCCTCTCACATTTTTTGGTTTTAATTCTTATATAGGAAAACATCTTCTTTACAGAGTCACTTTGTACCAAAACTACCGTAGTTTTTTGTACTTATTATTGCTCTTTGATTCTTTTCAAAATATTGCGAAACTATGCCCTAGTTTTACCGCTCAGATTAAACTCAAATTTCAATAGTTTTTCCTGTTCAAATGTATGCGCAGCCTCTTCCCAGGCATTCATTGCTAATTCAAACATTCTGCTTCTTTGTTGATTACTAATTCTCAGTGTTCTTCTCTTTTTCATTCCTTTTCTCTTCTCACCATTCATAATCATTTCTGTGGCTACTGAATCTCTCCTGTCACCTCTCCCCACGCTTTGATGCTGTTGACCTTGTCCCTTTTCACTTCCAAAATATTTTAAGGGCAGATCATTAGTGAAGGGTTTTTAAAAATTAGGAATGACAACTTTAGAGTAGTTGTAGTTTGATATGTTTTAGGTCTGAGTGTTGTTGATTCAGCTGATTCCACAAATATATATAGAATTACTTGCTAACTATGCATTTTGTGTGGCTGATTTATTTTTGTTAACCATACCTCATCCTCGTCTACCTCCCCACCCTAGCCCAGGAAAAGTGAGATAAGCACTATTGTCATTTTCAGATGGAAAGATCAGGACTAAAGAAGTCAAGAGCTTGACCAAGTTCACAGAGTTCATGTGCAGCAAAGCTGGGGCTTCAGACCTCAGGTCTGCTGACTCCTAGCCAAATGCTCTTTCTCCTTGAACCTCTATTGAAGTTACAGTTCATAAGAAGGGGAAATGGTCATGTATTTTTTCTTTAATTTCATGCATTCCTTTATTCTTTCTTTCAAACAATGAACATATATTGAGGATTCACCTTTTCCAGGCGTAGCACTAAGGTCTGGAAATAACAAATTGAATAATGGGTGGACCTGCCCTTGACAAGCACATGGTTTGGGGTAAACCCGCTCTGTTCTTAGCTGTTGAGACTTGTTGGACACTTTGCGACCCCATGGACTATGGCCTGCCAGGCTCCTCTGTCCATGGGGATTCTCCAGGCAAGAATACTGGAGTGGGTTACCATGCCCTCCTCCAGGGAATCTTCCCAACCCAGGGATCGAATCCAGGTTTCCCTCATTGCAGGAGGATTCTTTACCATCTGTGCCACTAGGGAAGCCCTAGGGGTACCCATAATAGAGTACAATCTCGCATGCGTGATACTGTTGGAGTGTCTACTGTGCTTGAAGCCCACTAGAGAGGGGAGATGGTCTGGGAAGGTTTCTTAGAGAAGAAGTTGGTTGCATGAACTTGCTTGAATTATTTTCTCCACATTAAAAATTGTTTAGTTCCTTGTTTGTGGACCTACAGTGACCTTGATGTGGCCTCTAGGGGTTCCCATTACTTCTCTGGCCTCTGGCTCATTACCTGCTTTTGCCAATACTCTCCAATTGCTTTCAAACCACAAGCACATCCAGACACCCCTGCGGATGACTCCCATTTCCTGCTCTCTCTGCCTAGGCACCTGCGGGTCTTTCCTCCGAGAGTGTTCATCTGCAAAGCCATCTTCTCTAACAGTCTGCGTTACTGTTCTTAAAATATGACTTCGCATGTTTCTAAAAACCCTTTCTCTTTGAGTACATTTGACTAATTCTTAATTATTTCTCTCCTTCAGACCTGTAATTTTTAACATTATAGATCAGAATTTCATAATGAGTTTTCCTGGTATCACATGGCATATTAATATTTGTATATTTCCTTCAGGTCAGTTTTGCAACCATTCTTATAATAACTTTTTGTCTCTAACCTGTAATGTGTTATATTAAATAATATTTATTTTGATATTTTAAAAAAATATTTATTTGACTGTGCTGGGTCTTAGTGGCAGCATGTGGGATTTTTTAGCTGTGGCATGTAAAATCTAGTTCCCTGACCAGGGATAGAACCCAGACCCCCTGCATTGGGATCATGGAGTCCTGGCCACTGGACCACCAGGGAAATCCCTGTTTTTGATATTTTAAAGTCACTTATGCCCTGCCTTTTTCATAGACATTTTAAAGTAGTTCTGATCTCGGTTGGAGCTCTGCTCTGCCACATGCTGTTGCATGACCTCAGGAAAGGTGCTCAGCCACCTGGAGCCTCAGCTTTTCCATCAGAGACATGGGGTGACACCTGCCCTGCTCCACCTTGTGCAGGAGACAAGGTGGCTGGAAATGCTAAGATGCCATGTAAACGGGAGGTTTGGTCTCTCTGCTGCTCTGCCTGGAACGCAGTCTGCTCACGGTACTGAAGTCTGCATGGCAGCTGGCTGAATTCGAGCCTGGAAGGGAATTGAACTCACTCTCTGTCTCCATTGCCTGTCCTGCCATGATTTGGCCACCACTACCTCTTCTCAGGATGACTGAGTGGCCTCATAAAGCAGTCTTTCTGCCTCTCCTTTCACACTCCTCGTCTGTTCCCCTTGCTGCCTCAAAGTGATCTTTCTGAAATGAAAATGGAATCCTGTTCTCTTGGCAGCATCCAGATTTGTTAATGTGGTTTATAAAGACCAGCCACTGCTCATCTCTCTTTTACTGTGTTTAGCTCTTAATTCACAAAGCTGAGACTTCTGAGTTTCTAGACATGATGATAGCACTCTGCCTGGGTCTTTCCCCTCAATGCACCCCCCTTTTTCCTAGCTGGATGGTATTCATCTCTTAGGTTTTAATTCAGATGTCACTTCCTCTACAAAGCCTTACCTGATACATTCTAGTTTGGATTAGGTGTTTTTTTCACCTGGTCATACAGTCCTCTCCCAGTGCCCTCCTCCCATTTTAATAACAGAGACACCAAACTGAAATTGTCTATGTGACACTCTGGGTTGTTTGTCAGAATGTTCGAAATGCCTGGCCCCTAGCACTTCCTGCAGTGAATGAACCAATGAATGAGTACGAGTTTCCTGGACACAGATATTTGGTTTATTTACCAGCAGTCATAAATCTACTTTGTGGTTATGGTATTTATCAGAATGTAATTAACCTCCTCTTTTATTTTCTTAACAGACAAAGATATAAGCAGTGGGAGTTATAACCTTTCCTCTGCAACGACCGGCAGCTACTACAGTTGTGTCAGCCAGGTCACTATAGGTGAGCAACTGAGTCTTGTTTTAATGAAAATTATTATTACTTGTAAAGGGTTGGGGTGTGGGGCTAAGGAAGGAGTGAGTAGAAAATGTAAACGCCGTGGAATTTATTTTCAGGATCAGGGCAATTGCTTGTGGACTCAACTTGCTGGGGCGCCCTCTTGTGGATCCTTATTACTTTTGCATAGAGATGGTTGGAGCTAATGTGGTCCAGAGAGATTTAAAAAACATGGGTTTCCCTAACTCTCCATCATTTGCTTTCTCTTTCATTTGTGTATCACCTATATTATTATAAAAACTGACTTAGTGTTTTAAGATTTATTTTAAAAAGAAAATTTATATCACAATAGCAAATAGTATGTTTCCTATAATTTAATGCATAGTAGTGAAAGTTGCTCAGTTCTGTCTGATTCTTTGCAACCCCATGGACTGTAGCCCGCCAGGCTCTTCAGTCCATGGGGATTCTCCAGGCAAGAATACCAGAGTGGGTTGCTGTTCCCTTCTCCAGAGGATCTTCCTGACTCAGGGATTGAACCTGGGTCTTCCGCACTGCGGGCAGATTCTATACTGTCTGAGACACCAGGGAAGCCCTATTCCCAGGTGGCTCAGTGGTAAAGAATCTGCCTATCAGTTTAATGCATACATGTGTAAAATAACAACAAATTAGTGTTACTGAATGCTAGCTATGCTTTGGGGGATTCTGTAGCCTGGGGCGTGTGGCTCTCTGTCCCTCCCTCCCGGATGAAGGACTCCCTGCAGATACAGTAGGATCCTAGCGGAACATAACATGCTCACCTAGCAGTACTCTTTGGGGGAAGTACACCTGGGATAGAAACAATATCAGTAATAGGAAGAACTTCCTAGTTCTTTCCTTTGCAGGGTCTGCCTCTCTCATTGGGTGGGATTGGGTCACATGACCACCCTTCAGCCAATCCCTGGCAAAGGAGATAAGATCATCTTTAGACCCATCCTTGCCCAGGTGGAGGTGGGAGAGGGCTAGATCTGCCTGCCCTCAGTCACTGGGCTGTGTGTGGGTGGGATGAATTCCCAAACAAAATTTGACTCTGTGGGAGGATGGCATGGGGGATGCACCGGAATCAGGCCGTGTCCATTGCCCACACTCTGTCCAGTACAAACTCTTTAAAAATATTTATAGTAAAAATAGCAAATAATTAACAACTTTATACTCAGTACTGGAGGGAGGACATCTCTGAGTCACCTAGCAGTTTGTTTTTTTTTTTTTTTTTTTTTTAAGAGCTCTTTTTGTTTTCTTTCATCTCCTGTACTTCAAGTGTCTCATCTATGAGGGAATTTCATTTAAGAAAACAGCACACTTCTGGACTTCTATTAATGTAGTTCTTTGTAGAAGGCAAGGGCACCCCACTCCAGTACTCTTGCTTGGAAAATCCCATGGACGGAGGAGCCTGTTAGGCTGCAATCCATGGAGTCGCTAAGAGTCGGACACGACTGAGCGACTTCACTTTCACTTTTCACGTTCATGCACTGGAGAAGGAAATGGCAACCCACTCCAGTGTTCTTGCCTGGAGAATCCCAGGGACGGGGGAGCCTGGTGGGCTGCTGTCTATGGGGTCGCACAGAGTCGGACACGACTGAAGTGACTTAGCATAGCATATGTCCTGACAAAAGAATTGCCAAAAAGTCCAATCCACAGAAAAAATGACTCCTTCTGAAAAATTTCTACTTATCTGTGAGACCCTTGTAAAAACTCCTTATATTTTTAGTAAATGCCCATTTTACCATGTATGAGAGATTTAAGAATTTTAAAGTTATTTAACATCATGTTTTTTTCTCAAGACCGTCTATAATTTTGAGTGTTCCTTACATGTCTCTCTTTAGGATCTGGGGGCTAGTGAGTGAGAATGTTGACATGTAACTCAAAGGGAGCTAGGACCCCTGCTTCTATCCCACTTCCCACCTGGAAACAGGGTGATGGGTACGAGAGAGTGAGTAGGCTACCAGTGTGACATTCTTATTACTTGCCTCTTGGACACTTGGACTCCAGCTGTCCACCAGCTGTTGGACAACCAGCCACCCAATATACTTTGACCTCATTGCTGCTATTAAATTTTGGCTGGTCTGGTTCTATTCCATTATAATTATGCAGATCTTATTATAGCTCATTTGTATCAATAACGTGAATTAATATATTTGCTAATGAACTCCATTTCTGCATTAAATGATGTAGAAATTTCCTAAACTTTAAAAAAGGACTGTGAACAATATTTTTTAAAAATTAAGCATGTTATAAATAAGCTATCACTTTATGAAAGAAATGGTAAAACCTGATAATCCAGAGTTCCTTCGGACTTTTAAGTCTAATGCTTTCACAGTGTGTGATAAATATTGTACACCCTGTTCTGTATAATGACTTCCAAGGAGCTTGGAATATGGAAAGAAGAAGAGGTGCTTAATCGAGTTTCCGAATGAAACAATGAGGCAAGGGAAAACATGGTCCTGTAATTGTTCTTCTTGTAAAAGGATTCTCTGGTGTATGTAGGAGGTAATACGTTTTCACAATTTTAATAAAAACATAATGGAACATCAATTTAAATGGAGCCTCCTCGAATTTCTATGGCCCAGTACACTTGTAGGAGCTATGGGAGATCCAAGAGTATTGATCGCAAGACAAACACACTTGCATCAGAGATTTAGTCCAACAAACAGTATCGGGGGCAGCCCTGGGGTCAGTAGCATTTGCTTCAGCTTCCACTGCAGCTCTGGCTCCACTGAGGTTCTGAACATTGAAAATTAGCATTCTCTGTGATTATCTTCAGGGGCTCCATAGCCCTCACCAGAGGAGCCCCTCATCTCACTACATTCCATTTACTCACCTTTTAGGAAGATGACCAACCATGAAGAGTTCAGATAGTCCAGTTAGCATGTTCTCAAGTGTGTCAGCATTTCCCTTTCCTTGTGAATTCTGGTCCATTGAGATCCCTCTATGAAAAATTGTTTGGAAAGGAATAAGTGACCTCAGAGAAATTTGTGGGGGAAACAGATCCTGGTTCCATTTTCTAGAATCCTTCTTGTTGCCTGTGCTCTTAGCGAGGCAGGGTAGCTTTGAGGACCAGAGCACTTGTCTTCGATGAGCCTGGACTTGACTCTGTTATTTCTGTGTCGTTATTGACCTTGGGAAAGTAATAATGTCCCTTAGCCTTGGTTTCCTAATCTGTCAAATGGGAATATTAGTACGTTCCTGACAGGGTTATTGTGAGGTGGTGCTGATAGATCCTTAGTGCATTGCCAGTAAGCGTTAGACAGGATCATAACTTCTAGTAGATTTATCGTTTTGTTTTGGGATTTATCATTTTATGACAGTGAAATAGAGTGTTCATTTCTTGGCATCAGCTGTGACTTCAATGTAGTTGCTTCCCAAATTTACAGCTCTGGTCCTATGTCTCCTGATCCTCATTGCCTTTGTTTTCCAGTAAAACTCTATCTCCTCCTGTCTAAAAACACACTCAACCTTCCTCAGCCCTTGCCAGGCCAGTCCTTCTGATGGCCACTGTGAGGATGGGGAAATTCACCTTTCTGTTTGGCATAAGTCTTCTCTGACATCTTGCCGGACAAAGCCACCTGGTGGCCCCAGACTCCTTTCTTTCCATCTTATTGTTGTATATCTCACTGGACTTCTTTTCCTTTCTTGCTGCCAACACTTAGATTTGGTCCCTTAGTAATGCTTTCTTAGCTTCTACATCATAGCCTCTATGTCACCTCCTTGCCACTGGTCTAGGAAGAGTTCTGTGAACAGTGGGTACCTACTGAATGCCAGGATAAGGAGCCAAATAGAGAAACACTGGGAGGGAGTTTCAAAGATGATTAAGATACCCTCTGACCTTGCAGGATGCTCAGCTCATGAGGGAGACACATAGAAAAAAGGAACACTTGGCTGTGAAGTATGGGCAGAGACTGTCTGACACACGAAAGTGAAAGGGTTAGTCGCTCACTTGTGTCTGACTCTTTGTGACCCTGTGGACTGTAGCCCGCCAGGCTACTCTGTCCATGGGGTCTCTAGGTAAGAATACTAGAGTGGGTAGCCATTTTCTTCTCCAGGGGCTCTTCCCAACCCAGGGATCAAACCCAGATCTCCTGTATTGTAGGCAGGTTCTGTACCAACTGAGCCACCAGGGAAGCCCAGTCTGACGCATGTCTGTGTTCAAGTGGTTTCATGCATATGTGGGAGGGCTGCCCAGACACCACTGTCAGGTCTTCAGGATCCAGGCATGCCCCTCACCTTGTTGCCCCTTTAGGGCTTTCTTGGTCCCTCAATACCCTCTCCCCTATCTGGACTGTCTCCCCTCACACCTCCAGTCCCTACACCCAGCACCTTTTCCAGGGCCTCTCTTTACTTGGTTAAGTCAGCTTTGGGAAGTCAGAGGAAGCTTCCCAGAAGGAATCAGCACCAGAGGAAGCAGGGACAGTTTCTGGCTTTTGCTGCAGTCTGTTTGATTTTGCCGGTCCCCACCTCAAAAACTTACTTAGAGCTATCATTTTGCCTAATAAGTAAAACCCTCTTACCTTGGCATTTAAGACCCTCAGCTATCTTGCATCAACCTACCTTTGCATTTTTATTTTTTTCCTGACTATACTTAACACTGTATTTCTAAATTCTCTATCTTGGCTGCAGATGCAAAGGCCTGCAGAGGTCAGGCATGTAAGATAAATTAAGTGAAGCAGGCTGGGAGTAAGGCATTAAGGAGTGGTGGGGACTGTGGCAGACAGGAATTCCTTTATTCCACTTCAATAGAGTTGCTCTGTGGTTGCTTCAGCTGACAGTTGCCACATGGGAATGCAGTCCAGTATTGCTAGATCTTTAGGGGAAGATCAAGAGGTTTTTTTTTTTTTTTTTTTAATATTTATTTATTTTTGTCTCTGCTGGGTCTTCGTTGCTGCATGCAGGCTTTCTCTAGCGGTGGTTAGCAGAGCTACTGTTCCTTGCTGTGTGTGGGCTTCTCATTATAGTAGCCTTTCTTGTTGCAGAGCATGTGCTCCAGAGAATAGGCTCAGTAGTTGTGATGCATGGGCTTAGTTGCTCCGTAGCATGAGGGATCTTCTCGGACCAGGAACTGAACCTGTGTCTTCTGCATTGGCAGGCAAATTCTTTACCACTGGACCACCAGGAAAGCCCTGAAAATCAAGAGATTTTAAAAGAGATAACAGAAAGCTGGATTTTTGTTAAAACTGCTCTAGATTTTTATTGTTGTCAATTTTAATTTTGCTTCAAATTAAGAAAAATGTAGGCTAACAAAACATAGCTACAGAATAAATCTGTTCTTCTGGTTGTTCTAGACTACAACCCTTAGCTAGAAGGCCAAGTTCATGCCATCTTTTCCATGACCTAGTTCATCTACTGAGAAGGGCTTTGTCTCCCAAAATCCTAAGGAGTGTTCCTGTCCTGCTTTAGTTCTTTCCTCTCACTTTGTATTCTCGTTAGTTGTAATTTAGGAGAAAGAACGTAGGTTTTGGAGCCAGACAGACCTGGCACTTACTGGCTGCTTGGCCTAGGGAAGATTCAGTTTCCTCATCCATAAAACTGAAATAGTGGAGAAGGGAGCAACAGAGGATGAGATAGTTGGATGGCATCATTGACTTAAAGAACATGAGTTTGAGCAAACTCCTGGAGATAGTGAAGGACAGGGAAGCCTGGCGTGCTGCAGTCCATGGGCTCTCAAAGACTCATATATAACTTAGTGACTGAACAACACATCCTTGTATAATTGCTGTGAAGATTACAGTCACTTTTTGTAAAGTACCTAGAATGTAATAACAGTGAAAGTGTTAGTTGCTCAGTTGTGTCCAACTTTTGCCACTTTATGGACTGTAGCCCTCCAGGCTCCTCTGTCCATGGGATTTTCCAGGCCGGAATACTGGAGTGGGTTGCCATTCTCTTCTCCAGGGGATCTTTCCAACCCAGAAATCGAACCCAGATCTGTTGCATTGCCGGTAGATTCTTTACCATCTGAGCCACTAGGGAAACCAGAATGTAATAGACCTTCATTTATTTTTTCATTATAATCACAAGTCTTATCTCCTTTATTAGACTCTGAGCTCCTGAAGGACAAAGACTGGGCACCCAGCATACAGTATGTGCTTGATAAACATACATTGGTTACAATTCCTGCCTGCTTATTAGTAACATGAAGCCTTATCTCAAGTGGTGTTTTATTGACTCACAGCTAAGACTTCGGGGAAATACAAAAGGCAAGATGATGTGATGTTTTAATTGCTGATCCTGACCTTATGTGTCTGTCTTGCCAGGTTATGATGTTGCAGGGCCTGTTGCAATTGGGCTCACCCGCTGGAAAAATCCCTATGCACAAGGCAGACCCACCCTACCATCAGATCTGCCTCTCTTCATCTCCAAAGATGCAGGCGTCCCAGTGTATCACCGATCCCTCACTCGCAAGACGGAGCTGGCCACGCCTCTGTCTTGCCCAGCCTCACTGTCCATCACTCCAGTGCCTTCTTACAGCAGCAGCAGCCAGGAAACCCTGAGCCAGGACACAACAGGTAACGGTGGTGGCTTCCTGTTGGAGAGTCAGGACACAGTGTTTAAAGAGCCCTTCACGCATTTGCCTACTGAGGATTGCATCTGTATTTCTGCTTGTGGACCCCAACAATTCTCCCGTATTTGCTGGCCTTTAAATAGCTTGGGTGTATCAGAAGTAAGGTTAGATGTGTTCAGAAATATCTGACCTAAGCATTAGTTCTGTTTGGTATGATGTCATCTGGAAATCAACTCTAAATCAGAATTCCAGGACTTTTTGTTTGTTTAATTTCTATTCTCTACTTAGCGACAAGGCATCTATCTTGAATTAAACTCTTGTATTCAAGAAAGTTTTGAATACAATCAAGTTGGTCGTCAGTTACCATCAACATGTGATGCTCCACCAGTTTGATCTATGTCAGGGGTCTGCCCATCACTGCCAATGGCCAAATCTTGGCTGCCACTTGTTCTTTTTTCAGCCCAAGAACTAAAAATAGTTTCTGTTTTAAATGGTCAGTATCTTAGTCTGTTCATGCTGCTATGACATAAGACCACAGATCAGGTAGTTCATAAAAAAAGCAAATTTATTTTTCACAGTCTGGGGGCTGGAGGTTTGAGATCAGGATGCCAGCATAGTTGGGTGAGGACCCTTTTTTGGGTCACAGACCTCTCGTAGTGTCCTTACATGACAGAAAGGGTGAGGGATCTCTGTAGGGTCTTTTTTATAAGAATGCTAATCCCAGTCATGATGCCTTTACCTTCATGACCTAACCACCTCCCAAGGGTCCCACCTCCTAATACCATCATATTAGGCATTAGGATTTCAAATGTATACATTTTAGAGGGATATAAACATTCAGACCATACTGTGGGAAAAAATTAAAAGGATGATAATCTTTGAGACATGTGAAATTCACATTTCAGTGTTCATATATAAAGTTTTATTGGGACACAACCACTTATGTATTTGTCTCTGGTTGCTTTCAGGTGACAATGGAGAGTTGAGTAATTGTGACAGATGTTATGGCCTGCAAAGCCTAAAATATTTGCCATGTGTCTCTTTGCAAAAAATGTTGACCACTGATCTATGTGATCTTTGGGGCTCATGACTTATACAGCCAGGGCAAGAGGAATATTCACAGCATCTTACTTTGAAATTTATTGCTTCCATTATACTTTGAGTTGTGGAAAGCTTTACTTAGGCAAGAATGGCCAGTTAATTAAACATTTCTAGAGTCTTGAGTTGGAGGTTTAAAATATGCAAAATCTATCCTGCCACTATTTTTTTCCCCTATTTTTTTCCCCCTACAGATACAACACTTAGAGATAATGGTTTAGGCGGAGAAATTCAATGCGTAATTTCTGTTCTGGAGATAAATTTTTGAAGGTTGACACTCAACATTGCACAGTGATATTCAACAAATTCACAGATGCTGCCACCTAGAGATGAGACACTGATATTGCAGACTTTCCAGATGGAGAGCAGTCTCTAAACAGTGGATTGCAGACTTCACTAAATGTTCAGAGTCCCCAGCTGCTTAGAAATGAAGATGCCTAGGCTCTATCCAGGGGATGCTGTGGGCATGGCACAGAGCAAGCTTCAGTGTCTGCTTTCTGCAGACTGCTCCCTCCTGAGATTTTTATTCCTGAGTTTCCCACACACACCTTGGGGTGTCACAAATATGACACACAAGTGTCTTTGGTTAAGTGGCTGGATGATATTGCAGGATGCTGGGGGATATTTGCATACCATTAGCTCTGGAAACCTGAGCATCTTTCTGGTTGTCCTGATTGAAGGTCAATTGGAGAGTAGAGAAATCATGATCTGAAGTATGAACATTTTCCATATTTATGTTTGAAATCTCCCGCACTTTGATTTATCATGATTGAAAACTGACTCTGCCTGCTTTAAAAAGTTGAGTAAAATCCGAAGTTAAGAAAAGTGCTGGCTTTGGCCCGGGCAGCTGCGAGGTTATGGCATTTCGTGGCAAAGAGGAATGTGAAATGGCAGCTGCCAGATTAGCATTTTAACATGTTTCCCTTTGAGTTGACTTTTCATTTCCTTTTTCCATAGAGCCTCACAGTCTGATTTTTGGAGGAGGTTTCTATTTTTAACTTGTAGGTTTTCAGAAACAAATGAAAAGCCCATATTTCTCTTCAATCCTAGGAACTTTCTCTTAGCAATAAAATGTTGAATTTTTACAAGCAACTGGTTTTTAGTAATAATAATTTGTGTATTTACAAAGTAAGCCTGACAATGATACATTAAACAAGCAGGTAGTATTTTATAATAGAATATTATAGATTCTGGTGTAACTTCTGTGAGTCTCAACTATGATTATCTATAGGTTAATTATTGCATTTGTTGATTTCTTACAGCAGTTTATTGATTTTAATTGTATTTTTTTGGTGTGAAAGCTTCCAGTTTCATTTCTCTTTCTTGTTTGTTTGTTTATTTTTTTGCTGCATCTTGCAGCATGTGGGATCTTAGTTCCCCAACCAGGGATTGAATCCATACCCTCTGCATTGGAAGTACAGAGTCTTAGCCACTGGACCACCAAGGAAGTCTCTCCTTCCTGTTTTCAATAATGAAGTTAATTTATGTATACATATATACATACACACACACACACACATATAGATTTGATTCTGTTGCTAGTTTGAAGAAAACTCTGAGGTAAGATAAGTCACTTTAACTCTAGGAGAGTGCTTCCTACAGTTTTCAGACTGAATTTCCAACTCTGTTTAATGGTGCCACAGTCCATGCAGACCCCAGGGCAGATACTGGGTGTCCTCATGTTTTAACGCTCTGCTGCCATCAGCCTTCACAGCCAGCTGACTGACATGTGCATTGTCTACTCTAGAGTGTCTCTGATTCAGAGCATCCTCTCCATCCCCATTGCATTATCTCACTCCAGCTCTCACGATCTCTACTAGAGGAGCCTCCCCACTTCTTAATTCTTCTATGTCCTTGGGGTTAGCTTTTCCAAATTCATCTCTTCCCCTGTTTTCCACTCTCTCTCCCTCTCTCCATTTCCCTCCCACTTGAAAATCTCTGTTGAGAGAAAGAATGGAGAGAGAGAATATTTTTAAAAAGATAATCACTGAGAGTTTCCCAGAATTGAGAGACAGAAATATTTTGATTCAAGAAACACAGTAATGCCGAGCAGAATAAGTAAAAATAAATCCACGTATAAACATATTGTGGTGAGTCAGCAAAAGACAAAGAGAAAAATCTTAGCAATCTGAGCGGAAAAGCAGATTTACCATGAATGAGAAACAATTAAGGAGGAAGCCTTTCCAATGATGATAGAGGCCAGAAGACAGTGAATCGATATCTTCAAAGTGCTGAAAGAGGTAATGGGCAGTTCAGAATTCTGAACCCAGCTAAGTGATCATTGAAGAGGGAGGTCAGCATTAGAACATTTTTGGAGAAAGACTGGGAAGGTGTACCCAGTGCACAGCTACTGGAAGAATGGCTGTAAAGCCTATTTAATTTTTTTAAATATTTTTATTAAAAAAAATTATTTATTTGACTGTGCCAGGTCTTTAGTTGTGGGATTTTAACTTTTAGTTGCAGCATGTGGAATCTAGTTCCCTTAACAGGGATTGAACCGGGGCCCCCTGCGTTGGGAGTGCAGAATCTTAGCCCTTGGACCACCAGGGAAGTCCCCTGAAGAGCCTATTTTAGAAAAGAAGGAATTTGAGCCTAGAAGAAAAGCTAAGATGAAAGAAATAAAGAGAGGAAGAAATACATGTTTAATTTAGAAAGATCCCTCTAGAAGAATGGTTATCAAGCAGGGTTAATTTTATTTCATGGGTATTTGTCAATGTCTGGAGGTATTTTTGGTTGACGCAATGGGACAGAAGGTATTATGAACATCTACTGATGCTGAAACTGAAACTCCAATGCTTTGGCCACCTGATGTGAAGAACTGGCTCCCTTGAAAAGACCCTGATGCTGGGAAAGATTGAAGGTGGCAGGAGAAGGGGAAGACAGAGGATGAGATGGTTGGATGGCATCACTGACTCAACGGACATGAGTTTGAGCAAGCTTTGGGGGTTGGTGATGGACAGGAAAGCCTGGCGTGCTGCCATCCATGGGGTTGCAAAGAGTCGTACACGACTGAGCTACTGTACTGAATTGAATGGGTAGAGGCTAGGAATGCTGCTAACCGTCTGCAGTGTATGTGCCATGGTCCCATGTTCATCATCAATTCTTAACACTGCCTCCTTCCTTTGCATTTCTCTTCTTATATGTTGTACCTTGACCTTGCAGTGGGCCCCCACCTTTATGGCATTTCCAGGGCTGTCTTTGATAAAGTATATCCTTCACACTTTTGATTTTCCTTTTTCTATGTTTCTTTGTGTCCTTTGACTCTTCCTAAATTCTATCTCATGCTGCATATAGGTCTTTTCTTGTTCACTTATACCAATTTTTCAACCTTGGCCCTATTGACATTTCGGGTTGAGTAATTCTTTGTTATGGAGGCTGTCTTGTGCATTGTAGATGTTTAGTAGCATCTCTGGTTTCTACCTGATGGATGCCAATTGTGACAACCAAAAATATCTCCAGACAATGCCAAATGTCTTCTTGATTCTAAAATTGCCCCTAGTCGGGAAAATGAAAGTGAAAGTCGCTCAGTTGTGTCCAACTCTTTGCGATCGCATGGACTATATAGTCCATGGAATTCTCCAGGCCAAAATACTGGAGTGTGTAGCCCTTCCCTTCTCCAGGGGATCTTCCCAACCCAGGAGTAGAACCCAGGTCTCCTGCATTGCAGGTGAATTCTTTACCAACTGAGCTATGAGGGAAGCCCCTAGTCTAGAACCACTGATTTATACTAATTAAGTCCAGTGCAGTTCTCTGGACTTCTGCTTTTATCCATTCTTTTGAACTATCTTTTAACTGATATAGTTAAACCATTCACATTTAAAGTGATTTTTGATAGAGCTGGGTAAATATCTACTGCTTTGTAACTGCTTTCTATTCATTGCATTTGTTTGCTGTTTCTTCTTTCCTCTCTCGTTTTAATTGAACATTTTATATGATATTTAAAATGGAATGGACCGTATATGCGAGACAGCAAAAGAGACACAGATGTAAAGCACAGACTTATGGACTCTGTGGGAGAAGGCGAGGGTGGGATGATTTGAGAGAATAGCATTGAAACATGTATATTACCATATGTGAAATAGATCGCCAGTCCAGGTTTGATGCATGAGACAGGGTGCTCAGGGCTGGTGCACTGGGATGACCCTGAGAGATAGGATGGGGAGGGAGGTGGGGGGAGGTTCAGGATGGGGAACACATGTACACCCATGGCTGATTCATGTCAATATATGGCAAAAACCACTACAATATTGTAAAGTAATTAGCCTCTAATTAAAATAAATAAATAAAATAAAACAAAAATGGAATGGGTACCTACCCCCTTATTTCTCTGTCTTTAAAACGTTTTCCTTTTGTCAAAATGTCCCTGAAGGGGTAATTCAACTTTAATTTTATGTGATGGAATGTTTCCTAGTAAAGTTTATATGGAATGTAGTAGGTATCATGGTTAACCTGCTAATGTTGGGAAGTTGTAATAAGTGAAACCGCTTGTCCTGGCTTTCTGGAAGGTGATCTGTGGTTTTCTAGAATATTGGCTGGGTAGAAGATGTCACAGTAGAAGGGCAGGCATTTAAGTAGAGGTTGTTCAAATGAGGAACTGGTATTCCAAACAGTGGGCAGTGCATGGAGACTGATCCCAGAGCAATTACGGGTTGTGTGTCCTTATAGTCAAACTTGAGCACTGAATGCATTATATACAGAGATGCTGTTATATGGGGTCGTTGGGTTCTCTGGGGCTATTACTTTGGTGTTCAACTTTTTTTGGCATTCCATGAGTTAATTGACATCTGTGAACGGACCTAGAATCTTAACTCATGTATATGCCACTTCTCTGAGAAAAACTGAGGTTAGTTGGGGACTGCCCGCATTTTAGAACTAAGAGGATGGTTGGGAATGTTTATTTGACAAGAGAACTGGCTGAGAGAAATAAATCACCGAGCTTTCTTCAAGTTTCCTAATTTCCTCTTGTTCTCTTAAATTTGGCTGTATCGTTCTTTTCAGAATTCAAGACCATGTGCTGCCATTAACTTCTGATTCTAGCACAATCCCGTTAATACCTTCTCCAGGTGTAGTGGTTATTTAGTTTTAGAAGATTGAAAGCATCGGTGAATCAGGGAATGATTAATGGCACATGAGGACAAAGTCAATTAAATGATGCAGCTATGAAGTTTCTGGAGGATTTCTGATATATGAAACTGAAAAACCTGATTTAAAACTATTAAATCTGGTTTGCAAAGGATGATATATTTTAGAATCAAAAGGCATTAAAATGCTCCAATAAACTCAGCCATTCATCCAGTCATCTAGATTCTTGCTACCTGATGTGTGGTCCTCTAGAGATAAGAAGGCTTGAGCTGGGATTAAGCAATATAATCCAAAACGGGCACGTCTGAGGGATAGTTTGGAGGTAGCTTCAGCACATCTTGGTGATTAATAGATGTGGTATGTGACTGAGTGGATATTGTATGTGCTTCCAGATAAGTTGAACTATGTTACTGAAACTTTATTGTTTAGGCCAGTTCTCTCAAACTTTAATGTGAATACAGATTGCTTGGAGATGTTAAACTGAAGATTCTCATTCAGTAGATGGGGGTTGAGGGTGACATCCTGCTTTTCTGACAAGCTCCTGTATGACTGTTGTGGAGCTTGTAATTTAGTGTGAGATGCAGACAACAAAATCACACCCCAAAATGTATAGTATAGTATAGTATAGTGATGAGCAGGCAGGTGCTGTGAAGGAAAGGGATCTTTTTAAAGATCCTTGGAAATCTTGTTTTTATCAAAACATGCCTCTGAGTTCCCAGAACAGCACTCCATAAAGACATTTGCTTTACCACCAGTTATAAGCAGAAGGTCTGCTTATACCATGTTTTGGGAAAATGATTGACCAGTGTGGTATGTGTTCTGACTTTTTTGTATACATGGTTTTAGACACACAAAAAAAACCCAACAACCACAGTACTGCTTGAGGGTGGGGGTGGGGATTAGTTAGCTTGGTTTGGGTTTCCTGGGAAGTAGGTTCCAAGCTAGAGATGGAAATGTAAGAAGTTTATTGGGGAGAACCCTTGAGATCAATGTGTATGAGTGTATTTGTGGATGTGGGTGGTGAGGATGGGAGTGGGAACGGAGCAGGGCTGGGTAGAGCCGGGATTTGGACTGTGATGACATACACAGGCTTCAACGCATCATATAGGGTGATCTGGAGCCGGCCGGCCTTCAGAATTGTCCCCCAGTGGGGCTTTGTACCTCTCATCACTGCCTGGAGGCAACCTGCTACCGGAAAGGGGTGTGACCTTGAGACATTCTCTTGGAGGGTAAGGCCCCAAAGACAGAGAAACTCAGCTGAACGCCATCAGCACCAATACTTAGAGCAGCTGGGGGAGTGTCAGGGCTCACTACAGCCTCTGCTACATCAGCTGATTGAAATGAAGGGATTAAGAAATTATAAAGGGGGAAAGGCAAGTTGGCTGCACAGTGGATTTCTCAAGCCACTGGTATGGGTAAGTCGGCTGGGGTGGGAGGCGATGACTGTGCCACTTGTTTGTTTAACTGAGTCTGGAGTTGAAGTAGGTTAGGGTTTTTGAGATGTGGTTCATTAGAGTTCATCCAGTGGGTTTTTGGAGAGCAACTGACTTGTAAATTATTTTCAAAGTCGGGAACGCATAGAGGATCTACGCTTTGAATTCTGTGGTGGGGGAGGTGGTGATGCATGGGGCAGATTTTCTGAGCACCCAGATTCAGGCACACCTTGTAATATTTCCCTCCAACAAAGGGGCACCCTTCTGACTATTGTGTGCCTGGTTAGGAGGGTAGGAGTTTGGAAGTTTTCTACGGCGGTTTCTTTTCAGCAAAATAAGAATACAGATGGTTTATGGCTGTAACTGGAGAATGGGCGAATTCCCTTCGCTTTTCTCATCCGAGGTGGTGTCCATTTATTCAACAGCTGTTCCCTGAGTGGCAAGTACTGAGTGGGCCAAGCACTGCATTAGGACACAGGACTCCTTTCTTTTTGGAATGACGGTGGAGCAAGCTAGTGGATTAAACAGATATTAAATAATCACAAATAAGAAAATCTGATTAGTTCAGTGAAGGGGGGGGGAAAAGTACAATTAGGGATTCCACGTGGGCGATGCTGGCGGGAGATGAGCAGTCAGTGACTGGGACACGTGGGCTGGGCTCCGCGGCGGACAGGGCGGGAGGAGCTGCGGGCTCCACCGAGGCGGTGTCTGCGGCTGCCGGGACAAGCTAGAGCCCAGGCGCCCGGAGCCCGGGGAGCCGGAAAGGCGCAGGTAACGCTGAGGCGGAGCTGTAGCCCCACGGCCCGCGCGCTCGCCTGGGCTGCGCTGTGGGATCCAGGTTCCAAAAGCGGGCTCAGAACCCTCCGGAGCAAACAAAACTAAAACAAAATCAGAGGGTATAGCAAGTGGGGTTTATTTAGTTTTGAAAACAGGTAAAGACTCAAGAGTGACAGTAGATTGAGAGATCTCAAGGATGTAGTGGAACTGGTGAAGTTATAGTGAGAATGTGGGCAGCCAGGAGACTGAAGACCTCAGTCTCAGCTCAGTCACGTAGCATGGTACCCTCACCCGAAGGACTTAGCTTCTTTGACCTTTGGTTGCTTCATCTGTAAAATGATACTGGTGTGAGACTCAAATGAGATCAAAATGACAACAAGTTTGTTAATCCTAAAATGTGAGGATTTTAGGAAAGTGACTATTTCTATTAACTACTCTGGCCCACTGATTCCTTCTCTGTTTCCTTACCTGGCTCCTGTGATTTTCTGGTTTGGGCTTGGATGCGGTGCTTAGTGAGTTGTAAAATGCTGTGCCACTGCCTTGTCTTAGCTTGTGGCTTTCAGCTTGTTTTTGCAGTGTGTGTGTGTGTTGCCATTACCTAGAGCGACAAACATTTTCATACTGTGATCCACTACCTCTACTTTTCTTCTTCCTTCTCTCCCACATCTGAAAACAATGTTTCGGGTCATAACACTTACCCTCATGTGTTATGTACTCTGATATGCATTGTTTTTCCCCCAGAAGTGGGTAGTGATCCGTTAAATCGATGCCGTTGTCTACCAATGATTGCAACTTACAATTTGAATGGCATTGATCTATATAAGATAGTAGTACCTCAGATCCTCTGAAACCGTAGTAAGGTGACAGAGGTCATTTTTTTTGCTGGTGTGTGTGAGGTCTGTTGTACAAGGATTTTTGGACCGAGGTTGACTACTGGTGACTGAAACCATGAGAAAGGGGGACTGCTTGTAGTGTTAACTGTAGTCACCTTGCTGTACCTCCCCAGGATTTATTTTTTATAACTGGAAGTTGGTATCTTTTGACCATCTTTATCCATTTGCCCCACCCTCTGCCTTTGGCAACCACCAATCTGTTCTGTTTCTATAAATTCATTTTCATTCATTAAAAAAATTCTGCAGGTAAGTGAGCTCATATAGTATATTTTATCTCAATAAGTCCGTCAAGGTCCATCCATATTGCAAATGATAGGATCCTTCTTTCTAATGACTGAATAATATTCTGTTTTACATGCATACCACATCTTTATCCATTCATCTGTTGATGGACTCTTACATTGTTTCCATATCTTGGCTATTGTGAATAAAGCTGCAATGAACATGGGAGTACAGATATCTTTTGGAAGTAGTCTATTTCCCTTGGGCAAATTCCTGGAAGTAGAATAGCTGGATTGTTCAGTAATTTGATTTTTAAACTTCTGAGGACTCTCCATACTGTTCTCCGTAGAGGCTGCACCAACTTACATTCTGATCAGTGTATCTTTTTTTCCACATCCTGACCAATACTTGTTATTGCTTGTCTTTTTGGTGATGCCTCACACATGTTAGAATGGCTATCTCATTGTGGTTTTGATTTGCATTTCCCTGACTAGTAATGTTGACCATCTTCTCATGAATCTGTTGACCATTTGTATGTTGTCCTTGGGAAAATGTCTATTAAGTTCCTCTGCCTACCTTTTTAATCATATTTTTTTCTTTTGAGT
Source organism: Bos mutus (assembly GCF_027580195.1). NCBI lineage: Eukaryota > Metazoa > Chordata > Mammalia > Artiodactyla > Bovidae > Bos > Bos mutus. Next base: position 9,714,049 of record NC_091621.1, on the reverse strand, counting down.
TGTATGAGTTCTTTTAATATTTTGAATATTAATCCCTTCCTTGGATATATCATTTGCAAATATTTTTTCCCATTCAGGAGCTTTCCTTTTTATGTAATTGATGGTTTCTTTTGCTGTGCAGTAACGTTATAATTGTAATCTTTTATTTCATTGTAATCTTTTATTTATTTATTTTTTGCTTCTGATGTCAGATCCAAAAAAGTCATCCATAAGACCAATGTCGGGGAGCCCCTCTCTGTTAAAGAAGTTTATGGCTTGTATTATTCTTGAACTTTAATGTAGTATAGGCTGCTACAGAAAATGCTTTTGTGTTATTTTCCTCATTTAATTTTAGGGCCAAGATTTCAGTACTTTGTGTCTTAAACTAACATTTTGCAACCTTCCAATATAAAAAGTATAGTCAAGATTCAGGATGAAACTAGAGGTGTCACTTTAATTTGTGTAGAATACATATTATTATTTTATAATGTGATTTATTGATGGAATGAATATTGACCAGAAAGCCCAAGACTTAATAAGAGACAGGAGAACAAGAAATTAGATGATGACTCTTCTCCCTTCCCCCACCTTCAATAGTTGAGCTTTAAAAAAAAAATCTGCCTCATATCTTGAGGAAAAAATTGCTATATAGATTCAGTTGTACTAAGAAGTACTTTTATTGTTTGGCTGAAACACAAGAATAGCCAGAAAAATCTTAAGTTTTTAATATGCTCTAATCACTTATTTGCTATGCATCTTTTAAAATAGAGCAGGGATAAGATTGCCTACATCATATGTTTTTGTAAGAATTCAGAGTGAATCAACTTAAAGTCCTTAGAAGAGGGCTGCACATAATTACTACAATTTTCATGATCATAAATCCAGTTATGCACATCCTTAATTCATCCAAAATGTACTGAACACTGCCTGTGCTTGCCATTGTGGAAAATGGTGTGGATGTAAAAATGAAAAGTAGGGTCCTTGCCTCTTTGGAGCTTCCAGCAGAGAAAATAATTTCACACGTGGTTATAATTCACTAGAATATACTCATCTCATCACTTTCTTCTTCACACCCCTCATTGAGTCTCTGTCTGCCCTTTATAATAGTGGATCCTGTCCCATTGGCCTTTTCAGGGACTTTATTAGCTTCTTTGCAACTAGTGTCTACATTCACTCAAGTCCTAAATCCTATAAACTAAGACAAACCCCAATTCTCTATAACAAAAGTGAACAAACCAAAAATACCAACAAAATAAGCAAAACCCAACTCCTAACTCTAGAGTGCCCTCTAGCTACTACCCCTTCTCCACCAAACTCCAAAGACAAGCCTGCATTCATTTTCTTCTCTTTTCACCCCTTTCTTCCCTTTATTCTTCATCTGGCATCTCCACCCACCCTTGCATGGGATATATCAATCATCAGTGACCTCCTAATTGCCAAACCTAGTAAATATTTTCCCATCCTAATCCTTCTCCCTTTCAGTGGGGATTGTTCAGCTCTTGGGAGATCTCCATGGAGCCCTTCAAGCCTTGGGTTCTATTCTATGTTCTCCTTCACTAGGCCTTCTCTATATCCCTTAAATATCAATATATTTAATTGATATTTAGTAAATATAATACATTTAGTAAATTTATTTAATAAATAACAGTCTGCCCTTTCACTCCCTCTCCCCTTCCTGGTTTGTAACCTTGTTTGTTGATCTGTATTCTGTTTTGTAGGCTCAAACCTCCCACCTGACCTTTTCTGACTTTTTTAGAAATATTGATATAGATGTCTCACAGGTACCCCAACTCGGCTTAGCCACAATCCCCTGCCCCCCGCTTTTTATCCCAAATTCACCTTTTCCTTCTGTATTTTCTCTCTTGGTGAATGTACCCAATTGTCCAAGCCAAAACCCTAGAATAATCCTATACTTTTCTCTTCTGCTCCTCATGTCCCTGCAGTAAGCTGTGTTGAATCTGTCCCTGTTCACTCTCCCTATCTTGATTCAAACCTTGTCACTTTTGTCTGGATACTTCCCTCAAGCATCTCCAGACTCTCTTCTGGATACTATCAATGATAATATTCTTTCTGCCCTATTCTACTTCTTACCCAACTACTTTGATCGATCTATATCTATTCTCCTCTCTCTCAAGGACTATAGCTTTGAATATAAGTGCATGCTCAGTTGCTTCAGTGGTGTTTGACTCTTTATGACCCCTGTGGACCATAACCCTCAAGGCTCCTATGTCCATGGGATTATCCAGGCAAGAATACTGGAGTGGGTTGCCATTTCCTACTGCAGGGGATCTTCCCAATCCAGGAATTGAATCTGCGTCTCTTGTGTCTCCTGCATTGGCAGGTGCATTCTTTACCACTAGCGCAACCTTTAATATAAAGGAAAATCATATCAACACTCAAAGCTCCCCTTAAAAAGGAAAGGCCAGAAAGTACTGGAAACATTACACCATGCCTGAAAATGTCCTGAGTGAGACCCTTTGGATCAGAGGTTGGCCGTGGAAGGCCTTGTGGTGAGCTCTTCCTCCTTTAGCCTGGACTTAATCTGCCTGGAAGTGCTCTGACCCATGCTCTTCATGGAGAGACTCTGGCCCCAGTCACCTGCCCTTGGTCCTGGCTCATTCAGGAAGAGAGTAGGGCTGACATTGAACTGTACTTGGATATGAGTTGTTAGCACAGATGGTGGCCTCAGTGTGTGATGCTTGCCACGTGACTGGCGTTGGGGAGCAGATGGACGCCTTCTTTCTCACCAGCTGACACATGAATCCTCCTTAAAGGTGCAAAGTACAAGTGGAGTGAGGCGGTCTTGACCAGGCAAGGCAAGGAGTCAGGCGACAGCATTCTGTCCTCTCTGGCAAGAGCTGCTGGCTGTGTGTCCTTAGGGCCAGGTCTGGAACTTGGTTTCCCACAGGAAATGTGTTACTCTCCCCAATTTTGATTTAATAATGATAGCTGCCACTTACATGCCTCTAAATAGTTCACAATGTGTTTTAACCTTCTTTATCTCACTTGATGTTCACGCTGACCCTGTAAAGCAGTGTATTGGTATCCCAGGATTGCTGCAACAAGTAGCCACAAACTTAAATGGCATAAAACAAGAGACATTTATTCGCCCTCAATTCTGGAGGCCAGAAGTTTGAAATCAAGATGGCAGCAGGACTATCTTCCCTCTGAAAGCTCTAGGGAACAATCTTTACCTTGCTCTTCCTCTGTGTGTGTGTGTGTGTGTTGCTCCTTTCTGTCTCTTGTAAGGTGTGTGTGTGTGTGTGTGTGTGTGTGTGTGTGTGTGTGTGTTGCTCCTTTCTGTCTCTTGTAAGGACACTGTCACTGGATTCAGGGCCTATTTTACTCCAGGATGATCTCATCTCAAGATCCTTGCCTTAATTACATTGGTTAAGACCCTTATTCCAAATAAGTTCAAATTCTGAGGTCCTAGGTGGGTATATATTTTAGAGAGTACTGTTCAACCCACTATGGATAAGTATCAGTAAACTCATTTGAGGCTGTAGAAGAGCATGTTTTGCACAGATACCTTGGAGCATGGACTCAAACTCAAGTCTTTGGACGTCAAATGTCATACCTTCCTACTGGGTCATGTTAGCCCCCACTCTCTCAATATGTGGTATCTTTGTGTGGTGGGAGCATCACTTTCCATCCCATGTGTTAAGCACCACTACAGCCTTGGGAAATGCATGCATCTTTGTTAAATCGAGAACAGACCAAACTGGAGCTTTCTTACTATGGCTGAGACTGGAATTAGGGGAGAATGAGTTAATGGAGTCTGGGCTCAGTCATTTCTCCCTGCCTTTTCCATCTCTTTCCTACATCTTCAGGGCTGTCAGAAGGGGCTGGGCAAAGCATAGCTGCTCTGGTTGTGTGGTCAGTGTGGCTGAGCTGACTTGGCCAGGCGACCCCTCCAACATGCTGTTTCTTTCCTTCCCTGAACAAGAGGCACCTATACTCCACACCTGAAGCTTTTAGAGACAAAAAGGGAGGGAGGAAGCAGAGAAGCATAGGAAGAGAAGCAGGAATGTGCCTACTTAAACTTACTCTAAAAGTTTTTTGCAAGAAAGATCCCTAGGCCTTTATCAAGGCCTTTTGGCCACTTAAAGCCAAGGCCACCTTTGCAATATGCCACGTCCTCCTCCTCTTTTTCTTTCTGTCTCCTATCTGTATTTTCTCCTCACTCTATCCAAAACTTCAGTTTCTCCAGCACAGGGGTCTTCGGTGGTGTGGGAAGAAAGGCATCTGTCCAGAGGCTTTGTGTGACTTTCAGTCCCAGGCCCACATCCTGTCCTTGGGCCGATTCCTGCAGGTCCTTAGCATCAGGGTCCCTAGGACCACCTACAGGTTCACTGATTCCCTGGGAGAATTTGAAGGAGTCAGCACATAGTCCTAATCACAGCTAAGATATATTTTGATGAAAGGGTACAAAACAATACCAGCAAACAGAAAATTTAGGTGGGACAAAGTGAAAGTGAAGCTCAGTTGTGTCCGACTCTTTACAACCCCACGGACTATATAGTCCATGGAATTCTCCAGGCCAGAATACTGGAGTGGGTAGCCTTTCCCTTCTCCAGGAGATCTTCCCAACCCAGGGATTGAACCCAGGTCTCCTGCATTGCGGGCAGATTCTTTACCAGCTGAGCCACAAGGGAAGCCCAATAATTCTGGAGTGGGTAGTCTATCCTTTCTCCAGGGGGTCTTCCTGACCCAGGAATTGAGCCGGGGAATCCTGCATTGCAGGTGGATTCTTTATCCATTGAGCTATGAGACAAAGTCCGGAGGAAACCAAGCTCAAGTTTCCAAGGGTTTTTTCCCAGTGGAGTTGCGCAGGATGTAGTTAATTCCTCCAACACCAAATTGTGACAACATGCATCAAGTGTTGTCTACCAGGGAAGCTCATTAAAGACTTGGTGCCTAGGGGGTATTTGGTCACATGAGTCCCCTCTGCCTTGCATGTATCAAAATCCCAGACTCCCAGAAGGAAAGCAGGTGTTCATCATAATCCACATTGCTTAAACAAACCCAGGCACCATGAGCCATTCTTTTGGAGAATGGATAGAACTGTCCTGAAGTCCAGGTTCTCAGATGCCAGCCAAGGGCCAACAAGCATTTCTAAAGAAACGGTCTCAGGCCTGCAACATTAATTCTTTCCTGCACAATCCAAGTCTTCTCTTTCGGGTTCTAAATTTTCAGCTGCCGACAGTTTCTCCTCCCTGTCTTTAATGTGGACCTTCTTTCTCAGCATCCCAGGCTTCCTTTCCAGGGCTCACAGTGGAAGAAGAAAGGGTCTCCCCTATTCCTCCTTGTTCTGCCTTCACTAAGTACATAGAGGCATCATCATTAATCATTAGGGGAAAAAGGGTATAACAAAAGCAGTAGAAACCTTATCAGTTCAGTTCAGTTGCTCAGTCCTGTCCGACTCTTTTCGACCCCATGAATCACAGCACTCCAGGCCTCCCTGTCCGTCACCAACTCCCGGAGTTCACCCAGACTCACGTCCATCGAGTCACTGATGCCATCCAGCCATCTCATCCTCTGTCGTCCCCTTCTCCTCCTGCCTCCAGTCCCTCGCAGCATCAGAGTCTTTTCCAATGAGCCAACTCTTTGCATGAGGTGGCCAAAGTACTGGAGTTTCAGCTTTAGCATCATTCCTTCCAAAGAAATCCCAGGGCTGATCTGCTTCAGAATTGACTGGTTGGATCTCCTTGCAGTCCAAGGGACTCTCAAGAGTCTTCTCCAACACCACAGTTCAAAAGCATCAATTCTTCGGCGCTCAGCCTTCTTCACAGTCCAACTCTCACATCCATACATGACCACAGGAAAAACCATAGCCTTGACTAGACGGACCTTTGTACAGTTCCCTTAATCATGAGCAGTTCCCATTTCTTTCTTCCCAGAAGTCATTTTATACGGTGCTGGAGGCTGTCCAGGTGCTTCTAGGTGCTGGAATGTTCAGGGCCCCATATATAACCCACCAGATTTCAGGATTGGTTGATAGGTAGGTGCAGGGGCTTGGCATGTAGAGATTAAACTGCATGGTTGATGCAGTTTCCACGAGGGCAGAGTGTTCGTAAACTGCTGAGTCACTCTTTTTCTGACCAGAGTGGTTTGGAGAATGTGGCCTAAGTTGGATATTGCTCCCCTTTGTACTTTCTGCCCAGGCCTTGGGACAGCCCAACTCAGGCAAAATCCAGGCTACTGTTGCCTCATGCTGGCCCAGGTGTTGAGGGAAAAAAGGAGGCCAGAATCTCTAGTGCTGTCGACCTTCAGCCAGATTACCTTTTCCCCACTCAAAACCGTGGCTCCTTTGGAAAGGAACAATATATCAGAAATGTCAGTTATTTTAGAAAGTCCTCTACATGGAAACCTAGAGACATGAAGACTGGGAGGATGTGTTCATCTGTACCAGGTGAGAATGTGGCTGGGAAACTTCAGCTCTCTGGGGAGTTCCCAGGTACTTCAGAACTTGCTCCTTATCTCTCTCTGGTTGAGATCTTAGGTCAAAAAGTAGTTCTTGTATTGACATCCTGAACACCCACTCTGTGCCATGGCTAATGCAGTTTCCACGAGGGCAGAGAGTTCCTACTTTGTTTACTGCTGAATCCCTAGCATGAAAGCCTAGAACATGGTAAATGTCCAATGGACCCGTTGTCAAATGAATCTGTTGTTGCATTTAATCTCCAGAAACAGCTTTTTGAAGAGTAGAAATTATATTTTCTCATCTTTAAGACAAACACAGTGTTAGTGAGATGAAATAACTTGTTAAGACGTATACCATAGTATGCTGCTGCTAAGTCGCTCCAGTCGTGTCTGACTCTGTGTGACCCCATAGACGGCAGCCCACCAGGCTCCGCCATCCCTGGGATTCTCCAGGCAAGAACACTGGAGTGGGTTGCCATTTCCTCCTCCAATGCGTGAAAGTGAAAAGTGAAAGTGAAGTCGCTCAGTCCTGACTAGTAGCGACCCCATGGACTGCAGCCTACTAAGCTCCTCTGTCCATGAGATTTTCTAGGCAAGAGTACTGGAGTGGCTTGCCATTGCCTTCTCCGATACCATAGTATAGCCGTGCCCAATCTTTTTGGCACCAGAGACCAATTTTATGGAAGACAGCTCTTCCACAGACTAGGGGTGAGGGGATGATTTCAAGATGATTCAAGCGCATTATATTTATTGTGCACTTTATTTCTAATCTAATGCTGCTGCTGATCTGGTAAAAGGTACCAGCCCTTGACTTGGAGGTTGGGGACCTCTGCCACAGTAAGTGGATGAGCAGGGATTGGACCCAGCTTCACCTGGGTACAGAGAGGAAGTTCTGAACCATGCACGTCATAGGACCTCAATGTGTTTGTTGCATTGAACTGCTTTGGTTTGTTACAGCTTTGAGTTGTAAATGCCATACTTGGATGTTTTGATGTTTTTACTAGTGTGTTTCTGTAACTTTAAGTGCTACAATTTCCCCAGATTTTCAGGTTTCCCCATAGTTTGATCCCTGAGTCAGAAAGATCTGCTGGAGAAGGGCATGGCAGCCTACTCCAGTATTCTTGCCTGGAGAATCCCATGGACAGAGGAGCCTGGCAGATGACAGTGCCTGGGGTCACAAAGAGTTAGACATGACTGAGCAACTTTCACTTTCATAGTGAGTTCACATCATACTTGGATATTTCAGGGAGATGGGGAGTAGCATTAAATTTGTTAGAATAATTATGTTTTTATAAAACTTCTGAGAGACTTTGATTCCCTTAAATCTATGTAATTAACAGCTATTAAAATTGTCATGTCATGAATCTCTATGCCTGTGATAGCATCTTATGTGTGAAAAGCCATCTGTTTAGGTAGCTATTTACGAAGTGACAAATAGCTTCTCTGTTGAAATCAGGAAACAACTAAAATTCAAAGACAAAAAATCTATCCACACAGTCATTTTTAAACCTGTTATGAAACATCCCTGCTTTCTCACAGAAACACTTTTGAAATCAATTTTCTTGGATGGCATTCACTTAATTACAAAATTAGGCAGCCTTATCAATCTGACTTTTCTCATCAAGAGTGCAAGGATATCTTGAGAGGTAAGCGTTTGTGATTTTAATACAAAGGAAAGAAGCAGGTGATCTAGCTGGCTCCTGCAGTTGATCTGACCTCTTTATAAATAATGCTGAGAAATTAATAGGATATTCAGGAAGATAATAAAAATGTAACTGTTACTTTGATATTTTAATCTAACAATGAGAGTGTATAGTGTGGTCAGCCCACTGGGTGGAAAAGGATACCCAGGGATTCTATTGTTACCTTATCCCTTACCAGCTATTGGCCATGGGCAACTCCCTTAGCATCTTGGAACCTAGTTTCCCGATTTGTGATGTGAGGTTGTTAGAAATTTGCATAGAGAGTTGTGGAGGTGCTTAAATGAATATGGGAAACCTTGATATGAACTGTAAAGGGGTGTATCAATACAAATATAAAGAATCCTTATTATAGACTGGAGGGTCATCTGATCGATTACTCCCCAAATTTTTGTTTTTTGGACACAAGTACAGACACATCCTAGAATGATACTTTGACTCATGTCTAATATGACCTCTTAGCGTCCTTCTGTCAGCCGCAAATTGGCACTTGCCATAGTCCCATCTACCTCTGGAAGGATTAATTCACATGCTGCTACAGCTGGTAACCTCCGGCACCCCCGGAAGGACTTCAGGATGGAGAGCAGAAATGAGGCACTGTGTGCTGTGGGAAAACTGGCAGGACAGATCTGCAGATGGTCAGATATTCTCAGGAGCTGATTTTGTGAGCCCAATTCTTATATCTCCTCATCTCTAGAAAAACACTAAAATCCTTCATGGTGACAACTGTTTCTTGAGACTAGCAGAAGCTTCATGAGACCAGCAGAAACTTTCTAAAAGAGTATGTGCCTGACTGCCAATTCAATATCCTGTCCTTTCCCCGTATGTCTTTGGAGCAGTTTCTCAGAGCTGGGGTGCTGTCTGCAGGGCTGCAGTCCTCATATTGCCCCAAATAAAACTTGCAACTCTCACGTTGTGCATTCTTTTCAGTCAACACTACCCACCCTGTAGTGATAGGCACCATTAAGTTGCTTGAACTTAAATATGTTGCCAGGGGAAGGAAAATGCACATGCATTTTGAGAATTTTCACAAGTTGAGAATTATGTTTTATTCAGCCAAATTTCTGAGGATTTAAGCCCAGAAGGCAGCCTCTCAGATGGCTCTGAGGGACTGCTGGAAAGAGAGGAGCCAGGATATGTGAGCCAGGATATATGAGTTTTGCAACAAAAACCAGGTAGTCAGAGCATGAAAAGATTACTGTCAATTAAAGAAAATGAGCCATCTCAAGTTAATGAATTTAGTACTTTTCTATGTATGGGAAGATGCAAGAGTCTGACTTATTGAAATCATTCCTTTGATATGCACTGTATCTATCTCTAGCCAGTGTCCTGTCTTTTTCCCCATCCTGGATCCCTTCAAGGTAAACAGTTGGGGGTGGCTGCAGTGGCTGGTGGCTTGATGGCTGTTGCGTTCTTCGTCTAATAATATGGCAGGTGATATTCCTCACCCACAAATATTTAACACCAAAGCCATCTCTTGGGGAGGCTTAGACAGAAGTGTCATATTGTTATAACTTAGAACTGTTCGTTGTAGTCTATTGGTTTAACACATTCCAGGAGTATAATGAACTTAGTTAAGCATTATTTGTATTTCCATGAAGCTTTTTTTCTCAACCAAATTGTCTAAACCTTCAGAAGACAACATTTACAGACTTCAAATAATTCGACTTCAGTTCAGTTCAGTCACTCAGTCGTGTCCGACTCTTTGCGATCCCATGAATCGCAGCATGCCAGGCCTTCCTATCTATCACCAACTCCCGGAGTTTACCCAAACTCATGTCCAGTGAGTCGGTGATGCCATCCAGCCATCTCATCCTCTGTTGTCCCCTTCTCCTCCTTCCCCCAATCTCTCCCAGCATCAGAGTCTTTTCCAATGAGTCAACTCTTCGCATGAGGTGGCCAAAGTACTGGAGTTTGAGCTTCAGCATCAGTCCTTCCAATGAACACCCAGGACTGATCTCTTTAGGATGGACTGGTTGGATCTCCTTGCAGTCCAAGGAACTCTCAAGAGTCTTCTCCAACACCACAGTTCAAAAGCATCAATTCTTTGGTGCTCAGCTTTCTTCACAGTCCAACTCTCACATCCATACATGACCACTGGAAAAACCATAGCCTTACCAAATTCAGACTTAAATTGAAGAAAGTAGGGAAAACCACTAGACCATTCAGGTATGACCTAAATCAAATCCCTTATGATTATACAGTGGAAGTGAGAAATAGATATAAGGGCCTAGATCTGATAGAGTGCCTGATGAACTGTGGAATGAGGTTCATGGCATTGTACAGGAGACAGGGATCAAGACCATCCCCATGGAAAAGAAATGCAAAAAAGCAAAATGGCTGTCTGGGGAGGCCTTACAAATAGCTGTGAAAAGAAGAAAGCAAAAAGCAAAGGAGAAAAGGAAAAGTATAAGCATCTGAATGCAGAGTTCCAAAGAATAGCAAGAAGAGATAAGAAAGCCTTCCTCAATGATCAATGCAAAGAAATAGAGGAAAACAACAGAATGGGAAAGACTAGAGATCTCTTCAAAAAAATTAGAGATACCAAGGGAACATTTCATGCAAAGATGGGCTCAATAAAGGACAGAAATGGTATGGACCTAACAGAAGCAGAAGATATTAAGAAGAGGTGGCAAGAATATACAGAAGAACTGTACAAAAAAGATCTTCATGACCACACAAAGATGGTGTGATCACTCACCTAGAGCCAGACATCCTGGAATGTGAAGTCAAGTGGGCCTTAGAAAGCATCACTACGAACAAAGCTAGTGGAGGTGATGGAATTCCAGTTGAACTCTTTCAAATCCTGAAAGACGATGCTGTGAAAGTGCTGCACTGAATATGCCAGCAAATTTGGAAAACTCAGCAGTGGCCACAGGACTGGAAAAGGTCAGTTTTCATTCCAATCCCAAAGAAAGGCAATGCCAAAGAATGCTCAAACTACCACACAATTGCACTCATCTCACACGCTAGTAAAGTAATGCTCAAAATTCTCCAAGCCAGGCTTTAGCAATATGTGAACCATGAACTTTCAGATGTTCAAGCTGTTTTTAGAAAAGGCAGAGGAACCAGAGATCAAATTGCCAACATCCGCTGGATCATGGAAAAAGCAAGAGAGCTCTAGAAAAGCATCTATTTCTGCTTTATTGACTATGCCAAAGTCTTTGACTGTGTGGATCACAATAAACTGTGGAAAATTCTGAAAGAGATGGGAATTCCAGACCACCTGACCTGCCTCTTGAGAAATCTGTATGCAGGTCAGGAAGCAACAGTAAGAACTGGACATGGAACAACAGACTGGTTCCAAATAGGAAAAGGAGTATGTCAAGGCTGTGTATTATCACCCTGCTTATTTAACTTATATGCAGAGTACGTCATGAGAAACGCTGGAATGGAAGAAACACAAGCTGGAATCAAGATTGCCAGGAGAAATATCAATCACCTCAGATATGCAGATGACACCACCCTTTTGGCAGAAAATGAAGAGGAAATTAAAAGCCTCTTGATGATAGTGAAAGTGGAGAGTGAAACAGTTGGCTTAAAGCTCAACATTCAGAAAACGAAGATCATGGCATCCGGTCCCATCACTTTATGGGAAATAGATGGGGAAACAGTGGAAACAGTGTCAGACTTTAGTTTTCTGGGCTCCAAAATCACTACAGATGGTGACTGCAGCCATGAAATTAAAAGACGCTTACTCCTTGGAAGGAAAGTTATGACCAACCTAGATAGCATATTCAAAAGCAGAGACATTACCTTGCCAACAAAGGTCCGTCTTGTCAAGGCTATGGTTATTCCTGTGGTCATGTATGGATGTGAGAGTTGGACTGTGAAGAAGGCTGAGCGCCAAAGAATTGATGCTTTTGAGCTGTGGTGTTGGAGAAGACTCTTGAGAGTCCCTTGGACTGCAAGGAGATGCAACCAGTCCATTCTGAAGGAGATCAGCCTTGGGATTTCCTTGGAAGGAATGATGCTAAAGCTGAAACTCCAGTACTTTGGCCACCTCATGTGAAGAGTTGACTCATTGGAAAAGACTCTGATGCTGGGAGGGATTGGTGGCAGGAGGAGAAGGGGACGCCAGAGGATGAGATGGCTGCATGGCATCACTGACTCGATGGACGTGAGTCTGAGTGAACTCCGGGAGTTGGTGATGGACAGGGAGGCCTGGTGTGCTTTGATTCATGGGGTCATGAAGAGTTGGACATGACTGAGTGAACTGAACTGAACTGACTAGACAGACCTTTGTTGGCAAAGTACTGTCTCTGCTTTTTAATATGCTATCTAGGTTGGTCATAACTCTCCTTCCAAGGAGTAAGCATCAGAGATTGTTATATAGATAGTAATAAAAACATATGTAACTCTTAGAATTTATAAAATGTTTACCACTCTCAACGAATATAGTGATGGTTATGTAATACACTTACCCCAATTTGCTTTAGGTGCCAAGAAACTCAGAGCTCAACTTTATAGTAACTATTTTAGTCAGTGTCAGTGTTAAGAGAGCTCTCCTTAAGTTTAATTAAGTCCCATTTGTTTATTTTTGCTTTTTTTCCTTTACTTCAGGAGACAAATCCAAAAAAAATATTGCTGCAATTTATGTCAGTATTTTGCCTATGTTTTCCTTTAGGAGTATTATAGTATCCAATCTTCCATGTCCATGTTTAATTCATTTTGAGTTTACTTTTGCAGGTGGTGTGAGAATGTTCTAATATCATTGTTTTACATGTAGCTGTCCAGTGTTCCCAGCACCATTTACTGAAGAGACTGTCTCCATTGTGTATTCTTACCTACATTGTTGTAGGTTAATTGACCAGAAGTGATTGGGTGTGTGTGTGTGTGTATGTGTATATATATATGTATGTATATGTATATGTGTGTGTGTATATATACACACACACATAATGGAATACTACTTAGTCATAAAAAAGAATGAAATTTTGCCATTTGCAGTGACATGGACAGATTTGGGAGGCATTATGCCAAATGAAGTAAATCAGAGAAAGACAAGTACTGTGTGATATCACTTATATGTAGAATCTAAAAAATACAACAGACTAGTGAATATAACAGAAAAGCAGACTCAGATACAGAAAAACAAGCTAGTGGTTACCTCTGGGGGGTAATATAGGGGTGAGGAGAGTGGGAGGTATAAACAATTGGATGTAATATACACACAGGGAGTATAGTCAATGTCTGTAATAACTGAATAGACTGTAACCTTCAAAAACTGTATTAAAAAACAAGTAATAATAGTACCCCCATGGATCATTTTAAGAATTATGTGAAATATAATAAACCATGCAGATTGCTTTTAAAAAGTTCTCCTAAGACAATTAGCATCTGAATCACCTTGAATGCAGTTCAGATGGACTCAGCCTCAACGTAGATCTAGTGATGGAGAGTTCTTGGATCCTGGTCTTAGAAACTGGCATTTTAGGTAGAATACTGGTTATTCTTAGGCACACTAAACTGAAAATTCCTGGCTTTAGAATTTCAGATTTTTCTTCCTTCCATGACAGGAGTTTTGACTTTATGTTTCTATCTTAAGAGCCATATTATATCTGTAAGTGCCCATAACCTTCTTGGAATTAGGCAGGACAGACTAAACATAAATGTTCATTTGGAAATGATTATAAAAACCAAGACAGTCAAAGAAACTTTCTGCCGGTTGCAGTGGAAGAGCTTCAGATCAGCTCTTGCACTGAAGAAGGTAAGAAGGAGGACTTGCAGCTGGGACCTGTGGGCTCATGTTTGACCACTTCTCTGCAGCTGGAGTGATGGTGTAGACATCTCAAAATGCACTAGTGAAAGTGAAAGTCACTCAGTCATGTCAGACTCTTTGCCACCCCATGGACTATACAGTCCGTGAAATTTTCTAGGCCAGAATACTGGAGTGGGTAGCCTTTCCCTTCTCCAGGGAATCTTCCCAACCCAGGGACTGAACTTAGGTTTCCCACACTGCAGGTGGATTCTTTACCAGCTGAGCCACAAGGCAAGCCCAAGAATATGGAGTGGGTAGCCTATCCCCTCTCCAGGGGATCTTCCCAACCCAGGAATCGAACCGCGGTCTCCTGCATTGCAGGTGGATTCTATACCAACTGAGCTATCAGGGAATCCCCAAAATGCACTAGAGATGCACAGATGTCATAGTTTAGAGTGTGAGAGGCCGTACTTTGATGTGTGGGTAGGCAGCCATGCATTTGTTTCACATCCCAGGCAGAGCTCAGAGCCCAGCTCTTAAGACACAGTGGGGGAGAGAGATCAGTGCTGTTGATGGGCATACAGAATCTAAACTGAACCTCTTGGTTTAGGTTGCTGAGAATTCTATATGATTGGATATGCCTATCTTTAAAATACACATTTTAGGGTCCAATCTACATGATTTTGAAATTTACCCTCTAATTCTCCCCATACCACTGATGATTGAAAAGGAATGAGTTTAGAAGTAGCAGATTTTGGCTGAGAACCAAAATGCTCTTTTTTTTTTTTTTGAATGCTTATGTTGTTCTTGCCCCCTTTTCTGGCATGTGGCACTCCATTACCCTTGAATTTCTGCATTGCTTTCAACACCTAACACAGATGACATCTGAGTCACAGGGAGACTGTCTGGCATAAAGGAATGAATTTTGAGTCTGGAGGACCTCGACCCAGGGATGCCAAATGCTTCCAAGATCTGTGAACAAGCAGACACTGCTAATTGATTGCATAATAGATTCCTTTTTCCTTGGAGCCTGATGCAGCTGTTGAACCCCACAGCAGTGCTGTAGTAAGCTGCCACCAGCTAGTTGATACAAAAGAAGAATCCTGTTTACCATGGTGATCAGCCTTTCTAGTTTCTGTCAAATGTAACCTCTCCTCTTCCTTTAATTCCTTCTTTTAAAATAGGTTTTTATGAATTATGGAATAGATATAAAATATTCATAAAGTATCCATAAGATATAAAGGATCACATGACCTCAAGTACCTGTTTATACAGTATTCAGCTTAAACAACAGAACATGATCATCGCCTCTGAATGCTCTTGTAGCCTCTCCCTGATCCTCTGGATATTAAAAAAGGATCTAATATGGTTGCCCCATATTAGAGGCAACCACTCTTCTAACTTTGGGGTTTTTCATTTTCTTATTTTATAGTTTTGCCCTACATTTGTATCCTTAAACAATATAGTTTATATTTTTGAATTTGATGGAAGCAGCTTCATAGAGTATACTAAGACTTTTTCACTAAAGTATAAATTGGATGAGGTTCATTTATATTGTAGACAAGTGTAATTTGTTTTTGTGATGACTTGCCTGCCAATGCAGGAGACTTAAGAGACCTGGGCTCGATCCTTGGAGAAGGAGATGGCAACCCACTCCAGTATTATTGCCTGGACAATCCTATGGACAGAAGAGTCTGGCAGGATACAGTCCATGGGGTCGCAAAGGGTCGGACACAACTGAAGCGACTTAGCACGCATGCATGTAGTATTTCATTGTATTAATAAACCCAACACATTAATGCATTCCACCATTTATGGACACTTTTGTAATTCCAGATTGGGGCTGCAAAAAACAACTCTGCTATGAATTATCTTGCCTGTGTTCAGATACAAGAGTTTCTCTAGGGTTATACCTAGAGAAGTGGAGTTGGTGGGCCCTAGGGTATGAACCTGCTCAGCCGCATTAAATAAAGGCCAAATATTTTCCACGTTGATTGTGTCAGTTCACACTTTCATGATCAGTACATAATAATTTCCATGATACTCATGATGATGATGACTGATAGCTAATTCACGTTGTATCGACTGTGCCTGGCAGTACACTTGACATATATAATCTCCATTCCCACTGCAGTCCTGAGTGTCCTACCTGTTCTCCATCCTTGCCAGCATCTAAAGTTAGCTAACTTTCATAGTTTGCCAGACTGGCGGATGTGACATGGTACCCTATTATGGTTTTACCGTGTGTTTCTATTACCACTGAGGTTGAACATCTCTTCATATGTCTGAAGTGCCTGTTCAAGTCCTTACCCCATATTTGAATTGGGTTGTCTTTATGGCATAAGAAATTTGATTTTTTTCTACTTTTTGTTATAATTTGGGTCCTGTCTTATTTCTTTCATTAGGTTGTAAGCTCCTTAAGGAACTGACAGTGACTTGTGTGTTTATTCTTGCAGAGCTAAGCATTGTTTTAATTTTTTATTGGAATATAGAGAGTTTGTGGTGTACTACAAACTAGTACAAATTAGCATCTGAATTTTTCCCATATTAATTGAACCTGGTCATTGCACAAGACTATCTGGTTTACCTATTTATTTTTGAAAATTGCTTCCCTTTTACCAACCTTCCCCCACATCCCCCAGCAAGCATTCTACTGTTAGAAAAGTGATGCCCTGTGGTATTTGTCTTTCTCTGTCTGGCTTATTTCACTTAAGTAATGCTCTCAGGGTCCATCCATGTTGTTGCAAATGGCAGGATTTTCTTCTCTTAGATGCATAACACTCCATTGTATATATATGTATATGTCACATTTTTATCCATTCATGGACACTGGGGTTGTTTCCATATCTTGATGTGATATTGTAATTTACAGTAATACATATTTGGTCCTCATCCCCATTTCTGGCACAAAACTCCTAAAACTTTTGGTTGTTTCCTGAGTGATAAGAGTGATCAAAGTGTCTCGCAGAAAGCACACAAGCATGGGGGTTGGTTGCCAGTGGAGCCAACCGCATGATTAGAGGGTTAGAACTTTCAGTCTCCCCTCTCCCCTTCCACCTCCAAGAGGGAGAGAGGAGCTGAAGGCTGAATCGATTACCAGTGGCCAATGACTTAACCAGTTGTGGAATCTCCACAAAAACCCTCAAGGACAGGGTTCAGAGAGCTTCCAGGTTGGTGAACAGGTGGAAGTGCTAGGAGAATGGCATAGCTGGAGAGGACCTGCGGGCTCCATGCCCTTTCCTCACACCTTGCCCTGTGCACCTAGCTGTTGCAGAGTCCTGTCCTTACAAACCAGCGATCTAGTAAAATGTTTGAGCTCTTGTGAGCTGCTCTAATGAATTAAAGTCAAGGAGAGGGGTCATTAGAAACTCCAATCAGTAGGCAGTTCGTCAGAAGCACAGGTGACCACTTAGGCTTGCAGTTGGCATCTGAAGTGGAAGGCAGCTTTGTGGGGCTGAGCCCTTTAGCTCTGGGAATCTGATTTATCCCCCAGTGCATGCATGCTAAGTTGCTTCAGTCATGCCCTATTCTCTGCAATCCTGTGGACTGCAGGGATCCACCAGGATCCTCTGACCATGGAGTCTCCCAGCAAGAATGCTGGAGTGGGTTGCCATGCCCTCCTCCAGGGGGATATTCCCCACCCAGGGATAGAACCTGCACCTCCAGTGTTGGCAGGTAGGTTCTTTACCATTAGCGCCACCTAGAAAGTCCTTATCCCCCGGTAGACAGAATCAAAATTGAATTGAGTTGAATTTTCAAGCACCCTGCTTGCATGTGAGAATTAAAAATTTTTTAATTAAAAATATTTTATACTGGAGGATAGTTGATTAACAATGTTGTGTTGGTTTCAGATTTATTGGTGTGGGGAAGCCTCCGCACATGCACATTGTAATTGGGTCCAGAAACCTTTTCACTTGACTCCTGTGAAAAATGCTGCAGGGAATGTGAGAGTGCACATGTCTCTTTGGTATCTTATTTTCATTTCCTTTGGATGTATACCCAGATTGCTGGATCATATGGCAGTTCTATTTTTAATTTTCTAGAGAATCTCTGTAAGGTTTTCCATAGTGGCTGTACCAACTATGGAAACTGTTACGATCCCACTAATAGTATAGAAGGTTTCCCTTTCTCCACATCCTAGCCAATACTTACTATCTTTGTCTTTTTGATGATAGCTATTCTAACAGGTATGAGAAGATATCTCATTGGGGTTTTGATTTGCATTTCCCTGATTAGTGATGTTGATACCTTTTTGAATATCTGTTAGCCATTTGTATTCTTTTGGATAAAGGTCATTTTGGTTCCTTTTGCATATTTTTAAATTGGGATTTTTTTTTTTTTTTTTTTTGCTATTGAGTTGTATAAGTTGTGTATATATATTTTGGGTGTTAACCTCTTGTCAAATACATGATTTGCAGATCTCTTCTCACATTCAGTAGGTGGCCTTTTCATTTTGCTGTTGGTTTGCTTTGCGGTGCAGACGCTTCTTAGTTTGGTTTAGTCCTACTTGTTTCTGCTTTTGTTGCCTTTGTTTTCAGTGTCCATGGGAATATTTATTGAGTGAAATAGAGGGCCAGTTTTGCTTTGTAAAATGATAATCTTGCCCACTAATCCATTCTGGAACAAATTCCCTCAGAGGTTAATTGAAGACCCACCAGGAATACTGCAAAAGCTATTCCCCCACTGGGAGAAGGTTGAACTATATTGTTTCTTGCAACTGTAAAATTTCTCAAGCTCTGAATCTTTGACTTATCCAGGAAACTTCCTGACTGTGTGCCTTGACCAACCAGCTTCCCAGGATCCCTCAGTCACTTATAAACCCTTTCTCACGAAATGTAACAGATATGCCGACAAGTACATAAAACACAAAAGTGCATTATAATAAATAATTATATAGCACCCAAGTCGCTGTTCTGAAATACCCTCTATTGTAATGCCACATAGATCAGCCACCCTCAGAAACTCAGCCCCTCAGTGTGATCTTGGGAGGCTTGGCAGACTGGCCTGTGGATCACATACAGCCCACTGCCTGGTTCTGTCAAATCTTAATGGAACAGTCATGCTCCTCTGTTTCCATGTTGACTATGGCTGCCTTCATCCTACCACCGCAGAGTTGAGTAGTTGCAACAGAAACTATACCACCTGCAAAGCTGAAAAAAATACTTACTCTCTGGTCCTTCATAGAAAAAATTTGCTAAACTTGTTCTAGAGTCTGTCTTGGAAAATAGTATCTGCCTCTATGTCCTGCATGGTTTAATCCTCTCCATAGAACTAGCTTAGTGAATCTTTGTTTGAGAAAAGTTAAGTTATAATTACTTAACTTCTTAGTTAAGAAAGCAACCTAGATGTTCATCAGCAGACGAATGGATGAGGAAGTTGTGGTACATGTGCACAATGGAATATTGGACTTCCCCGGTGGCTCAGACGGTAAAGCATCTGCCTACAATGCAGGAGACCCGGGTTCAATCCCTGGGTCGGAAAGATCCCCTGGAGAAGGAAATGGCAACCCACTCCAGTACTCTTGCCTGGAAAATCCCACGGATGGAGGAGCCTGGTAGGCTACAGTCCATGGGGTCACAAAGAGTCGGACACGACTGAGTGACTTCACTTTCAATAAAAAGGAATGCATTTGAGTCAGTGCTAATGAAGTGAATGAAATTGGAGCCTGTTATACAGACGGCACCCCACTCCTGTACTCTTGCCTGGAAAATCCCATGGATGGAGGAGCCTGGTAGGCTGCGGTCCATGGGGTCGCTAGAGTTGGACACGACTGAGCAACTTCCCTTTCACTTTTCACTTTCATGCGTTGGAGAAGGAAATGGCAACCCACTCCAGTGTTCTTGCCTGGAGAATCCCAGGGACGGGGGAGCCTGGTGGGCTGCCGTCTATGGGGTCGCACAGAGTCGGACACAACTGAAGTGACTTAGCAGCATACAGAGTAAAGTAAGTCAGAAAGAGAAACACAAAAACTGTATATTAACACATATATATGGAATTTAGAAAGATGATAACGGTGATCCAATATGCAAGGCAGCAAAAGAGACACAGATGTCAAGAACACTTTTGAACTCTGTGGGAAAAGGCAAGGGTGGGATGATTTGAGAGAATAGCATTGAAACATATATATTACTATATGTAAAATTAATGACTAGTGCAAGTTTAATGCATGAAGCAGGACACTCAAAGCTGGTGCTCTGGGACAACCCAGAGGGATGGGGTGGGGAGGGAGGTGGGAGGGGGATTCAGGATGGAGGGACACATGTACACCCGTGGCTGATTCATACACCCGTGGCTGATTCATGTTGATGTATGACAAAAACCATCACAATATTGTAATTATACTCCAATTAAAATAAATGAATTTTAAAAAGATACAAAAAAAATTAAACTCTAGGATCTATTTTTAATGAAATCTTGAGAATAGCCAGAAACTAAAACCTAAAGCAAATTATCTGTAAATCTTGACCTCCTTAAGTATGTGCTGAATTGCATCAACAAAATTTTATAATGAAGACACTGGAGCAACCTAATAATTTTTTAGGTCACAGGGTATAACTAATTGAATAGGAAAAGAGACTAACTTCTTGATTATGTCCCTAGAGAAGGTAACACCTGAGCCTTTTGATTAACTTATTCCTTAGTGAGTAGAGGTTAAACATCCAAACATATGAAAAAATTTAGTAGGAAATAGAGCCCACATCATTCCGTAATTGACACTTAGGAAGTGCATATGCACGCTGCACCCCCGTCCCCCACTACACACACTCACCCCATGCTTAGTCAAAGACCAGCCGAGATGAGATGGTCATCATCCCTGAGTTTCTACTTGAACATGGAATATGTCTTGGCTTTAATTCTTCCCTACAACTGTCAACTTCCCTCTAGCAAAACCAATTTAGTCTTCTTTGGACAGTCTCATAAATGAAAATAAAAAGTAGGCAATAACTTAACTGCCTACAGGGGAAATGCAGTTGAAGACACATGATTGTATAGAGTTCATTTTGAAAATCCAGTGTAATCTCTCCTCCAAGCTGTGTTTCTGTCTAAGGGTTTCCAGGAGTGGGGCAGGAGTTATGTTTTTATTGTGCTTCTCTGAGAGAAAGAGCGAGTTCTAATCTGAGAAAGAGATACACAATTCAAAACCTCCTTCCTCCTCTCTCTCATTTCAAAAATGATATATAAAACGCCTTGCTTTTCAAATTTGCATGTAGAGAATGTTTTGTTTACAGGTGTCTAAGTGAAAAACTGAACACATTAAAATAGCAGTCTTTCACATACAGAGAGGAGTATTTTTCCTTCCCCGAGGAGTGATTGCTGCAAGTGCAGCTCTTTGGGAATGTACTCTGTAAAAACGAGGTGTAGAATGTGTAAGCAAGTCTGAAATCAGAAGGAAACAGGAAGCCCAAACTGAAACCCTCTCGTCTAACATAGAACTGGTCCATGTGCGTGTGAATGCCTGTTTCTTTTATTGTTAGTTTCTGTATATCCTTTATCAAAGTAGAGTGTAAATGATCCTTGGCACTGAGAGACAGTGGTTGAGAGTCCAGTGTTTGTCATCAACTGATCTGGACTGCATCACTAGAGCGAGCGATTCATAATTACGTGACTTTGGGGAAATTGTTCTCTCAGAATCTTGGATACCTGACCTGAAAAATGAAAATAACACTGATCCCCATCACAGTGTTGATTTGAGTATTAAGCAAAATAATACATGAATAGGTATCCACAGCGGAGAAGGCAATGACACCCCACTCCAGTACTTTTGCCTGGAAAATCCCATGGATGGAGGAGCCTGGTAGGCTGCAGTCCATGGGGTCGCTAGAGTCGGACATAACTGAGCAACTTCCCTTTCACTTTTCACTTTCATGCATTGGAGAAGGAAATGGCAACCCACTCCAGTGTTCTTGCCTGGAGAATCCCAGGGACGGGGAGCCTGGTGGGCTGCCGTCTATGGGGTCGCACAGAGTCGGATACGACTGAAGCGACTTAGCAGCAGCAGCAGGTATACACAGAGTTCTGGAGAATCGTAAAGGAGTAGGAAAAATAAATGCTCCTGTGCTTGTTAGTGGCTGCTTAAGGCACAAGGTTACTAACAACTATTACAGACTTTTTTCTGATTGCCATTCTGACATTTGGGCTTTTTGATTGTTAGAAGAAAATTTAGTGACTTTCTCCTAGCTGTGCTTTTTTTAAACATCTATGATTTTTAAAACCTTATAATCTGTACTATAACCATAGACTTTGCTTACCAACCGATGAATATAGGCAGCACTGAGAAAAGGAGCCAGAAGGTTAATTGACAATAATAGTTAACCTTTACTGGGTGTTTACTGTATTCCAGATTCTATTCATTCATGAATTAGTTCCTTTAATTTTCATAAGACCTTGTAAGATAACAGTATTGTTCCCATTGTACAGGAAGGTTAAGTAGAGGCACTGAGAGTTAAGTAACCTGTTTAGGCAGGAATGGGTAGACCCAGGACTCCCAAGCTTATCCTGGGCATGTCCTTGAGTTGTGGGTGCTCACATTTCCTGGCTCACTGTTGGCAGTGAGGGGGAGTGATGCCTGGCACTGAGAATCAACTCCTGAGAGCCCTCTGCAGAGACCCAGATCTAAACCAGAGCTTTTGGAAGTTAATAGTTTGGTTGAAAACCACCCCGGGGATTCTTGGCACCAGAAATGAACCAGGGCCCTGCCTGCCCAGGAAGATGGGGTCTTGTCACTTTAGTTTGCTTTTCTTTCTAGACTTTTCACTGCAAGAGTTGAGGGGAATAGGCTCTCGTATAATTTGAGGAACGTGTTGATAAGCTTTTTATGGACCGTGTTTGGGCAAGAATAACTTTGAATGTGAAAGGGCTTTTTGAATTTAACATAAAAATACCAGTAGCCTTTAAGAGCTGGTGCTAAGTATTAAGATTTTTAAAAAAATCCCCTTCATCTTCAGGGCCCAGGGACTGTTCACTGGACTTTTGGCCTTTATTTCTTTTACAAATACAAGGGCTTCCCAGGTGGCATTAGTGGTAAAGAACCCACCAGCCAATGCAGGGGACTTAAGAGACATGGGTTCAATCCCTGGGTTGGGAAGATCTCCTGGAAGAGGCCATGGCTACCCACTCCATTATTCTTGCCTGGGAAATCCTATGGACAGAGGAGCCTGGCGGGCTACAGTCCATGGGATCACAAAGAGAAGGACGTGACTGAAGCTCCTTAACATGTACACACACAATCAAAAAAGGAAAAGCGAATGTCTTTTGAAGTAATTCCTGGCCTTTCTTTTCCTTTGGAAGTAGCATTTCTTTTTTTAGACTACATTTAAGGACTGGCTGGGGATGAAAGGAAGATGAGCAAGAATGATAACCTCTGAGAGAAATACATCAGGTAGTGGTATTTAAGCTAATCTTCTGGGGACACTGCTTCTTAAATGGCTTAGATGGAACACACAGATGTTCAATCCAGTTTCAGAGCTATAAGGCAGCTGAAAGACCGTCGAGTCCCCATTTTTATAGGTAAAATAACAACTTAGTGACAAAGCTAGAACTAGAAACTAAGTCTCCTGATTTTTTTGTCTTTATTTGTATTCTGAAGTGACTGCTGGGAAGAACAAAAAGCCGCAAGAAAGAGGCCGCTCCCAGAATCCTCCTAGGCTAGCAGATGTAGCCCTAACCTTCAGTTTCCCTAAGGTTTGGGTTTTTCTAAAAAGGGATTCTGTAATTTAGACTTTTTCTAAAAATTTATGTGGGAAAAGGAAGAGGCTGCCTCCATTGCTTATAAAATTTGGCAATAAACAGTGCCATTATTTTGTTAGGTTTTTGCTTGGAATTCAGATTTATAGATTTAAACTGTATCTCTCCATTCCCTCATACAAAACAGATGTTGGCATCTATAAAGATAATACTAATAGCCGCCATTCGGCAGTTGCAATTCACTGTCTTGATGGTCGCTAATGATCAGGAATGTTCTTGTGTTGTCATCACATTGTGAGGTGCCCTCCCCAGCTTTAGAAGACAATGCTTAAAATGTCTGTGAGTGTCCTTTTCCCCTTCCTTTGCAAGGAGCACTTACAGACTTTAATCATGAGGGTGAATGGGTGCTTGAGCTTTCTTTAAGTCTTGGAGTAAGTACTTAAAGGCAGTGTGAATCAGTAACACGAATGTAATTTAATCTACTTAATTAAAATAAAGATTATAGCAGCTTGGTTCTAGAATATTTAGTGTTGTCTTCTGCCATAAGGAGGAATCACAACACAAGAATCTCATTCATTTGAAGTCCTAAAATGGCAACTTCCATAAGCTTCCTTTCCCACTCTGTTTTGGGATTGCCTCTTCTGTCAAAAACTTCAGGGTGTGTTGGAAAGAATACCAGACAGAAAGTCAGAAGATCGGGGTTCATGGGCTGACCCCACCCTCCATCCTGTTAGGTTTGGGGCTGGTAACTTTACCTCCACAGCCTGGAAAATTGTCCTATTTGTAAACTTGGATTATGGCTCAGACTGTGGTTGTCAACCCTGGCTGTACATTCTGAGCAGTTGGAGAGCTTTTGTTTTCTTGCCACTTCATTATAAAAGTCTTAAAACACAGAAATGTAAGACCACCACCCAGATTCTACCATTAACACATCTATTTGTCCATTAGTTGCTGCTAAGTCACTTTAGTCGTGTCCGACTCTGTGCGACCCCATAGACGGCAGCCCACCAGGCTCCCCCGTCCCTGGGATTCTCCAGGCAAGAACACTGGAGTGGGTTGCCATTTCCTTCTCCAATGCATGAAAGGGAAAAGTGAAAGTGAAGTCGCTCAGTTATGTCCGACCCTCAGCGACCCCATGGACCGCAGCCTTCCAGGCTCCTCCGTCCATGGGATTTTCCGGGCAAGAGCACTGGAGTGGGGTGCCATTGCCTTCTCTGTTCATCAGTTGGGGAGCCTTTAAAATACACACAGTCCTACCTGTTGTAGGATAGATACTTCTGGGGTTAGAGATAGTGAAGAAGGGAGATTTCTCTTTACTTGATTTACTTGGGGTGTTTGAGATTTTGTTTTACAGTGAACACGTGGCTGTTGCTACTATTACTAAAACCCACTATAACAAAATAAATGCATGTACATATTCTGGGACTCCAACTCCTAGAGAGTATGATTTTTTTTTTTTTTGCAGTGTATCCAGGCTTGAGAACACAGGATGATAGTCTCTGGGGTGCCACTGAGACTTATTAATCTAACTGTGTAAGCTGTCTTTTATTGTCAACCTGGAAATTTCCCTCTTTCACAGACTGGTTCCAGTTCCTTCCAGATTGGTTCCAGATTCTTACTGGTTCTTATAGGCATAAGTACTGCTAATGGCATGATGGTGAGCTCCCAGCCAGCAGAAGGAACATTCTGTGTAGTTGGAGAAAACTCTACGTTCACTCAGTGCAGCCTGGCTTCTCGGCAACTTCTCTGTCGTTCTTCTTGATTCTGCTACGGCAGCAGTTGTAGACCTTTGTTCTTAAGCACCGAAAACCACCTCCTTGGCTTCTTTCTTTGTAGACAGTAGCCTGGTTTGCTGTGATGGAGACCCTTACCAGCCACTGTCCTGTGTGGTTCTGCATCACACAACATTGACTCAGTTCAGAAGCTCTCTCCAGGGAAACCTTATGTAACCCTTAAATCTGGGCGTCGTGTGCCATGCTGCCCACATCCTGGCCCTTCCTCTTTTGAGGTACTTTTCTCACTCATGTTGCAGTTGGCTATATGTGCTTCTGTCTTCCCCGCCACATTGTCTTTTGTATCTATTCCCCCAATTGGTGGCATGTGGTAGGTGCTCGACATGTAGGTACTAGATGTCTATCCCTTCATATCTGTGATCGACATTCATGTGAACTTTTTGATATCCACGATGGGACTTCTGTGCTCCCAAGAGTATTTGTCTTTTGCTGTCCATTTAAATGGGCTTCCCTGGTGACTCAGATGTTAAAGAATCTGCCTGCCATGCAGAAGACCCAGGTTCAATCCCTGGGTTGGGAAGATCTCCTGGAGAAGGGGATGGCTACCCAGTCCAGTATTCTTGCCTGGAGAATTCTGTGGACAGAGGAGCCTGGTGAGCAACAGTCCATGGAGTCCCAAAGAGTTGGACACGACCAAGCAATGAACACTTTCACTTCTTCATCCATTTAAATATTAAAATTATAAGTGCTAAAACCTAGTTTTTCCTTTAACTTTTAACTCACAAACCTTATTATTCAATTCTAAATTTATAAATGTTTATAGTCACTTGTAAAGAATCTATTTGTTACTGTTTGGCCTCATTTAGTTAATGAAATTGCCGAAACATTTTAATGCATCAATCATTTTAGTATCCTGTTTTCTTTAAGACCTCATTTGTGTGCCTAACAAAATTTTCTTAATTCTTTTAAGTCTAATGAATTAAATGTATAAACATGAGATTTAAAGTTCTAAACATTCCAATACTGTAACAAATGTAGCGAAGTTCTGCCATACCTCTTTAACTTGAAATCACAGGTCTCCATTGCTCAATCACATAATTTACATTGGAATCATGATGCTTATCTGCTTGCTAGCTAATGTGTCACAATCCTTAACAAAATAAACACTTTAAATATCAAACAGAAAAATATTGGACATATTTGCTTCATGACTTATTTCCATGTCTTTCTAAGCTTAGGCTTAACAGATGTTTACTCACCAAGGAAGTAATTCTACCTTCAATCATTCTGCTAGTTCTTGAGGGTAGGAGGTACAGATGACCAGGTTGATTTTGGTTTTTTTCTTCAAACACTGAGGGGTACTTGGATCTCCCCTCCATTGTTGCTGTGCCAGTAAGATCTCCCAAGTCCACATGTTTCCATGGAGTGATTTTCATAGTCCCTGCCCTTTGGGTTTTGATTCTACTTTCTCTAGTCTAATTTAAGTCTATACTCACTCACCCAGGTTGGTTCACTACTAGACCGGATTTACTAATTACTGTTAGTTTAGTTTCCTGATCACAACATGTGTAAATAGTTAATGTCTGATTTCATTATGTGAATTTCTAACGTTCTCCTGGTAGTCTTTAATTCTAAGGACAGCAGTTGTTTTGCTTTGAAAGACCCTTTTTTTATCCTCCGTCACTGGTGTATGTTTTGGAAGATTATTATTAAAGGCAACATTCAATAAATGATAATGTGATCTTTTT
The DNA here is from genome assembly GCF_027580195.1 of Bos mutus. NCBI lineage: Eukaryota > Metazoa > Chordata > Mammalia > Artiodactyla > Bovidae > Bos > Bos mutus. Next base: position 9,687,081 of record NC_091621.1, on the reverse strand, counting down.
CTTTTGACTGATTTTGGTGATGGCTCAGCAAGTAACAAATCTGCCTGCAATACAGGAGATACAGATATGCGGGTTCACTTGCTAGATTTGGAAGATCCCTCTGGTGAAGGAAGTGGCAAACCACTCCAGTATTCTTGCCTGGAGAATCCCATGGACAGAGGAGCCTGGCAGGCTATAGTCCATGGGGTCGCAAAGAATTGGACGTGACTGAGCGACTAAGCATGTTCTTGTGGCTAACCCAAGGCAAATTTAACTTCTCAAAATTCCTATCTGTGTGAGATAATCAGTGTTACATAATGAATTGATAGAATTCTAAGCGAAAGGAAAGAAATCATTTCTGTGCAGGCTCATCAGTGCAAATGTAAGTCTGTTAGACTTACTGGCATAATAGACATCATTCCTCAGATCTCCATTGAATGTTTTGTAGGTATCGGTTGGGAACCACAACTCAATCTTATTATTCACCTGTCTTTTCTCCTTTCTTGACAGCTAGCTCATCCTTTCTTTCCATCTTTGGGGGCCTTTCTTCCTACAATATTGCCTTTATTTCCTACATCTCTGATTTCTACCTTTCACTGTTCTCTTTGACCCATAAGCATCTTGTTTATGTTAAACTCATTACTGACTTTATTTTTCCCTCTTACAATGCTCTTCCCTCCATCTGTCCAGTTACTGTCAAAGTCTTTCAGTGTGGCTGATATAAAGTACCTATTCTTTCCTCTTTCACTACCAAAAAATACAGCTTCTGTAGCTCTCCCCTAACACCATGGATTCATTCCGGCATTTTCTAGTCTAGCCTTCCTTTAAAAAAAACTCCTTATTTGGCTCCTGTGTCATAGTATTTCTTTGCTTCTCTTTTCTCTTTCAACCTATAGGCACTTTCTCGAATCACTCCTTTTTGTCATGGAGGTTGGGGTGCAGAATGAGCACAGGTTTTGAAGCTAGGCAGATCTGGGTTTGAATTTCAGCTCTGTCAACACCTGCTGTTTGACTTTAAACAATGCTTAACTTTGCTGAATGTCAGTTTCCGCATCTGTAAATTGGGGATAATATACCTCACTTATAAATTGTTATAAGGATTAAGAGGATAATATGTATGCAGTGTCAACTGTGGTGACTGGTATTCTAGACTCTCTTTACTTTGCAGTTATAATGTGGACATCACCTAAGGTTTATTGAGGCATCCTCTTTTCCTGTGAAGTAATTAGCTCTCATTCTGTGCTGCAACTCCCAAATTTGTGTCAAACTCATCCCACCCTCTAGACTTATACTTCTGCCAGTCTGCTAGTCATCTTCACTGGGATGCTTCATGTAATCCCAGATTCAGCATGACTCTAGTTCTCAGTTTGTGGTTACTTCCTTGGTTAGTAGAATCCCAGTCTTCACAGTGGCGCAGAGGTTGGAGGTTCTCTGTCCTTCCTCCTTTCTATCCAGCCAGTCTGTGTGTATTGAGCAGCTTATTAAGAACCATTTGCATACTGAGTATGCAACAGAGAGCAAAACAGGGCCATCTGAAGCATGATGAGAAGGTCAAATTGAAGGAAATGTGGTGGGTGCTGGCATGATAAAGAACAGAGTGCACTTGAGGGTGCTCCATAGTTCCCCACAGAGCTGGGATGGAGCAGTGGCCCAAGTTTAACTTCTCCCGCCCCACCCCATTTCCAACAGATCCTTTAAAGTTTGTTAAATATCTTATTTCCATCCCCTTTTCTATTCCCACTTTATCGTTTGTTCTGTCCAAGTATTTCTGGGCATATTAGTTCTCGCTAAAATCACTTAGGAGTTTCCAAAATCTCTTTTTAACCCATCTATCTTGCCAATTTACCTTCTAAGCAGCTGCTTAGGTCACTTCTAGAAGCACAGATCTGATCATCTCTCTCGCTTTCTTAAATATCTGTATTGGTGCACTCTTACACACACTCATACATAGTGTGTTTGGACTTTAAAGAAAGAGATGGGAATACCAGACCATCTGACCTGCCTCTTGAGAAACCTGTATGTAGGTCAGGAAGCAACAGTTAGAACTGGTCTTGGAACAACAGACTGGTTCCAAATAAGCAAAGGAGTACATCAAGGCTGTATATTGTCACCCTGCTTATTTAACTTATATGCAAAGTACATCATGAGAAACACTGCGCTGGAAGAAGCACAAGCTGGAATCAAGATTGCCGGGAGAAATATCAATAACCTCAGATATGCAGATGACACCACCCTTATGGCAGAAAGTGAAGAGGAACTAAAAAGCCTCTTGATGAAAGTGAAAGTGGAGAGTGAAAAGTTGGCTTAAAGCTCAACATTCAGAAAACGAAGATCATGGCATCTGGTCCCATCACTTCATGGCAAATAAATGGGGAAACAGTGGAAATAGTGTCAGACTTCATTTTTCTGGGCTCCAAAATCACTGCAGATGGTGACTGCAGCCATGAAATTAAAAGATGCTTACTCCTTGGAAGGAAAGTTATGACCAACCTAGATAGCATATTCAAAAGCAGAGTCATTACTTTGCCAACAAAGGTCCGTCTAGTCAAGGCTATGGTTTTTCCAGTGGTCATGTATGGATGTGAGAGTTGGACTGTGAAGAAGGCTGAGCGCCGAAGAATTGATGCTTTTGAACCGTGGTGTTGGAGAAGATTCTTGAGAGTCCCTTGGACTGCAAGGAGATCCAACCAGTCCATTCTGAAGGAGATCAGCCCTGGGATTTCTTTGGAAGGAATGATGCTAAAGCTGAAACTCCAGTACTTTGGCCACCTCATGCGAAGAGTTGACTCATTGGAGAAGACTCTGATGCTGGGAGGGATTGGGGGCAGGAGGAGAAGGGGACGACAGAGGATAAGATGGCTGGATGGCATCACTGACTTGATAGACGTGAGTCTGAGTGAACCCCTGGAGTTGGTGATGGACAGGGAGGGCTGGCGTGCTGCAATTCATGGGGTTGCAAAGAGTCAAACATGACTGAGCAACTGAACTGAACTGAACTCATTTCTGGACATGAACATGTAATAAGCCTGATTTCTAGCAACATGCAGAAAATACCTATTATTTAAAACACTTCAGAAGTTGTACACATGGTCAGCCATTGCCAGCATTCTGTCATTAGAGAATGCATAGCAGCATCTTGTATGTCGCAAGCTTTCAAGATGGCCTGGATTTAAAAAGTCAGTCAATTAGTTGTTATACATCTGATGGATGTAAACTTGCCTCCGAGTTCACTATGTATCAGGAGCTAAAACTGCGACCCCAACTTTCTCTTATTGGTGGGTAAAAACTATTTTATTTTCATGGTAAAAAAAAATCTGTACCTATCAAGATTCAGTGTGGAAAAGAGGCTACTCTGGGTATTTTAATCAGAAAAAGGATTTTCTATGGAGGTTAGGGGTTATAAAATCAGAGGAGGGTTAGAAGAACAGGCAGAGGAAGAATGCACCCAATGTCTGCCTCTCAGGCCCTCCTAGGTGTCTGGATTCGAGAACTGGCTGTAGCTGTTCATGGATCAGGAAGCCAACGGCACTACTGTCTCTCGACTGTCTTTCCTCGCCAGAAAAATAATGGACTCTAGAATCGTGCTGCAGGAAAACCTTACACATCTGATTTTACTTGTCAAAGTGGATCTCAGTCAAAAGGTGTCAGGAAGGCATTCTTCATCTGCTTTCCACCTTCTGAGTTTCATAGAAGTGCATTGAATTAGTGGATCTGAATTCTTCTTCAGAGTCCTAGCTTCAGGGAGTCCGGAAGATAGATTTTGCCTTACCAGCCTCTGTATGAGAAAGGAAACTAGAAGGAATAGAAGAATCAGGATGAGCAGAGCATGCAGGGCATCCAGCTCCCTGGGTTCTGCATTGCCCACAGCCAGTGAAACCTAATGTTCAAATTGTGTGTGTTTTCATCACTGCTTTTCATGTCTTCCATCATCTACAATATCTGTCACTGGCAGATGCTTAACAGGTATTTGTTGACTGTATGAATGAACAAATGTATCCACTCCTGATCCAATTCTCCTATCTTCTGGCCATAACTGTAGCAGAAAAATCCTCCTGGCTGGTTCTAACTTCCTGCTGAAATCCTGCTCTTTTTTCCTGAAGCCCAGACAAGTGTTCCCTCTTCAGAGGGTCTCCTAAAACCCTCCAGGACCCTCCCAGTCTGTTGATGCTGCTGTCACCTCTGTTTTAGAGCTTATTCATTTGCCAACATCAGTTGTAGCTATGTATAGTTGATGCTTGAATAATGTGGATTTGAACTGCATCAGTTCAGTTCAGTCACTCAGTCATGTCCGACTCTTTGTGACCTCATGGACTGCAGCATGCCAGACCTTCTTGTCCATCACCAGCTCTTGGAGTTTATCCAAATTCATGTCCATTGAGTTGGTGATGCCATCCAAACATCTCATCCTCTGTTGTCCCCTTCTTCTCCTGCTTTGAATCTTTCCACCATCAAGGTCTTTTCAAATGAGTCAGTTCTTTGCATTCAGGTGGCCAAAGTATTGGAGTTTTAGCTTCAGCATTAGTCCTTCAAATGAATATTCAGGACTGATTTCCTTAGGATGTATTGGTTGGATCTCCCTGCTGTCCAAGGGACCCTCAAGAGTCTTCTCTAAAACCACAGTTCAAAAGCATCAATTGTTCAGCGCTCAGCTTGCTTTATAGTCCAACTCTCACATCCATATGTGACTACTAGAAAAACCATAGCTTTGACTACATGGACCTTTGTTGGCAAAGTAATGTCTCTGCTTTTGAATATGCTGTCTAGGTTGGTCATCACTTTTCTTCCACGGAGCAAGCGTCTTTGAATTTATGGCTGCAATCACCATCTGCAGTGATTTTGGAGCCCCCCAAAATAAAGTCTGCCACTGTTTCCATTGTTTCCCCATCTATTTGCCATGAAGTGATGGGACCAGATGCCATGATCTTAGTTTTCTGAGTGTTGAGTTTTAAGCTAACTGTTTCACTCTCCTCTTTCATTTTCATCAAAAAACTCTATAGTTCTTCTTTGCTTTCTGTCATAAGGGTGGTGTCATCTGCATATCTGAGGTTATTGATATTTCTCCCGGCAATCTTGATTCCAGCTTGTGCTTCTTCCAGTCCAGCGTTTCTCATGATGTACTCTGCATATAAGCTAAATAAGCAGGGTGACAATATATAGCCTCGACGTATTCCTTTCCCGATTTTGAACCAGTCTGTTGTTCCATGTCCAGTTCTAACTGTTGCTTCTTGACCTGCATACAGTTTCTCAGGAGGCAGGTCAGGAGGTCTGGTATTCCCATCTCATTCAGAATTTTCCACAGTTTACTGTGATCCACACAGTCAAAGGCTTTGGCATAGTCAATAAAGCAGAAATAGATGTTTTTCTGTAATTCTCTTGCTTTTTTGATGATCCAGAGGATGCTGGCACTTCGACCTCTGGTTCCTCTGCCTTTTCTAAATCCAGCTTGAACGTCTGGAAGTTCACAGTTCACATACTGTTGAAGCCTGGCTTGGAGAATTTTGAGCATTACTAGCGTGTGAGATGAGTAAAATTGTGCAGTAGTTTGAGCATTCTTTGGCATTGCCTTTCTTTGGGATTGGAATGAAAACCGACCTTTTCCAGTCCTGTGGCCACTGCTGAGGTTTCCAAATTTGCTGACATATTGAGTGCAGCACTTTCACAGCATCATCTTTTAGGATTTGAAGTAGTTCAACTGGAATTCCATCACCTCCACTAGCTCTGTTTGATGTGATGCTTCCTAAGGCCCACTTGACTTCACATTCCAGGATGTCTGGCTCTAGGTGAGTGATCACACCTTTGTGATTATCTGGGTCGTGAAGATCTTTTTTGTATAGTTCTTTTGTGTATTCTTGCCTCCTCCTCTTAATATCTTCTGCTTCTGTTAGGTCCATTCCATTTCTGTCCTTTATTGAGTCCATCTTTGCATGAAAAGTTCCCTTGATATCTCTAATTTTCTTGAAGAGATCTCTAGTCTTTCCCATTCTATTGTTTTCCTCTCTTTCTTTGCTTTTATCACTGAGGAAGGCTTTCTTACCTCTCCTTGCTATTCTTTGGAGCTCTGCATTCAAATGGGTATGTCTTTCCTTTTCTCCTTTGCTTTTCAGTTCTCTTCTTTTCACAGCTATTGGTAGGGCCTCCTCAGACAACCATTTTGCCTTTTTGCATTTCTTTTTCTTGGGGATGATCTTGATCCCTGCCTCCTGTACAATGTCACGAACCTCCGTCCATAGTTCTTCATGTACTCTATCAGATCTAATCCCTTGAATCTATTTGTCACTTCCACTGTATATACATAAGGGATTTGAGTTAGGTCATACCTAAATGACCTAATGGTCTAGAACTGCATAGGTCTACTTATACTTTTTTAAAAATAAAAATCCATGTAACACTGCAGGGCCATATGATCTGAATCCTCTGATGGGGAATTGTGGGTGCTGAGGAACCCTGTACAGAAGGCTGATTATGAATCATATATGGATTTTCAGGTGCCTCGAGGGTTGGCACCACAGCCCCTGAGTTGTTCAAGGGTCAGCTACACTCTTTTTTTTTTCAACCTGCCATTATTTGAACTTCAGGGTAACAGTGACTGTTGCATTCACTTCTATGTCACCCCCCACATGCTTACCTAAAGCTTCTCATCATTTTATCCTTTATTCCTCCTTTTCTGTAGACATAGCACCTCTAACTCTTCTGAAGACATTTATTTCACTCCTTATTTTCCTGCAATTACAGGTGAGCTTCGATGGTTTATACGTATAGCCACATCTCTGTTATTACTCTTCTACATAGGGACCTGCCTGCTCTTTTCTGAACAGATTGTTTTTTCTGTTTTAGACCTGGGCAGTAATAAAATATAACTGTAAAAGGGAAGGAAAAAAAGAAATGATTTTTTGTTTGCTTTCAGCATGTTAGTGAAATTCACAGTGTATTCAGTGTTCTGGTTTGCTAGTCCTTGATGATGGAAAGTATCAATGGAATGTTCCAGTCAATATAACATTCTAGTTGGAATTCTGAGTTGTCAGAACATGGCCATGCAATTTATCTGACCATTTGCCACAGTGAATTTCTTAGAACTTCTTTTGACTTTGTGCAGTTTATGGGAGTCCTCTTTCTTCCTCTTTTTCAATGGTTTGTTTTCCAGACGTATTTACTTAATAAGACAACTGAAATTCATAAAGGCTACCTAGTTGCTTAGTCTTCAAGAGAATTCTTTTTTTTTTTTTTAATTAAAAGGAAAGAAAAAGTCTATTTAAGTTTTTAGGTTTCCAGCAAAATTGAGCAGAAAGTATAGAATTCCTGTCTGCTGTCTCTCCCACCTTGTCCCCACAGCTTACCCCACTGGTATATTTGTTACAATTGATGAACCTGCATTGACACATTATCACCCAAAGTCTGAGTTTACATTAGGGGTCACTCTTGGTGGTGTGGTCTGTGGTTTTGGACAATGGTATGAGACCATGTATCTGACAAGATCTTACAGAATAGTTTCACTGCCCTGAAAGTCCTCAGTGCTTTATCTCTTCTTACCTACTTCCCACTTAACCTGTGGTAGCTTCTGATATTTTTATTGTCTCCATAGTTTTGCTTTTTTCCAGAATGTCATTTAGTTGAAATCATATAGTAGGTAGCCTTTTCAGAAAGCAAATATCACAATAAAGGGAAATACACAATTTTTTGTTTCCTAGTCCATATAAAGGTTATGTTTACACTATTATCCATTAAGTGTGCAGTAGCATCATATTTAAAATGGGTATACCTTAATTGGAGAAGGCAATGGCAACCCACTCCAGGACTCTTGCCTGGAAAATCCCACGGACGGAGGAGCCTGGTAGGCTGCAGTCCATGGGGTCGCAAAGAGTCGGACACGACTGAGCGACTTCACTTTCACTTTTCACTTTCATGTATTGGAGAAGGAAATGGCAACCCACTCCAGTGTTCTTGCCTGGAGAATCCCAGGGACAGAGGAGCCTGGTGGGCTGCCGGTCTATGGGGTCACACAGAGTCGGACACGACTGAAGTGACCTAGCAGCAGCATACCTTAATTAAATTTCTTGCAAGAAAATGCTAATATCATTTGACAAATAAGGTTGCCACAAACCTCCAGTTTGTAAAAACAAGCAAACAATGAACTATCTGCAAACTACAGTGAATTGCAATAAAATTAGGTATCCCTGTGTCCACTTATGGTTCCTTCATGTCTTTTCATGGCTTGATAACTCATTCCTTTTTAGTGATGAACAATATTCCATTGTCTGTACCAGTTTATCTATCCATTCACCTATTGAGGGACATCTTGGTTGCTTCCAACTTTTGGCATTTATGAATAAAACTGCTATAAATATCTACGTGCAGGCTTTGATGTGGACGTAGGCTTCTAACTCATTTGGGTATATACCAAGGAGTATACTATAATAGCTGGATTTTATGGTAAATTTATAAGAATGTATTTAGTTTTGTAAAAAGCTAGTCAACTATCTTCCAAAGTGGCTGTACCATTCTGCATTCCCACCTGCAATACAGACTTACTCTTGATGGAGGTTCAAAGTGAAAGTGAAAGTTGCTCAGTCATGTCCGACTCTTTGCGAGCCCATGGACTATACAGTCCATGGAATTCTCCAGGCCAGAATACTGGAGTGGGTAGCCTTTCTTCAAGGGATCTTCCCAACCCAAGGACCAAACCCAGCTCTCTGGCATTGCAGGTGGAATTCTTTACCAGCTGAGCCACGAAAGAAACCAAAGAATACTGGAGTGGGTGGCCTGTCTCTCCTCCAGTGGATCTTCCCGACTCAGGAATTGAACCAGAGTCTCCAAGCGACTCCTTAAAAATTCATAAATGGAAAAATCCATGTCTACAAAGTTGTAGAACGGTCAGTATATGGCCTAGTTCCATTTTACCAAAATATGAGCATGTCATAGTCCTTTAAAATGACCATTCTGCTTTATCCTCTCAGCGCAAATAATAGAACTCAAAATTGGTTTCAGAGCAATGAGGGGAAATGGTATAAAAAGCAGACTAGATGATCACATCTGTAGCACTGATATTTTGGCTCATTCTTGGTTTGTCTGTTGTGGATCAGCAACACTGGGAGGATGCAAATGTTCTGGCCTCCCCCCACCACCCCCAACAGCTGACTTGGCCAGGTGTCTGCAATGTCTTGAGTGGGCCTCCCTTACTGATATGGATGTCACCTGTTCAGCCATCCCAAAGGGAGATTAGTTCTTTAGGATGGCTAGTGCAGCTATTGGCAGGGGAGGGGGGTGTTATTCCAGTTCTTTGACTACATCATAGCTAATTTTCTATAAGGGGAGTAGGTCATGAAACTGAATAGTCCTCTGGCTGGTGTGGAGAGTTCATTGCAAGCCCCAGGTTTTGCCCTATGCCATCAAACCACAGCCCTTCTTGTAAGAATGCCTGTATGTTGAGTGTGGAACTGAACTTTTAAGGAACAGTAGCAACCCCAGTCTCAACAGTGAAATTCTCTACTTGGGCAGACAGGGCTATTTCCCCTCCGAACTTAAATGCTAGTGAAATCTCTCCAAGAAGCCCCTTCTGCCTGAGAGAATCAACAATCTTTCCTCTGCCTGACAATTCAAAGTAGAAAGGATGTTTGGAATGCTTCAATTATCTGCAAGATGCCCCAGTTAGTTGAATTACTATTAAAAATCAGGAGTTTCAGAAGTTGAAATCTTCATGGTTAATGCCTGTGGTGTTTTCTAATTTCAAAAAGGAGAATTTTTATATTTATACTTAAACGAGCTAATTAGAAATTAGCTCAGAGGGATTTTTTAATTTTCTGAACTGAAGGGTTTTTTTTGGCCAACGATATTTGAAGAATTCCCCAAACATTCACTGAGCATTCATTGATGCCAGCCATTGTAATAAAGAGAGGTTAGAAAGAGGTGAAATATTCTTCCATTCCTCAGAGAACAGTCTAGTAAGACGTACATGAAAGCCCAGTCTTTCTACAACCATTTATGTGAGAGTCTCAAGAGAAGGTTTGTCTCTGGGGATGCAAAGATGAATAAAACTCAAGACTAGGACTCTCCTGAAGGAATCAGATAATAACACAGTTATAACGCTGTGTAATCAGTGCTATCACTTGAGGACGATGAACTTTGTTAGAGGATAGGGCTTCCCTGGTAGCTCAGGTGGTAAAGAATCTACCTGCAATGTAAGAGATCATGGTTTGATACCTGGGTCAGGAAGATCTGCTGGAGAAGGGATAGGCTACCCACTCCAGTATTCTTGGGCTTCCCTTGTGGCTCAGGTGGTAAAGAATCCACCTGCAATGCCGAAGACCTGGGTTCGCGGAGGGAGTGTCAGGAAAAGCCTGGAAGAGGAGGGAGAGGCTTGGGTTGGGTCTTAGAGAATAAGTAAGAGTTCAGGAGGAATGGAGCTGGGACAAGAAATTCTAAACTTCGGGAAAAGGTTGTGCCAGGACCCTGACATTTTAAACAGATTGGTGAATGCTGGAACTGTGTTAGGGCTGCTTAAAATGTCAAGGTACAAGAGGAAGGTAAATGGGAGTGATGGAGGGAAAGTGGAAGAGTCCTGGGGGGCTCTCATGTAATAAGGGAAGGAGTGCACTTCATCCTGAACATGGTGATGAAGCAGAGAAGAGGTTTCAAGGGGAGAGGGCAAGCTGGTGTTTTCACTTAAAAATCCTCCGGTACCTGCAAAGGATGCCTTGGACACAGGGAGGTGCAAGGCAGGGAGACTGCTTCTGGACCTATTAAGCTGAGGGAAGAATTTGTAGCTAGGCTAGGGTAGTGAGAGTGAGGAGATGTTGGAGGAAAAGAGGCGATATGGACAAGATGAGTTAAAGCAAGGATGATGCTGAGATTTCTAGGTACCCTGTAAAGTGATTTGGGTGAAACAGAGACTTTATTTTTGGGGGCTCCAAAATCACTGCAGATGGTGACTGCAACCATGAAATTAAGATGCTTGCTCCTTGGAAGAAAAGTTATGACCAACCTAGATAGCATATTCAAAAGCAGAGACATTACTTTGCCAACAAAGGTCCGTCTAGTCAGAGCTATGGTTTTTCCAGTAGTCACATATGGATGTGAGAGTTGGACTGTGAAGAAGGCTGAGCGCTGAAGAATTGATGCTTCTGAACTGTGGTGTTGCAGAAGACTCTTGAGAGTCCCTTGGACTGCAAGGAGATCCAACCAGTCCATTCTAAAGGAGATCAGTGCTGGGTGTTCATTAGAAAGACTGATGCTAAAGCTGAAACTCCAGTACTTTGGCCACCTGATGATGCGAAGAACTGACTCATTGGAAAAGACTGATGCTGGGAAAGATTGGGGACAGGAGGAGAAGGGGATGACAGAGGATGAGATGGCTGGATGGCATCACTGACTCGATGGACGTGAGTCTGAGTGAACTCCGGGAGTTGGTGATGGACAGGGAGGCCTGGCGTGCTGCAATTCATGGGGTCGCAAAGAGTCGAACATGACTGAGCAACTGATCTGAAAGTGACCTGAATAGTCTTCCATGTAAGAGTTCAATAAATGTTAATTTCTTTGGGCAACAGAGTAGATAGTGATGCTCTTAAGTGGAGAAAAAGAAAGCTAGAGGAAAATTTGGGAGAAAAAGATGTATTTGGTATTGGGTCTCAGACATTTGTTCCTTTACAAAACAAAATAAAACAAAAAACTACATGTTTTTTGCCAGTGACAAATTCATATGGTCATTTGGTAGATTGGTGCAGTATTGTTAATTTAAAAATACTCTAATTTAAAACTATGTCTTTCCAGATGACTGGTGGAAAGTACGCTTCATATATTATACACGATTGCCATGATTATTTATTTATTAGGCCACCTCTTGGGCCAGGCTAGTCAGAAACAGTGATGATATGGTCAGGTTTGGGAGGATTTCTGTATTTTGCCTTTCCAGACAGCTTCTTGGGAGGAAAGAGAAATTGTCTATGTTCCTGTGCTCCTGATAAAAAAAAAGCCATTTGTTCTAGTTAATGCTTTGGAAACCAAGGACCTTGTCAATTTCTTCTTGGGATCAGCTTGGACCAGAGTAATTTTAACATAAACTAAGGAAAGGAGAATGAAAAATAAGGATCCAGTAAACCTCCTGACATCAAATAAACATAATTTAACTTTTTTGCTCAGTGTTTCATTTCCAGTTTTGTGAGTGAAGATCATCATGCCAATCTTGGTAATTCCTATTTCTAATGCAAGTAGGAGTTAAACATTGATTCTAGGTACCCCTTGTCCCTGGATAGCATTTTAATGTCTGTTAATGAGTGTTACATATTAATTAAATACCTATAATAAACTGGAACACTGTGGTATTACCCTGAATACCATATTAATTGCAAGGTATCATTCCCTTATAAGAGTCATGATAACTGGGATTTTGTTGAGATGGAGAGAAACATGGGAATAGTTGTACAAATATTGGTCATGCTGTAAATATTCAAGAAGTGGATACTGAGTGTATATTGTGTTCTGGACATTATGTTAGGCTCTGGGGACACAATGAAAAGCACAAGAACAGTCTTTGCTGGAGAGGAACATATGTTATATTGCAGAGGACAAATAGGCAATCAAATAAATGGTAACAGATGGAAGTAAATGTTGTCAGAGGTAAATGATAAGAGTGAAGGAAATGATGTGCTGAGAAAATGATAGACAGGGTCAAGGAAGCCTTTCCAAGCAGCCATGCCAGGATCTAAAGAAAAGGATGAGGCAGAGGAAACCCATACTCAGTCCCTGGGGTGGGAATGAGCTCTGCAAGTTCAAGAAACAGAAAGAGGGCCACGACTGGGGTGTATGTAGATACTGTAGAGTGCGGGAGACATGGCTTTTTTTTCTCTGATCAATCATGGTAAGGCTTATTAGAGACTTTGAAATGAAACAGATGTGTATATACTACAACTAGATGTATATTCCATCTCATTTAACACTGTAGTGAGTTAAGTGTTGTTCCTTCCATTTCCTAGAAGAGGGAACTGGATATCAGGGAGCAGATCTACAGAGCTAGGGCCCAAATCAGGGCCGTTCCACTCTCCCACTGCACCCTAACTGCAGACCAGCAGAACTGGAGCAAGGCACTTGGACTGATTAAGTGCTGAGTCATTGGACTCCTCGGCTGGCTTCCCTTAAATTATGTGATGGCTTTGGGATATTAACAATTATCAAACAATGACGACAGCAGTGGTGATAACAATACCTCCCACTACATACATTATAAGTACTTTACCACGCAGTTCGTCATTTGTGGCTTAGAAGAACCCTCAAAGGTAAGCAGGACATGTTTTATTTTTCTTTAGGTTAAGAAATTAACCTGAAGTGACACAAGACAAAGTTGGGATTTGGCTCTTCTGATTCTAATCAAGGGCCCTTTCCTTAAACCAGAGAAACTCCTGATTGAAAGAGGACATAAATATGGCTCATAAGCTTGTCGTCCTTCAGACTTCCAGAAAACAAATATGTGCTTTTTTTTTCAAAGTGCTTTTGATTGTGAATAAGAGGCATAAAATATAGACTTCCTCTCATGGGTTTGTTGAGCTTCTATTGTGTGTCAAGCGCTAGGACTATCAAAGGAGTATAGTGAAATAGGTTGAAATTACTAATTTAGCACAGTGTTTCTTACCCTGTGATGCAGGACTAGAAAAAATGCTCTGGAAATAGAAAGGAAGAAGTAATTAAGTCCCTTTGGGGAATTTGGGGATGACCTCACCAAGATGGACAGTGAACCAGGCCTTGAAGGATGAACATTTGGCTTTCTCTAGGAGGGAAGCAGGAAGATTATTCTAGGAAAAACAGATAAGAATACCACGATAAAAGAGTATGGTGACTCTGAGGAATAGGCACTCATTGACTGTATCTGGAGCATGGAATATGTAGGAAATAATTACGGGAAAAGAGGCTGTAGATGGAGGCTGTTTGCAGACAGCCTTGAATGCCAGGCTCAGGTGGTGCTGTACTTGGCTTGACCATCCCAGGTTTACTAGTAAGGGGATGATGTGATTGTATTTTCTGTGTTTTAGAAAACAAGTGCCATTGGCAAAGGGCAATGGAACTGGAACAGAGGAAAGGCTAGAAACTGTTGTAGCAGTGAAGGAGAAAGATCAAAGCCCTGAATCAGTTGTAATCCCTAATTATGTGTTGAAGACATAGGGCAGTAACCTTGGGACTGAGGGACTGATTGGCTGTGAAGGCACACTGATTGTGTTTTAAACATACACACCAAGAGCTGCACTGGTACACAGACACATGCTCCTTATTTTGGCCTCCCTACTTAGCCCAATTCTCCCTGACTCTTTAACGCATCTATTGATTGTTTTTTTATCCTCAAAAAAAGGAGAAAATGTTATAAGACTGTAATCTTACAGATTCTTTCTATATGATTTGATCTTTGATCCCATAGGAATCTTCTGGCTGAGAAATGGTGAGTGCAATCAAATTTTTGAAGAGTTGGATGCTGTGACAATATTTATGTCCTGCATATTATTTATTTGGAACTGTTGTTGCAAATTTGAAAGCCCGCCTACTAAGCACTTTGGGGAGATTATTCTCAGCCAGTGACCTCTGGTAGGGAAACATTAGCAGAGCAACTTGTTCTCTCTCTGTTTCAGGCCTCCTGCTGAATGCTGAAGGAGAATTTAGATATTAGATAAAGGACTATAATGTTTCTTTCAGATCCCACACATTTCTAAAATACTCTTTCCTTTCACTTTTTTTTTTTATTAACTGAGGACCACTCATCCTGGCTTTAAAATGTAATGTAGGGTCATAATTATTTAAAAAATCAACAAATACAGTTTGCTTGCTCTTTAATTTTTAAATTATAAGCATCAATAATTTATTTTGGTTGCAGAGAAGGGCTACATTTAATCTCTGAAGTAAAATGAGTTTTTCTGCTTTAGCTTGAATTTGTTTCATTCTTCTTTCACCCAAATACATGTAACACCATAGGAAGGGTCCCCAGATAATCTCTACATTCAGTCAAAAACATCTGCGGGGAGTCTTCCATGTTCGTATCAATGTTTCCATGGAAGAGAGGCAGCATTTTGAGGCTATTCTCGTGGTTCATATACTGACATTGCCACTTGCAAAAGCTTTCAACTCCCTGTATCTCAGTTATTTCAATAAAGATGAAATTCATGTCCTGTGAGTGCTGTGAAGACTAAAAGAGGTATAAAACCACTGCAACAAAGTCTGGCACAAATGAAGTTTCAGTAAATATTAGCTCCTTTAAACACCAGTTTATAGAAGTTAGGTAAGAGAGGTGCAGGCTTTACTTTAGGGAGATTATAACTTAGTTTTCAAAATCAGTGATTGGCAGAATATTGTTTAAAATTCCTCCTTTTCTATTGATCTGTGCGTCTGTTTTGATGCCAGTACTATAGTGTTTTTATTGCTATAGCTTTGGTATATAGTCTAAAGTCATGGGGTGTGATGCCTCCAGTTCTGTTCTTCTTTCTCAAGATTGCTTTGCCTATTTTGTATTTCCATACAAATTTTTGGATCCTTTGTTCTAGTTCTGTGAAAAATGTCATTGGTATTTGGATAGGGATTGCATTGAATCTGTAGATAAATACAGTATGTTATCACTTGTATGTAGAATCTAACAAATGAATGAGTATAATAAAATGGAAACAGATGCACAGATATGGAGAATAAACTAGTAGTTACCAGTGAGGAGAGGGTAGTGGAGAGGAGCAAAATAGGGGTAGGTAGGGGACTAAGCGGCACAAACTCCTGTGTATAAAATATAATCTTCAAGGATATATTGTACAGCACAGGAAATACAGTCAATATTTTATAACTTTAAATGGAATATAACCTATACAACTTTTGACTCACTGTTGTACAACTGAAACTAATAGAATATTGTAAATCAACTGCACCTCAATAAAAAAGAAAATCCTTGATTCTCATGTCTCTTGTTAAGTGTCTGATGTCAAAAACAGAATTACACAGCCATTTATCTCCTTGGTAATCTAGGAAATAGGTATGTTTTTACTTTTTCTATTCAGATTGGTTACAGAGAGTGGAATCCAGTATCAGTGTTAAAGACTGAGCTTGAAGAATCCTTGACTTTCAGGATTAATACAGCTCTGTCAGTGAGCTCAGTTCAGTTCAGTCGTTCAGTCGTGTCCGACTCTTTGCGACCCCATGGACTGCAGCATGCCAGGCCTCCCTGTCCATTACCATCTCCTGAAGATTACTCAAGCTCATGTCCATTGAGTCGGTGATGCCATCCAACATTTTCATCCTCTGTTGTCCCTTTATCCAAGTCAGCGAGCTACTTAGAAGCATATTTCCTGAAAGAGCTTTGTTTTTTTCAAATAAATGGCAGGTATATGTATGTAATTCAAATTATCTCGTAGTCTGTTTTTAAAAAGGCATTAAATCATACTAGTGCAGAATTTTAGCCAAATTCTCTTGTCCATTGAAATGGCCTACTAACATTTAAGTACTGTTACTCCAGTGAGCAAGATACAGTCCCTGAAACTGTTGTAGTTTAAATTGACTTGGATAAGTATTTTGTGATTTAAACAATTAATTGTTGCTACAATTAATTTAAACAATTGTTGAAATGGGAGGTATTTCTGTCTTTTGAGGAGGTAGGAGTGAAGGCCAAATTTTAAAAATTAATT
Organism: Bos mutus; assembly: GCF_027580195.1. Lineage (NCBI taxonomy): Eukaryota > Metazoa > Chordata > Mammalia > Artiodactyla > Bovidae > Bos > Bos mutus. The sequence continues at coordinate 9,670,474 of NC_091621.1, read as the reverse complement.
GCATTTGAGTAAGTGACTGCGGAATACTTGTTTTCATTGACCCAATTGTTATAGAGATGTTCAATTATTTAATCAGCTAAGTAATTTGTACTTTTGTAGTCTTATCATTTTCATGCTTCATTGTAACTCTATGTACTCAAGGTATTGAACCTGTTCCATAAACAGTATTAATCTCAATTACTTTGGTAGCTTTAAATAATATTCCCTTATTAAATAGGTTCTTTGTTATGCTGTCCATGTTTTTGCAGCATCAGAAACTGTTGATGCTGATAAAAGCAAACATTCAGTTAAAAAACCTTTTCATACTTTAATTAATTAAAAAAATAAATGGTGCATTTATAGTTCTCAAATGATGTTGGTTATGGAAAACACCTTATTAGTCTAATTTAGAACTTTGAGTCCAAAATCCAACTTCATGGCTTGGCTTTATCTAAGGGACATTAAAACAGTAGAACATTTTCTGTCATGGAAAGAATTGCAGTATTGAAATTTTGAAAAGATTTCATTTAGTCCATGGGACTATAAACTTCTTGAAGGCAGGACCCACTGCTTTTATTTCTGTGCTGCCTGATCATGTGGTTAAAAGTTTGCAATTAGAGTGGAACTGAAGTGAATAACACAACAGAATTTAAGACTGAATCTCCCAGGCAGGTTTTCCTTGTATAATATACATAGGATGAACCTGATGAAATCAACTTTTTTTTTCATTTCAAAAATTTCATTTTATTCTGTTCATCTTTGTGGAATATTTTTATGGCTTCCTGCTGTAACTCATTTGAGTAGTGAGTTAACTGTTTCCTTGGAATTTAGCCCTTTTCTTTTTTCCCCTGCAATTCTGCTTAAAAAAAAATTTTTTTTTTGAGATGTTTATTTTTTTTCCAAACTGTAAACTTTTTATTTTGTATTGCTGCTGCTGCTGCTAAGTCGCATCAGTCGTGTCCGACTCTGTGCGACCCCATAGACGGCAGCCCACCAGGCTCCCCCGTCCCTGGGATTCTCCAGGCAAGAACACTGGAGTGGGTTGCCATTTCCTTCTCCAATGCATGAAAGTGAAAAGTGAAAGTGAAGTCGCTCAGTCGTGTCCGACTTTTAGCACCCCCATGGACTGCGGCCCACCAGGCTCCTCTGTCCATGAGATTTTCCAGGAAAGAGTGCTGGAGTGGGGTACCGTTGCCTTCTCCGATTTTGTATTGGGGTATAGCCAATTAACTATGTTGTGGTAGTTCCAGGTGAATAGCAAAGGGACTCAGCCTTGCACATACATGTATCCATTCTTTTCCAAACCCCTCTCCCATCCATAGTGCTTCCTTTTACTTGGCAGTATTCAGGCTTCCCAAAGCTAGCTTGAGTCTGGGTTCAGATTGCAACACAATGTCCAAATGATCCTTTAAGTTGTAGGAAAAAGCTGACATAAAATTAAAGACTCTATCATGTACACCACCTGAAAACAAACCAACCCAGCCACATTTGTGTCTTCCTGTTAACTCTTGGCTAGTACAAAGAGCTAATATTTCTTGCAAAGATAAAAAGATGACCCAAGACAGTTTCCCCAAGTTAAACAGTTCTGAAGTTTTACTGTGGGATCCAATTCAACTGGCATTTAACTCTAGAACCAACACCCCAATTTAATTTAATCACCACAGACATAGAGTCTCCGAGAGTCATACATGACGGAAGTGACTTAGCAGGCACGCATGCATAGCCAAAACTGAATGAGTACATATAAACTGAGTTTACAGTTCAATATTAAAATAGAATGGGAAGAAAGGCAGGCATAAAAAGTATAATATTCTTTACTTGTTAGTCAGTACTACAGAATTCACTCATTTGCCTGTTTTATTAGTCTAGCTCAGAGTTTTTCAAACTTTTGTGTGCCTATGAACTATTGTACAGGTCAGTTCAGTCACTCGGTCATGTCTGACTCTTTGCAACCCCATGGGCTGCAGCACGCCAGGCTTCCCTGTCCATCAGCAACTCCTGGAGCTTACTTAAACTCATGTCCATCAAGTCATGATGCCATCCAACCATCTCATCATTATACAGGTATTTTTACCCAAATCCACGCATTCTGTCTTATAGATGATATAAGAAACCTCAAAAAGAAATGTCACTATCTTTATAAACTGTCTCTAATAAGTACTTCTATCTATATATTATATTAGAAAATTTATCAAAACTGAGAAGATTTTAGAGAGACCTTTAACCCATTTCTGTCTAAAAGTCTCACTTGTGAACCTGGGATCCAGGTCCCTGGTATTTCATCCTGTGTCTTGGGCATGAGGCAGTTCATGGTCCAGCGTGTCATCATCGTACTCATGGTGACTTCTGTGCTCACATCATCAGGGCTATCTGGTCTGTGAGATGCCGTTAGATATCATTTAGGATGGGTTTCAAGGCTGGCTTCTTGCAGAGATGCTGTGGGATGCTTAAGCAAACTTCCTGATTGGTTGGTATAACTATGGGGCTTTGGGTCTTATTTTTAAAAACAAAGCAAATATTATCAGCAACGGGGCAGAGGAGGAGAAGATGCCAATCCTGCCCAACTCTGGTGGAGGCAGGGGGCTGTCCTGCCTCGCTGAGAACGGGCTGTTATCCACTGCTCTCTTGTCACACTGACACGGCCCCCTGGCTGGGCTGATTGGTCGCTGGCAATAACTGATGGGGAATTCTGATATTCTAGCCGGTAGTTCCTCACACTCCAAAGAGGTGCCTTCCCATCTCTCTCTTCACCTTCCGACCCCGGCCTTGTGCTCAGCCTCCCCCCACCTCGCCGCCCCTGCCCCGGTGGCGGGGAGGAGAGCCCTGGGCGTGATGCTCTGAAATCCACCAGGCTGATCGCGCTCCAGCTCGCCCTCGGGAGAGTCCTGTTCCCGACTTCTCAGGGCTTTTACAGCACAAACAACTGCATGCGGGCCGGGGGTGGGGGAGGCTGAGAAGGACTTGTGTATGTTGGTTTTCTCGTCTTTCATCACTTTGTTGGCCTCATCCGTTGCCTAGATCTCCGCGGTGGATTTCTTTCTGTCTAAGACTCTGAGGAAGGATCCCTTCTCCTTCTGTTGACTCTTTCTATTTTTATGGTAAGTGCTTGCATTCAATGAGCAGCCCTGCTGCAGTGAAGTGAACGCTTAGCTAGCTCGCTCGCTTCCTAGCTAAGCTTAGTGACCTTCTCTCTGCGTTTCTCTAGTGTTCTTGGGTCCATGTCCGGGGGTGGGGAGTGGGGATCCAGCTGTTGAAAATGCTGGAGGGTCGTTTGTCTGGCTTGTTTGTCTTTTTGTTTTGTTTAATTGTTTCCATAAACGGAGCTCTTCGGCTGTGATGGAAACATAAGCACTCTCTCTTTGTCCTTGAAGCGGCAGCCAGGGAGATGCGAGCATGATGGTAAACTGCAGCAGTGTGCAGGGGATCCGGGGAGGGCGACGGACAAATCTGGGGGCGAGATGAACCCTCGGCGTGCTCAGGTGCACTCTCTCCGAATCCGGAAGGGCCGGGCTGATCGGCCCACCTAGCGAACTGTTCCATCTTTCCCGGAGACGACGGCACACGTGTGAGTTATGTCGGAGTCGGCTGGGGGCAGCGGCGCCTTAAGCACCTGCCTGTGGGTCCACACCAGCCCTGCGTCTTTCTCGTGGGCTTTACAACTCGGGTGGTAACATTGGCGGCGGCGGGAGGACCCCTGTGCCGGCGAACGGAGTAGACCGCATGACCTCATTGCTTTTTCCCTTTGGAATTTCAGGGTGCCTGTTCTGCAGACGGGTCTCTTCCCATCCTCTTCCCAGGGTGGTGGGGCAGTGAGAAGAGGCACGTTTTTTTTTGAGTTGACAACATAGTTTCAATCTTCCTCTTGGTAGATAAAAGGCTTGGAGGCTGTTAGAATGGTTAGACTTTGCTCACGGAATATAAGCAGGGTTGGAAGGAAGAACGTGCGTGTTGCGCTGACATCAGGCCGGCTGTTTTGTTGCAGGGCATTTACTCTTAGATTCGTGTTCTGATTTTTCACCTGGTCTCTGAGGCTGGTGGCTCCGGCACCACAGCTTCGGGTCAATGATTGTCAGCCCCTGGAAGTCCAAAGGAAACACATCGTGAACACAAAGTACAGCTCTATCTTGTGGAACCTGGCATTAAAGGGGAGTCTCTTCTCATAGGGAGATGTCTGTCTTGTCGTTTTTTTTTTTTTTTTGGTAGCAGGTGTCTTGGATTATTTTGGTCACCGCAGCATTCCAAAGAATAAGCTTTGCAGTTCTCATTCTGCTCCTTATTTTCCAGTCTTGGACTGGAGATGGGTTATCTTACTTGATTTTGTGTGGGTTTTCTGATTGTGGTTCACTTAACTCTAGGGAGGGGGAAATGTGGGGTGAAATTTCTGGTCTTTCTCCCTGTTGATTGGGAGTTTGGAACGGAAAGTTGCTTGACCGGCTTGCTCTTTCTCACCACTTTTATTTCTACCCTCAGTGTGGATTTGTCTTAAAATAGTGGTGATGACATCAGACATATGCTTTTATCTTATTCCCTAGGTACATTTGGTTGGTTTTTGGTGGAGGGTTCTTTAAATACATGAAAGCATATATTAAAACAAAGAACAAGAATTTATAGATGTTTACATTATATCCCAGCTTCACAGTGAAACCAGCAAATAGGATAACAGCAACAAATTAGGATCCTTGCATACTGTAACCTCTGAATCATTAAATAATGCTTGAAATACTTTCATCATTGTTTGCATTAGCTTTCTAATATCCATACCTCCCTACACTTAGTTATGGCTGGGAGAAATGTTGTCATTTAACTGGCTGACTTCTCTGCTTCCTTTGATTCTAATGTTTAGTTGTTGACTTTCAACTCTACTGGTGTTTTCTTACTTTGCTTAATTATTTCCCCTCCAATTGCAAGGATTTTTATCAGGTGCTTGGCAACTCAACTTGATGTATTCATCAAGATGGAAAGAGTTATAGAGTCAGCTTGGGTGTCTTGGAAATAGACCCTGCATTTCACAAGACAGGCCATTTCAGATGCATTTAGAAATCTTTTGTTTTAATTAGTAGCAACATTAGCTTTGAGAGAGAATGCTGTGGGCGTTCTTCATTTTACTGAGCAGAATATTCATCTGTGCCATCAGAATTGTATCTGTGTAGCATATTTACAAGTGTATTGTTTACTTGTTGTGTACATATTTTCCGTATTTGTAGCATGCTCATTTAGAGGAGAGGAGAAACATTTCTGAGGCTCCGCTTTGCATTCTCCAGCTAGGTTTTTTTTTTTTTTTTTGGTAGGGATTTCCCCAATGATTCCACACCCCTCCTCCAGATAATGCCTTTGGGAATTTCTCTGAATTGGGAGAGTGCATTCTTTGTGTTTGCTTGTCTCAGAGCACGAAGTTAGGTTAATTCTTTTGCAGGGTCCCTGAAGGCAGCATATACAACCACTGCAGGAAACACTGGTAAAAGCTGTGCTGAATGGAGCCGGTAACTCTTAGCCTCTTGGTGTGATGTAGTCACTGCAACATTTTGTGTGTGTGTGTTTTTGTTTAGCTGCTATGTCTTGCAACCAATTTTGCTTGCAACCCTAGCAAATTGTATTTATTTGAAATGGGTCTAGAAACACCTAGATAGATGTAGATACAGTTACTCATACAAGTCATTAAAACAGTGCTTTTACTGTTTCTTTTGATGATGATCTAATTTGAAACCTATAGCTTATATTCTGAGTCAGTATTTTCCATTTTTTATCTTTCTGCTTTCTTTCCCGCTTCTGCTTTATGTTTCTATGCATGGACATGCATTATGTGTCCACCTGTAAACTCAATAACGATTGTTTGATTAATGAAGAGTTGGTTGACAGCTTCTCTTCCAGTAACCAAACTCTTGTGCTCAACCTGTAATCATGTAACTGAGAGAAGAAATTTTCCCTGTTAGTATAACTATAACCACATGTGTCTGTAGGCCTTCTTGTCATTGAAACTACTTTCCATAGTTGATTACTAGGACCAGAAATAGAATCACTTTTGCATTTTAATTAATGACATTCTAGATTTGTCTAGGTTGGAATGCCCTCAAATCTTGACATGTTTACTACTTAAAAGGTCTTTTGGTAAAGAGGGGGCGTTTATGGATGATATAAAATAAAATCACTTGATTGTGATTTCTTGGAAATTGAATGAACTATATCATTAAGGATGTTAGCTGAATTTTCCTGTGGCTTTTTAAAATATAATTAAGGTGACATATTCTTTTACCATCTCTCCATGAGCTCCCCCCCTTTTTTTTAAAGAGTAAAAAGAACATATAACTCCCACATAAAGCTGCTTAGAGGGAGAACCATTTTTTAACAGAGATTCAAAACCACTTCCAACACCAGCTATGGTGATCTACTTTGAAAGGAACTTGCTAGTCAATTGGCAACTCAGACAGATTGTATAAAAGAGGAGAGATTCTTCATGAGCTGTGTTGAAGACTGCATTTTTGATCTGTCTCCCTTCTAAATTCATCTAGGACTATAGTCACTAGGTCAGCTTTGCAGAAAAAAAAACCATGTACTTAGGAGCTTAATAATCTACCCACACTGTCATAAATGTTTATGTTGCAAGTTATATCTCTTGGGTAGTAAAGGGAGTTGGCAGAATTTTGGAGGAGAGTCAAATCACAGCCTGAAAATAATGTAAGATGAAAGGGGAAAAATTCCTCCCCATACTTAGCATGAATTCTCTACTCTGGCTGCTGGCCTTTAAGTCTGAAGAGTCAAGAAACTGTTAAAAATACATAATGACAGGGTTGGTGGGCCTGTTCTCTAATAGAAATCTCTGACCCTTAACTAGGCATCTGCTGAGTGACCTTTTGGCTTGCAGCCATTCTTATAGGAAGCAGACATATTGTCATACAGCAGGAATTCACTTACATTTTTCCCATTGGTCTCCCACTGGGGACCTCCTGTGAGTGTCAGAGAGGGAACAGTGTCTGGACACCATTAGAGACCACGGGCAGTCCCAGCAGGATGTCTTCAGGACCCCAAGTGCCTGTCTGGTCTCAGCCACGAACTGGCTGTCAGACTCAAACTCATAATTGGGCTTGGAGAACCAGATAATCTGAAAAGTGAAAGTGAAAATGTTAGTTGCTCAGTTGTGTCTGACTCTTTGTGACCCCACAGGCTGTAGTCTGCTAGGCTCCTCTGTCCATGGGAGTTCCCAGGCAAGAATACTGGAGTGGGTAGCTGTCCCCTTCTCTAGGGGGTCTTCCTGACCCAGGGATCAAACTCAGGTCTGCCACATTGTAGGCAGATTCTTTACTGTCTGAGCCACCAGGGAAGCCGCAGATAATCTGAGGGCTCTCCCAATCACTTAAAAATCATGAACTGTTGTTCCAGCTCTGTTTTTTAACTAGATGGGTGATTTCTAAGGCAATTGACCCAGATGAGACATTCCTGGGGGATGGGGAATGAGCTGTGCCTTCCCTCAACCCTACAAGACCCCAGCATGTCATGACAGTGACACGATCATCAGAGTTACTCAGAAACATGTGCTGATGTTGATCCTTCATGATCAGGGCTTATGTGGGTATGGCGACTACCTGCTGCCCCGGGGACACCTTGAAGTACCTCTCCTTGTCATCATAAGGGACCTTGAGGAGTATCTTACCTACCGTCTGGTTTCATAGATAAGAAAGCTAAAGTCCCGGGAAGTTAAGTCACTACCACAGGAGAGATCCGGTCAACACCTGGGCAAGACAGTTGAGTCAATGTGGATAGATTTACTGAGACACCAGCTCCACTCCTGGTGCGGGGCCCCTTCCACGATACACAGCTGACACTTACTGTGTTATTCTTTGCTCACAAAACTGCTTTGTGACATCTAACTCACTGCTGTCCATTATTTCTGGGGTTATTTCATGCAGATTACGTGGCTGTGCCAGTCAGAGTGAGTCACATCAAGCAACTGTTTATGGTCACGTGTTTATGCTTGTGCGGAAATGCATTTTTTATATTGAAACTGCTTTTCTTAAGAACGTTTCAAGAATTCTAAAAATATTATGCTTGATTTCCCACCCCCTGGGCTTCAGCTGTTTCTGTTCAGTTGAGGGGGTGATGTTTACGGATCAGTTCCTTTGTCTATTTATTTACTCCAATATTCATTGAGCACCTGACGTGTCCACCCTAGTGCCAGGCAGTGGGGACCTCCTGGTGACACAGCTGGATGCTGCCATTGTTCTGAGGGCGTTCAGTTTAGTGATGCTTCATGGAGTTCATCATCTCTTGACTTTTTCAGCCAGTGGCCTGCTTACTGTTTCATAACCGTTTCTGAAAGAGCCCAAGTTGAGAAACAGTTTGCCTGGGCAGTTCATTCCTGTGATTATTCCACTGAGAAGTTCTTTTCATAAAAAAGCACCTTTGCTGTCATTGCAAGGTATATCTTTACCATTTTCCAAAATAGTATTTTTAGCTTGTGATTTTTGTTACCTGATTCAACAAAAGAGATTAATTAGCTGAACTTGTTTGTGCTGTTGTTGGGATTCACCAAGATGACTGTTCCATTTTTTGGCAAAACTAGCCTGATTTCCTGGAATTGTAAATTCATAGTCTGGATAGCACAGTGTCCATGGAACTAACTGTAGGTTAAAGACCAAACTCCTTAGCCTTGTATACTAGGCCTGTTATAATGTACAGCCATTGCTTCTTATTCTGCAACTCCCCTAGAACATTCCAGAAATACCAAAACATTTGTAGTGCTCCGAAGTAAGGAGCTCTCACTTGCCTCTGTGCCTTTGCACATGCTATTTCTCCTGAGACTAACTTTCAGGACAATCTCAGACAACATCTCCCATGGAAATTTTTTGACACTTACCACTTTTACTGAGCCTTGTGCCCAAAGCTGAGCTAGGTAGACCCTGTCTGTCTTCTTACATACCTCGTAGGACTTGATATAGACATCATGCTGCTACTGCTGCTAAGTCACTGCAGTCGTGTCCGACTCTGCGTGACCCCATAGACAGCAGCCCATCAGGCTCCCCCGTCCCTGGGATTCTCCAGGCAAGAACACTGGAGTGGGTTGCCGTTGCCTTCTCCAATGTATGAAAGTGAAAAGTGAAAGAGAAGTCGCTCAGTCATGTCCGACTCCTAGCGACCCCATGGACCACAGCCCAGTAAGCTCCTCCATCCATGGGATTTTCCAGGCAAGAGTACTGGAGTGGGGTGCCATTGCCTTCTCCGATAGACCTCATAGGACTTTATAAACTATTATTATAATTCCTTGTCTACTTGCGTCTCTCCCAAGTAGACAGTTTGTTCCTTGAGGCATGGACCATATTTTCATCTCTATACCCTAAGGCCCAGGAGAGTGACTGCTGAATAGCAGATATCCAGTAATTCTTGAGTCAGGGACTGAGCAATAACAATAATTCTTGAGCAAACAGATCGAGAATCATCATAGAAAACCTAGGGTGCTGATATTGGCAATGGCTGCTCTGTATGGAAAACTTAATTTTTCAAAATAATGTGACTATGAATTGTACTGAGAAGGATAAAGAGACTGGCAGCCATCCTGTGTAATCCATTAGAAATTCTATGTGAAATCCCAGAAAATGTTTTTGCCTCCCAGTGAGTTTCAATAAACAGTAAGAATTTATTAAGTGTCTTCTCTAAGCAGAGCCTTGTGTCAGGTCCCCAGGAATGAAAGTTTTAAAGAAAAAAAAAAGCAGTGTAATTCCTGTCCTCCAAAAAGCCACAAACTAGTGAAAACTTATTCTGTGACCTGATTACAAGGCAGACAGAGTCTAGTAGGCTGTAGACTTCAGACATGACGGAAGTAGAAAGGTCATTTTAGGCAGAGGGGCTGGCTTGAGTAAGAACTTAGAGATGTGATGGTGGGTCAACAATGAGGTAGCTTTGGTTGGAAGGTAAAGGGAGTGGGATGGGCCTGTACGGAGGGGAGTAGAAAATGCAGAACAGGATGAGGAACTTTTGGGTGGGGGAGATGGCAGTGGTATCAGAAGATCTGAGTGGCAGTTGATGAACTTCTGTAAGTTGGGAGATAATAGAGTCTAGAAAAAGACAGTTAGAAATTTGTTTGGAATCTCTCCTTGGGTTTAATTAAGTCAAAAGTCTGTATTCAGCAGGGGAGAAATGCAGTTGCTTAGCATAAGACATGTGTTTCTCACCCACCCCTTTTGCCCTTGAGGGTATAGTTTGACATTCAAAGTCATCACAAGGAAATGAAGCTGGGAAATCTAACCTAAATCAATCAGTTTTAGACCTAGAGAGAGTTGAGGACCGAGGTCACTGAAGTGCCTGTTAACACACTGTCCAGAGTGTAAAGAACCCCGTAGGCCCTTTGGTGCTTTATTGCTAATAATTTATGGCTTTTTTCTTTGGTGATTAGCCTTGTGCTATTTACAAAGAATACATTCATCTTACCCTGATGCTGGGAAAGATTGAAGGCGGGAGGAGAAGGGGATGACAGAGGATGAGATGGTTGGATGGCATCACTGACTCAATGGACATGAGTTTGAGCAAGCTCCGGGAGTTGGTGATGGACAGGGAAGCCTGGCGTGCTATAGTCCATACGGTCACAAAGAGTTGGACATGACTGAGCAACTGAACTAAACTGATAATCATCATCTTATGAACCAGTGGGTACAGGCATGCATGAACTAATTTCATGTAGGTGAAAAAGTGGCTTAGAAAATTTTGTGTTAGTTCATCCCTAAAGTATAATTTCTGCCGTGTCTTCCCTCCTTTTTTTTTAAGAGTCAGGAAACATATGTTTAGGAAGTGGTGAGTAGTTAAGTTTTGTACATCTCAGAATTGGATATGATCAGATGACTCTCCATCTTGAAAGTAACCTAAAAAAGATTGAGGAGGATCTCTAAATATCTTGGCCAGAGTATAAAAGCAAATCTTGTTTACGGAGTGAGAGATGATAAGCTAGAATAGCTTCATTCACTCACTCAGTCATTTAACGAGGACTACTGAGCGTTTATGGGCTTCCTTAGTGGCTCATAAGGTAAAGAATCTGCCATCAATGTGGGAGAATCAAGTTCAATCCCTGGGTCAGGAAGATCCCCTGGAGAAGGGAATGGCAACCCTCTCCAGTATTGTTGCCTGGAGAATTCCATGGACAGAGCAGCCTGGCATGGTGTCACAAAGAGTCAGACATGGCTGAGTGACTAACATGCATGCTGAACATTTATAATACTATGCTCCTGACTCAGTTCTGGGCACTGAAGAAACAGGCAAAATGGTCAACATCTTGTCTTCATGGAGAAAACATTGTGGTAGGAGGTGAGGAGGAAACAGATTATTTTGGCCCATACAAAGCATGTCAGATGGCGATAAGCACTATGGGGGAAAAAATGAATATTTTGTTCACATTTGGCTTTCTTTTGATTTATTTAACTTATTTGTTATGTTTGAATCATTTTCTTCATTTATTGTTTTCAGCCTCTTGTTTTTATATTTGCTTTCTGATGAGTCTATCATAAATAAAACAAATTTTTTTTTCTTGCTACGTAAGTGCAACTGTTGAAACCATTGGAGTGCTGTGAGCAAAAGTTAAAAGCAGGAATTCAGTTTTTGATCTGACTTAAAGGAAAAGTACTGTAGACATCAAAGCTCATATGAGTGTGTTTCTGAAGGGTAAAATTGTCAGAATTTAAAGGAACAGTATGGGATAGGAAGAGATCTCTCTCTCACCAGAATCTGAGGGGAGTGAATTAGGCTGTTCTTAGAGACAGAGTGTGAGCTTATGGGACTGTGGGAGACAGAGAAATGGTGGCCATCACCAGTGAGCATAACTCATTAGGAGAGGGAGATGGGAGTGAACTGAAATGAACACACAGGGAATTTAGCAAGGAATTTCAGTTTGGGAAAGAGGATAAAGCCTGTGAGACATATGTGTGTCAATGAGCAACGCTTCCAGAAACAGGTGCTGCCTAATGTGGAACATCTGTGTGAATTGGTTAATGGAAATAATGACTTGAAACAAAAAGCAGTATTTATGGATTTCTAAAAATTCCCACTCTATATTCTGTGTGATCTTGAATTCAGTATCAGTGTTCCATTCTATTCCAAGCAAGCTTCCAAGCAATACTTTCTACCTTCTAAAAAAATTAGGATTTAAAGCAAAATATCTTCTGGTGGTTCAGAGCTGCTCTGGGTCAGTCTGGTTCCCATTCTGGCCCTGCTAGTTGCTTGCCTTTGGATCTTGAGCAAGTTACTTAGTCTCTTTCTAAATTGATATGTTGTATTTTAATTTTCATTCAGTTCAAGAAATTTTCTTTGTTTTTGGCTGCACTGCATGCAGAATCTTAGTTTCCTGACCAAGGATCGAACCTGCACCCCCTGCAGTGGAAGCATGGAGTCTTAACTAGTGGATCACCAGGAAAGTCCCAGTTACTTACTCTCTTTGTATGTCATTGTCATCAGTTATAAAAAGGGGGTTAACTAATATTCTCTGTTTTATAGAGTGGCTGAGTTAAATGAGAGAGTACTTGGAAAGTACTTAGCACAGTGGCTATAAGATAGTCACACAGCCTAACAGTTGTTAGCTCATTATTATCATTGCCTCTCTGCTGTTAGGAATTTGGAGAAATTCTCACATATATATTTACCGGCCCAGCAGAACTTTTCTTTAATAATTCAGATTGTGCTTTCTTCTTCACGTTTGTGATTAATGATTTCACATTGGAGTTTTTTGGATGGATCTCACAGGTTTTGTTCTCAGTCTCTGAGAGGCTTATTGTGATTTAAAATTCACTTGGATCATAAATGAATCAAAGAGACATATGAACAGGAGAACTGAAGGCCCACTTGGCCAAAGGGGTCAGTGGGAGGAAGATCTACTAGACACAGGAAGCAACTTTCTGTCACAAAAAGAAAAAGATGAGATTGAAGAGAAAAGCACAGGATGGAAGCAAATATGATTACATTCCTTTGACTCTTGATATTCTAGAGGGTTTAGGAATGATGGCTCTTCAGATGGACTCTGGTCTAGACAAGCTACTGCTGTGCTGTGACTTGCAGTTTCCTGGAGAGAACAACCAAGGAAAGGGGACTGGTGGAGATGGGGGCAGGGTGGTTAGAGGAGAGTAGTCATATGCCAGGAAGTATGTAGGAAATATTTCTAATAGTGGAATGCTGGGTCACAGGACTTGTGAGTTGAAAATTTTAAGAGCTCTTACCAAATTGTTGTTGACTTTAATCTGCCGGGGAATAGTAGCATCTCATAGTTTAATTTGAGTATCTTTTCGTGTGACATCTTCGTATCTTTCTCTTCTGTGCCCTTTGCAAGCTTACTTTTAAGATTTGAGTTTTGACCTTAAATTTTAGGAACTCTTTATAAAAGAAATTAACATTTTCTGATATGATTTTCCCCTAAATGGTTCCTGCTGTTCTGCCATTTATCTTTTGATATTGTCTATGACATTTTGGGCATAAAAGCTTTGTTTTTATATAGTTAAAGTTGTCATATGTTTCTTTCTTTCTGGATTTTGTATGATAATCAAAAAAGCCTAACCCACTCTTGGATCGTAAAATTGATTCTTCAATAATGTCTTGTTGGACTTCTATGAAGATTTTATTTTCATGTATTTCTTTGGTTCAAACTTATTTTGCTGTAGTAATGAAATAGAAATCTGAATTTATTTTTCTTCAATAACTACCCACTTCTCTCCAAACATTTCTTGAATGATGTCTTTCCCTTGCTTTTACTGTGATGGTTCTTGAGAGAGATGATTTTTACTTCAACCAGGGTGAAAGTGGAAGGAAAGGGTAACATCCTGTATTTAGTCCCCTCTGCAGTTAGAGCTATTTTTGGAGAGTTTGCTCTGTTTTGTTGACTTCAGTTTGTTGGATAACTGCACTGTGTTAATTTCTTTTAGTTTTCTATGGTTTAATATCTCGGATGGCTAGTCTTCTTTTATTAATATTTTTTTTCTTCTAGGATTTTCTTGTGTCTTCTTACATTCTTTTTTCTATATGAACTTTGAAAATAGTTTGGTTCTTTAAAAATCATGTTTTAGGGGGAGGGTTGAATTAAGTTTATAGATTAAGGAAAGTATTTTATGAAATTGAATAAATTCTGTCCTCAAATAGGGTATAGGTTCCCATTTATTCAGATCTTCTTTTGTGAAGCTCAGTAGTGTTTTAACATTCTTCACATGTATCAGTAGTATCTTTTCTTTGAATAAATTATTTGATATGGTATTATGATAAGTCCTTACTAGTCTTCATATATTTCCAGAAGTATTGAGAGATGAGAAAGGAATGGGAGTGTTCATTGAGCACTGTAGACTGAATAAATTACCTGGGGGAAAATATTTAAAAATCCATATAGATGTGATTGCTTTTTTGTTCCTTTTTTAAAACCTCATATTTTGAATTGTTGGTTTAACCATGAAAATGTATTTGTTTTAAATTTGCAATTGAATTTCACACTCAGAAATTCAGAGGACCAGTTACTCTGATCCTTTCGCACAGTGTCCTTTTTACATTCTTCCATTAGCTCCTTTATCTATTAACTAACTCAGGAGACATTTAATGAGCACTTGCCGTAGGCCAAGCATTTAGGAATATGAATATTAACAAGACGTGGTTCCTTTCATCAGGGGGTTTTCAACGTTCACTGGGAGACTGACCTGAAAACAAATAATTATAATGATACTGTGGCAGTGTGCTTGCTTGAAAACCTGTGCATGGTAGAGTTGGAGTATAGAGGGGAGGGTTTAGGGCTGCCTTGGGCCAATCAGAGAAGGCTTCCCTGAGGATTCTCATCTGAACTGAGACCACTTAGATGAGCTGCTTCCAGGTGGGCAAAGCAGAGGGGGCTGCTCCAGGCAGAGAAGTGAGCCAGTGTGAAGACAATGTGGCATAACTTGATCTGCAAGTAATTGAGCCTATGGGGCCAGAGCAGGAGATGAGGCTTGGCAAGTAGGTGGGTGCCAGATCTCAAAAGGCTTAATATGACATGCTAAGGAGATTTTGCTATATTCTATAGGCATTGGAGAAAACTCTGAGCAGGAAAAAGTCAAGGTCAGAGTGCAGATTCCTGTCACTCTAGTAGGAGTCAAGTGGGGAGGAAGGGCGTGTGCATACAATGAGGACTACTAGTACAGAGATTGTAACAGTCAGCCCAGTAAAACTAGTTTAAACTGGGTCAGTGGCGTGGGGCATGACAGAGGAACCTTATGTGAGATTCATTCAACAATTACTCATTATGATTGCATGTAGGCCAGGTTCTGTTCTTGGCTTCAGGGATACAGCAGTATATAACGTAGATATGCTCCCTGCTTCCAAAGAGGTTACACAGGAGACCTGCAAAGAAGCTGATCAATAAAATGTGGCAGGCAGTGGTAAGTGCAATGAAGCAGTATGAAGGAATGGAGAGTGGTGTGGAGTATGCTGGTCAGGATGGTCCTGTCAGCAACGTGATGGTTGAGCAGAGTGAAAGAAGCTAGCCAGGGGATATATGAGAAAAGGGTATCCAAGCAGAGGACACAGCCAGTGGACTGGCCCTGAGTAGGGACTGTGTGTGGCATGAACAAAAAATAGGGAGGAAAACACGAGGCCTGGAGCAGTGGGACAGGAGAATGAGGCTGGGAGCCAGAGGTCATGGTAGATGTTAGACTTTATCAGGGTGAGATGGGAAGCCGGGCAGTGTTTTGAGTAGAAGAGTGGCAACCTTGAAAGGATCTCACTTGCTGCTGCATGGAGAACACAGTGGGGAGTCAGGGTGGAAATAGATCAGTGAGGGGACTGGTGGAGAAGTCCAGAAGAGAGGAGCCGATGGGCCGAGGAGTGGCCTTTGAGGTGGTGAGAGGTGGATCTGTCTCCACACTGGAGCTGCAAGATTCAAGCACAGAATATTTTAAAGGAAGATAAGGAAAGACTAGCTGGCGAGGGCTACTTCAGCACGAGCTGTCAGTGCAACTGATTGCTGAGTGGGCCACCGTGACCTCTCTCAGGGTGAACTACTGTACATCTGTATGCTTGCAAACCACACTGGAATGTGTGAAATGATTCAATAGTGAATTCCCAGAATTGCCTTACTGTGTCTGAGGCTGTGTTAAATAGGGTTAATTGAAAGTATATGAATGGTGTCTACTTTCCTGAGCAATAAAATTGATAAAGAGTCTACACTAAAATTTAACTTTAAGCAATTTCACAGCCTGAGAATTTTCAGCAAAGAATAATCAGGACCCTGATAATAAGAAATTGCCAGACTGGATTGACATGGGAGAGGGACAAATTGGGGGCACAGAAAAGGACCCACAGATCATGAACCTTGGGAGTGTGGGGAGAAATGAATGAAATGTGGCTGAACATAATAAATTGCCTAACATTTAATTCAAGGGCTTTTAGCTAAAGAGAGTTGTTTCTAAAACCTTGGTATTCTTCTCCATTAGCTAAAGGTTATAATATGTTTCAGAGTTAAGACTAGTTCCTTATCTTTGAGAGTTATCTTTGCAGAGCTATTCATTCTAAATATTATATTTCTGTAAATCACATGGTGTTATGTCCGAAAACTGAAAATACAATCATGAAAAAAATTTTATGGATCCCAACCTCTTGTCAGACCCTGCCTTTTGGAGGCTTTTAGGCTGCTAATAAGAATGTAAATTTCCTCTGCAAAACTGAGAATGAAAACCATGTCCCAAACTGCTCCAGTTACCATGGACTGTGGGTATATTTACACAATAGGAGTAGAAATTAAAATTGGTCAGGAATAGAGACTTGGTCTCTACTGAACAAGGCATTTAATTTGACCGATATTCTCCAGTTAACTGTACAGTAAACCGTGCACAGTCCTCATTGAGTTGGGTGGGTTCATTCTTTCTTGAATTAATCTGCTCTTGTCATCGTAAGTCATGAAATTAAAGAACTTTTCAATTGTTATAGTAGTCAAAGTAATGGATAAGGAGTCCCTTCAACAAAGACAGTCAATATGAATCCTTTATACATAATTGAGCATGAGATGGCATTAACATTCCCCTGTATTATAACCCTATATAGACTTTTGATACAACATGTGTGGGTATATGTATGTATATACATGCAGACACATTTGTAATTCCTCTCCTCCACAAACCACAGTAGTCCTTTTGAATTATGACCCATTCTTATTTTCTTCTTAATTCTTTACATCTAGCTTAGTGTCTAGCACAAGGTAGGAGCTCAAACAATTGTTAATCAAAACCTAAAATTAGATTTTGATTTTTGTTACTGTTTTGTTGTTTAAATACTCCTGTATCCTGTTTAGTTTTGTATTATTTTTGGAGGCCCAAATGATTGTACCTTATATTCTTGGTACCTTGGTTTGATGTGACAGTCTATAGCATATTCATGATTCCAAGCATTAAAAAAATAGGCAATATTTTAAAGGGAAGTAGCTCTGTAGAAGGAGAAGGCAATGGCATCCCACTCTAGTACTCTTACCTGGAAAATCCTATGGATGGAGGAGCCTGGTAGGCTGCAGTGCATGGGGTCGCTAGGAGTCGGACACAACTGAATGACTTCACTTTCACTTTTCACTTTCATGCATTGGAGAGGGAAATGCCAACCCACTCCAGTATTCTTGCCTGGAGAATCCCAGGGATGGGGGAGCCTGGTGGGCTGCCGTCTGTGGGGTCGCACAGAGTTGGACACGACTGAAGCGACTTAGCAGCAGTAGCAGCAGCTCTGTAGATCTAAAAGGATGTGGAAGGAGCATGAGATTATAGGACAAAACTCCAGCCTGTGTACACATATTTAGGTCATTGTTGTTCAGTCACTAAGTCCTGTCTGACTCTTTGCGACCCTATGGACAGCAGCACACCAGGCTTCCCTTCCTTCACTATATCCAGGAGTTCGCTCAAACTCATGTCCATTGAATCAATGATGCCATCCAACCATCTCATCCTCTGTTGCTTCCTTCTCCTACAGTCTTCAATCAAACATATATAGGTACCTGTATGTATATTCCCTCATGCCAGAAGGAATTTTGGCTGCTAAGAATACAAAATGGGACAAGGAATAGAATTAAATCGTGTGTCAGAATGACCTAAGCATAAGCTCCAGGGGCCAAAACTTTGCCTGTAAGTTTTCTGTGAGCCAGCGGGAAGAGGAAACACTTGGAGGAGTACAGAGAAACCAGCTTCTCAGGATGATTATAACTACTCTTGGCACCAACATCAGACGAGAATTTCTCCCAGGAGTCTCCATAAAGAGTACACTGTGTTTTGTTTTGAAAATCAAGTTTTGTAAGGCTGATTCTCCTAAAACATTTTTGGGTTAATAGCATCGCTTCAAAGCAAAATTTTGTAAGAGCCATGGCAAGGTTTTGATGTGGTACCCTATTCTCTGCGGATCTGATTTGGCCCACTGATAGGAGAGCTAGATGAACTCCTTGTCCTTCCAGCAGGCTTCCCTGTGATTGTTTTTCTCAACTGAGGTTTTGAGACTATTCATTGCCTTGGAACATGAGGCAGTACTTCCTGATAAAGCCTAAAGTGCAGCCACTCTGTGTGGCCAATTAAGGAAAGACTTGGTGCCCTAGCAAGTGTCAAATTAAAGGTGGGGTTAGCATCCTTCAGAGTGAGCTGAGTTGGTAACAGACACATTTCCCCGAGGCTCCCCTCACATCCCCCCACGGATTTCTAATGGCAAGCAGAGGGGACACCCAACAGCTCGGCTAGGATTATACACAGAAAATTCTACAATGATCAGACAAATGGGTAGTCCGCTCCAGAGGTTTAAAACAGGTATCCCTGGGTATATTTGAACACTTAAAGCATAGAATGTTTTGAGGGTATCGGTTCCCAATGTCTGAGCTCTTATTTCTCACTTCCCCTTTCACTGTTACTCTTTGCCCATTTTAGACAGGAAGTCATCTTCTTATATGTCCCACATCTCAGTGTATTGTGCAGGGGTCAAGAATCCACCTGGGCACCGGACAAAGCAGCAGTCTGAAACATTTTCTTGCAAAGAGATATGGTAGAATGGGCTATAAAAAGACTTCCCAACATATAACAAATACTCCTACATTGGGATAAAGTTCTGTGGGGAAGTAGACTGAATAAAAGAGTTAACGGGAAAAAAAAGCTATATAAAATTTCCAGTTGATAGGAGCTTGAACTTGGTTATATTTTAAATGGATGATGTTGTTTACATTAGTGAAGATTCTCTAGAGAAACAAACTAATAGCATACATGCATACATATATACACATCCACATATGGGAGAGGGGGTTGTGGGGGCTAGGAAGGAGATATAAGAGATTATAAGGGATTAGCTCTTGGGATATGGAGGCTAAGAAGCCCCAGGATCTACAGTTGGCATGCCTGAGACCCAGGAGAACCAGTGGGCTAAGTTCTGTCCCAAAGCTGGCAAGCTCAAGACTCAGGAGTCGGTGTTTTGGTTCAAATCCAATGGTCCAAAAAGACCAACATCCCAATCCAAGGCTATTAGGAAGGAGTTTACTCTTACTTAGCTTTTTTGTTCTATTCAGATCTTCAATGGATTGGATGAGATCCTCACATGGTGGAGTAGGGTGAGAGAAGGGAGGAAGATGAACTGTTTTCTTTACTCATTCAGATGTTAATTTCACCCAAAAACATCCTCACAGACAACCCAGACTGTTTGACCAGAAGTCTGGGCCCCTTGTGGTAAAGCTAATAGAAGTTATGTATTACTCAGTCATTAAAAAGAATACATTTGAATCAGTTCTAATGAGGTGGATGAAACTGGAGCCTATTATACAGAGTGAAGTAAGCCAGAAAGAAAAACACCAATACAGTATACTAATGCATATATATGGAATTTAGAAAGATGGTAACAATAACCCTGTGTACGAGACAGCAAAAGAGACACTGATGTATAGAACAGTCTTATGGACTCTGTGGGAGAGGGAGAGGGTGGGATGATTTGGGAGAATGGCATTGAAACATGTATAATATCATATAAGAAATGAATCGCCAGTCCAGGTTCAACGCAGGATACAGGATGCTTGGGGCTGGTGCACTGGGACGACCCAGAGGGATGGTATGGGGAGGGAGGTGGGAGGGGGGTTCAGGATGGGGAACACGTGTACACCTGTAGTGGATTCATGTTGATGTATGGCAAAACCAATACAATATTGTAAAGTAATTAGCCTCCAATTAGAATAAATAAATTTATATTTAAAAATTTAAATCTTCAAATAAAAAAAATAAAAATAAAAGTTTGCTGTTTACATTACCAAAAATTATGTTCTTTGTAATCCTATGTAAATTTATGATGATGTCAACTTAAAACTTCATTAAGGGTCTCAAGACTTTAGGAGGGGATACAGAAGTTTTTGTCTTTAATCTTATGACATACATGAGTGAAAGTGTTTGAAAATCCAAAATCTATTCCATATAGTATGACCGAGATAATTTTAGCCTGATACTTGTTTAACCCAAAGCAAAAACCTCAACGATAAAAGGGTAGTCTCTTCTTTAGGCAAAGAATGTAGATTCAGAACGTATCAGAGTATGACACTTGTCACTGTGTACTTCACCACCACCCTGGTCAAAGCCACCGTTGTCTCTTGACTGGATCATTGCAGCAGCCTCTCTTATTTGACCTTGACTTCTTCACTGTGTTCTCAGCACAGAAGTCTGGAGTCATCCAGTTAAAACAGAAGTCATGTCATGTCAGTTCTAACTTAACATTTTATTGACTTTTCAAGGCCCTAAATAATTTCCTCGCCCCGCCTTGTGCTTTCTTCACTCTGCTCCAGCTGTGGTGGCCTCCTCGCTGCTCCTTCAGCACGTCATGATACACTTTGAAGCCCCAGATTTTTGCACACTTTACTCCCCATGCCTGTAACACTCTTCTTTATCTATTTTCTGAGCTTTATCTATCTTCTTACCTCCAAGTCCCTGCCCAGGCTCTCAGAGAGGTCTTCCTCAACCACTCCATTTGTACTTCCCACTTCTTGATATTCTCTGTCTCCCTTGCAGCTTAATTTTTCTCCAAAGTACTTACCATCTTCTAACATACTCTGTAGTTTGTTCATTTGTCTTCATATTACCTGTTTCCATTGACTAGAAAGTGAGGATTTGATGTGTATTGCTCACTGGTGTTCCTGGTGCCTAGAACAATGCATGGTAACTAGCACACAATAGACATATCCTAGGCATATAGTAAATATTTATTTAGTAAGTCAGCCTGAATTTTATATAGTTTTCATAGGTTAAGTTCAATATTTTATCTATGTTTTCTCAACTAGCAAGGTATTTAGTAAAGAATAAATAATGTTAGTATAGGATCTATTTTTAATTCTTAGTTGAAATATAATTAACAATATATTAGTTTCAGGTGTACAGATTCAGTTGTATAGATCTTTGAAAATATGTAATTATTTAATGTTTTGCTGAATTTGAGTTTAAATTTTCCTTTTTCCTTGAAACTAATCTTGTTTCATTTTTTCATGTCTTTATCTTGTTTGAATTTTTAATTTAAAAGATGTGTATTTTAAAAGCTAGTTTGAATGCCTGTATTTCTTAAAGTACCTCAAATCTGTTTTCAAATGAGCTAAGTTCGATGTGACCAGCCATGGCGGGGCTTTTGGGGGGACTGCAAGGCCACAGGAGGAGCTACTGCTCAGGGATGTTGGATGTTGATTCTGCTTCCGCAACTCTCCACCATCTCCCTACCTGGGAAATACGATCTTGCTCATGCCCCACTGAGTTCCAGAACCAAATGTTTTTAGTGCCACTTCAAAAGGCAAAGCAGGGCTGTTAGCATCAGTTTGAGAGTAATGAAGTAAGCCTGGGAAGGAGAACAGATCTTGGGGAGAGCTAGGTTTCTCTCTCCGTTCTGGCAGTGCCTTGGCCGCATGGGGGAGGAGGGTCGATGTCGATGGCGTTGGAGTTGTTTGTGTGGCTGTGATGGAGGAGGAGGAGTTGCTGCTGGTGTGCAAAGTTCTTTCCGCCAATCCATAATACCTATTGTGCTGCATAAACTCAGTACAGTTTTCATTTCTATGTGATTGTTTTGGGATAGTTTTGAAGTAGTCATGGTTCGTATTAAGAAAATGACTGTGTTGATGTCCTTTAAGACACCTGAAGATTTCCAGGAACTTCTTTGAGTCAGAACATGAAGACCATATTTCTATTTTGAGGTCCTGTGAACTCCTTCCAGCCTTGAACAGGTTGAGTTGTTTATGTCTCTGATGCTTGCTCATGCACATGTGTTCTTACTCATGTGGATTCTCTGTTAGGCTAAAACACTTTCAGCCTAGTATCTTTTTAAAAAAATTATTGCTTTACAGTTATTTATTGGTATAGTTATTTTACAATGTTGTGTTAGTTTCTTCTGTATAATGAAGTGAATCAGCTATACATATACATGTATCCCCTCCCTCCTGGATCTCCCTTCCACCCATCTAGGTCATTACAGAACAGTGAGCTGAGATCCATGTGCTATACACCAGGTTCCTACTAGCTAGCTATCTTGTGTATTTGTCAATCTCAATCTCCCAATTCAGCCCATCCCCCTACGCCCCAGCCCCATATCCATACATCTGTTCTCTGCATCTCTACTCCTGCCCTGCAAATACATTCATCAGTACCATTTTTCTAGATTCCACATATATGCATTAATATACAGTATTTGTTTTTCTTTCTGACTTCATTCTGTATGACAGACTCTTAAATCCATCTACCACCCCACATCCTTAAAAACAAAGACAAAGCTTTTGTTTCCTCCTTAAGTCTGTTTGCAGTGTTAGCCTCTTAATGCTACATTGCATTTTTAAGCATGCTTCACACACATATTTATTGAGGTGTATTGTATGTAACTCAGACATTTCAAACATAGAAGTCAGTAAAAATTTTTAATATATTTACCAGCTCGTGAGATATAACCAGTTTTAGAATATTTCATCACCCATTTAGATTTATCATGTCCATTTACATTAATATTCCTGCTTTATTTTTCTTCTAATTTTAAAGGGACTGTAAGTTCATATGAGAAAATGCCTAAGAACACTACGTTACAGATGAAGGAAAGGAAAGCAGGAGGGACAGGACCAGAATTTTATCTTTTATCAAAATGTGAATGCTAGCATCTGTTTTTATTTTTTTAAAAAACTGATTTTTTCCCCTTGTCCTATATTTTTATCAACAGAAATACAATAAGAGATTAAAGTGGGGCTCTATCTTAGTTTTGCATGCGATCCCAAAGGCTAAGAATAGTATAAGAGGTTCTCCCATGGCAATTACCCATTCAGAGCATGCAGAGACTCATTACAGAATTGTCTGCTTCATTCTATGTATGAGATTTAAGTTGGGGGCCGTGGTGAACATATTGGTGGGGTGGGAGAATGGAATGGGGGACTCATCTGTCCCTCCAAACCAAGTGAGAGGAACCCTAAGTGATCTTGACAGGTGCTCCTTGGCTGGAATTTGGGGGACACGAGGTTTGTGGAATCTCATAGGCATCTAAAACCTGAATAGGTAGAAGGCTGCTTTCAGTGAGAGCAAAGAGCAAGAGGGAGCTGTAAGGAGATAACTGCGTGTTGGTGGACCAAGGATTGTGGGATTTTTCTCATGTATCCAGAGGATGTTCTGGGATAACTTTAAAAAGTGAGTCCCCTCAAAAGAGAACTGCCTGAGAGGCTTTGGGGGAGGTGATGGCAGAGAGAGAGTGTGAGACGGAGTATGAATGAATATAAGTGGTGATCAGTTCCCTAAATATTCTAGGTATGTAGGAATGTAGTCTAAACAGATCATAGAAAAATGACCCATTTGCAATCTGGCCATCTGGGAAGCATTATTGTATAGAGCTTTGGAATATAACAAACCTGGATTTAAATCTCTCCATGATCCTCAGCAAGTTATTTAGATTTTCTGAACTTTCAGAGTTATGACTAGTATTTGTTGTAATAATACAATCATTGGCTTTGACAAGTCCTGGTCTAAATATTAACATTTTGATACTTGGCATTGGTTGATGAAAGCCAATTCTGTAGTGACAATTAGTATCCATCACATAGCTAGGGATCTGAAATGGTCATTAGCAGGTACCACAAGCATTTAACATACAATTTTCAATATTTAACAAAATCCATGGGACTTCACTTACTATACTGCATTTACTTATTTGGATCAAATTTGTCAATTTTTATAAGCCTGTTTACATATATTTTGAAAATAAAAATAAAATAGTATAAATGTAATTCCGTTTTTATCTAGAATACAATTCAGATTTATTAACTTTAAAATAAGAATATTTTAGGCATTGTTGTAAGATTTTTTAGCAGATAACATTATGAGTGTGTTACGTATTTATGCCAGCCAACAAAAGTTTTTTGGGGACAAAATTGAATTATTTACAACCATAGAAGTATAAACAACAAAAAAGTTTTGGTGTTAATACTGCAGTAAACAATCATGCTTTGAACTGTGTGTGCAGCTTATATGTAGAAACTGATTTTGCAGATTGGATCCTGGGTGTTAAGAAAAAGTTTGAGATTTTGAAGAGAAGACAGTTTAATTTAAAAAATCCACTTCATTCAATGTTCTTTGTCTTCCCAAAGCATTTAAAGTATATACCTGTCTTAGCACTATTCAGAGGCTTCCCTGGTGGTTCAGCAATAAAGAATCTGCCTACAATGCAGGAGCTGCAGGAGACACAGGTTTGATCCCTGAGTTAGGAAGATCGCCTGGAGAAGGGCATGGCAACCCACTCCAATATTCTTGCCTGGAGAATCCCATGGACAGAGGAGCCTGGTAGGGTACACAGTCCATGGGGTTACAAAGAGTCAGATTCGACTGAAGCGATTTAGCAGCAGCAGAAGCACTAACCAGTGGTATACTATTTTCTTCATTCATTAATTTATTTAAAAATACTTAGCACCTACTGTGTGCCAGGCAAACTGTAACCAGTGAGCATACAAGAATGAATAAAGATAGTCTAACTTCTCTCCTTAAAGAACCTAGAGTTCATTAGTAAACACATGAATAAACATAATTATAAATTGTGATCATTGCTGTGAATAAGAAGCAAGTGACATGAGAGAACACCCAAGGAAACATAATTTGTGGAATCAGGGAAGACCTCTCTGACAGAATGGAATTTACATGAAGATCTGAAAGATGAGTAGGATTTTTCAGTTCAGAGCAGGTAAGAGTTTTTTAGATGGGGGGAGTAACATATATAAAAGCTCTGTGATGGAAAGGAGTTCACTATTGGAGAAAGCAAGGATTGGATATGGGTTAGGAGGCTATGGGAATAATTCTGACTAGAAATGAAGTAGTCAAGTGACTAGATCAGACTAGGTTAGTGGCAGTAAAGTTAGAAGTGAATGGATTTTAAGAAACAAGTAGAGATAGAATCAACTATGACTTGGGGATGGATTGGATATAAAAGAAGAGGAAGAGGGTGGGGTCAATAAAATAAGGCTATTGGCAAAAGTGGATGAATTGGAATCTAGCAAATGAAACTGTTATTGTCACACAACCCTTAATCGTCTATGAACATTGCAAGGTTGTATATGTACTTATTTTCAAGTTTCAGGTGGCACATATTAAAATACTGCTCATTTTTCTTTTTTGGACTTTTTAATGTAAGCTTCTTAGAACTGAGGATTTATTATCTTTTCTTGGTATAACTCCAGAGTTCTAAGCCCTCTAAACCCAGTTGTTAAGTCAATTGTATTTTTTTTTAATAGTGATTAGAATATCTAATTGTGGAGACAGAAAAAAAGTTAGATATTTATTGGGGGTGGGGGGGGTAGGAGGATGACTTAGGAACAGTTTTCTCAAGACAGAGATATTAAACATGATTACTTGTCAATTTGTCTTGGTCATTATTATATAAGGATCTGGGAAAAAACAATTAATAGGCATGATTGGATATTTAAATACTTATGTATATGCTATAGAAACCTTTCAAAATATTTTAAAAAGGTAAAAAGTACTTGATTATCTGACTCTGGATATACTTATAAAACTTGCTGACTTGGTAAGGTTAAAATAGGCAGATAATCCCATTTACATTCCAGCTGTAATTGTGGTATCTAAATTATTTGGTTTCCAACAGATGGAATCATGGATAATTCCTGCCTCAGCATAGCCTGGTTAGGTGGTCTCGGTTTAGATATGATCTGAGATTTTGAAAATAAAATAATTGAGAAGAATCAAAGCAATATTATAATGAAGCTAAAATCAGTTTATTAAATAGCTAACTTAGTAGCAAATTATACATGAAATGTGGGTTTTACTGTTGTCGTTCAGTCACCAAATTGTGTCTGACTCTTTGCGACCCCATGGACTGCAGCACACCAGGCTTCCCTGTCCTTCACCAGCTCCCAGAGTTTGCTCAAACTCATGTCCATTGAGTTGGTGATGCCATCCAACCATATTAACCTCTGTAGCCCCCTTCTCATCCTGCCCTCGATCTTTGCCAGCATCAAGGTCTTTTCAAATGAGTCAGTTCTTCATATCCAGTGGCCAAAGTATTGGCACGTCACCATCAGTCCTTCCAATGCATATTCAGGGTTGATTTGCTTTATGATTGACTGGTTTGATCTATTACTGGTTTACTGTAATATCTATTTATGTATTGTTTCTACATATCCTTAATAAAGGATATGTAAACTGTATAGCCATGAGTGACAAAAGGAAACCTTTTTGTTCAGATGTTGGATTCTGTACTTGTATCTGCTATACTGTCAATTCATTTTTGTACTGTATACATTTTTTAAAAAGAGCCAGTTCTAGGCTTGCAACAAGGTTGAGCAGAAAATAGAGTTCTCATACTCCAGACCCCACAGGTGAATAGCCTCCTTCATTATCAGTATCCCCAACCAGAGTGGTACATTTGTTACAACTGATAAACCTATATTGATACATCATAACCCAGTTTATGTTATGGTCACTCTTGGTGTTGTACATTCTGTGGGCTTGGACAAATGTATAAATGATACATATCCATCATTATAATATCATAGAGAGTATTTTCACTGTCCCTCACATCGTGTGTGTTTTCTGTTCATTTCTCCCCCGCCCAGACCCTCGTAACTGCTGATCTGTTCACGCCTCCATAGTTTTGCCTCTACCAGAACATCATATAGTTAGAATCATACAGTACATAGCCTTTTTGGATTGGCAGCTTTTAGTTACTAATATGCATCTTAATTTTACACATGTATTTTTGTGGCCTGATAGCTCATTTCATTTTTTAAAAAAGGTTTTATTTTTGGTTGCACTTGGTCATCGGTGCTCTGTGCAAGCTTTCTCTAGTTGTGATGAGCTGTGGTCACTCTTTGTTGCGGTGTGTGGGCTTCTCAGTGTGGCGGCTTCTCTTGTTGAGGAGCACAGGCTCCAGGTGCATGGGCTTCAGTAGTTGTTCCTTGTGGGCTCTGTAGTCTCGGATCATGGGCTCTAGAGTGCAGGCTCAGTAGTTGTGAAACACAGGCTTAGTTGCTCTGTGACACGTGGAATCCTCCTGGACCAGGGATCGAATCTGTGTCCCCTGCATTAGCAGCTGGATTCTTATCCACTGTGCCATCAGGGAAGTCTGTTCATTTCTTTTTTAGCACAGAATAATATTCTGTTGTCTACATGTACTACAGTCCATCCATTCACTTACTGAAAGACATCTTGGTTGCTTACAGTGTTGGTCATTATAAATAAAACTGCTGTTAATATGTGTGCATGTTTTTATGTGGACAGCATTTTTACCTCCTTTAGGTAAGTACCAAACAGTGCAATTGCTGGATCATATAGTAAGAATATGTTTAGTTTCATAAGAAACCATTAAGCTGTCTTCCAAAGTGGCTGTACAGTTTTGTAGTACCAGCAACGGATAAGAGTTTCTGTTGCTTCCTCACCAGCCAATATTCTGGATTTTGGCCATTCTAACGGTGTAGAGTGGCATTTAATTTGTGTTTGCCTGGTGACATGATATGAAGTAGGCTTTTTAAATATGGTCAGGAATAATTAGAAGCCCTCTTACTCTGTAATGCTTAGAACTCATTTTGTTGGCTAATGGAAAAAATATGTTTAAATGAGAAAATCATGAAAATAGTACATTTCTTGAACATTTTTACTGAAAACACAAATTAAGCTGACTTACTAATCTTTTGATGTTAAGCTAAGGTCATTTTTTCTAGTAAGAATCTATTAATTTGTTTTGTATGTTTTTCTTCTATAAACCATGCTTGTAATTAATCATTTATGAAGACAAACTTTTAATGGATTCTATCTACACTTAGATTATTCTCCTAAGTATTCTATCATTACTACAGCTCCTTGTTTTAACACTAATGTTTAAGATATATGACTCAGCTTATCAAATGTTTCCGAAGCTTTAAACCTTTTTCATAAAAACACCAACCGTTTACACTCACGTTTTATTGGATTACATGCTATTTAATAAAAATAACAAAATTACAATAAGTATAAATGGCATAAAAAGTTTTAGGAACAAACACCGTGGGAACAGAAATAAATAGTGTGCCAAACATTAGCCAGCTTAAGCTGTAAATTTTGGTGAGCTGTAGGATCAGTCTTTACGTTTTACAGAAAGGCTGAAGAATGTTTAAGCTGGTTAGTTTAGCAACACCTACAAATCATGTCCTTGTGGATTGTGATGAAAATGATTGGGCTTGTGAGAAACTGATAGGAAAATCTAGTCCCCTAGGATGTGATTGATCATCCAAATTATTTCCTAGCTTCTTCAGAAAAGACTGTTATAATTCAATACTCAGAACATGTGACTTGTGCAAAAACATTACAAACCTACACGTGGTTGTAAAGCCAAAGTTATAATATACTTAAGATAAATATACATAATTCATATGTATTGAAATTAATCTGTTTGTGAAGAAATGTATGCTTTGGAACATATTAATGAATAATTCATTCTTTGAAAACCCTTGCATCCAGGCCTCCTCTTAGATCTCCAACTGAATCTTTGATCATTCCTTTCATAATCTGAAGGATTAAATAACAAATTGTAGTTCCCAGCATTTCATAGCTGCTTGCCTTTCCTTTTGCCATTTTTTGTTGTTGTTGTTTACATACTCTTTCCACTTCTGATCGACTCTTTAATATTAACTATCCTTCAGTACTCAGCTTGTGTGTGGCTTTCTTCAGGAAAATTTTCCAGACACCCCAGTTCAGGCTCATACCCCTGTTTTTGTTACCATGACACTTGTATAGAATTATTTTAAAATTAACTGTATATTATATACTAGATTATACCTCTTTCATAGGTGAAAACTGTATCTTGTTTGCCTTTGTACCCAGGACTCAGCGGGGTGGACATGCTAGATACTCAGTGTTTAACTGAAAAGCAAGGTGCCAAAGTTCATGTTTTGCAAAATTCACGACCATCATTTAGATATAGAATTTTTCTAACAGGACTTAGAGGAGGATTGGTTTCTGTAGAGAGCAGAAACTTGGCAGAGGACTAAAGAAGGTTAATGTAAAAATTGCATTTTTAAATTGCTGAGAGAATAATAGGTTTATATCTTGGCTACATACTAGTATTATGTCAGCCTTGAAAAATTGGGGTCAGTTTCACTAATAGATATATAAGAGGTAGAAATTATATATGTTCATCTAGGGTCAGGCATCTTCCTAAATTATCTCAGAATAATTTTCTGTAAATCTTGGATTGTCCTCAAATAACTAAAGAAAATGGAGGGTGGGAGAGTTTTCATGTAGAAAAAAAAGAGTTAATTTTTTCAGGTTTTAAAAATTGTTTGTTAATGATATAATAATACTATCATGATTATAAGCTGGATGAATAAAACAACCACTTAATTACCTAATGTGGTAATATCTAATGAGAGAAACAGGTGTTTTTGAAACAATGTGAGTCTAAGATTCAGATCATTTGGCACTATTCCCAGTGATGCCTTCCTCCAGCTTTGTGGCCTTAAATATTCCTGCAACTCTCTCTGATTCAGCTTTCAAATCTGCAGGCTGATAGTTCTTCACTGAGGGTGATTTTGATCCCCAGGGAACATTTGGCGATGTCTGGAGACATTTTGGACCACAATTTGGAGGGTGTTACTGGCATTTGGGCTTCCCTGATAGCTCAGTTGGTAAAAAATTCACCAGCAATGCAGGAGACCCTGGTTCTGTTCCTAGGTCAGGAAGATCCCCTGGAGAAGGGAAAGGCTACCCACTCCAGTATTCTGGCCTGGTGAATTCCATGGAATAAGGTTTATTGGGGGCTTCCCTGGTAGCTCAGATGGTAAAGCGTCTGCCTACAATGCGGGAGATCTGGGTTCGATCCCTGGGTCGGGAAGATCCCCTGGAAAAGGAAATGGCAACCCACTCCAGTACTCTTGCCTGGAAAATGCCATGGACAGAGGAGCCTGGTAGGCTACAGTCTATGGGGCCTCAGAGAGTCAGACATGACTGAGCGACTTCACTTCTTCACTGGCATTTAGTGAATAGAGACCAAAGCTATTGCTCAGTATCCTACAGTACACAGAACAGCTGCCAACAACAAAGAATTACCCTTTGAAAATCTCAGTAGAGCCAAGACTGAAAAATCCTGGGCTGGATAATCTATGAGGGGCTTTTCCCACCTAAATATCTCTCATTCTCAAACATAGATCTTTTTTTTGGTAAATGATCTGAGTAATATAAAGGTGGTGGTTCCGTTGCTAAGTCACATCTGATTCTCTGAAACCCCATGGACTGCAGCACACCAGGCTTCCCTGTATTTCACTATCTCCCAGAGTTTGCTCAAATTCACGTCCATTGAGTTAGTGATGTCTAACCATCTCATCCTCTGCTTCCCCCTTCTCCTGTTGCCATCAATCTTTTCTAGCATCAGGGTCTTCTCCAATGCGTCAGCTCTTCACATCAGGTGGCCAAAGTATTGGAGCTTCAGCATCAGTCCTTCCAATGAATATTCAGGGTTGATTTCCTTTAAGATTGACTGATTTGATCTTCTTACTGTCCAAGGGACTCTCAAAGAGTCTTCACCAGTAGCACAATTTGAAAGCATCAGTTCTTTGATGCTCAGCCTTCTTTAATGGTCCAACTGTCACATCTATACATGACTACTGGAAAAACCGTAGCTTTGACTATATGGGCCTTTATTGGCAAAGTGTGTCTCTGCTTTTTAATACAGTATCTAGATTTGTCACTCTAATGGCCAAAAGTGAAGAGGAACTAAAGAACTTCTTGATGAGGGTGAAAAAGGTGAGTGAAAAAGCTGGTTTAAAACTCAACATTCAAAAAACTGAGATCAGGGCATCTGGTCCCATCACTTCATGGCAAATAGATGGGGAAAAAGTGGAAATAGTGGTAGATTTTCTTTTCTTGACCTCCAAAATCACTGTAGACTGTGACTGCAGCCATGAAATTAAAAGACTCTTGCTTCTTGGAAGAAAAACTATGGCAATATAAAGATGAGGATATTCAGTGAATTGAGTTGTCCAGTACATTTTTAAACGGTATCCTAGTAATTTTCAATGAATTAAATATCATAAGCAGAGAAAAATAAATAGTCAAAACATACTACTCTGCACTTCTTCTGATTTAGCATTTTCAAATGTGAGTTAAATACAATTGTAGAAAACCCCTGATAGATAAACATCTTCATTTTTTCAGTAGTGCGACAGTTTCCCAATGCTAGCTGTCAGATAGATACCAATAGTATTTATAGGGAAGAGGGAAAAACTAATGCAGGAGAGCTTAAATACTGTAATTTAGAGTAAAACCATATTTCAGTACATAGCAACTTTCAGAGAGGGATATATATCCCTATGATTTAAAGTAAGATTTATCAGTGGTATAAAAATATTGCAGTGTACTGAATTATATGACTTGGGATCAGTTAAGAATGAACATCAGTGCTAGTTGAATTCTCAATTGCATTGGAGGAAGTGTGCATTTTGAAAAGGTGGTGATTAATGGTTAGGTCCTATCTGCTCCATATCTTTATGAAATATTCCCTTAAGGAATCTGAGAACAGGTTTCAAAAGCAACAACATAAACTACATTTTTCTAAGCATAAAGCAAGGTTTTTGTTTGTTGTCCAAAATGTCTTTTTAGAGACCAGGGTGAGGGCATGCAAGACTTGAGGTAGCTGTGGAAGGGGAGCTGGAAGTGGTTCTCTTACTTCCTCTCCCTTATTCTCCTTCTCTGCCAGGCTATTCTACTCCCTTGTACACCTGACTCACCAAGTATGGATCCCAAGTTGGAGCCCTTACCAAGTTCCCTAGGTGGTGGGGCCCTGTCTTATTTCTGTTTATCCCTGATGTTGGGCATGCAGTGGCTCCAAATCACCTCCTGCCCCCAGGCCTCAGGCTCTTTGCCTGTGGGCAGTCCTGGCATAGCTTCTGCTTATTGCTGTGTCTTAAGTCCTTTCTTTTGTTCCCCTGCATCCTGCTGCTCCCTCTCCTTTCCTTCCATCTTGACTCAGAATATACAGATTTTGTGGTGGTTTTGCTGCATTTTATCTAACACTTCTAGATCTTTAGAGCAGAAGGGGAACCCTTCCACCTGACCCCAGCCTGCCACATTGCTGGAACCCATTGATATATTAAAGTCTTATTTCATTTTATTACCAAAAAATTCTTTCACACAGCTATTTGATGGTTCTCTGGTTTTCTTTCCACTCCAGCAAGAAGACTGGTTTCTCAGAACCAGTGCCCTCTTTCCCTATCCTGATTGTTACACAGGGCTTCCCTGGTGGCTCAGAGGTTAAAGCGTCTGCCTGCAATGCGGGAGACCGGGGTTCGATCCCTGGATCAGGAAGATTCCCTGGAGAAGGAAATGGCAACCCACTCCCGTATTCATGCCTGGAGAATCCCACGGACTGAGGAGCCTGGTGGGCTACAGTCCACGGGGTTGCAAAGAGTCAGACACGACTGAGCGACTTCACTTTCACTTTCTTTCAGGAGTTGACAGAGCACATACAGGATATGGTCTTGAAACATTCTTTTTTTACTCTGTTAAAATATACCTTTGGCATTACTGTCTCTAGGAAAACCAAACATTTGGCTCAAAATTGAGAAAAATGAGTCAGTAAGCTTACCTCTAACTCCCCATGATAAAAGAAATCAAGTATTTTAGAGCTGTCAGTCATACTTGGACTTTGTCTACTGCTGTGTCTATTACTTTTTCCCCCTCGAAATAGAACTGGTGTGTAGGCAGAATTGAAGCCAGAAGTTGAGATTTGGGACTATTTCCAACATCAGGTTGAACTCCAAGGTGTTTTCCAAGGGCCTGTTCACCTCTGGTTTGCAATGCAGAATTGTAGTCCTAATCATTGTTTTTCATGTGCTAATGAGGAAAATTATGAAGGAATGGATATCTCTCCTCCTCCTGCTTTGTCATCCTGACCCTGGTTGTGCTAGTTAACTTTCTCATTAACGATGCAAGGTCTATCTGCAATTTACTTAGTTGGGAACCATGTCTTGTAAGTTTATTTTTTATTGGTCAGCACTTTTTTATTGGTCTTTGAAAATGGTTTACCAAGCACTCGATGCCATAGCCAGCACACATTTGAATAAAAGTGCTAATGGTTGTCAGAACTGAAGGGACATTCCTGTGTCTGATTGGTTCTCAAATTTATGACATTTCAGGATGCCCTGAAGGTAATTTTCAACTATTGTATTTATAGAGATGGTTTATTAAGTGTAATCCTGTCTAGTAAGCTACCATATGGTGTGTTAGTATGTCATCGAATGGGTAGTCAGAATGTGGCTGACAGAATGTGGTCCACTGGAGAAGGGAATGGCAAAACCACTTCAGTATTATTGCCCTGAGAACGCCATGAACAGTATGAAAAGGCAAAATGATAGGATACTGAAAGAGAAATTCCCCAGGTCAGTAGGTGCCCAATATGCTACTGGAGATCAGTGGAGAAATAACTCCAGAAAGAATGAAGGGATGGTGCCAAAGCAAAAAGAATACCCAGCTGTGGATGTGACTGGTGATAGAAGCAAGGTCCGATGCTGTAAAGAGCAATATTGCATAGGAACCTGGAATGTCAGGTCCATGAATCAAGGCAAATTGGAAGTGGTCAAACAAGAGATGGCAAGAGTGAATGTCGACATCCTAGGAATCAGCAAACTGAAATGGACTGGAATGGGTGAATTTAACTCAGGTGACCATTATATCTACTACTGTGGGCAGGAATCCCTCAGAAGAAATGGAGTGGCCATCATGGTCAACAAAAGAGTCCAAAATGCAGTACTTGGATGCAATCTCAAAAACGACAGAATGATCTCTGTTCGTTTCCAAGGCAAACCATTCAGTATCACAGTAATCCAAGTCTATGTCCCAACCAGTAACACTGAAAAAGCTGAAGTTGAACAGTCCTATGAAGACCTACAAGACCTTTTAGAACTAACACCCAAAAAATATGTCCTTTTCATTATAGGGGACTGGAATGCAAAAGTAGGAAGTCAAGAAACACCTGGAGCAACAGGCAAATTTGGCCTTGGAATACGGAATGAAGCAGGGCAAAGACTAATAGAGTTTTGCCAAGAAAATGCACTGGTCATAACAAACACCCTCTTCCAACAACACAAGAGAAGACTCTATACATGGACATCACCAGATGGTCAACACTGAAATCAGATTGATTATATTCTTTGCAGCCAAAGATGGAGAAGCTCTGTACAGTCAGCAAAAACAAGACCAGGAGCTGACTGTGGCTCAGACCATGAACTCCTTATTGCCAAATTCAGACTTAAATTGAAGAAAGTAGGGGAAATGACTAGACCATTCAGGTATGACCTAAATCAAATCCCTTATGATTATACAGTGGAAGTGAGAAATAGATTTAAGGGACTAGATCTGATAGATAGAGTGCCTGATGAACTATGGAATGAGGTTCGTGACATTGTACAGGAGACAAGGATCAAGACCATCCACATGGAAAAGAAATGCAAAAAAGCAAAATGGCTGTCTGGGGAGGCCTTACAAATAGCTGTGAAAAGAAGAGAAACAAAAAGCAAAGGAGAAAGGGAAAGATATAAGCATCTGAATGCAGAGTTCCATAGAATAGCAAGAAGAGATAAGAAAGCCTTCCTCAGAGATCAATGCAAAGAAATAGAGGAAAACAACAGAATGGGAAAGACTAGGGATCTCTTCAAGAAAATCAGAGATACCAAAGGAACATTTCATGCAAAGATGTGCTCGATAAAGGACAGAAATGGTATGGACCTAACAGAAGCAGAAGATATTAAGAAGAGGTGGCAAGAATACACAGAAGAACTGTACAAAAAAGATCTTCACGACCCAGATAATCACGATGGTGTGATCACAGACCTAGAGTCAGACATCCTGGAATGTGAAGTCAAGTGGGCCTTAGAAAGCATCACTACAAACAAAGCTAGTGGAGGTGATGGAATTCCAGTGGAGCTATTCCAAATCCTGAAAGATGATGCTGTGAAAGTACTGCACTCAGTATGCCAGCAAATTTGGAAAAGTCAGCAGTGGCCACAGGACTGGAAAAGGTCAGTTTTCATTCCAATCCCAAAGAAAGGCAATGCCAAAGAATGCTCAAACTACCACACAATTGCACTCATCTCACACACTAGTAAAGTAATGCTCAAAATTCTCCAAGCCAGGCTTCAGCAATATGTGAACTGTGGACTTCCTGATGTTCAAGCTGGTTTTAGAAAAAACAGAGGAACCAGAGATCAAATTGCCAACATCTGCTGGATCATGGAAAAAGCAAGAGAGTTCCAGAAAAGCATCTATTTCTGCTTTATTGACTATGCCAAAGCCTTTGACTGTGTGGATCACAGTAAACTGTGGAAAATTCTGAAAGAGATGGGAATACTAGACCACCTGATCTGCCTCTTGAGAAATTTGTATGCAGGTCAGGAAGCAACAGTTAGAACTGGACATGAAACAACAGACTGGTTCCAAATAGGAAAAGCAGTACGTCAAGGCTGTATATTGTCACCCTGCTTATTTAACTTCTATGCAGAGTACATCATGAGAAATGCTGGGCTGGAAGAAACATAAGCTGGAATCAAGATCGCCGGGAGAAATATCAATCACCTCAGATATGCAGATGACACCACCCTTTTGGCAGAAAGTGAAGAGGAACTCAAAAGCCTCTTGGTGAAAGTGAAAGTGGAGAGTGAAAAAATTGGCTTAAAGCTCAACATTCAGAAAACGAAGATCATGGCATCCGGTCCCATCACTTCATGGGAAATAGATGGGGAAACAGTGGAAACAGTGTCAGACTTTATTTTGGAGGGCTCCAAAATCACTGCAGATGGTGACTGCAGCCATGAAATTAAAAGACGCTTACTCCTTGGAAGGAAAGTTATGAGCAACCTAGATAGCATATTCAAAAGCAGAGACATTGCCAACAAAGGTCTGTCTGGTCAAGGCTATGGTTTTTCCAGTGGTCATGTATGGATGTGAGAGTTGGACTGTGAAGAAGGCTGAGCGCTGAAGAATTGATGCTTTTGAGCTGTGGTGTTGGAGAAGACTCTTGAGAGTCCCTTGGCATGCAAGGAGATCCAATCAGCCCATTCTGAAGGCAATCAGCCCTGGGATTTCTTTGGAAGGAATGATGTTAAAGCTGAAACTGCAATACTTTGGCCACCTCATGGGAAGAGTTGACTCATTGGAAAAGACTCTGATGTTGGGAGGGATTGGGGGCAGGAGGAGAAGGGGACAACAGAGGATGAGATGGCTGGATGGCATCTGACTCGATGGACGTGAGTCTCAGTGAACTCCAGGAGTTGGTGATGGACAGGGAGGCCTGGCGTGCTGCGATTCATGGGGTCGCAAAGAGTCAGACACGACTGAGCGACTGATCTGATATGATCTGGGTAGTCAAGCTTTAGAGTAAATTTCCAAGAACTAATCAAACAAATGTGATGTGTGAAATGTGTGTTATTTGAGACAGCAGACATCAGTGACTGGATCACTGAGAAAGGCTTTGCTTTTCTCCTAGGTGTTTAGTAGATGGAAAACTTTTGAACAGATATGTCCAGTATAGTACTTTAAAGTGTTTGCTTGTTTTTTTTTTTTATTTTAAAGATACATATTTATTTAAAAATTAAATAATGGAAAGGAAGGATAAAACCCAAGTGATTCAATTGATTTCTCTGCTACCCTAAAACTTTGGGGAATATAGTTTCAGATAATTAAAGGGACAGAAAAAGAAAGATGGAGTCAAACATGAAATTTTAAGAAAATAAATGAATCATAATATAGATAATTGTCCAACTTGTTACTTTCAATTTGTCTTGCAGAGTTTTAGGTGTCAGTTGGAATATATCAGTCCATCTCAGTGTTTTTAATGGCAAAGCAGTACTCAAGATCATAGAGCAATATGCCATATTTAGTAAGTCTCATGCTATTGATTAACATAAGGTTATTGCCAGTGTTTCACTGTTATGAACCGTGACTTAGTGAACATCTTTTTATCTTGGAATACATAGACTGATATTTCATGGGATTAATACTTAGAAATGGAATTTGTCATCAACAGTTGTACATATTTTGAATTCTGATAGTTTTAGACACTGTCTTAATTGGCGTGTTCACCAGCACTGAATGACAGTGCTTATTTTCCCCACACTTCAGCGCCCAGCTTTTTTTTTTTTAATGGAAGAAAATGGTTTGAGGGTTCTTTTTGTATTTTGGCCTATAATTCCAACCTTGACCACACTCACCAAATAGATTCCTCCTGTACTCCATGGAGAGAATAAGACAACAAAAATAAGAAGAATCAACTCGAGGATATGGATCTTTTGAGCAGTTTAACCAAAACCTAAGCAACTTAATTAAGTGACTGTTATCAGCAGAGGTTTCTGCTCACCCTCCCACTAAATGACAGGCTGCTAGGCTGGATCACACGTAGAACTCTTGCACAAGCAAAGCTGGAAATTTTGAACCAGTTAGCAAGTCAAAAGTGTTTCTCCACTTCTTTACCCAAATTCCCAGCCTGAGTCTTTCATCTAACCATTTCCATTAGAAGAAAGTCCCCACTTACTAATGTTCAAATCACAGAGCATTTGCTCTGAGAAGTAACAGTCACCCTTCTCAGATCTCAAGGGAGACAGTAGCCCCTGGACCTGGTGGTAAGCCTGTGAGAGTCTGAAAAAGGTCACCCACCTCCCATCCCCCCCAACCCTCGTGCACAGAAAGAGATAGAGGAAAACATTTTTCCAAGGGAAAAATAGGCAAAAGGAAAGGATGAGAGTGGTTAACTGGGTGTTATCCCAGCTACTGGGATAGGGGAACAACAACAACAAAAGCTCTTAAATTCATCAGTTCAGTTCAGTCGCTCAGTTGGGTCCGACTCTTTGCGACCCCATAAATTGCAGCACGCCAGGCCTCCCTGTCCATCACCACATAGCTTATTACTTGATTGAGTGAGGGGTGGAGGAGCAGATGGGAGGACAATGTTGTTCTTTCAGTTGTTGCTCAGTTATGTCTGACTCTTTGCAGACCCATGGACTGCAGCATGCCAGGCTTCCCTGTCCTTCATCATCTCCCAGAGTTTGCTTAAACTCATGTTCATTGAGTTAGTGATGTTGTATAACCATCTCATCCCTTTCCCAGCATCGGGGTCTTTTCCAATGTGTCAGCTCTTCACATCAGGTGGCCAAAGTATTGGAGCTTCAGCATCAGTCCTTCCAATGAATATTCAGGATTGATTTCCTTTAGGATTGACTGGTTTGATCTCTTTGCTGTCCAAGGGACTCTCTAAGAGTCTTATCTAGCACCATAGTTTGAAAGCATCAGTTCTTTGGCACAGCCTTCTTTATGGTTCAACTCTCATATCCATACATGACTTCTGGAAAAACCATAACTTTGACTATTCAGACCTTTGTTGGCAAAGTGATGTCTCCGTCACTTTTGGTGATAGACTTCCCATAGGGACCAGCAAACACTGTATGAGATGTGTACCCCTTATTGTTGGGGTTCCTACTCATATTTCCTTTGTGGTTAAAATTTGTTATATTTCTATTAATTTTTTGTCAGATCTTAACCATTTATTTCTATTACTTTTTGTCAGATCTTAACCATTTACATTTTTGGAGCTTTATGTTTCCTTTTTTGTTTCTACATTGCTTGCTTTAAAATTACACATCCACTGAAGAAATCAAACCATAATCTTTAAGTACATGTTTTTAAAAAATCATATTTAATGGATAATAGTATAGAAATAGTTAATTTTGCAAGGATATCTAGATTCAGTGTCATTTTTGTCATCTACTTCCTATATTATGTAAACATTAATTTTATTAAAGACATAGAAATACTTTTTCTGCCTCTTATCAGGAGATTGTCAGCCAACTTATCTTAAAATTTAAAAAATTAATTTACTTTAGAATACTTATGTACATGGTAACTTCTAAGACAAGCTAGGAATTTGCAACAAATTCAGGAAGTTGTCTATATGTAGATATCCTATAAGAGGATTGATCAAGAAGAGGAGTGATAAAATATCTGTGAATATCTCACTTAAAGGTAGAGGGCCTCTCCTTTGTTTTTAAACACGAAAATTTCTTCTCTCCTTCGCTCACACCTCCCTTTCTTTTTCTCTTCTTGGGTTTACTAACTGGCAGTTGGAATATGTATTGCAACTCTCACATGTAGGATAGAACTCTGGAAAATTGAAAAAGGCTGTGCAGTTTCCTTAGTGATTAAAATCACATGCCAGGTATTTTTAAATAATTTTATATTAGGCAATTTTAATGAATTTTTGTGTAAATCAAGAAATTTACTTTTTTTTCCATAGAGATCTTATATTTCTCCTGTAAGCCACTTAGAATGGAATCTCAAACTGTCCAATGTCAAATACTTTATAAATCTGAAAAAGCTACGCCCTATAGCTTGTAATGACTCTGCAGGTGAGCACTGCAGCAGGATCTCTTTGGAGAACAGGCTATTTTTATACACCCATGTTGTGTATTTGGTGAAATGATAGGCAATTAAAGTTTACATAAACATGTATTAAAATAGTCTGCATATAGCAGAGAGGTTTTTCGTATAGTAACTGGTCAGTTTTATAATAGGAATAAAAATGCTATAAAACTTATTTATGAAGAATGCTATTAAAAGATAGCTCTTTTTAATATTGCTTGAATGTTCTGGGCTATGAGTGGGCAGATGAGTAACTGAAAAATAACATCAACATAAAAATTAAGCCAAGGACTGCCTAAGCTTGTTTTTCACAATTGGGAGCCTTTGCAGCTTTGTAGGAAATCATAGGCCTTGGAAAAACACTGGGTTAGAAGCAGGATGATCTGGTGTTGGAGGGGTTTTCCTGTAAATTAGTCATGTCATTCACTTCTCCAAGTCTCATATTCCTCAACTTAAAAAAGGCCTGTACTGTAAAGGGCTTCCCTCTATAGTACAGGTGGCTGAGTGGTAAAGAATCTGCCTACCAAGCAGGGGATTCGAGTTTGATTCCATGGTTGGGAAGATCCCTTGGAGAAGAAAATGGCAACTCACTCCAGTATTCTTGCCTGGGAAATCCCATGGACAGACGAGCCTGGTGGGCTACAGCCCATGTAGTTGCAAAGAGTCAGACATGACTGAGCGACTAAACAGCCCACTAGAGTAAAGGCTTAATAAATGCTTGTTGAATGAGTGAATGAAGCTTTTGAAAATTCCTTGCTAAGATTAGGAAGTTCCACTGGGAATTAAGGAAAAAAAAAAAAAAGACAACATCACAGATACCAAAAATCCTCCAGTCAAACATTCTTTATACTTTAAATTTGTTTGTAGACTTACATATGTTTTAAAGAACACATTTTCTCAGGCACAAAATGACTTTTGCTGTTAGAGTACAATTCCTCATTAACTGGTTTGGAGAGAATCTCATGCTACAGAAATGTAACCCTGTGCCATGCTATGCTTAGTCACTCAGTCATGTCTGACTCTTTGTGACCCCATGGACTGTAGCCTGCCAGGCTCCTCTGTCCAAGGGATTCTCTAGGCACGAATACTGGAGTGGGTTGCCATGTCCTCCTCCAGGGGACCTTCCCGATCCAGGGATCGAACCCAGGTGTCCCGCCTTGCAGGCAGATTCTTTACCATCTGAGCCACCAGGGAAACCAACCCTGGATAATGCCAATTTGACACAAATGGAGATGAATTAGTTGTCCACAGCATCCGAGTATATGAGGCATAAAGCAACATTGGCAGCCAGTAGGGAAGATCTTGTCAATGAAGTACACAGAGCTCTGAATGTTTACTTCAGAGTGGAAATGGCTTTGCAGATTAGAAAACTGAGTTGTCATAGAAACCTTCATGCCAGAGAATGTTTTAATACTACAGATTAAATGGATTCAGAGACAGAGGACTCTATTTTGGTTTTCCCTTTTTACTTTGCTTAATCAATACTCCTTTTTAAAAGGACTTTTAACATCTAGAAAGGAATGAAATATTTTTGTGTAAATTGTCCATAGATTTCTGTTGAAAAACCATGAAATCAGAGCTATTTATTTTATAAAAGTGGTAAGCTTTATCATCTTACTTCTCATCAAAAATTATCTTTTACTTAGAATCAAAATAATTTGTGAACCTTTTCCTGTGGTCAGTCACCATTTTCCATATCCTCATTTCTCTTTCAACTGCTTAGCAATGAAAATTAATAGTTTCTCCATCTACTGAATAGTCAACCATTTAGGAAAAAAGACAAATACTGAATTACTTGATTTTTTCTGGAGAGCTGATATTATTGAGGGCCTGCAATGGGCCTGAAAATACTAGTCTCTGTGTATGTGATTTCATTTAATCCTCCAACTACTCTGAAATGTCCTGATTTCTTGATGTGTAAGCTGAGGCTAAGAGATGTTAAATGATGTGCCTAAACCACATCTTGTGGCTTAGCTGGTAAAGAATCTGCTTGCAATGAGGGATACCTGGGTTTGACCCCTGTGTTGGGAAGGTCCCCTGGAGAAGGGAAAGGCTACCCACTCCAGTATTCTGGCCTGGAGAATTCCATGGGCTGTAGAGTCCATGGGGTTGTAAACAGT
Source organism: Bos mutus (assembly GCF_027580195.1). NCBI lineage: Eukaryota > Metazoa > Chordata > Mammalia > Artiodactyla > Bovidae > Bos > Bos mutus. The sequence goes on along the minus strand of NC_091621.1, from coordinate 9,628,542 downwards.
CTGACATGACTGAGCAACTTTCACTTCACAAGGTCATACATAGGTAAGCAGTCTGAGCTAGAATTTAAACCCATTGAACTTCTAAAATGGTACTATGCTGCCACATATGGATAGCTAGATACAAATCTCTAAGGAACAGAGGAGACAGTTTATGATAAATACAACATAGCTGGGGTAGGGTGGAGATTCTGTAGTAAGAAGTAGGAGTATGTCCAGACCTCACATGTGAAAGTCCCTAATGGACTGACCTGTTAGACATGGAATTAAACAACCAGCCTTCCAGCTGGTGTGCAAAATCTGAAATTATGGACATGAACATATTTCCACATAATTCATACTGATGCCATTTGATAAATGGTCCAAAGTATGTCTACTTGTGTTTTCAGTTTTTTGAAAGGGACAGATGTGATTCTGTGATTTTAATTATGCACAACCTGTTGACTGGACATTTTCAGATTTTTCCTTGGAACATTTATGTGTTATTGCTTATAATATGTTCGCTATTTATTAGGTTAAAATTTTAAATCTACTGTGGTTGATGTGATATTTGTTCTGAACATAGATTAGTTCAAAAGTAGTTTTTTCAAGTGAAAGATTGTAATAGAGAGTGAAAATTTGAATTGGAATATGAAAAATGACAGAGATAATGTTGAATTTTAGTGGATTTTATGAAATACATGTTTAAAGGTAGAAAAATAAATATATCTGAAGATGCAGTTGAAGGAAGAAATAAGGTTATGGAAAATGGTGATTAACCATAGAAAAAAGTTCACAGACGTTATCCATTCAGCATATTATAATGATTGGATGAATGATAGATGGATGTATGCAGCTAATAGAATGGTTTCAGAAAAGCTAGTGGTATCCATTAACAGCGATGCATTGAGTTCTACTAATCTTATGTATGGATGTACTATGATTAGGCTCTGGCCCATCAGTCTCCCTCTATCTCCTTTCTGTATTTGACCCCTACCAATGGGTTGGACTCTGTCCATGGTCCTGAACCAGTTCTGCCTGTAGAAGTCATAGGGATGTTTTTCATCTCCCAGCTAGAGTACTGTTTCTTTACCTAATACTTCCTTTTGTAAATGCCACACATCAATCTTTTAGCAGTATTTTTTGCTATTGCCATTTCAAGTGTGTGATCTCAATAGAGGTCCCAAACTTTACATGGCTAAAACTGAACTCCTGATATCTTCCCTAAACTTACTCTTCCTGCAGTCTTCCCCATTTAATTAAGGGCAGTTCTCTACTGTGTTATTCAGGCTAAAATCTTGGTATTATCCTCAACTCCACTCTGTTTCTTACATTCCACACCTTATCAGTTCTACCTGCAATATATATTCAGAATCCAACCAGTGTTTTCACCACTACACTATGACCATGCTTGTGCAAGCCACCACCACCTCTTACTGTTGGAGACCTCTTGCTGGTCTTTGTAATTATGTCCTGCCCTCTTTCTGTACCCACTTTTGAGGTCTGCTCTCGATATGGAAGCCATAGTGATCTTGTAAAACATTGTCAGATCATCTCTCTCCTTTGCTGAAAATCCTGTGATGGCTTCCTGCCTCAGCCAGAGTAAAAGCCAGAGTCCTCATTAAGGCCCTTGCATGATACAGCTTTCTTGATGGTTTTGTATTGAACCTCTCTACTTCTCTTCCTCTCATGCAGCCAATTTGAGCCACCCAGGCCCTTCGGATGCTCCTTGAATCCACTCAGTTATGTTCTTGATTTAGGGTCTTTGCATTTGCTGTGCCCCCTCTGTATAATTTCCCACCACCATATACATAGCTCACTTCTTCACTTTAGGTCTTTATTCAGAAGTCTTTTCATTGGTGTTCTTCCCAGTCTCAGTTTTTTTTTAAGCCTCCATAGTAATTTATATCTGCCTGTTCCTAATTTTTCCCTTTAGCATGTGTGTGATCCAATAAACTGCATATTTTAAATATGCTGTTATTTCTCTCTCTAAGATGTCAGCTCAATGCAAGTAAGGACTTTTGTTTTCTGTTTTGTCTACTTCTATGTCTAGAATAAAGCCTGGCACATAGAGGTCAATAAATATTTAACTTACTAAATGAATAGAATTACATTCATAAATAATTTGGGAAACTTGTCAATGTTTGATATAAATAAGTGCATCTCATTCTATCAGATTATTTTAGGAAGCAAAAATGTTTTTAGTTTTTAGCATTAGTTGCTTTATGGTTTGGATTCTTGTATATGGATGGGTATGAAGTGCAGCCATTTAAGATGCAGAGGACTTCAGCAGAAGCTCCAGAATTGGTGAGGTCACAGGAAAAATTTCACATGAAGCCTCTTGATCCTATACTTCTTGCCTTCATTATCTATCCCCACTTCTAACACATATGGGGCTTCCCTGGTGGCTCAGATGGTAAAGAATCTGCCTACAAGTCTGGAGACCTGGGTTTGACCCCTGAGTTGGGAAGATCCCCTGAAGAAGGAAATGGCAACCCACTCCAGTATTCTTGCCTGGAGAATCCCTTGGACAGAGGAGCCTGGCAGTCTATAGCCCATGGGGTTGCAAAGAGTCAGACATGACTGAGCAACTAACACTTTCTAACACATATATGTCCTAGAGAAATTGATGGTTTCTAGTGGTGTGGGGCAAAGAAAAGTGTTCCCTCAAGCCATTTCAAGTCAAAAGAGGTAAGTTGTATCTGGAGTCTTATTTCTATGAACAAGATTTGATGAATGCTCTTGATTAGAATATTTTTTATAAATGTGCACCAGCCACTAGGGGGTGCTGGGCATTCATATTCAGAGTAGGGTCCACAGTCTCATTGGTTTTGGCAAGTTAGGACGTCTAACTTCCCCCAAACCATTTCCTTGTTTGTATTCCTTTTGGCATTTTGTATAAAACATTAATATTTCTCTCATTCCTCTTTTCGCCACTGTTTCCTCCAATTGGAGAGGGCAATTATGGGACCATTTGAGTTCTCACCCTTAGAGATTTGTGTTTAATCATTGATAACCTCATTCCCATTTGCTAGGTAGCAGTAACTCGTGCGGAGAAGGCAATGGCACCCACTCCAGTACTCTTGCCTGGAAAATCTCATGGGCGGAGGAGCCTGGTAGGCTGCAGTCCGTGGGGTCGTGAAGAGTCGGACACGACCGAGCGACTTGACTTCACTTTTCACTTTCACGCATTGGAGAAGGAAATGGCAACCCACTCCAGTATTCTTGCCTAGAGAATCCCAGGGACGGGGGAGCCTGGTGGGCTGCCGTCTCAGGGGTCGCACAGAGTCGGACACGACTGAAGCGACTTAGCAGCAGCAGCAGTAACTCGTGCAAAGAGGATCATGGCACTGGAGCTCTATCAGTGCTTCCTCACTCATTAGCATTTCTTCACTTTTCTAAAAAGTTTAAAAGTTTTTCACGTGATTTGGCTTATCTGTAGGAGAGAGATTTTAAGAAAAACAGTGGTCAGAATGACCAGCATTTTTACGTATGAGTATCAGTTCTTTCAGGTGTCTAGTTTCATGTTATTTCAGTTTAGGAAAGTAACAGTCCACATATCCCCGTCTTATTCTTTGTAATTTTTACACATGATTGATTGTATAGGTAATGGGGGCACCAGTATCTCATTGCCAAGAGTTAAACAGGTGGCTCAGACAGTAAAGAATCCTCCTGCAATGCGGGAGACCTGGGTTCGATCCCTGAATTGGGACCCGGGTTCGATCCCCTGGAGAAGGGAATGGCTGCCCACTCCAGTACTCTTGCCCCAAGAAATTCCATGGACAGAGGAGGCTGGTGGTTTACAGTCCATGGGATTTCAAAGAGTCAGACACTACCGAGTGATTAACACACAGCACAAACAAGAATCAGATAAGAGCAAGGAATGAAAGGTGAAAAGAGAAATGTATATATATGTATGTGTGTGTGTGTATGCAAACACATATGTGTATGTGCACATGTATACATATAAATAATCTTCTCTCTAAGGTAACATAGAACATTAGATCTTTAATTTAAATTTTGCCCTTTAGTTAAGACAAAGTACTCTTATAGAGTACTCTGCCTGTAGAGATCTATGACGGAAAAAAAATCTTGATTTCTTTAAATAGCTTAGTAAATGGAAAAGCAGAGTCAATATGTTGTCATTATGTAGTGGTTAAAATTAAGTTCTTTGGTGTTAAGGATCTTGGTTTGACATTAAGTTCTTATTAGGTGAGTAACTTCAGCTGAGTTACTTTTTAAAAATCTCTCTTGATCCTTCATTTCCTTATCCATCCAACAAATTTAATAATCACTACCCCATAAAATTGTAGTGAGTTTGTCTGGAGAGAGATATAGTATATAATGATATATATGACCATCAGCACAAAGTATGGCATGCAGTAGCTACTCTGTAGAATTTAGTCCCTTTCATATTAAGGTTTTTAATTTGGTTGTCAGATCATCCCAGTCCTAATGGAAATGTTTGAAATAGATTTTGTCCTCCCTGAATAATAGTACAGTATGTGTATAAATCACTAGTAAGAATTCTGCTATTAGAATTCTCATAATGTATTGCTGAAGCCTGGCTTGGAGAATTTTGAGCATTAGCATTACTTTACTAGCGTGTGAGATGAGTGCAATTGTGCTGTAGTTTGAGCATTCTTTGGCATTGCCTTTCTTTGGGATTGGAATGAAAACTGACCTTTTCCAGTCCTGTAGCCACTGCTGAGTTTTCCAAATTTGCTGGCATATTGAGTGCAGCACTTTCACAGCATCATCTTTCAGGATTTGAAATAGCTCAACTGGAATTCTATCACCTCCACTAGCTTTGTTCGTAGGGATGCTTTCTAAGGCCCACTTGACTTCACATTCCAGGATGTCTGACTCTAGGTCAGTGATCACACCATCGTGATTATCTGGGTCATGAAGATCTTTTTTTTTTTTTTTAATTAAATTCTGTAGTTTATTTATTTATTTTCTAATTTTATTTTTAAACTTTACATAATTGTATTACTTTTGCCAAATATCAAAATGAATCCACCACAGGTATACATGTGTTCCCCATCCTGAACCCTCCTCCCTCCTCCCTCCCCATACCATCCCTCTGGGTCGTCCCAGTGCACTAGCCCCAAGCATCCAGTATCGTGCATTGAACCTGGACTGGCAACTCGTTTCTTACATGATATTTTACATGTTTCAATGCCATTCTCCCAAATCTTCCCACCCTCTCCCTCTCCCACAGAGTCCATAAGACTGTTCTATACATCAGTGTCTCTTTTGCTGTCTCATACACTGGGTTATTGTTACCATCTTTCTAAATTCCATATATATGCATTAGTATACTGTATTTATGTTTTTCCTTCTGGCTTACTTCACTCTGTATAATAGGCTCCAGTTTCATCCACCTCATTAGAACTGATTCAAATGTATTCTTTTTAATGGCTGAGTAATACTCCATTGTGTATATGTACCACAGCTTTCTTATCCATTCATCTGCTGATGGACATCTAGGTTGCTTCCATGTCCTGGCTATTATAAACAGTGCTGCGATGAACATTGGGGTACACGTGTCTCTTTCCCTTCTGGTTTCCTCAGTGTGTATGCCCAGCAGTGGGATTGCTGGATCATAAGGCAGTTCTATTTCCAGTTTTTAAGGAATCTCCACCCTGTTCTCCATAGTGGCTGTACTAGTTTGCATTCCCACCAACAGTGTAAGAGGGTTTCCCTTTTCTCACACCCTCTCCAGCATTTATTATTTGTAGACTTTTGGATCGCAGCCATTCTGACTGGTGTGAAATGGTACCTCATAGTGGTTTTGATTTGCATTTCTCTGATAATGAGTGATGTTGAGCATCTTTTCATGTGTTTGTTAGCCATCTGTATGTCTTCTTTGGAGAAATGTCTATTTAGTTCTTTGGCCCATTTTTTGATTGGGTCGTTTATTTTTCTGGAGTTGAGCTGTAGGAGTTGCTTGTATATTTTTGAGATTAGTTGTTTGTCGGTTGCTTCATTTGCTATTATTTTCTCCCATTCTGAAGGCTGTCTTTTCACCTTGCTAATAGTTTCCTTTGATGTGCAGAAGCTTTTAAGGTTAATTAGGTCCCATTTGTTTATTTTTGCTTTTATTTCCAATATTCTGGGAGGTGGGTCATAGAGGATCCTGCTGTGATGTATGTCGGAGAGTGTTTTGCCTATGTTCTCCTCTAGGAGTTTTATAGTTTCTGGTCTTACGTTTAGATCTTTAATCCATTTTGAGTTTATTTTTGTTTATGGTGTTAGAAAGTGGTCTAGTTTCATTCTTTTACAAGTGGTTGACTAGATTTCCCAACACCACTTGTTAAAGAGATTGTCTTTTCTCCATTGTATATTCTTGCCTCCTTTGTCAAAGATAAGGTGTCCATATGTGCGTGGATTTATCTCTGGGCTTTCTATTTTATTCCATTGATCAATATTTCTGTCTTTGTGCCAGTACCATACTGTCTTGATAACTGTGGCTTTGTAGTAGAGCCTGAAGTCAGGTAGGTTGATTCCTCCAGTTCCATTCTTCTTTCTCAAGATCGCTTTGGCTATTTGAGGTTTTTTGTATTTCCATACAAATTGTGAAATTATTTGTCCTAGCTCTGTGAAGAATACTGTTGGTAGCTTGATAGGGATTGCGTTGAATCTATAAATTGCTTTGGGTAGTATACTCATTTTCACTATATTGATTCTTCCAATCCATGAACATGGTATATTTCTCCATCTATTAGTGTCCTCTTTGATTTCTTTCACCAGTGCTTTATAGTTTTCTATATATAGGTCTTTAGTTTCTTTAGGTAGATATATTCCTAAGTATTTTCTTCTTTCCGTTGCAATGGTGAATGGAATTGTTTCCTTAATTTCTCTTTCTGTTTTCTCATTATTAGTGTATAGGAATGCAAGGGATTTCTGTGTGTTGATTTTATATCCTGCCACTTTACTATAGTCATTGATTATTTCTAGTAATTTTCTGGTGGAATCTTTAGGGTTTTCTATGTAGAGGATCATGTCATCTGCAAATAGTGAGAGTTTTACTTCTTCTTTTCCAATTTGGATTCCTTTTATTTCTTTTTCTGCTCTGATTGCTGTGGCCAAAACTTCCAAAACTATGTTGAATAGTAATGGTGAAAGTGGGCACCCTTGTCTTGTTCCTGACTTTAGAGGAAATGCTTTCAATTTTTCACCATTGAGGATAATGTTTGCTGTGGGTTTGTCATATATAGCTTTTATTATGTTGAGGTATGTTCCTTCTATTCCTGCTTTCTGGAGAGTTTTTATCGTAAATGGATGTTGAATTTTGTCAAAGGCTTTCTCTGCATCTATTGAGATAATCATATGGTTTTTATTTTTCAATTTGTTAATGTGGTGTATTACATTGATTGATTTGCAGATATTGAAGAATCCTTGCATCCCTGGGATAAAGCCCACTTGATCATGGTGTATGATCTTTTTAATGTGTTGTTGCATTCTGATTGCTAGAATTTTGTTAAGGATTTTTTGCATCTATGTTCATCAGTGATATTGGCCTGTAGTTTTCTTTTTTGTGGGATCTTTGTCAGGTTTTGGTATTAGAGTGATGGTGGCTTCATAGAAAGAGTTTGGAAGTTTACCTTCCTCTGCAATTTTCTGGAAGAGTTTGAGCAGGATAGGTGTTAGCTCTTCTCTAAATTTTTGGTAGAATTCAGCTGTGAAGCCGTCTGGACCGGGCTTTTGTTTGCTGGAAGATTTTTGATTACAGTTTCAATTTCCGTGCTTGTGATGGGTCTGTTAAGATTTTCTATTTCTTCCTGGTCAAGTTTTGGAAAGTTGTACTTTTCTAAGAATTTGTCCATTTCTTCCACGTTGTCCATTTTATTGGCATATAATTGTTGATAGTAGTCTCTTATGATCCTTTGTATTTCTGTGTTGTCTGTTGTGATCTCTCCATTTTCGTTTCTAATTTTGTTGATTTGATTTTTCTCCTTTGTTTCTTGATGAGTCTGGCTAATGGTTTGTCAATTTTATTTATCCTTTCAAAGAACCAGCTTTTGGTTTTGTTGATTTTTGCTATGGTCTCTTTTGTTTCTTTTGCATTTATTTCTGCTCTAATTTTTAAGATTTCTTTCCTTCTACTAACCCTAGGTTCTTCATTTCTTCCTTTTCTAGTTGCTTTAGGTATAGAGTTAGGTTATTTATTTGACTTTTTCTTGTTTCTTGAGGTGTGCCTGTATTGCTATGAACTTTCCCCTTAGGACTGCTTTTACTGTGTCCCACAGGTTTTGGGTTGTTGTGTTTTCATTTTCATTCGTTTCTATGCAAATTTTGATTTCTTTTTTGATTTCTTCTGTGATTTGTTGGTTATTCAGCAGCGTGTTGTTCAGCCTCCATATGTTGGAATTTTTAATAGTTTTTCTCCTGTAATTGAGATCTAATCTTACTGCATTGTGGTCAGAAAAAATGCTTGGAATGATTTCTATTTTTTTGAATTTACCAAGGCTAGCTTTATGGCCCAGGATGTGATCTATCCTGGAGAAGGTTCCATGTGCGCTTGAGAAAAAGGTGAAATTCATTGTTTTGGGATGAAATGTCCTATAGATATCAATTAGGTCTAACTGGTCTATTGTATCGTTTAAAGTTTGTGTTTCCTTGTTAATTTTCTGTTTAGTTGATCTATCCATAGGTATAAGTGGGGTATTAAAGTCTCCCACTATTATTGTGTTATTGTTAATTTCTCCTTTCATACTTGTTAGCATTTGTCTTACGTACTGTGGTGCTCCCATGTTGGGTGCATATATATTTATAATTGTTATATCTTCTTCTTGGATTGATCCTTTGATCATTATGTAGTGACCTTCTTTGTCTCTTTTCACAGCCTTTGTTTTAAAGTCTATTTTATCTGATATGAGTATTGCTACTCCTGCTTTCTTTTGGTCCCTATTTGCATGGAAAATCTTTTTCCAGCCCTTCACTTTCAGTCTGTATGTGTCCCCTGTTTTGAGGTGGGGGTCTCTTGTAGACAACATATGTAGGGGTCTTGTTTTTGTATCCATTCAGCCAGTCTTTGTCTTTTTGGTTGGGGCATTCAACCCATTTACGTTTAAGGTAATTACTGATAAGTATGATCCCGTTGCCATTTACTTTATTGTTTTGGGTTGAGTTTATACACCCTTTTTTGTGTTTCCTGTCTAGAGAATATCCTTTAGTATTTGTTGGAGAGCTGGTTTGGTGGTGCAGAATTCTCTCAGCTTTTGCTTGTCTGAAAAGCTTTTGATTTCTCCTTCATAATTGAATGAGATCCTTGCTGGGTACAATAATCTGGGCTGTAGGTTATTTTCTTTCATCATTTTAAGTATGTCTTGCCATTCCTCCTGGCTTGAAGAGTTTCTATTGAAAGATCAGCTGTTATCCTTCATGGGAATTCCCTTGTGTGTTATTTGTTGTTTTTCCCTTGCTGCTTTTAATATTTGTTCTTTGTGTTTGATCTTTGTTAATTTGATTAATATGTGTCTTGGGGTGTTTCTCCTTGGGTTTATCCTGTTTGGGACTCTCTGGGTTTCTTGGACTTGGGTGATTATTTCCTTCCCCATTTTAGGAAGTTTTCCACTATTATCTCCTCAAGTATTTTCTCATGGTCTTTCTTTTTGTCTTCTTCTTCTGGAACCCCTATGATTCAATGTTGTAGCGTTTAATATTGTCCTGGAGGTCTCTGAGATTGTCCTCATTTCTTTTAATTCGTTTTTCTTTTATCCTCTCTGATTCATTTATTTCTACCATTCTATCTTCTAATTCACTAATCCTATCTTCTGCCTTTGTTATTTTACTATTTGTTGCCTCCAGAGTGTTTTTAATTTCATTTATTGCATTATTCATTATATATTGACTCTTTTTTATTTCTTCTAGGTCCTTGTTAAACCTTTCTTGCATCTTCTCAATCCTTGTCTCCAGGCTATTTATCTGTGATTCCATTTTAGTTTCAAGATTTTGGATCAATTTCACTATCATTATTCGGAATTCTTTATCAGGTAGATTCCCTATCTCTTCCTCTTTTGTTTGGTTTGGTGGGCGTTTATCCTGTTCCTTTATCTGCTGAGTATTCCTCTGTCTCTTCATCTTGTTTAAATTGCTGAGTTTGGGGTGTCCTTTCTGTATTCTGGCAGTTGGTGGAGTTCTCTTTATTGTGGCGTTTCCTCACTGTGTGTGGGTTTGTACAGGTGGCTTGTCAAGGTTTCCTGGTTAGGGAAGCTTGTTTCGGTGTTCTGGTGGGTGGAGCTGTATTTCTTCTCTCTGGAGTGCAATGAAATGTCCAGTAATGAGTTATGAGATGTCTATGGTTTTGGGGTTACTTTGGGCAGCCTGTATCTTGAAGCTCAGGGCTGTGTTCCTTTGTTGCTGGAGAATTTGCTTGGTATGTCTTGCCCTGGAACTTATTGGCCCTTGTGTGGTGCTTGGTTTCAGTGTCGGTATGGAGGCATTTGATGAGCTCCTGTCACTTAATGTTCCTTGGAGTCAGGAGTTCCCTGGAGTCAGGGTTTGGACTTAAGTCTCCTGCTTCCGGTTATCGGTCTTATTTTTACAGTAGTTTCAAAACTTCTCCTTCTATACAGCACCATTGATAAAACATCTACGTTAAAGATGAAAAGTTTCTCTACGGTGAGGGTCACTCAGAGAGGTTCACAGGGTTACATGGAGAAGAGAAGAGGGAGGAGGGAGTTAGAGGTGACCCAAATGAGATGAGGTGAATCAATAGTGGAGAGAGTGGGGTAGCCAGTAGTCACTTCCTTATGTGCACTCCACAACTGGACCACTCAGAGATGTTCACGGAGTTATACAGAGAAGAGAAGAAGGAGGAAGGTGACAGAGGTGGCCAGAAGGATAAAAGGGGGGGAATGAAAAGGAGGGAGACAGATCCAGCCAGTAATCAGTTCCCTAAGTGTTCTCCACCGTCTGGAACACACAGAAATTCACAGAGTTGGGTAGAGTAGAGAGGGGTTAGGGAGGAGACACAGGCGACCCGGTGGAGAAAAAGGAGAGTCCAAAGGGGGAGAGAGCAGTCAAGCCAGTAATCTTGCTCCCTAGTGAAAAATGGGTCCTGAAGATTGGGTCCTTAAAGGTACAAAATTGGTAACAAATACATAAAAGCAAAAATTAAAAATCTAGAGTAGAGTTTGGAATTTCAAAAATACGATGTTAAAGAAAAGAAGAAGGAAAAGAAAGAGAGAAAAAACGAACAAACAAAAACAAACAAGGTCGCGAAAATTATAAAGAAAGTACAGGTACAAAATTGATATCTAATACCAAAAAGCAAAAACTAAAAATCTAGAGTAGAGTTTGGAATTTCAAAAATACGATGTTAAAGAAAAGAAGAAGGAAAAGAAAGAGAGAAAAAACGAACAAACAAAAACAAACAAAGTCATGAAAATTATAAAGAAAGTACAGGTACAAAATTGATAACTAATACCAGAAAGCAAAAATTAAAAATCTAGAGTAGAGTTTGGAATTTCAAAAATACAATGTTAAAAAAAAAAAGAAGAAAAAAAAAAGAGAGAAAAACAAACAAACAAATACAAACAATGTCAGAAAAATTATAAAGAAAATACAGGTACAAAATTGATATCAAATACCAAAAAGCATAAATTAAAAATCTAGAGTAGAGTTTGGAATTTCAGATATACAATGTTATATAAAAGAAGAAGAGAAAGAAACAGAGAAGAAGAAGAAAAAAAAAGTCACAGAAATTATATAAAAAAAAACTATAGGTACAAAATTGATAACATATACCAAAAAGCAAAAATTAAAAATCTAGAGTAGAGTTTGGAATTTCAAAATATAATGTTAAAGAAAAGAAGAAAAAAAAAACAAAAACAAAAAAAAAAACAAGGTCAAAAAATTATAAAAATATATATACGAAGTTTGCTGAAGAAGAAAAAATAGGGTCTTTTTTTTTTTTTTTTTGCAAAGTAATAGGTTATAAAAGTGAAAATTAAAGGAACAATAGAGGACTTAAAATTTTTTTAATTAAAAAAAAAAAAGAAAGAATGATCATAAAAATAATAAAAATATATCTAGGACTTTCTTGGTTTTTTTGTGGGTGTTGTGGGTTCAGTTCATTTTTGGCTAGTTCCTTGGTCAGACTTATATTTCTCAAGATCTATAGGCCCCTTCCTTTGTAGTCCGTAGTAACCACAGGGTTTTGATCTATTGCCTGTAGCTTCCAAGGCTTTTCCCTCTGTTATATCTTCTTCTGTTTGCTAGTCTCTTCAGTATCTGGTTTCCGCCCTGACACAAAGGGCACGGTGGAGGACACTTTTTTTTTTTTTTTTTTTTTTTAGGCTTACTTGTTCAGTTGCGCTGTGGGGAGGGAGGGAGGGATGCTGCAAACAAATAACACTGGCGTGGGCTCGCAGTGCCTCAGCCACCCTGGGTCTGCCCCCGCTCACGGCGCGTGTAGCCTCCCTACCCACACTGCTCAGACTCTAGGTTGTTCTGCCAGGAACAATCCGAGGCCGGCCCTGGGCTGCATGCACCTCCCAGGTCCAAGCCACTCAGGTTCAGGCACTCGGGTAGTCCTCAGAGGCGCAGACTCAGTTGGGCCTGCGTTTTGTGCTCTTCCCAGGTCCGAGCAGCTCAGGTGATGAGGTGTTTGGCAAGCGCCAACGCTGCGACTTATCGCCTCCCCGCCACTCGGTTATCTGGGTGTAAAACCGGCGCACCTTCTCAGGCAGATGTTGACCGTCCAGACCCCCAAGAAGTTTTAGTTAGCAAAGAAGCCTGCTTACAGTTTTATAGATAATGTCTCTCTGGGGCTGCGATTGCCCCCTTCCAGCTCTGGCTGCCTGTCACCGGAGGGGGAAGGTCTGCAGCCGGCTATCTCTGTTCAGTCCTTTGTTCCGTGCGCGGGCCTGGTGGTGTCTTAGGTTGGGGCTGGCTTTTCGCGTGGTAGATATCCCACAGTCTGGTTTGCTAGCCCAAATTATTTCGCTCAGATAGCGCTCAGGGTAGTCAGGCCAGATTCTTACTCTCAGCGATGCAGCCCGCGCCGCGCCTCCCTGCCCAGCCCCGCTTGCTAATGGTGGATGCAGGCGTCTGCGCTGCTTCTCCGCTGGGGGAGTTACTGTAGGGCTCAGCAATCTACGAGTTTTAATTGTTTATTTATTTTTTCTCCCTGTTATGTTGCCCTCTGTGCTTCCAAAGCTCGGCACAGATTCGGCAGTGAGAAGGTTTCCTGGTGTTTGGAAACTTCTCTCTTTTTGAGATTCCCTTCCTGGGACGGAACTCCGTCCCTCCCTCTTTTGTCTCTTTTATTGTCTTTAATATTTTTTCCTACCTCCTTTCGAGGAGTTGGGTTGCTTTTCTGGGTGCCTGATGTCCTCTGCCGGCATTCAGAAGTTGTTTTGTGGAATTTACTCGACATTTAAATGCTCTTTTGATGAATTTGTGGGGGAGAAAGTGTTCTCCCCGTCCTACTCCTCCGCCATCTTGGCTCCTCCCCGAAGATCTTTTTTGTACAGTTCTTCTGTGTATTCTTGCCATCCCTTCTTAATATCTTCTGCGTGAACTTCCTGATGTTCAAGCTGGTTTTAGAAAAGGCAGAGGAACCAGAGATCAAATTGCCAACATCCTCTGGATCATCGAAAAAGCAAGAGAGTTCCAGAAAAACATCTATTTCTGCTTTATTGACTATGCCAAAGCCTTTGACTGTGTGGATCACAATAAACTGTGGAAAATTCTGGAAGAGATGGGAATACCAGACCACCTGATCTGCCTCTTGAGAAATTTGTATGCAGGTCAGGAAGCAACAGTTAGAACTGGACATGGAACAACAGACTGGTTCCAAATAGGAAAAGCAGTACGTCAAGGCTGTATATTGTCACCCTGCTTATTTAACTTCTATGCAGAGTACATCATGAGAAACGCTGGACTGGAAGAAACACAAGCTGGAATCAAGATTGCCGGGAGAAATATCAGTCACCTCAGATATGCAGATGACACCACCCTTTTGGCAGAAAGTGAAGAGGAACTCAAAAGCCTCTTGGTGAAGGTGAAAGTGGAGAGTGAAAAAGTTGGCTTAAAGCTCAACATTCAGAAAATGAAGATCATGGCATCCGGTCCCATCACTTCATGGGAAATAGATGGGGAAACAGTGGAAACAGTGTCAGACTTTATTTTGGAGGGCTCCAAAATCACTGCGGGTGGTGACTGCAGCCATGAAATTAAAAGACGCTTACTCCTTGGAAGGAAAGTTATGACCAACCTAGATGGCAAAGTAATGTCTCTGCTTTTGAATATGCTAACAAAGGTTCGTCTAGTCAAGGCTATGGTTTTTCCTGTGGTCATGTATGGATGTGAGAGTTGGACTGTGAAGAAAGCTGAATGCTGAAGAATTGATGCTTTTGAACTGTGGTGTTGGAGAAGACTCTTGAGAGTCCCTTGGACTGCAAGGAGATCCAACCAGTCCATTCTGAAGGAGATCAGCCCTGGGATTTCTTTGGAAGGAACGATGCTAAAGCTGAAACTCCAATACTTTGGCCACCTCATGCGAAGAGTTGACTCATTGGAAAAGACTCTGATGCTGGGAGGGATTGGGGTAGGAGGAGAAGGGGACAACAGAGGATGAGATGGCTCGATGGCATCACTGACTCGATGGACATGAGTCTGAGTGAACTCCAGGAGTTGGTGATGGACAGGGAGGCCTGGCGTGCTGTGAATCATGGGGTCGCAAAGAGTTGGACACGACTGAGTGAGTGAACTGAACTGAAGTAAAAGAAACAGTATTTTGCTTTTTGAAGATGATATATTTTGTTAGTCCTGGACTTCAGAGAGGACATCAACAGAATCATTTAATTTGAAAGTTGTGTGTAGAATTATGCTTTATTTAAATAGCATAAGAAGAATGAATTTATAGTGAACCACACCAGAAACCTTATATGAAATTCTGTCTTTGTCTTGATAAATGTCAAAACCTAATCTCCTGAAGTGGGTGCCATAGATTTCAGTCATACGTCATCTGTGTAAAATTACATGACTCCAGCTTATTTTATATGGATTTTGAAGGTCATGTGTCCACAAGATGCCCTATTTACCCTACATAAAATGCCCTATAGTAGAGAATGATGACATTATATTTAAATTTTGGATCTTCCACTCAGTAGTTGCATGATCTTGGACAAGTCCATTAATTTGTGTGAACACAGCTCTTGGGCATAAAAGACAGTAGTAATTCTGCCAATGCTACATCCTTGTATTGGGGTGAATGTGTGTGTGTGTGTGTATACACATACACATGTATGTACACACACATGCATGTCTATACACACATGTATGCATATGTGTACACATGTATACATGCCTTCATGTGCACATATATGTATACATATATACGTGTATGCACATATATGTATGCAATATATATACACATGTAATATATACACATGAGAAACCATCATATATACATACATAGATGTACATATGTACATCTATGTATATATACATACATATACGTGTGTGTGTGTGTATTTGATGGTTTCTCACTGCCAGACTGGTGGCTGCTGCTTTTGTCAGCCACATTTCTGAAACAATATAAGTTACTGTTAAAGTAAGGAATATATAAGGGGCACCAGATGATGTGGGGAAACCTTTTTTCTCTACTTTCTTTTCTAAATGAGAGTTATTAAGAAATCTATGAGAGGGAAAAACAGAGGATTAACTAGGGAATGATTGTACATTTGCCTATGAAGAAGAATGATGTTTTTAGTATGCTTTGGAAATTAGACAGTTTAGTAGTTTGTCTTATTTTTCTGAGTGTTTCAATATGTTAACTGAGTTGGATCCAGACAGATTCTCCTACCTAATTCCAGAATGCCTTTTCCTTTACTTGGGAATAACACCAAAGTATTGATCGTTTGACTTTCCAGACCATCAGCCCTCTGCCTTGTAGCAAATCAAACAGCTCCTGGGGCTGCTGCTGGGCGATAGTGGACATCACATGGGTGTTCCAGCCTCCCTGCCACAGCTCTTAAACCATCTTTTCTGCTCAGGCTAAGACTTCATACAAGGCTATTTTCCCGCCATCAATGTGACCTGGCTGCTGAGATAATATTTCTCACATTTTGTTTCAGTATTCTAGTATCTTAATCCTAAGATGAATTAGACTTTCATTCATCAGTGGCTGTTAATGAGTTCACTTTTAGCTTATGCATACACTCTGAGTACAGAAGTCTGGATTTTTTTTAAGTTGCTTTTCTGTGAGTGTAACAGGCTCTTAGAAATATTATACAGAAACCCATCTCTTATGGAAAGTACACTAGACCTGTACCTCAGTGACTAGCATAAAATGTATTTTCCTCCATGAAGTGTTTAACACATGTACAGTACATTTTTATATTGTTTTTATAACTTGTTCTGTGACAGTGCCTTTTATAATGCATTGTAACTTGGCTAAATATGTCATTTTGAACTGATATTTAAAACTGTACAAAGATCCTGTGGTTATTGGTAAGAGTACCTTAGTAGAAAACACTATGGTGTTTAAAACATTGCCAAGCTGCAGTGGGTGAGTTTTCCCTGAGGTTCTTGCAGACATCCCTCAGTCAACATTTAGTGGCTTTCTCTGATGTCATGTGCTTTGCATAAAGCCTTCTGAGTGTGTTGATACTTGTGAATTGTATGTTTCAGAGGTACCTGGAGATGGTTCCTTTCAAAGAAATGTTTTCTCCATTAGCTCCCTGATGGAGATTTGCTGAAATTTTGGATTGATTTCTTTTGTTTTTGAATAGGAAATTTCATAAGTTAAGTCAGTGAATGAGTATTTCTTGTATGCGTAGTATGTGTTAGGGCCTGTACAAGTACTGAAGTCAGTCATTTCCACCTCTGTAAAGATGATTAGCTGGTTGGATGAGAAGAAAGAACACAACTTGGAGAGCAGTTGATTCCTGAGTGAGATGATAAAGGCAGAGAGGAAAATGGTTTTGACCATTGAAGATGTTTAATAAATACTTATTAAATGAAGTGTGATTCTGGCTTAATCAAGTTATGCTACAGTAGAATGCATACTGGGCCAGATGTAGAGACATGGGTTTTGCACAACTGTCTTTGCCATGAGGCCACTTAGCTGTGACCTCTCAAGAAAGTCATTTCACTTCTCTGGGATACCACTTTCTTATTAGTGGAATGGTGGAGAGGGGACTAAATTTCTCAGATTTGATGTCTTTTTTTTCCTAAAGCATGTACACCTGAATTTTAATGAAAATGTTATTAATATTTATTGGGAAGTTAAAAAGTAACAGGCACCATTTTTATTCTTATGTTACAAATAATGCAACTTGTAAATTAATAGTCCTAAAATCTGTTTTGGTGTCAGAGCCAGATTTGAACTGAGATACCAGTCTCGCCACCCCACTGTGCTTAACCATTATGCTACATAGCTTCTAGAATAAAGACGGATGAAGACAGGAAAATCCATCTTCCCCTGTTTCCATGTAAATTTACAATATCTGTTCTGGACTATGCCACTTACCATGGAAGAACATTGGAAAGAAGGAAATGGCAACCACTCCAGTATTCTTGCCTGGAGAGAATCCCATGGACAGAGGAGTCTGGCAGGCTATAGTCCAGACATGACTTAGTGGCTAAACCACCACAATCGTGAAGAGCATAAATGACCTTTTCAGGAAAATTGTGTAGCCTTATATTGCAGGATGCCCAAAGGGCTCTGTAATGCCCTAAATTGTTTCTTGTTCAATGCAAGAAAACTTTCTGTAAAAATATGATTAAATCTGTCTTTGCTAAATGGTGCATAGAGGCAGGTGTTGGGGTCAGTTGGCAAAGAAGCAAGACCAATAGTTTCTTTGAAACTGTGTGGAAAATGTCTCTTTAACCCAGTCTCTCAGTCCACATAGAACAGATGACATTTGCCAGCTTCTACTCATCACCTCAGAAGTCATTCTGGTTTCTCAGAAACATGTGTGAAGTGTCCCCTTGGGCAAACATTCGTATTGCTGATGCTGGTGCATCTCCTTTAGTCAAGGATATTCAGCCAGTAGTAGTTTCCCTTCCTGTGCTTTTTGCTTATGAATTTGTGCAGACCTGCTCATTGATGATTTCAGCTAGCCAATTGCCAAATCAAAGCCATTTGTCTCTCAAGATGTGCTGAACCTGTTTTATCTATCACATTGGGAATGAATTCATTAGACTACTTCTGGCTGCCTGGTCTTAAGGTAAAGATACCATATCTTCAGAAGAAGGTAGAAGAAACAAGATTTCAGTCATTGCTTTCTTTCCCAGATCCATTTCATCACCTCTTATTTATTGAAAGTATTCCTTTTCTGCTAATGCTTTAAACACTTAAACTGAATAAATATTTAAACTTCTGTGTAGGCAACTGGCTTTTAGACTTTCTTGCAGATTGATTGCCTGGGAATGACACTTCTAACAAAGTAAAATACTTGTCTTCAAAATACTTTAGAGTTTATTTTCTCCATTTATTTGTGAACACTAGAACTAAGCCCATATGAAGGGATTGGGGAGGGATGATGCATTGTTTCAAAGAAAGATATTGAGGAACTGGGCAGAGTAATGCAAATGGAGAGTGTAACTTATGGTGCACACACAGTCTTTCTCTGTTTATGTCTGTGTGTGTGTATGTATGTATATTTTTTTTAAGTAATTGAAAAATGAAAAGCAAAGAATAATTGTTCTTTACATTGAATACCTCCTTCCAGCACCTGATGAGTCATTGGGGTTTGATGGAACTCAAAAAAATTGTGTGAAGAGTAATATACATATGGAAGATGTTGCCATTAGTATGGATAAATACATTACTATTTTAGAGAACTCATTCACTATTTCATATTCAGATTTGTGTCTCTTACCAAATGTATGCCTCTAGCTTCACTTTTATTCCTGAATCATATTCAGAAATGAAGAGTCATAGCCTGAAGATTTACTTTTAAATGCTATACCTTTTACTACCTCATATTTAATCTCAAATCTTTTTCAGCTCCCCTCCAATGAAATGGTTCTTCTGTTAGTCACTCAATGTTATGTCCCCTTGAAACAACATTGAGATCTTGCCTCCAATCTAAGCTCTACCAATTCCTTACTAGTTGTGTGTTCTTCAGTAAGTTGTTTCACAGACTGCCTGGCTCATTGTAGGAGTTCTAAAAACACTCATTTTGCCTCTGTTCCCCTAGCCTTTCACTTCTTTACCCATCCAGATCCTTTATTTTCAAAGACTAAGACTGGTTACACACCTTACATGAGGCCCATGGGATTTACATCTTCCTCTGATCCAAATGGGAAAACTTAATGGTCACTTAATAGTGACGCTCTGCATTACTTTCTTTTTTGTGTTAGCTAAGGCTCTTTAGGTAAAAGCATTAGAAGTAATTGTGGCTAAAAGAATTTTGGCAGAGGCTGTGTGTAGCTCATTAGAGTCACTACATCCTGGAGAACCAGGTCTAGAAATGGAAACCAAGGCAGTATCACACAGATGAGGGATGAGAAATCTGGGGAAAGGTTCCATCACAGGAGGAGTCTGATAGGCAAGCCAGGCTGAGTTGAAGGAATCTTAGTTGCTGCTTCCCTGACTGTGAAGCAAATAGGGAAAGATGGTGTGATGGACTCAGCCCAGCCTTACCAGTGCAGAGAGTGGAAGGGTCTGCCCTTTTGGCTGCCCGAGTAGAAGGTCAGACACCTGGATTTATCATCCTGAAAGACTTTATATAGTGGAAGACACATCACCCCCTCAAAGGCAGATGAAATAGGTGTCCATTGGCCTCCAAAAGGGACTTCCCTGGTGGCTCACACGGTAAATAAATCACCTCTTTGCTTTAGGAGCTTTAGGAGACTAAAGCTGAAACTCCAGTACTTTGGCCACCTCATGCGAAGAGTTGACTCATTGGAAAAGTCTCTGATGCTGGGAGGGATTGGGGGTAGGAGGAAAAGGGGACGACAGAGGAAGAGATGGCTGGATGGCATCACTGACTCGATGGACGTGAGTCTGGGTAAACTCCGGGAGTTGGTGATGGACAGGGAGGCCTGGTGTGCTGTGATTCATGGGGTCGCAAAGAGTCGGACATGACTGAATTGAACTGAACTGATTGCAGGAGACTCAGGTTCGATCCCTGGGTTGGAAAGATCCCCTGGAGTAGGAAATGGCAACCCACTCCAGTATTCTTGCCTGGAGAACCCCATGGACAGAAGAAGCTGGGGGCTACAGTCCATAGGGTCGCAAAGAATCAGACATGACTGAGTATAGCACAGCACAGGGCCTCCAAAAATGTAGTTTTGCCCTTCAGTCCCCAGAAATTTTAATTTCCTTGAGAGCACAGATTATATCATACTGTTTTTTAGAGATCTTATAGTTGATCCATCACACAGTTATTAATCCCTTATGTGTGCATTGGCACCCATTTTTGGTGTCATATATGTAGTAAAAGCGTTTCCCCCTCCTGGGAGCTTGCATTTGGGTGATGGGGTGAGACAGGCAATTGAGCAAGATGATTGAAATGTGGGTTGTTAGTGATGTGTGTTATGGAGAAAAAGCATGGCAGGCTGATGAAAAAAGTGCTGTGGTACAGGACTTGTGGTTTTAAAAGTGGTCGAGGAAGGTCTCACTCAGAAGGGAACATGAGGAGGAAAGCTAGGCAAATATCTAGGAGAAGAGTGATCAAGGCAGAGGGAATGGAAAGTGTAAAGGCCCCGAAGCATGTGTTTCCTTGGCGTGCTGGGGAATAGCATGAAGGTCAGTGTGTCTGGAGTGGAGTGAAGAAGAGGGAAAGTAATTTGGAAATGAAACCAGAGATGTTAAGGGATCTAGGCTACCCTGGGAGCAATGCATGAATGAGATGCCGCCTCTGGGGCCGTGTGGTCTAGTAGGAGGCACAGTAGTGTTGAGGACATACGAAAGTACATTCACTGAGTGCCGAAGTCAGGGATAAGCATGGGGTGACTGCACCCAAGCTGAGGGACAGGCCTGACTAGGTCTCTGCTTGCCCCTGAATTCTTTGCACGAAGGATGTATCATACTTAATTTACATGCTTAATTTATGTTTTTGTATCTTTACTTAATTTACACATTTTAAACAGGTGATTTTTAAAAAATTGAGGTGTAGTTGATTTACAGTGTTGTGTTAGTTTGAAGTGTATAGCACAGTGATTCAGTTGTACATATATATATCTTCTTTTTCAGATACTTTTGCCTTATAGGTTTCACGATATTGAATATAGTCCCCTGTGCTGTACAATAGGTCCTTGCTGTTGATCTCTTTTATATACAGTATGTATATGTTCATATCCCTCCCCTCTCCTTTCCCTTTTGGTAACCATAAGTTTGTTTTCTAAAGTCTGTGAGTCTGTTTCAGCTTTGTAAATAAGTTCATTTGTATCATTGACATCTTGAGTGGCTTGTGAAGTGCTGGGCATATACCTTTAAGTGTATGTTTTCGAGTTAACTTTGAGTAACTGAACAGTGGATAGTATGGGCACAATACATAAGCAGGTTGTTCCTTAATCACACATTGAATAAAGAAAGTTAATAACACATTAACAGGGTTTAGAGACACTGAGGAAAATAGGAAAGTAATAGGGGATGGAAGAGTTTAGCTCTGCATCCCTGCAGTCTCTTTTCTATTAGGTACTTTGCTTGTCCCTGGCATCGTTGCTTCGCTCTTGTGAGGTATTGAAAGCAAAAACTGCTGAAAAGATTTTGGAGAGGTAAGCATCATGTCTGTGCTGCTGCTGCTGCTAAGTCGCTTCAGTCGTGTCCAACTCTGTGCGACCCCATAGACGGCAGCCCACCAGGCTCCCACGTCTCTGGGATTCTCCAGGCAAGAACACTGGAGTGGGTTGCCATTTCCTTCTCCAATGCATGAAAGTGAAACGTGAAAGTGAAGTTGTTCAGTCGTGTCCGACTTAGCGACCCCATGGACTGCAGCCTACCAGGCTCTTCCGTCCATGCGATTTTCCACCCCACTACTGGAGTGGGGTGCCACTGCCTTCTCCGCATGTCTGTGCTAGTGGCACGATTTGTAATGTCAATATTGTTGATACTTTAACTGCCATATAGGGATTTAATTTACTGCATTTTGTGGTGTTTTATCCCCACATGGAAGCTTTTTGTACTTGTTTGTTTGTTTTCCTCTGCACCATACCCAAAGGACTCCTTAAGGTAAAATGAATCACTTCCCTGTATGGCTGCAGGCAGTTGTCAGAGAGGCTAATCATTTGAATTTTCCTGTTGTGACCAGTACTGCCAGTATATTCAGCTATTTAGTGTTATCCAGTGCTGGATGGTCCCTTCCACCATAGCCCCTTGAGTTGTGAAGTGGAAATTTGATGCCCTTATATAACTGAGCACTTGTATTATTCAATTAAGCAAGGTGCTTGCTGTATGAATCAACAAAACAACTCCAAACGAAGATCAGGAAAATACATCTCAATTAGTGACAGCAGGACCAGTGCCCAAGGGCCCCAATCCTCGAGAAAAATAGGACTGTGCCAGAGAAACACGAATGCATTTCTTACAATAATTCTGTCTGCTGAACTAATATTTATTGGAGTCACTCATCTTTGCATATATATCTCATTTACTTCCCTTCACTTTCCATCTGTCAAGAAGTTTTTGGAGTCCCCACAGATGGAAACGTTAATCTGTGTTAAATATTTAAAACATCTAGTAAAGGTTTGCCTGGGCTCAGAGGCCTATTAATCAATTTGAAAAACATCTATCAGGCACTGTACTAGGCATTAGACCTGCAAAAATGAATACAATACGAAGCCTTTACTAAGTTCTTCAGTTCAGTTCAGTCGCTCAGTCGTGTCCGACTATTTGTGACCCCGTGAATCGCAGCACGCCAGGCATCCCTGTCCATCATCATCTCCCGGAGTTCACTCAGACTCACGTCCATCGAGTCGGTGATGCCTTCCAGCCATCTCATCCTCTGTCGTCCCCTTCTCCTCCTGCCCCCAATCCCTCCCAGCATCAGAGTCTTTTCCAATGAGTCAACTCTTCGCATGAGGTGGCCAAAGTACTGGAGTTTCAGCTTTAGCATCAGTCTTTCCAATGAACACCCAAGACTGGTCTCCTTTAGAATGGACTGGTTGGATCTCCTTGCAGTCCAAGGGACTCTCAAGAGTCTTCTCCAACACCACAGTTCAAAAGCATCAATTCTTTGGCACTCAGCTTTCTTCACAGTCCAACTCTCACATCCATACATGACCACTGGAAAAACCATAGCCTTGACTAGTCGGACCTTAGATGGACATTACTTTGGCAAAGTAATGTCTCTGCTTTTGAATATGCTATCTAGGTTGGTCATAACTTTCCTTCCATCACCGACTCAATGGACATGAGTTTGAGTAAATTCCAGGAGTTGGTGATGGACATGGAGGCCTGGTGTGCTGCAGTTCATGGGGTCGCAAAGAGTCAGACACGACTGAGCAACTGAACTGAAAGCCAAAATAGTCTTGCCATTAGTGTAACAAGAATACAGAAGTCATAGTCCACAGGGCCTGGGAAAGTCAAGGAAGATTTCATCAAGAGAAAGGGATTAGAGCTGGATTGGTGGAGGCGGAGACAGCATAAGCAAAGATGTGATGTTGGGAATGCTTATGGTGAGCACCGAAGATGGAAGGACACCCTGAGCATCAGGCCAGATCTGTGAAGAAAATGGTAAATAAAATTTTGATAAGTTAAGGGACTTGCCTGGCAGTTCAGTGGTTAAGGCTCCTTCCTTCCACTGCAGTGGGCATAGGTTCAAACCCTGGCCACGGAACTAAGATCCTGCATACTATGGTGTGCAGCCAAAAAAAAAAAAGGTTTTGATAAGTTGAGTGAGGTCAGATTATGGGGGTCTTCAAAGAAGTCTGATGTTTGAACAGTGCGAACCAATATATGGGGTGGCCAAAAAGCTTGTTTGTGTTTTTCATGTTAAAACCGAAACAAATGTTTTGACCCCCTGAATAAGTGCTTGAGCAAGTAATTCATGATGAAAGGGGATTATCAGGTCATCAATTGTAATGTGTTGGATTGCAGAGAGACTGCAGGAGGAAGGGGCATTTAGGGACTATAATCTTTAAGTGTGTGAAATGAACTGAGGTCTGGACAAAGATATAGCCATGGGACCAAGGCACAAGGGGTAAATGCCTTCAGTTCAGTCGCTCAGTTGTGTCTGACTCTTTGAGACCCGATGAATCGCAGCATGCCAGGCCTCCCTGTACATCACCAGTTCCTGGAGTTCGCCCAAACTCATGTGCATCAAGTCGGTGATGCCATCAAGCCATCTCATCCTCTGTTGTCCCCTTCTCCTCCGGCCCCCAATCCCTCCCAGCATCAGAGTCTTTTCCAATGAGTCAACTCTTCGCATGAGGTGGCCAAAGTACTGGAGTTTCAGCCTCAGCATCAGTCCTTCCAATGAACACTCAGGGCTGATCTCCTTCAGAATGGACTGGTTGGATCTCCTTGCAGTCCAAGGAACTCTCAGGAGTCTTCTCCAACACCACAGTTCAAAAGCATCAATTCTTCGGTGCTCAGCTTTCTTCACAGTCCAACTCTCACATCCATACATGACCACTAGAAAAACCATAGCCTTGACTAGACGGACCATTGTTGGCAAAGTAATGTCTCTGCTTTTGAATATGCTATCTAGGTTGCTCATAACTTTCCTTCCAAGGAGTAAGCGTCTTTTAATTTTACGGCTGCAATCACCATCTGCAGTGATTTTGGAGCCCAGAAAAATAAAGTCAGCCACTGTTTCCACTGTTTGCCCATCTATCTGCCATGAAGTGATGGGACCAGATGCCATGATCTTCGTTTTCTGAATGTTGAGCTTTAAGCCAACTTTGTCACTCTCCTCTTTCACTTTCATCAAGAGGCTTTTGAGTTCCTCTTCACTTTCTGCCATAAGGGTGGTGTCATCTGCATATCTGAGGTGATTGATATTTCTCCCAGCAGTCTTGATTTCAGCTTGTACTTCTTCCAGCCCAGCATTTCTCATGATGTACTCTGCATAGAAGTTAAATAAGCAGGGTGACAATATACAGCCTTGATGTACTCCTTTTCCTATTTGGAACCAGTCTGTTGTTCCATGTCCAGTTCTAACTGTTGCTTCCTGACCTGCATATAGGTTTCTCAAGAGGCAGGTCAGGTGGTCTGGTATTCCCATCTCTTTCAGAGTTTTCCACAGTTTATTGTGATCCACACAGTCAAAGGCTTTGGCATAGTCAATAAAGCAGAAATAGATGTTTTTCTGGAACTCTCTTGCTTTTTCCATGATCCAGCGGACATTGGAAATTTGATCTCTGGTTCCTCTGCCTTTTCTAAAGCCAGCTTGAACATCTGGAAGTTCACAGTTCACGTATTGCTGAAGCCTGGCTTGGAGAATTTTGAGCATTACTATACTAGCGTATGAGATGGGTGCAATTGTGCAGTAGTTTGAACATTCTTTGTCATTGCCTTTCTTTGGGATTGGAATGAAAACTGACCTTTTCCAGTCCTGTGGCCACTGCTGAGTTCTCCAAATTTGCTGGCATATTGAGTGAAGTACTTTCACAGCATCATCTTTCAGGATTTGAAATAGCTCCACTGGAATTCCATCACCTCCACTAGCTTTGTTTGTAGTGATGCTTTCTAAGGCCCACCTGACTTCACATTCCAGGATGTCTGGCTCTAGGTGAGTGATCAGACCATCGTGATTATCTTGGTCATGAAGATCTTTTTTGTACAGTTCTTCTGTGTATTCTTGCCACCTCTTCTTAATATCTTCTGCTTCTGTTAGGTCCATACCATTTCTGCTCTTTATCAAGCCCATCTTTGCATGAAATGTTCCCTTGGTATTTCTAATTTTCTTGAAGAGATCTCTAGTCTTTCGCATTCTGTTGTTTTCCTCTATTTCTTTGCATTGATCACTGAGGAAGGCTGTCTTATCTCTCCTTGCTATTCTTTGGAACTCTGCATTCAAATGGGAATATCTTTCCTTTTCTCCTTTGCTTTTCACTTCTCTTCTTTTCACAGCTATTTGTAAGGCCTCCTCAGACAGCCATTTTGCTTTTTTGCATTTCTTTTCCATGGGGATGGTCTTGATCCCTGTCTCCTGTACAATGTCATGAACCTCCGTCCATAGCTCATCAGGCCCTCTATCAGATCTAGTCCCTTAAATCTATTTCTCACTTCCACTGTCTAATCATAAGGGATTTGATTTAGGTTACACCTGAATGGTCTAGTGGTTTTCCCTACTTTCTTCAATTTAAGTCTGAATTTGGCAATAAGGAGTTCATGATCTGAGCCACATTCAGCTCCTGGTCTTGTTTTTGCTGACTGTATAGAGCTTCTCCCATCTTTGGCTGCAAAGAATATAATCAATCTGATTTTGGTGTTGACCATCTGGTGATGTCCATGTGTAGGAGTCTTCTCTTGTGTTGTTGGAAGAGGGTGTTTGCTATGACCAGTGCTTTCTCTTGGGACAACCCTATTAGCCTTTGCCCTGCTTCATTCCATACTCCAAGGCCAAATTTGCCTGTTACTCCAGGTATTTCTTGACTTCCTACTTTTGCATTCTAGTCCCCTATAAAAGGACATCTTTTTTGGGGTGTTAGTTCTAAAAGGTCTTGTAGGTCTTCATAGAATCATTCAATCATAGAATATTGGTTGAGGCATAGGCTTGGATCTCTGTGATATTGAATGGTTTGCCTGGAAACAAACAGAGAACATTCTGTCGTTTTTGAGATTGCATCCAGGTACTGCATTTCGGACTCTCTTGTTGACCATGATGGCTACTCCATTTCTTCTGAGGGATTCCTGCCCACAGTATTAGATATAATGGTCCTCTGAATTAAATTCACCCATTCCAGTCCATTTTAGTTTGCTGATTCCTAGAATGTCAACATTCACTCTTGCCATCTCCTGTTTGACCACTTCCAATTTGCCTTGATTCATAGACCTAACATTCCAGGTTCCTATGCAATATTGCTTTTTACAGCATCAAACCTTGCTTCTATCACCAGTCACATCCACAACTGGGTATCATTTTTGCTTTGGCTCCATCTCTTCATTCTTTCTGGAGTTATTTCTCCACTGATCTCTTGTAGCATATTGGGCACCTACCGACCTGGGGAGTTCCTCTCTCGGTATCCCATTATTTTGCCATTTCATACTGTTCATGGCATCTCAAGGCAAGAATACTGAAGTGGTTTGCCATTCCCTTCTCCAGTGGAGCACATTCTGTCAGACCTCTCCATGACCCGTCCGTCTTGGGTGGCCCCACACATCATAGCTTGGTTTCATTGAGTCAGACAAGGCTGTGGTCCGTGTGATCAGATTGGCTAGTTTTCTGTGATTATGGTTTCAGTGTGTCTGCCCTCTGATGCCTTGGGCAGTGAGAAATGAGGACTGAAAAGGACGTAGTTGGATATAATAGGTGAGAGAGAAGAGAGAGTAAAGTAGGTTCCAAATCCAGCCGTAAGGAATAGAGAACAGAACTGCACCAATTTCATAATTATAAGGTTATATGTTGTAACTGATTTTATTATGCATTATACAGTATGTTTTGAAAAAAAAGTGAAAGTGAAATGTATAGTATGTTTTACTGATAGCAAAATGAACATCTTGATGTCTCTGGGATCAGGATGTATCTTACACTTGGTGTTGGTGAGCCCATAATTGTGATACGATGGCCATTAAGTGTGGAGCTGTGATAGAACTTGCAGAATGTGTGTCAGTGACTCAGAAAAAAACCCAAACAGCATGAGATCCCTCTTAACAGCACAGAGGATGATTTTGTGTCAGAAGCCCAGAGACTGGGGACACCTAGTCAAAATTGATTTGGAGATTGAAACTCTGCAAATGAAGAAAGGTTAGGGGTAAGCCTAACCAATTTATTTCTTTTTAATGTATCTATAAGAATTATATATGATAAAAAATCAATGTAAGTTTTAAAAGACTTTTAGGAAAGATAAAATAAAAAATTTCAAATGATAGGAGAGCATCATTTTATAGTTTAGTTGGCAGCTTGTTTTATTTTTTTCATTTTCAGTGTATATAATGGACATTTTACAATCAGTGAGATCTTCTACTCAGTGAAATAAGGTAAAATATTCAGGACCCATTGCTTGTTTGAAATTTGTTTGCTTGAGAGTGGAGATACACAAGGGTTTTAAAGACTTTTTTAGGCATAACTTTGTTTCATTTGTGTAAGTTGAGTGGACTTGGGTCCTGCCCACTGTTAGATTTATAGTGGCAAAAATTGAGGATTCTGTGCACGTGAGCTTAGACTCAGAGAAAACAAATAAATTCTTGTAAAGTATGCACTAGTCTAAAATGTTTATTTGCCTTCTCTGACATCTGAGTAGTAATGCCTTGCACACAACTGCACTTTTCTTCTCATGGAAGTGGATCCCTTAGTACTTTGTCATTGCATAGTACTTGTGGTTATTTTCATGTTTCCTAATCAGGTGCTGGTCTCTCTCCCTCTCCTATTCCCTCCTGGGTAAGTGATTGGTGTGCTCAGTGAAATTTGTTGATATGCAAGAGACATCTTTAAAATAAAAAAGGAAACACTGGCTTAGAGCACACCAGTTGCCCTGTTCCTTCCCTTTCTCCAGGAAGAATGGCTTCAGCAACTTTGATAATCTGTGTGATGCAGCCCTTTTTGAACTTTCCTGGTTGGAAATGACTTGTGTGGCTGGGTTGTTCAGGAAGGGCAGGTGTTACATCATTTACATTTGGGGAACTGAGACCTGGTGGGTGGGGGCAGGGGTTGGGGGGAGATGGCTTGTATAGGTCATACTGGTTAGTACTCGCAGTGTTAGAGCAGAGAGGGACCTGGGTCTAGTGGCTCTTCATTCAGTGCTCTCATTCTGCTTCTCTATTTCCTGCTGAGTCATCTCAGAGGTTAGATTTAAGAGCAAAATAAAACTCTCTCTCTTTTTATGACTCACAGCTTTCCCCCACCTCACTTCCAATATGTGAAGTCAGCTCTCCAGGGTTATCACTTCTTTTCCAGGGCTAACACATCCCTTTTCCAGACTGTGGCAGTATAGGGACTCCCTCAAAGGTCCCTGGGTTGACAGAAGCAAGGATAATGACAGGATTAACGGATCATCTTTTCTCACCAGTCAGTTGGCCAAGGGAGCATATGGGGTTATGGACTGTTATCTCCTGCGTGCTTCTGGTCAGTCTCCTCTATAAATAAAACATGAAACCAACCTTGGTAACTGCCGGCTCATGTTATTTTTGAGTTGTGTTACCAGACCTTGCCAAGAGTCTTTTAGGTATGCATAGAACATTGGTTTGGAGAAGGCAGTGGCACCCCACTCCAGTACTCTTGCCTGGAAAATCCCATGGACAGAGGAGCCTGGTAGGCTGCAGTCCATGGAGTCACTAAAAGTTGGACATGACTGAGTGACTTCACTTTCACTTTTCACTTTCATGCATTGGAGAAGGAAATGGCAACCCACTCCAGTATTCTTGTCTGGAGAATCCTAGGGACAGAGGAGCCTGTTGGGCTGCCGTCTATGGGGTCGCACAGAGGTCGGCCACGACTGAAGCAACTTAGCAGCAGCAACAGCAGCAGCAGCAGAACATTGGTTGACAAAGCCTAATGATATGGCCATCTCCATTTGTCTAACCCCTGGTTCTTTTGTTTTCAACACTTTATCTGTTTTTGACTTCACTGAGTCTTCATTGCTTTGCATGGGCTTTCTCTAGTTGCAGTGAGCTGGGGCCTGCTCTTTGTTGTGTTGCACAGGCTTCTCATTGCAGTGGCTTCGCTTGTTGCAGAGCACAGGCTCTAAGCCTGGGCTTCAGTAGTTGCAGCACGTGGGCTCAGTAGTTGTGGCACATGGGCTTAGTTGCTCTGCAGCACGTGGGATCTTCCCAGATCAGGGACCAAATCTGTGTTCCCTGCATTGGCAGGTGGAGTTTTATCTGCTGCACCACCAGGGAAGTCCTAGCCACCATTTCTTAATAAGAAGTAAGCAGTGGATGCTTCTTTAAAAACATGGCCAAATTTTAAAGCATACCTCCTGGAACAGAAATTTGGAGAGAGCAGCCCATAGATGGATATCATGAGGGTAAATAAACTTGAGAGATTCTCATTTTCCCGTAAGATTTTACTGTCACGCTAATAAGGCCTAAAATGACATTTAAAAAATCCTGCCACCTAACTTTATTGGTTCATACTAATCTTATCATCTGATACTGTTATGACTTTTTGATAAAATGATTACTGGGATAGGTGTCCCTACTCATGTACATTTTCAGTTGTTTATTTCTGTTCAGTGAGCACTTGTTGAGTGCCTGATATGTTCTAGGTACTGTGGACAAGATGGTGAATGAGATAAAATACATATTTCTTTAGAGCTTATATTCTAATGAGCCAGAAAACAACCAAGTATGCAGAAGCATCTCTTCTTAAGAAGTGGTGAATGCTGTGAAAAAAAAAAAATGAAGCTGGGAAGAAGAGAATAACAGATAGGGTATTGTAAGCTATATGCATAGAATGTTCAGAGAAGGCTGGGGAGGTACCAGTGAGGAGAGTCCTGAATAAGGTGAGAGAGCAAGCTTTAGGAAGATTGATCCAGGATGAAAAAGTCCAGGCAGAGATAACAGCAAGTGCAAAGACCCTGAGGCAAGAAAACTTGAACTGATACATTTTATGTTGGTTTAAAACCATTGTTTGATTCTTTAAGACATTTGGGCTAGTCTTTGAGAAACATAGGAATATAATTAGAGCCCCAGAGTTGAACTTGGTTGAAATAATTTAGGGGTTTCTCATTATCGTTCTCTTAGATTAGCTTCAATGATATTTAGTTTGCCTTTTCTATTTGCTGTCTGTGGGAGACAATAATTAAAGGTTGGATGGCTGTGCATCTTCTGTGACATATTTTTGGTGTGTGTTTTAAGAAAGGTGCATTGTCTCCTTGTAAGTGTCTAGAATCTTCCTGGTGGCTGAGTCAGCCAGATTGGTGGACCCAGCTCTGGCATAGCTCTCAGGCATATATCCTGTATAGCTTTTGACAGATACCAATGCTATGGTGTCCATCCCCTGCCCAAAGCCAGGGACATAATATTCTTTACTCATTTTCTGGCTCTGAATGTCTTTTTTTGTTTTTGTTTTTGCAGCCTAACCTCTTTGTCATCTTTGGCATTTTCACAGGCTCCAGCTCATTCCTGGCTTTAGTTAAAGTTTTCTGACATTCTTCATATAGGTCAGTGTTACTCATCTATTTCATTCTTTGTTACATGTTTCCTCTCTTATATCTTTTGTGTGTTTGTTTTGAAATCTGAGTTCCTCAGAAAGTTCCCTGGGCAGCCACACTTATTTTCTCAAGATGCTTGCTGTCTTGCCTCCTCTTTAGAGCTGTGTGTGTGTGTTGAAATGTCAATGCCATCATTTACTAGCATCATCTGGTGACTTTAATAACTTATCAGATTGTTGAGGAAGACTGAATGAATGCATTTCTTTCCCCCCAAAGTTTGTCTCACCAGCATCACCAGGTAGAGGTTCCTTGTTGATGACAGAGGTGCTATGAAATGTTGAGTATACCATCAGTCAATGCCATATTGACTCTTGACTCTTATCAGATTGTGAGGAAGACTGAATGAATGCATTTCAAGCGCTTATGAGAATGTTGAGTATACCATCAGTCCTTATTGACTCTTCGTGGCCACTACTGTTGTCATCATTGTCAAAGTCATGATTCTGAGGTAAGAATTCATCAACAAGGCAAGAATTAACAAGTTCGCTAAAGAAGTGTCTGGATTATTGATGCTCCTTATCATTATGATGTTGTAACTCCGTAAAAATGTTTCTCATGTGTATGAAGGAAATGTCCTTCACACTTACTGTTCCTGGGAACTTCAGCTTCTTTTTATAGAGCCGGTTAATTCTCCCCAATGTCTGGCCCCAAACTTAGGTATCTAAACCCTCATCATAGAATTAATGGCCTTACTGGTATAAAAGTGAAAGTGAAGTCGCTCAGTCATGTCTGACTCTTTGTGATCCCATGAATTATATACTACCAGGCTCCTCCGTCCATGGGATCTTCCAGGCAAGAATACTGGAGTGGGTTGCCATTTCCTTCTCCAGGGGATCTTCTCGACCCAGGGATCAAACCTGGGTCTCCTGCATTGTAGGCAGACGCTTTACCATCTGAGCCATCAGGGAAGTCACTGGTATAAAAAGTACCCCGTAATTTAGAAGGCAGTTGGACTAGGACACGGGGGGAAAAAAATTCTGTTATGTTGGGAATGACTGTCATCTCTTCAGTATGTACAAGATCACCTTTAACTTGGTTAGAGTTTTGAGTAAGGAGAAAGGAATGGTTTAGTTAGTCATTTAAAGTAAATAATTATACCATGCTGATAGAGTGGCATGAAATAATTGGAGAGTCATTGTGGAACTTTAGTCATTGTGGAACTTTAGTAATGATTTGTTTATATTGGAAAAACTGGCTGAAAGAAAAGAATTTTGGAGTATTAGACCCTTCTCTGCAGATAGAAGTTAAGCTAGAAATGTATGGCTCATTTTATTTCTGTTTCTTACAGTCAAAGGCAAGACAGGATGTATCAGTAGCTCTGCTGCATTTATTCATTCAGCAGTTATTTATTGAGTATCTGTTGTATGTCAGACATTATTCAGACATTAGGGTTACGGAAGTGAAGGAGTCAAGCGAGGTGCTTGCCTTCATGGAACTTACATTCAAAGGAGGAAAACGATGTTAAAGGAATAAATCAAAGTTACTTCAGTTAGTTCTGAGGGCTATGAAAACAGGATGATGGAATGAGGTAGTGTCGGAGGAGTAAGGGAGATACTTAGGAAAGACACAGGAATGATGAGAAGTTGCAGGTCTAGAGGCAAGTACTCGGAGGTAAAGTTGTATTTTTATCCTATATGGATTGTGAAGCTATTTATGGATTTCAAGCAGAAGAGTAATAAGCCCTGAATTTCCTTTCACAGCGATTCCTCTGTCCATTTTGGATAATGTGTTTGGGAAGGGATTAGGCTTGATATGAGGAGACCCATTAAGAGTCTTGTTTAGAGAAAGAAGGTTGGTGGTTTGTCCTGGAACTGGGGAAGGTGGTGATGGGAAGAAATGAATAGACTGAAGATAACATTTGGAGAGCTGAGTTGACAGGACCTGCCAATAGACTAGCTGTGTGGGATGGTAGGATAGATTAAATTTGGGGCTTCTTAAGAATTGATGCTTTTGAACTGTGGTGTTGGAGAAGACTCTTGAGAGTCCCTTGGACTGCAAGGAGATCCAACCAGTCCATTCTAAAGGAGATCAGTCCTGGTGTTCATTGGAAGGACTGATGTTGAAGCTGAAACTCCAATACTTTGGCCACTGGATGCAAAGAGCTGACTCATTTGAAAAGACCCTGATGCTGGGAAAGATTGAGGGCAGGAGGAGAAGGGGATGACAGAGGATGAGATAGTTGGATGGCATCTGACTCAATGGACATGGGTTTGGGTGAACTCTGGGAGTTGGTGATGGACAGGAAGGCCTGGTGTGCTGCAGTTCATGGGGTTCCAAAGAGTCGGACACAACTGAGTGACTGAACTGAATAATAAGTTGATCTTGCAGTAATTATGAGGCATAGATGAGATTGCAGATTAAATAGCAAGGATCTGATACCTAGGAGTCCCTTGATAAGTGTTAGCTCTACACAGTCCCCAGACTTTGAGTGAATTAGTAGTCAAAACACTGAAAAAATGAAGATCTTAATGTAGAAAGGTCACATTTTCCTCCCATCTTCTTATTTCTGGGTAAACCAATAATTTGATTTTAAAATTGAAATTATTTTTCAGATAATTGAAATTATATTTCAGATAATTCTTACATTATGTTGTCAGAAACAGAACACAGAGAACCCAGGTATAGTTCCAAGTTTCTCTCCATGGTAACATTTTGAAAAACTACAGTAGCACTCAAAATTTGATGCTATGAACAGAAAAACAATTTATTGGTGCTAATATCCATTAAACTATCAAAAGTTATTTAATCCAAATTCCTTCAATTGAAAATAAAAACTACAAAACTCCTAAATTGTATCATTACTTAAACAGAAGTAAGGAAGGCATGCATTTTGATTCTCTTAAATTTTTATTCAATTCAGTTCAGTCGCTCAGTCATGTCTGACACTTTGCGACCCCATGAATCGCAGCACGCCAGGGCTCCCTGTCCATCACCAACTAGGAGCCAAGGCAATATCCTGATTTAAGCAGTAGACTAATGGATCTAGTGCAGCAGACTCCTGACTTTGCCCTGATTCAGTGACCTTCACCAAAGCACTTCTATATTCTAGAACTATATATTATTACAATTATATTCTAGAGCTAATTGTAAACTGGACGAAAGGACCCATTTCTGCCTAATTTATGGGAATGTTCTGGATGAGGTAGATACCGTGTGTATCTATTCTGTGCTTACATCGCTGGCCTCCTTTCTTGATACTATCTTTTACTTGGCCTTTAGAGTTTTCTAAGTTTTTTAAGTATATCATGTTCTATCTTATTTTTGTACCTTTTCTCATGCTGTTCCCTCTGCCTTGATTGTACCCTATGCTTTTCCTGCCCAACCTTCCAGTCTATACACATATACTTATATGCTGTCTTTCCCTCTCTCCTTCTCCAGCTCCTGCATTTTTTTGCAGATCACACTTTTAACAAAGTCCATAGGGGAAGCTTTCCATGATGCCCAGGCTGAATTAGGTCCCCACATTGTATGTTTCTGTATCATCCTGTGTTTCCACTTCATGGCACATACCCCATGTCCTTGCTGTGCTTTGTCTGCTACTGTTTTGACTAATATGTAAAGGCAGAAAGGGTATCATCTTTCTTTTTTAAAAATTTTATTGGAATATAGTTGCTTTACAATGTTGTGTTAGTTTCTGCTGTACAGCAATGTGAATCAGCTATATGTCCATGGGGTTGTAAATAGTTGGACACGACTGAAGAGACTTACCATGCGTGTGTGTGTGTGTGTGTGTGTGTGTGTGTGTGTATCTCCTCTTGTTTGGACTTCCATCCCATATAGGTTACCACAGAGTATTGAGTAGAGTTCCTTGTGCTATACATATGTTCTCATTAGTATATGTATCTTATACATAGTAGTATATATATGTCAATCCCTATCTCCCAGTTCATCCCACCCCTTCTTCCCTCCTTGGTATCCATAAGTTGTTTGTTCTTTACATCTGTGTCTATTTCTGCTTTGCAGATCAGTTCATCTGAATAATTTTTCTAGATTATGCATATAATCGATAATATATTTGTTTTTCTCTTTGACTTACTTCAGTGTGACAGTCTCTAGGTCTGCCCACGTCTCTGCAAATGGCACATTTTCATTCATTTTTATGACTGAGTAATATTCTGTTTTATATATGTACCACATCTTCTTTATCCATTCCTCTGATGGCCATTTAGGTTGTTTCCTTGTCTGGCTATTATAAATAGTGTTGTAATGAACATTGGGGTACATGTATCTTTTGAAATTAATGGTTTTCTCTGGGTATATGGCCCAGAAGTGGGATTGTTGAGTCATATGGTAGTTCTATTTTTAGTCTTTTAAGGAACCTCCATATTGTTCTCCATAGTAGCTGTACCAATTTACGTTCCCATTGACAATGTAAGAGGGTTCCCTTTTCTCCACACCATCTTCAGCATTTATTACTTGTAGACTTTCTGATGATGGCCATTCTAACTGTGAGAGGTGATCCCTCGTTGTCATTTTGATTTGCATTTCTCTAGTAATTAGTGATGTTAAGCATCTTTTCATGTGTTTGTTGTCCATCTGTATGTCTTCTTTGGAGAAATGTCTATTTAGGTCTAAGACAAGAGGAGTATTGTCTTGATCACTACTTTATCGTACGCATCACAGTGCCTGCCACAGAGTGGGTGCTATAAATCCCCAAGGAATGAGTGAATGAATACATTTAAGAAACATATGCTTAACTTTTTGGAAGAAAACAGTATGCAGGTCAGGTGGAATTGTGGGTGGTATTTCTACTTAGTATGTGACTCATGTAGATTTAAGACTGTGAAACGTTTAAAAATATCTTTATGGGGTGGTTTAGTTTTCCTCATTTTTTTCCCCTTTGTTTTTATGTCAGATCTGCTGTGTAATTATGTCTTGTAAAATACCTCAAAGTGTGGCCAAGCTGAGTTTTAAAAAGGAAGATGAGCCCAAAATAGAAATGAGTATTTACTTTGATGCATTTAAAGAGTTGTGAATGTGAAGCTCTTGCCAGTCCTGAGGAAAGCATGAAGTTGTCCTGGTGCAAGAGCGAGTTGCTGCTTCTCATTTTGCCTCAGATGGTGAAAAACACCATCATTTTATCACTATTTTTTCAGGCCAGTTAGGGTTGTATGTACTACAGGCATCTGAATGTCCAGTGTGAGGCTGTAACTCTTTAACTATGTGACTGAGATAAAATAATGTTTAAGGGTGCTCTCTGCTTTGGCATCTCAGGCCTTTAAAAAAAATCAAAGCAAGAAATTTTTGTATTTATATTAACTCAACTTTATTGTAGGATGAGACTTGTAAATGTTCCCCTTTGAGGGACTGACCTTGATTTATCTCATTGTTTCTATTTTTTATTTCCTCTGCCTGGAAGGTTGAAGCAGCCCAGGGAAGCCTGCTTTCTGCTTACTCAACAGGAAGACCTGCTCTTTTTGTCTCTTTTTCAGTCACCAGCAGAGTATTTTGAATCGTTGTGTGGGGAAACCAATGGTTCCTGTACTTGGATTGCCATCAAAATCACCAGGAAAATTTAAAAAAAAAAGAAAAAAAAAAAACCACCTTAAAAAGCTTTTGGGGCCCCATGTCCTGAAATTCTCATTCAGTATGTCTGGAGTGAGACCTGAAAATTGAGTCTGTTGGTGATACAGATAAACAATGTCATTTGGAAACTACTATTTGGAAATCCCAAATAGTTATTTTAAATTATTTGTCCTGCACGTAGTGGGTGCTAAATAGTTGTGGACTTGTAGGAGCTGTCAGTTTACTTCTCTGTCTTGCCTACTGTGTTGTGAGCTCCTTAAAATAAGACCTATCTTTTCCGCCTTGTAGATTCAGTGCACTAGCTGCCACATGGAACGTTAAATGAATGATTGTATGGATTAACTGATAATGAAAATATTAGGTTGGTCGACTTTTTTCGGGTTTTTCCAGTACCACCTTATGGGAAAACCTGAATTAAATTTTTGGCCAGCCTAACAGAAGAATCCTGTCCTTTGGGCAGAAGGTTATGGTGGTAGTTGCTGTTGTTTTGAGTTGGAGAACATTTGCCTATTACAATAGACACATATTTTAAAATAAAGAACTCGGGGCCATTAGCAGTAATTGTTATCACGAATATTAGAGCAACAGAGAAACACACAGGTGAGTTGTCCTGTATGTATTTTTTCAAGTGTTTTATTTTTATATGGATAATACCTCTTACAAATTCTAAAGGTATAAAAAAGGCACACAGGGAAAAGTCTGTAGTCTTCCTACTCCTGTCCCCCAGCAACCAATGTCTCCAACCCAGAGGGAGTCAGTGTTTCAATTCTTTGCCTTTTAAAAGACAAATGGTAACAGGTTGCAGCTGTTCAACTCCTTGCTTCATGATTGTAACTTGGTCAACATCTGATAGGAACGGGTACACAAGGAGCTTCTTATCTCTCTTACAGCTTGAAAGTATTGCACTATAAGAGTTTATCTCAGTTCATTTTACTAGACCCTTATTTCTGGATATTTAGGTTTCTGTTTCAAACATGGTCATTGGTGAATTACTTTTCTTGTACATGTGGTTTTGCATGTGTATGCCTATACCTAGGAAATTTTGTAGAGTTCTGCTTGCCAGATCATTGGACACATGCCTTGTAATATTGTCAAATTGCCAAAGATGAGGGTTATATCAATTGTCTTTGAACTTTCATCACAAAGCTCTGGTGGTTTCTCAGATATCCAGGACCTGTGAGCTCTGGACATCGAGTGTCTGGTCTTCCCAAGTTCTGTAATATGTCTTAATATGTAAATTGATTGAGATGAGTTCAAGGTATTTGAAGGGAATTGGAACTCAGAGAGCTACCTATGTGTTACTTTCGAGGCTAGGTTTTTAGAATATTTGTGTTTATAGATTAAATTCATCATTTATTTAGGAAAGGGAATTGGAACTCAGAGAGCTACCTATGTGTTACTTTCGAGGCTAGGTTTTTAGAATATTTGTGTTTATAGATTAAATTCATCATTTATTTAGAAATATTTGATTAATTAACTACTAATTAAAAATCCAAAAATTTTTCTCATGGGCATTTCATCTGTATTTCTGCCATTGACCCTTAGAGGGGGACTTTTGTATGTATGATTAAAGGAGAGAATTTAGAGATGGTAGGAAATAATGAGGTTGACAGTTGACTAAAACAATATAAGTGGGCCTAGATGGACACCTTTCTTCCTTGTTACACCTACTACTCATGCCCACTAATGGGAATCAGTCTCCTCTTTCTCTTTGCATTTTGCTATGAGATCATGATTGTGGGCAACACTTTCTGGTTGAATTTCACGTAGAACTATGCCAGGTCCACCATCACTTTCTTGTGGTTTGTATTTCTGTTTGGGAGTTAGTGATTTTTCCCCCTCAGGTAATTTTTGTGACATTAGAAAATGATGTCTTTTATTCCTTCTATTTAAGTGATGGCCATACATTTTATGCAAATTATCCAATATAATGATTAATGTTCATTGTAACTTGTAATTATAACACTGACAGAACTTAGGACCATGAATGCTCTATTTTAAAATATGTATTTAATTATTTAAAATTTGTATTTCTTCTAAATAAAATTCACTTGTTCTGAGTTTTTTGATTTTCCTGATTATGGATGAAAAGTTATGGAACACAAAAAAATGTATTTTAAAGGAAGGAAAATATCCCTAACTTTATGATATAAATGCAGAAATTACTGGTATTATTTGGTATATTTCCTTTTACTTTTTCAGTAATTATAGTTATTTTCACACACTCAAGACCTTATTCTGTATAATCTATGTGACATCTTACATTTACCATACTATTACAATAAACACTTTTCCAGGTTGTTAAGAATTATTTTTATGGAATACTAATATTCTTTATTAGATAGGCAGCAGAAACTTTGGGGAAGCAAAATTCTTTTCGTGCCTTTTAAAATGGTTACCTAGTTTTTATGCAAGTTAATTTTGCTAGTTTACTGTTTATTGGAAAACTGTCTCTTACATTTTCTGCTAAAAATCTACTTGCAACATTAATGAAAAGCATAGCATACTTAAAACTCACACTCATCCCTTTCTTATTGATTCGTAGTATCAGTTAGGTTGTATTCAGATGTATGTGAGGAACCCTACTGTAGAGGCTCAATCAAATGGGGCTTTTGTTTTTCATATGAAGAGGAGTTGGGAGGCAGGTGGTTCAGGGCTAATTCAGTGGCTCTGGGAAATCATCATGGATGCCGGCTGCTTCTACTGTCCTGAATGTGTACGTGGCTGTCATCATCCTGTTCATACAACAGTCCTCCAGGCATCTGGTTCTGTGTTCTGACAGGAGGAAAAAGGGGAAGGCAGAGGGTGACTGAGACTGTTCTTTTTCCTTAAGAAACAAATCATTTTCCTGGAACCTCCAACAGTAAGCTTTTGATTACCTCATAGCCAGAATTGAGCCACCTCACCGATCCTAGCTAGCTTCAGGGTTGTCTGGAGATGAAGTAGTTTGAACTGGGCACATTGCTGCCTTGTATGCAGTGCGCACTTTCCTGGTTACGTAAGAGGGTACTAACAGTCTTTGTCACAATGGACAACCTATGGTAAAACTTGTACAGATGAGTCTCAAAGAAAAAGATACATTATGCAACCCTGATGGCTCAGATGGTAAAGAATCCCACCTGTAATGCAGGAGACCTGGGTTCAATCCCTGGGTTGGGAAGATTCCCTGGAGGAGAGCATGGAACCCACTCCCATATTCTTGCATGAGGAATCCCCATGGACACAGGAGCCTGGTGGGCTATAGTCCATGGGGTTGCAAAGAGTCGGACACAACTGAGCAACTAAGCACAGCACAGCACATATGTAAATACATATGCAAAAATGACAGAATCTATATTTCCAAAGTGCAAGTTGAAATAACAAATAGTTACTGCTTGTGTGCATCAAATTTTAACAAAAATGATAATTTTAGCAAAAATTTAAACAAAAATTATAAGTCTCAGTGTAAGCAAGCATAAGGTGAAACGGCATTCTTTTATTCTGCTGAAGGAAGTACGACTTGGTATAATCTTTCCGGGAGCAATTTAATAATATATGTGGTGTGTCTTGTTGAAGGTTTGTTTTGCGTTTCCCTGATAACAAATGGAGTGGAGTGCCTTTTCATGGGTTTCATTTGAATTTCCTCTTTGGTGAGTTGCCTGTTCAAGTCTCTTGCCCATTTTCCTAACTAATTATTGTCCTTTTCTTAATATAAAGATGTTTTTTATGTTCTGGCTACAAGCCATTTGTCTGGAATATGTGCTGAAAACATCTTCAAAACTGTAGCTTGCCTTTCCAAAGCTCTGCTAATTATGTCTTCATGTACAGAAATTCTTAATTTCAATATCTGATTTTCAGTCTTTTCCTGTTAGTACATTGTATGTCTCATTTAAGAAATTTTTCCTTACTCCAAGTTCATGAAAGTACGTTCTAGTGATCAACAAAATTTGCTACATTTATCTTTGTTTTTAGTTTTAAATACACATTTTAAAAAACTGTCCCCTCTCAATTACTTGGTATCATTACCTTTTCTGTAATTCCAATGCCTGTATATGCACTGGTTTCTTTCTGAGCCCTTGCCTCTGCTCCATTGGTTTATTTGTCGATCACTGTACCACTATTACTCTCTGTTAATTAATGTAGTAGTTTTCAAATAACTTTTGATATTCCAAGATTTGGTAAATTTTTCCACATTATTTTCCTCTCGTAGTTAGGAACCTATAAGTTCCTTTACTTATCTTTACCTTAGAAATTTCAACATGTGTATGTTAGTCACTCATTCATGTCTGACTCTCTGTGGCCCCATGAACTATTGCCCGCCAGGCTCCTTTGTCCATAGGATTCTCCAGGCAAGAATACTGGAGTAGGTTGCCATTCCCTTCTTCAGGGGATCTTCCCAACCCAGGGGTCAAACCCGGGTCTCCTGCCCTGCAGGCAGATTCTCTTACCATCTGAGCCATCTCAGTTCAGTTCAGTTCAGTTCAGTCGCTCAGTTGTGTCTGACTCTTTGCGACCCCATGAATCACAGCACGCCAGGCCTCCCTGTCCATCACCAACTCCCGGAGTTCACTCAGACTCACGTCCATCGAGTCAGTGATGCCATCCAGCCATCTCATCCTCTGTCGTCCCCTTCTCCTCCTGCCCCCAATCCCTCCCAGCATCAGAGACTTTTCCAATGAGTCAACTCTTCCCATGAGGTGGCCAAAGTACTGGAGTTTCAGCTTTAGCATCATTCCTTCCAAAGAAATCCCAGGGCTGATCTCCTTCAGAATGGACTGGTTGGATCTCCTTGTGGTCCAAGGGACTCTCAAGAGTCTTCTCCAACACCACGGTTCAAAAGCATCAATTCTTCGGCGCTCAGCCTTCTTCACGGTCCAACTCTCACATCCATACATAACCACAGGAAAAACCATAGCCTTGTCTAGATGGACCTTTGTTGGCAAAGTAATGTCTCTGCTTTTGAATATGCTATCTAGGTTGGACATAACTTTCCTTCCAAGGAGTAAGCGTCTTTTAATTTCATGGCTGCAGTCACCATGTGCAGTGATTTTGGAGCCACCCAAAATAAAGTCTGACCCTGTTTCCACTGTTTCCCCATCTATTTCCCATGAAGTGGTGGGACCGGATGCCATGATCTTCATTTTCTGAATGTTGAGCTTTAAGCCAACTTTTTCACTCTCCACTTTCACTTTCATCAAGAGGCTTTTTAGTTCCTCTTCACTTTCTGCCAGAAGAGTGCTGTCATCTGCATATCTGAGGTGATTGATATTTCTCCTGGCAATTATGTTTTAGTATTTAACTACATCTGCTTTGTAGTCATTCCCCAGATTAACCATTACTTTTTGTTGTTGTTGTTGTCAATATTTTATGTAGATTTACCAACACAATAATCAGTTTATTTGCATATTATTGCTCTTTGCATTTCACTTATTCCTTCTGGATTCTGCTTGGTTCTTAACTAGGGCCATCTTTATGGCTCTGTGCATGATAAAATCTTATTTTCTTGAAAATGTCTTTGTTTTGCTTCATTCATGAATAATAGTGTTGCTGAGTATAGAATTTTAAAGTGAATTATTTTCCATCAGTTCTTAGAAAACACTTTTATAAGTTCTTGGAAGATACTTTTTCATTGCTTTCTGCATATTTTGTAGCTGATGAGAAATCTGTCAATCTAATTATGGTTTCCTTGTTGGTAATTTCCTTGTTCTCTATTCACTTTAGCTATTTTCCTCTTTCCTTTCAAAGGGTGCAGTATTCAGTTGTGATAGCTGTAGTTAGGTTTAGAAGTATTAGAGACCCATGTCTTCCTTCAGTTGTGAATGTTTTTGAGTTGTTATTTTCTCTCCCCAATTCTGTATTTTCATTTTATTGATAGAACTTAAATATAAGATCAAATCAGATCAGTCGTTCAGTCGTGTCCGACTCTTTGTGACCCCATGAATCGCAGCACGCCAGGCCTCCTTGTCCATCACCAACTCCCCAAGTCACTCAGACTCACGTCCATCGAGTCAGTGATGCCATCCAGCCATCTCATCCTCTGTTGTCCCCTTCTCCTCTTGCCCCCAATCTCTCCCAGCATCAGAGTCTTTTCCAATGAGTCAACTCTTCCCATGAGGTGGCCAGAGAACTGGAGCTTCAGCTTCAGCATCATTCCTTCCAAAGAAATCCCAGGGCTGATCTCCTTCAGAATGGACTAGTTGGATCTCCTTGCAGTCCAAGGGACTCTCAAGAGTCTTCTCCAACACCACAGTTCAAAAGCATCAATTCTTCGGCGCTCAGCCTTCTTCACGGTCCAACTCTCACATCCATACATGACCACAGGAAAAACCATAGCCTTGACTAGATGGACCTTTGTTGGCAAAGTAATGTCTCTGCTTTTGAATATGCTATCTAGGTTGGACATAACTTTCCTTCCAAGGGGTAAGCGTCTTTTAATTTCATGGCTGCAGTCACAGTGATTTTAGAGCCCAAAAAAATAGTCTGACACTGTTTCCACTGTTTCCCCATCTATTTCCCATGAAGTGATGGGACCGGATACCATGGTCTTCGTTTTCTGAATGTTGAACTTTAAGCCAACTTTTTCACTCTCCACTTTCACTTTCATCAAGAGGCTTTTTAGTTCCTCTTCACTTTCTGCCATAAGGGTGGTGTCATCTGCATATCTGAGGTTATTGATATTTCTCCTGGCAATCTTGAACTCTGGGAGATGGTGAAGGACAGGAAGCTTGGCATGCTACAGTCCATGGC
This sequence comes from Bos mutus, assembly GCF_027580195.1. NCBI lineage: Eukaryota > Metazoa > Chordata > Mammalia > Artiodactyla > Bovidae > Bos > Bos mutus. The sequence goes on along the minus strand of NC_091621.1, from coordinate 9,585,084 downwards.
ATTGCAAAGAGTCAGACACAAATTAGTGACTGAATAACAAGAGCAAAGTATACACTAGGTTGAATATTTCATCTTTCATGCATGTTTATGGATCTTTCATATTTTTCATTTCTGCTTTAGTTCATAGAGTGTACAGATCATTTTGTTTATTTTTATCTACTTGATCTTCCACATGTTCCATTTTCTTGTATGATTTGTAGCTTGCCTTTGTGAGCTTATCTTCTGCAGGAGTTTTTATTTTTGTGATTGTTATGTGTGCATTAGTGAGGAGGGGGTTCCCTGTGCACTGGCTCCTGAATGGATCCTTTCAAAACCAATTCATGTTTGCTCTATGGCTGACCTAGATCATCAGCTGACTTCTATTTTAATTTTTCAGCTCAAGATCTTTCAGTTCAGTTCAGTCGCTCAGTCGTGTCCGACTCTTTGCAACCCCATGGACTGTAGCACACCAGGCCTCCCTGTCTATCACCAGCTCATGGAGTTTACTCAAATTCATGTCCATCAAGTCAGTGATGCCATCCAACCATCTCACCCTCTGTCGTCCCCTTCTCCTCCTGACCTCAGTCTTTCCCAGAATCAGGGTCTTTTCCAATGAGTCAGCTCTTCACATCAGGTGGCCAAAGTATTGGAGTTTCAGCTTCAACATCAGTCCTTCCAATGAACACTCAGGACTGATCTCCTTTAGGGTGGACTGGTTGGATCTCCTTGCAGTCCAAGGGACTCTCAAGAGTCTTCTCCAACACCACAGTTTAAAAGCATCAATTCTTGGTCACTCAGCTTTCTTTATAGTCCAACTCACATCCATACGTGACTACTGGAAAAACCATAGCCTTGACTAGACGGACCTTTGTTGGCAAAGTAATGGGATCCTTACTCCATGCAAATGTGAGTTAGATTCTGTACCCACTCATAGTTAAGCCTAGGACTTGGATTTCTCACAGGTAACTTTTCCTTTTTCCTTTCTCATGACATTTTGCTACCATCAAGATTCCTTGCCCCTTTCTTGGTTGAGTGAGCGGAGATGATTTGGTACCCATTTCATGGACTGGGTAACCTTCTGAGTTCCCGGGTTTTGCTGATGGAGATGTAATACCAGCTTTCACCTCATGTGGTCCTAAGTCCATTCTTTTTATCTCCTCATATGCTTTATGCTTCAGTCTTCTAGGTTTTTATATCGTCATCTGAAACCTGTTTGGACAATAAGTATATCAGTTCCTGCTTCCTGATCAGGGATTAAGTTTCTCCTTTGTTTCTGTAGCTGGGGTATTCCATTTCTTATTTTCAAGTTTGGTCCTGGTCACTATATTTGTTAAATCTGTATTGTCATTTCTGTTATTATAATAATGTCAGCTTGCTTCAGAGAATCCTTTTTATTTTTGTCTATCTTCATTAACTTCTGTTTTCTGTCCTTAAGCTTTTATTATCTTTGTTAGTATTATTTACTAAAACAGTGTTATGCTAACTGCTAACATTGGAGGAGGCTTAAAAGAACTAGAAAAATTTCCCCATAATCTCATAATTAGAGCAGGAGGGTCTGTCTCTAGTCCCTTGATATCCTTCAAATCCTTATTCATAGGGTTCTGTAGTTCCAACCATGCTAAATATTTAGTTTTGTTTTCTAATTCTCTCCTGATTTACCTTTTCCCCTGTATTTCTAAGTAATCTCCATTAAAAATTATTTTTTCCCTGAAGTATAGTTGATTTAGAATGTTGTCATACATTCTATGTTGTCTCTGTCATACAGCAGAATGACTCAGTTATACACATATATACTCGGGCTTCCCTGGTGGCTCAGAGGCAAAGAATCTGCTTGCAGTGCAGATAAGCGTTTGATCCCTGGGTCAGGAAGATCCCTTGGAAAAGGAAATGGAAACCCATTCCAATATTCTTGCCTGGAAAATCCCATGAACAGAGGAGCCTGGCAGGCTATAGCCCATGGGATCACAAAAGAGTCGGATATGACTTAGTGACTAAACAACAACAGCAGTGGTCGTCTGTTCAATTGATGTGCTCTGTCATGCTGAGTTTCTTGTTTTTCACTGTTTCAAACAACTTTTTCCAGAATATTTCAGCTTTTTTTTTTTTTAATTATTTATTTTGGATTGTGCTGGGTCTTTGTTGCTGCGCTCAGGCTTTCTCTAGTTGTGGCGGGTGGGGGCTACTCTTGGTTGTGATGCAGGGGCTTTTCATCGCAGTGGTTTCTTTTGTTGTGGAGCACAGGCTCTAGGCACACAGGCTTCAGTAGTTGTGGAGCGCAGGGTAGAGTGTGAGGATTTATTTGCTCCACAGCATGTGGAATCATCCTGGACCAGGGATCAAACCCTTGTCCCCTACATTGGCAGGCAGAATCTTATCCACTGTGCTACCAGGGAAGTCCTACATTATTTTCTGTAGCTAGAGTCTGAGGATAGAGAATGTTAAATTAAAAGCTGTGGTTCAGCCACTGCCAATTCTTTTGTCCTTTGAGTGAACTTTCTCATTTTATAGTGATGTAAGGAATACATTCACATACCAACAAAAAGCATTTATTTAACACCTTCTGTATAGAAAGCTCTGTGCATTTTGAATGCCATAGTGATAAACAGGACCTACTTCAAGGAACTTACAGTGAAGCCAAGGATATAGACGTGCTAACAGCTTCTATAATATTAGAGCAAAAGGAACAAGCATTGTAGTCAAAATCTAATCAAGGAAGTGATTTCATGGAAGAGCTTGCATTGCAGTCATGGATAGAGGAAGGAGTTGGATTTCCCCGGGCAAGGAGAGGCTGGACAGTATTCCACGCTGCGAGATCTTAATAGACCAAGAGCCAGAAGCATGAAAAAGTCCTTAGTGCATTTGGAGAACATTGAAATTGATCCTGTGGCTGGAACAATGGGTGAGGGAAAGGAGCAGGAGGGAAATGAAACTGAAGGAAGACTGTTAGGTTGTAGTTCTTGAGTACTTTGCTAAATGGTTTTGGACATCATCAGCCCAAAATTTCATTTCTGCTTTTAATGGCAAATGGTGATTTTGGAAAAGCATGCATTGTAGAATCATGGTACCTTATGGTTGGCAAGGGATTTAGCCAGCCAGCTCTTTATTTTATAAATGAGGAAAATGATTGCTATAGAAGTTAAGGAACTTTTCCATGTTTATACTGATAAGTAGGAGTATGTATGAGGGTAAATATGCTCCCTCTTTCAGGGAATATTTGTTGAGCGTCTGTTTATGGCTCTGTACTAAGCACTGTGAGATGAGAAGCTGAGTGAAGTATAGGGCCAACTCCCATAGCTAGTTGAGGGGAAAAGGCAAATCAGTAGTTGTAAAGAACATTGATAGCGATGGGTGGAACGTATTCTGAGAACATGGAAGACGAGCAGCAGTTTTAGTTTGGCAAATGGTTCGGGGAGTGTTTGTGGAAGATGCCTGTATTGTATTCTGCAGGATGGATAGGAAGAAGTTTGCTAGGGGTACCGAGGCCAAGGGAAGTGTGTTCCTGCATGAGCAAAGGCATGGGATGAAAACAGCAAGACGCATGTGGGAACCGAAGCAATTTCATACTGTGGGAGAGTCACATTTAAGGCAGAGAGTGGCAGGCTCTAAAGGGAGGGCAGGATGCCTGGATCGTGTTTGCCATGGTAAGCAGTATGGGCTGTATCTTCTAGGACAGCAGAGGATCTTAAATATTTAAGAGGGAAACTTGGCAGGGCTTTCTGATTGATTGGATGTAGGGGTAAGGCCGAGGGAGAGATAAGAAAAATATGATTTTCAGGTGGACCTATCCTCTCTTCTGTGGTTTGTTGGCTCATCAAGATTTAAGGTGGTGGTGCTTTTGTTTCCATAGAAGCAGTGCGGTGTGGTGTCACATGAAGGTGGAGAAGCTTTCACTGACATATGGAGGCTTAAGTGTCCTCAAAATGTCTGAGAGGACAGCGAGATACTTCTGGAGGTCGCTGCCAGGAGCCGTGCACATTGTCACATTTTTAATAGCCCCTATTTACTGCTTACCATGGATGTAAAAATGAATTTATGAGGGTCAGAAAGCCTCCTTAAATGGATAACCTCGAAAGTGTACAACAGGTGAGGCAGAACGAGAAGTTGTTATGGGTCATGGAGCTCAGCATTACAGAATGGCAATACTAGGGGATAGTAATAGTGACTGACATTGATGGGGCCCTCACTGTTTTATACATATGGTGCTAAATGCTCCATATTAATGACCTTATTTAATCAACACTACACCCTTCACATGGGGAAATAAGGGCATCAGAAGATTTATTATAATTACTTGCCCAAAGTCACTAACTCTAAAGTAGGTCCTGGAACCTTGACTCCAAAGGCCCTTACTCATAAACTCTAGGCCATCCTGCCTCTCCTTGATACACAGACAGATGGGCTGCATTGAGACTTTTGGGGTTCACCTGTCAAAATGTGGGTATCATTGGCCCATTGGCGTGAAACAGGAGGTTGAGTGCCTTATATCAGCTATGTTTGGGTGGTGGTAGGATGTGGGGTGGAAGAAAGAAATTAGATTGTCTGTGAAGCTCTCTGAGTTTGTATTAAACTGCAGTCTTCATAAACAAAATCTACAAAGTCACCTACGTCACTTCTTTTCTTATGAAAGAATTTTCTTACTAAATCGATTAGTGTGATTAGACTAAATGAAGCAAAGATAACATTGAAACCAAACTATTAGAAGCAGAAAAACACAAAAGAGACATGCAACCATCTCATAATTCCTTGGGAAGGATATATATATGAAAGCATAAATTCTGTCATTGGTGTCAGGAGAATTTGAAGATCAAAATCTTCGTGGGTTGAGAAGAGCAATTTTTAACTAAACTGATGAAAGTTCATATAAATAATATTTTCTATTTGCTAAAATAAAGCTATAGACCTATACTAAACAGAAAATTGACATTTTCTATATTAATATGGGCACGGATTGTATAATTGATTGCTGCTTATTATCGTTTGCTTCTTAGAAACTTCATGCTCCTTCACACTTTGAAGATCTCTCCTAATTTCTTCTGTTTGCTTACAGATAATATGTACCTTGGAATATTTTTGTCTTTATTTTCTTTGCCTGGTTTCCTATTCAAATAGTCAATGCCTGTGTGACTTAGGCTTTTATCTTCTTACAGATAGAGTTTCAGGATTTGGAGTCCATTTTCCTTCAGCTTCCTGTTTCCTGCCAATAATTTCATTGCAGGAACCACCACTTCTCTGCTGTCTGCCCTGCTTTCCTCACTTTTCTGTTTCCATCCCCCAGCTGCCTCATTTTCTTATTACTCCCAGTAGCAATGTCTCAAACATACTGGGTTGGCCAAAGAGTTTGGGTGTTTCCATAACATCTTATGGAAAAAACCAAATGAACATTTTGGCCAACCCAGTATATTAGAAGCAAGATTCTCATCATTCCAAGTAGGAATAGGAAAGTGTATCATACTGTAGTTTTCTAAAAAGGGACATTGTGCATCTGGATTTTCTTCTTTCAGAGAAGAAGAATTCTCCAGGACAGTCGAGTTTTAAAGCAGAAAGTAATACAATAAACATATTAAGGAATAGCACTTTCAAACTTTCATTTCTGTTGCACCTCAAAGGTAGTCTGCAGGACCGTTCACAAATATTTTGATTCCCTCCCTCTTTTGGTGTATAGTGCAGTTGCTATTTATTTATTTTTAATTGTTTTATTTGACTGCATTGGGACTTAGTTGCAGCATGGGGAGTCTTTTAGTTGTGGCCTGTGGGATCCAGTTCCGGGATCAGAGATTGAACCTGGGCCCCCTGCTTTGGGAGCATTAAGTCTTAGCTATCAGGCCACCAGGGAAATTCCCAGTTGCTCTTTCTTACTTAACTGAACTCAGGTGTGGCCATGTGATTTGTTGTAGCCTGTAAAATGTAAGTGGCAAGGATGGGTGTCACTTCTGAGTAGAACCTTTAAGAGCCAGTGTGTGCTTTGATATCTTCTAATTTTTGACATTTGCTACTCTTATCAACTCAAGTCTCTGAGTCGCAGTGTAAACAGAGGCCCTCAGTTGACTGACAATAGAATATGGAACATGAGCAAGATATATTTGCTGTCTTAAGTCACTAAGATTTTAGGGGGTTGTTTCTGCATCATAACCAAGTCCATCCTGACTAATACATCAAAATATGTCTAGCATCTGAAACTCATAAAGTAATGTGTAACAGATACAAATATCATAATACCTCTTATGTGTGGATCAAAGATAATTTGAACTTAAAGTATTTTTAAAGCATTCACTCTAAGAGAAGGTACTTCTGCATCCGTATAGGTAGTGCATTTCCTATCACACAATAGTTTTGTGTTTATAGATCTGCCATGGTTCTGCAAACCCTCTGAGGGCAGGAGTGATGTCTCATTCTGTTTTAATCCTGGGTGCCTAGCATAATGTGTGACATTTGGTGAGCAATAGATGATGTTATAGATGTGAGAATTGGACTATAAAGAAGGCTGAGCACCAAAGAATTGATGCTTTCAAACTGTGGTGCTGGAGAAGACTCTTGAGAGTCCCACAGACAGCAAGGAGATCAAACCAATCAGTCCTAAAGGAAATCACCTCTGAATATTTACTGGAAGGACTGATGCTGAAGCTGAAGCTCCAATACTTTGGCTACCTGATGGGAAGAGTGGACTCATTGGAAAAAAACACTGATGCTGGGAAAGATTGAGGGCAAGAGGAGAAGGGGACGACAGAGGATGAGATGGTTAAACAGCATCATTGACTCAATGGACATGAGTTCGAGCAAACTCCAGGATATAGTGAAGGACAGGGAAGCTTGGTGTGCTGCAGTCCATGGGGTTGCAAACAGTTGGACACTTTGTTCAGTCAACAGCAACAAAGATGATGTTAGATTAATGAAAAAGACCAAAAAATTGCCTGGCACATATTAAATGCTCAATAATTATATGGTGTTAAATGTCAATATTTGTTGTTGTACAGCATGCATTTCTGTCTGCTGTGGCAGCTCTTTGGCTAATTTTCCTGGCACAAAGAAGCTTAATGTGAATTCTCAAGTTGTATTTCTCCTGCCACCAGGGCCTTTAAAAAGCATTAAAGAAGTACCGTTAGCACATCTTTGGCTGGAGGGATGATGCATTTGTGTATAGGATGATTTGGAGCTGGATGCTGAGTTTGCATCTTGACCATCTTTCTGCTGGGCATTAGCATTAGAAAATTTGGATGCTTAATCTTGGCTAGTGCATAGTTATTGATTCACAGTATACTTCACCAGGGATTGCATAGAATTTTATTTGGTTGAAAAGTATGGAATCCATGTTATTCTGGGAGTGTTAAGGGATCATGATTTGGCCATTTTGTGTGCTCGCCATGATCCAGGGATAGCTCTGCCTCAATCCCCAGCCCCCTGCCAGCCCCATTTTGTCTCTTCTTGGAAAGCATTTCAGGCATCTGAGAGAACATATGTACACAAAGCTGATGTGATCAGGTCACTGCTTGCCTGTCTGTCTGTACTGTCTCCTAAATTTAAATTCCCTAAGGGAAGCACACTTTCCCACATCTCTATTGCTTGTCTAAATAGTTTCTTCAAAGCCCCAAAGGCTCTCCTCTGGGTTAATTCATTCATTCTCATATGTATGTTAAGAGCCTCCTCTATGAAACGCTAAGCCTTATGAGTACCGCTCCCCTGAAATTTCAGTTCTATTGGAAGAGACAGATGTGAACACACAAGCAAATATATAATATGTCAGGAGGCTGTGAAAAGGAGGGAGGGTAAGGAGCATCATGACTATGGGAGTAGGGTGGGACAGTGTTGCTAATTGTTGCAGGGAAGGGAAAGCCTAGCTTCTAAGGTGCTTAGCAGATGCCTTAAGGAAGTGAGGAAGAAAGCCATGAGCGCCTGGGGTGGAGAGAGGCTAGTAGAAAGAACAGCGAATACGAAGGCTCTGAGGTAGGAGCTTGCTTGGAGGGCTTGAAGAAGAAGGAAGTTGGAATTAGAGGGCGGGGTCAGGGGGAGCGGGGGAGGTATCTGGATCATGCAGGACTTTTTCGTTGGTGTAATTGGGTCTTTACTCTGAATGGAATGAGCAGCTATTGTGAATTTTTGAGCAGAGGTGCATCTTTTTAAAAGAATAATTTAAAAATATTATTTACTTATTTTTGGCTGTGCTCGGTCTTCGTTGCTCTGCACGGGCTTTCTCTAGTGGCAAGCAGGGGCTCCTCTCTAGCGGTGTTGTGTGGGCTTCTCATTGCTGTGGCTTCTCTTGTGGCAGAGCACAGGCTCTGGGTGTGCTGGCTTCAGGAAGTTGCACTGCGCAGGCTCAGTAGCTGTGGCCCGTGGACTTTGTTGCTCTGTGGCATGTGGAATCTTTGTGGTAGTTGTTGTCCAGTTACTAAGTCGTGTCTGACTCTTTGTGACCCCATGGACTGCAGCACGCAGGATTTGCTCAAGTTCATGTTCACTGAGTTGGTGATGCTGTCCAACCATCTCCTCCTCTGTCGCCCTCTTCTCCTGCCCTCAATCTTTCCCAGCATCGGGGTCTTTTCTAATGAGTCAGCTCTTCGAATCAGGTGGCCAAAGTATTGGAGCTTCAGCATTAGTCCTTCCAGTGAATATTCAGGGCTGATTTCCTTTAGAATTGACTGGTTTGATCTCCTTGCAGTCCAAGGGACTCTCAAGAGTCTTCTCCAGAACCACAGATTGAAAGCATCAAGGCATCTTCCTGGACCAGGAATCAAACCTGTGTCCCCTGCATTGGCGGGCAGATACCTATCCACTGCTCCACAAGGGAAGTCCAGCAGAGATGTATCTTAAAAGGATCTAGGTGATGTAATGAGCACAGACAGTAGAGTGGCTAGAACAGGAAAAAAGATGATGGCTTAGGAATCTGTTAGACTAATCCAACATGAGATGAAGCCTTGACTTTCAATACTCAGCTCAAGTGTTAGTACCTCTGGGAAGCCTCTCTCAACAGCGTCAGCTGAGCTGGATTCACCTCTTCTGTGCTCCCATAACAAGCTTACTCTAGTAATTAGGTAGTTGAGTCCACTTAAGTTTGGAGGCCAGCTATATAAATGAGAGCTCTCTGAATTTTCAATTAGAATACAAAGTTCATTATGGATATTGAATTAAAACAGGCTGTCTCAAAGCTCACATGTATATTATCAAAACTTAACAGTAACTGTAACAATAGTTTAGAACTTTGACTCATAAAAAGTTCTTGAGGGAGGAATACTTTGATAAGGTTTAAAATTGCCAGTGAATGGAAATAATAAAAGGAAGACTGCCTCATAGTAGGTTCTACTATTGTTTTTTTTTCCTACTATTGTTTTTAAGTTGTTTATAATCTCCCTTCAAGAGTGCACCCACGGTAGACTGGGGACACCTTGGTATGTCACCGATAGTAAGAACTCTTTCAATTATAGAGCACTCAACTCAAAGTGCTTGCCTTGAGCAAAGGGAAAGGCCAAAAGTGTTAGTTTCAGGTGTGGTTTGATCCTAGGGACTCAAAAAAAAAAAGGTCATCAGAGTTATTCTCCATCATACCAGTCTCTGGGGTGACTTCCTTCTTAGGCAGACTGTCCACTCATGGTTTTAAGGTGGCTCCAACCTTCCAAGGTCACTGCAGTAAAAGCCCCACAATGTGACTCTAATACTGTCATATGCTTACTCTTGAATCAATTTCTGTGGTCAAGGGGATGTGATATTCCAACTAGCCAGACAGACCTTGGTCTCTTGCCGCCTTGTGGATCTGGGGATGGGTTGGGTCCATTTCACTTAATTCCTATAAAAGCAGAGTAGGGGGAGGACAGGCCTCCAGGAACAATTAGGATGCTGTTAGCAGAAGGAAGAATACGTATTAGTCAAGCGACACCCGTGTGCCACAAGCAGTTATTTCCTATTTCTATCCAAACTCCTGTCCTTAAAGGGGTTCCCAGTTGATAGATGAGGTACATAGATATGAAGTTCTCACTCATAAATTGATTGTCACTGCAGCTTGCTCTCACTCTAGGCTCAACATCTCAGTGGGAATCCCCTCTTCAACCCCTCACCCTCATACATCCTCTCACACAGATTCCTTTCATAATAAGCTCTACTTTTGCCTTAAGGACTTTACTTAAACTTATATTTTTTTGTGTGTAGGTGGCCAAAAAAAATAATGCCTCACAAAAGCTGTATTTTGTTTTACCCTATTGATGCTATATAAATCTGGGTCTCAGCAGGAAACAGATGGAACACTCAAATTAGAATAATTTGAAGAATGTAATAAAGGGACCATTTGCAAAGGTGTGGGCAGGGTGTAAGGAAACCAGGGGGGCAGTGTGGCACTCTGGGGCTAGAACGCAGCTGTGTTTACCTCCTGTCATCCTGGAGGGGTCAGGGGAGGAGGGAGCCACTGGCAGAGTTGGCTGGGAGCACACAGCCGGCTGCTGCTGCTCCTACGGGGAAGCAGCTGGAGTATTAATACCCTACCATCTCTCTCCTTTAACCCTCCTGCATTCCATTGGTGCCTGCCATGGGCAGACCCCCAGAAGCCACAGGGCAGAGGAGCTCACGAATATGATCTTTTCCAGCCAGCACATGTGGCAGGATGAAGAGACAGTCTGCAGTGGCAGGGGGAGAGCCCCAGCACAGCTGCACCGTTTTTACCCCTCAGTAAATGCGCTTATCTTTTGTCTAAGTAAAAAGTTCTTGTTCCCTTCACACGGGACGGAGGAAGTGCCATCAGCTAGGGCTCATTGTTGGATAAGGTCACTTCAGTGATACTCCCTTCTCAACCTAGTGAAGAAGTGAAGTGAAGTCACTCAGTTGTGTCTGACTCTGCGACCCCATGGACTGTAGCCTACCAGGCTCCTCTGTCCATGGGATTTTCTAGGCAATAGTACTGGAGTGGGTTGCCATTTCCTTCTCAACCTAGGAGCAAGGGATAAAAGAACAATGAAAGCATAGGCGGTTGCAGTTCTGGACTCTGAAGCGCAGGCTGTTTTCTCCATCCCCACTCTGTGCTCCCTTACTGTCTACAGCTTCTCAGCCAAGGGGCTGTAAGCAGTGAAACAAACCTTTTATTCCTTCTGAGTCTCAGTCCTGGCAGCCCCTTCTTCACTAGGTCGTTTCAGTGTTGCCAGGTTCCAAGCCCAGTCGTCCATGCTGTTTTAGCAGCTCGGTTTCACCCTGGGAAATAGAATTAATCAGTGAGTCCTCCTCTGTCTGTTGGTCAATCATTTGACCAACCCAAGCTACCCAGGGGTAAACTCAGCTTCCAAATCTATGAAATTCTCGCTGTGTTTCCTGATGGAAGCATTTCTCCCTTAGGCACTGGGACTTCCATGGTCAGGTGGTCAAGGTCATGGGAGTGAGAAGCAAAGATTCTGCAAGTGGGTTACTAGGTATCCAGGTTACAGTGAAGATCGGAACACTCTCCTCTTGTTTTTGGACCTAGGCATTCTGGTTGAGGAGGAGGTAAATTATAAAAAATGCTGTTGACTGTTGACATGGGAAACTTGGTGAGACCGGAGAATCCCTGGATGAGCGTGCAGTGCTGTACTTCCCTTGCCTGGACAGAGGCAACATTAAATGAGATCCCACAGCATGTGGGCAGGCCCACAAATAGTGGTGCTGGCCGGAGTGCCCCAGTGCCCCAGACAAGAATCTTTCAGAGAGATCCGATGCTGGTAGTAAAGGTATACTGTTCTATCCCCACACTGGAAGCAAGAGGACTCCCATTTACTTTATGGTTAGGACGGGGGAATAGCATTTGCCTAGTCAGTCACTGTGTACCAGCTGCCAGTCTGTGTTGATTTCTACACGAAAAATACCACTTCTGCAGCCACAGATATGAGGTGCAATGCCCACTTGGTTCAGTTTGTGATTGTCTCCTAATAGTCTCCACAAACCATCTGGCAATTTTTTCTGAGTTAAATGAAGATAAGATAGGAATCACTACTTTTCTTCAAGTCTTGGGTAATAGCACTAATTTCTGCCATTCCTTCAAGGTGTGGCAATGATTTTAGTTTATTCCATCTGGTAGGGTAGTTCTAGAAGTGCCCATTTACCCCTCACTCAATGAATCAGGGAAACAGAGTGGGGTTTTGCCAGTTGATACTTGTATCTATTTCTGCCTTGAATTCTGGGAACGGGAGCTAGCCTCAGGCTGGGTCTCTGATACCAGTGAACCCACCATGGGATGGACTCAAGCCACCACAGTAGTACTTGAGCACTCTCCAAAGAGCAGTTTAAACTCAATCTAAGTCATGGGAGATCTGAGTGGTTCCCTTCCTCCAGTGCATAGTCATCCTGGAAACAGCCACAAATTCTTCCTGAAAGGCTTGAGGAATGCCTAAGGCAATACTGCAATGTCCTCCTCAAAAGGAACTTTAGTAAGAGGCTGAGAATCCCCACTGTTAGGTTTCACTCCATCAGACCTAGAATTTTTCCACTTGTGTGTTTTGAGTAGCATCTTCATAGATTGCCCATCTTTTTCTGTTTTATTTTTTGGAATCCTGTAGGCCTTAGTCACCACTATAGATCCTTGTGGATCAAGGCTCTGATTATCACTCATCCTTGTGGCCTGTTGCATCCATCTTGCCACTGAAGTTATGTGCCAGCTGCTGGCTTTTACCGCTCTTGGATCTCTTTATTTCCACTGAAATTAAAGAAACTGATTCTGTTTCAGCATCCCCCTCCCTCCAACCCCACCAGGCCGCCACCATCTCCAGCTTGCGGAGGATAGCTGCCACAAACTTTTCAAGGATGCTTCCCTGCTGATCTTGGTGAAGTGTAGAATTTAGGGTTAGGGAGTGGCAGCTGCACATAATATTGATAGATCCACATCAGCACTCCCATCTCTCTAAGGCAATTCTAAAGGAAATCAACCCTGAATATTCATTGGAAGGCATGAATATTGAAGCTGAAACTCCAATATTTTGGCTACCTGGTGCAAATAGCCAACTCACTGAAAAAGACCCTGATGCTGCAGAAGATTGAGGGCAGGAGGAGAAGGGGGAGACAGAGGATGAGATGGTTGGATGGCATCATCCACTCAATGGACATGAGTTTGAGCGAGCTCTGGGAGAGAATGGAAGACAAGGAAGCCTGGCCTGCTGCAGTCCATGGGGTCACACAGACTCAGACACGACTTAGCGATTGAACAACAACAACAAATGTAGTTCTGCAGCCATTACTGTCAGGCTCTGGGCTCGGTCCTCAGCCATTTTTGTCCTATGACTCTAGAAGATGAAGAATTGCTGAGATTATAGGACATAAGTTGCTGTGGGGATTTTCTGGCTTATCCATGTATGCTCTTGTATATTTATAAACTTGCATATTTATTTCTCATTTTCATTTTGTATACCTTCCAGGGCTCTGAGAAGAACCCAAGAGACTTGGTAATCTTTATAATCACTACCATCACCTTAGCAATTAAGTAACTTGACCTGCCAGCACCGTCCCTTCCACCTCCCCTTCATCCTGGCCACCACTGGGAACAACTTGAGTGAGCCATGTCACCACTTGCCCTGGGTCATCACTGGTCTTTCATTTCTTCCTGGCGAGGAGGTTCTGCCCGCGTTTCTCAAACCCATGAGCAATTCAGTACAGAATCTCACTTACAGGTCTCAGTAGAAAACAGCACACTCAAATTAGGATAATTTGAGAACTTTATAAAGGGAGTTAGAAGCCTGAAGCAGTGATGGGACAGAGCATTTACTAGAACCCAAGGCAGACATAGCTATGTGCAAAGGACTTCCAGCAGGCAGCTGAGAGGATTCCAAGTTGAGGGGCCTGGTCTGCACTCTTGATATTTTCCTGTAATATTTTATGTAGCAAATCTCATTTTAAATGTACCTTGTTTAAAACTCCAGAGCATCATGGGACTCCTGTTTTGAAAAGTCCACAAAATAATTATTTTACTTGCTTTAGACAACCTTATCATATTCTACAGCTGATGGAATTCAGTTAAGTAGAATTGGTTGTCTATTGAAGAAAATAAATGGATTATGGTAAGGATTTATTTTAGTTTTAATTTTTCTTTTTTACAGCATAGTCCCTGAAAGATGTTTGTCATTCCATATAGTTGCAGATTTTTATTTTTTATTTTTAGAAAACCTGAGCTTCTGTTTCTTACTTTCAAATACCATTACCACATAATTTATTTTAATCCCTTAGCCTGTAGGTCACTTTTATCTGATTATTTCTTTCATTTAAATTTTAATTAGGGTTTGCAAGCCCTTCTTGTAGATACAGCACACTGCAGGACAATAAATACACTTTTGTAGGGTGTCAGGGTGATCCATAGTCCAGGAAATCAATATCCAGGCTTCTATATACATTAGTTCAAGGCAGGAGTTACTTTCTCATTTGTTCCTGAAATTACTTTAGGTTTCTGAACATAATTGTATTGGATCCCATCCATTAAAGGTGTAGGTCTGTTGTTCTAAAGAAGTCTCCTTCTCTAGGGTGGTATTTTTCAGGTATTGCTGGGATGTGTTTTTATTTATCTGAAAAATGGGTACACTTACTCTCTGTCTTAATTACATCATTCCTACCCAGTTGGAGGAGATGACAAAAAACCTCCTTTAATATAAGGCACACATACATCTTAACTTCACTGTCCTTGTATTTTATGCTGTTTTCTCCTGGAAATCCTGGGGCTTTTCCAGGTGGTCTGTCTTCATCCATCACTTTGTAATAGTGTTTGGATCATCTTAAATCTATGATCTGTTCCTCAAAGAAAAAAGGTGATTTATCATGTCTCTTTTATTGAAAAGGACTGGACAAGACAAAGAGTTGTTACATAAACAGTTGCACCCATGGAACTTTCTAAGTTGTATTTCAAAATGAACAATTTCTTTAACCAAACTGTACAAAATAAATGAGATGGTGTTTGTGAGAAACCCGTCTCTCTATGCTCAACTTTTTGCACACTTCAATTTATAGCTTGAAGGTCCACTTCTCTATGAAGTAGCTTTTGAAACTGCTGGAGACAGTTAGCAGTTCCCAGTGCTATGCCCCAGTGCCCTGTGTATGCACTTCTGTTATAGCTCTGAACACTTCTGTTATAGCTTGTAATGGATCTTTTTACAAGTCTTTCTCCTCCTGGAGACTGAGTACCCCAAGAGCACAGACTGTTAATTACTCCCCATTCTGTACATGAGGGTGCTTAGATCATGGTGGCCAACTGAGTAAATTCTGAGCAGCAAGGTTAGCTGACATTTCTTGGCATTTGTATGTGATTGCCACTAATAATGCCAAATTACTGAATTTATGACGCAGTAATAGTAAAATAGTAAAAGAGGGCATCAGAGGTTGAAATGGCTGGATGGCATCACTGATGCAATGGACACAAACTTGGGCAAGCTTTGGGAGATGTTGAGGGACAGGTAGGCCTGGCGTGCTGCATTCCATGGAGTCGCAAAGAATTGGAGGTGACTGGGTGACTGAACAACAGCAACAGTGATCCTGGATGCTGTTCTCATAATCCAGCAACCGAATGGTTACTGGACTCACTTTTTCAATATTTCTTCATTCATTCGACATGTATTGAGTACCAACTACATTCCAAGTTATTAAAAAAAAAAAAAAAAAGTCTGTGCTGGGTCTTCATTGCTGCAGGCAGGCTTTCTCTAGTTGTGGCAAGCTAGGAGTACTTTGTTGCAGAGCACGGGCTCTAGAGTGTACCTAGAGTGTACCTAGTGGTACATGGAGCTTAGTTGCACTGTGGCATATGGAATTGTCCCAGAGCAGGGATCAAACCTGTGTCTCCTGCATTGGCAGGCAGATTCTTATCCAGTGGACTCCCAGGGAAGTCCTATTGTATTCCAAGTTTTGATTTAAGCTTTGAGAATCAAGGAAGAGTAAGACCTTGTTCTGCCTTGCCCTTCAGTTAGGAAGACAAAACAATTGCATCACAACATTTTTAGAGGCTGTCACAGGGCAGAGTGAGAGCCAAGGAACTGAGGGGGGCAGGGCAGCTCACCAGCCCTAGAGAGACACACGTGGCCTTGAGATCCACTCCATTTTCTGAGCAACCCTGGCAAACCAGTATAGTCAGGTTTCTGTGTCCAGGCAACTATTTGCTTTTCACTTTGTAATGCTAAGTGATTATGAGGATTAGCTGCAGAATGAATGGGGCATTTTCAATGCAACAAGCCTTTAAAAATAAATGTATGTCCAATTTAGCTATTCTTTTAGCTTTAATAAACTAATATGTTACAGTAAGAGCCTTGTTCATTTGTATGTTGATAGGAAAAAGCCACAAATATGACCTGAAATGCACTTTAATTTATATCTGAGCAGCTATAATTTTATAAAAATGGGACATGGCTGTCTAAAAAGTACTTAGTTACATAAGTTCTGTAAGTTATTGAGTCATTTTCATTTTGTAATCTAGGTGCTTCCCTGAGGTTCCCATAGGAAAGAACATTCTGTCCTAAACTATCTCTAAGGCTTCCCCTGCTCCACTGTCATTTATTTAACATGTATTTGTTGACCTACTATGTCCCAGTGAACAAAAAGACAGAAATCCTAAGGTCACTCTTGACCTGACTCCCAAGTCGGGGCACATATTACAATTACTGTTAGATGCTCCTTCTGACATGCTGCACACTGCTATTCCTGAACGCCTTTGTGAGACCCCCTCTCCTTTGAAACTCATATACTTCAGAGACCTGCTGCCAGAGAATTGATGAGTTTGTATACAGTAACTCTGGTTACTGCAGCAGATAAACATCAAAATCCCTTTGGTTTAGAACAATAGAACTGCTCACTCAGGTGAAGTCCAGCCTTCCTGTAGCAGAGTGAAGCTCTTGCCCCCACCTCCACGGCTTCCCTGGTGGCTCAGATGATAAAGAATCTGCCTGCAATGCAGGAGACCCAGGTTTGATCCCAGGGTTGGGAAGATCCCCTGGAGAAGGAAGTGGCAACCCACTCCAGTATTCTAGCCTGGAGAATCCCCATGGACATAGGAGCCTGGTGGGCTACAGTCCATGTGGTCGCAAAAGAGTCAGACACAGTTTAGTGACTAAACCACCACCACCTGCCCCACTTCCAGGGATCCAGAGCTAAGTTTTGTCATTGTAGACATGTGGTTTCCAAGGTCAGCCTGAGTGTAGATTCTGCAATATTCTGTTCCTTCTTTCTGCAGATAAGTAATGAAGTTGAAATACAAGTTATACACTGTAATTTGTATCTCAATTTTTTTTTCTAATATTGTCCAAAATGTTATGTTTCTTAAGTGAAAAGTGAAAGTGTTAGTTGCTCAGTCTTCTCCAGCTCTTTGGGACCCCATGGATTGTAGCCTGCCAGGTTTCTCTGTCCATGGGATTCTTCAGGCAAGAATACTGGAATGAGGTAGCCATTCCCTTCTCTGGGGGATCTTCCCAACCCAGGGATTGAATTCAGGTCTCCTGCATTGTGGGCAGATTCTTTACCATCTGAGCCACCAGGGAAGCCTCTATGAACTAGTTATCAAATCCTAGTCTTAAGAATCACTAAGCAATATCATCCAATAAAGATATGCTGGTGGGGTAGAGAGTGTTGCAGTCAGATACCACTTCTGCTGCCTACTGGCCAGGTGACTTGCAACACTGTAAAAATCCTTTCAACATTAATTGAGCATCTGTAGTGGGTCAGCCAGTGCTGAAGGTGCTGAGGATAATGTGGCAAATCAGACTAGTCTTGTGCCCAAGGAATTAGAGTTCAGTGAATTCAGTGAGATGATATATGTACGATGTTTGTACGTTGAGTGTGGGCACTGGACAAGTGTTAATTCTTGATGTAGTTGTCAAGTGCATGATGACACTTCTTGGTGAGAAAACGTCAACACCCAGTGGGAAGTTTGTTCTGTTTCCTGATCAGATACTAAGAGATGTTCCCACCTACATGTAAATACCCAGTGATGTTAGTGTTTAAAAGTTGGTCTTACCCACTGAGTCAGAATCAACAATTTATAGCCAAGGTGAGACTTACTGAATTGACTCTCCCTCTAAAATCTTCTTCCTAAAACAATTGGAATGAACACTAGTTAACGTGATTGTCTATTGGCGGTGCAGGAATAGTCTCCCTGAGGACTGTGGTTCTCTAGCTGGCAGTTATTGTATTTCATTGTATTTTATTTTCTTTAATGAAAGGAGCATCAGCATTTTCTGGTTTATTTGCTCGTACAAAGCAGCGAGAATTCTTTAAATGAAACGAATCAACCACTGATAGATCTTAAATTTTATCTTCTCAAGGGTCCATGCTCTGATTCACCAGTCAATATTCATTTCTGAGCCTCAGAACTTGAAAAGATCTGTCTATGGTACTTGAATTAGTGTGTCTCAAGAAACCAACCCCTGGGAAGGTGTTTGTTTTCTAACACACATGAGGCTGGATTTTATACTCCTGGAGAAGAGATATTTTGTCTATCCCTGCATTGGAGTGCCTATTGCAGGAAACCTTGTTCAGCGAATGGAGGAAGGGATATACCATGGGGAAAGGGGCTATTCGATATCAGTGTTGTGAGTTTAATACCATAAGTCTTGCTTTCTAAAAGTTCTGGTGCCATCAGAGTTTCTGACAGTGAAGCGAGCAATTGAAACACATACATGCGAATGTTAGATGTATTCTTACACACTCAGTTTAGCTTTTTATTTGTGTATATTTCCTCTCTGACTGGAGATCACATTGTAGGTAAAGGAGAAAGAGATTAAGTCTGGAGACCCGTAGTCTCAGCCTCCACAAAGAGATCAAATAGCTTTGGATAACTCTGGGGTCCAGCTTTGTTGGGGGATCTGGGGTTGGAATAGAGCTTGTGAATCTAATGGTTGTCTACTTGTAAGATTGGGAGTCCCTCAGGGTAGATCTTTTGCATCTATTTTAGCACCTTGCACAGTTCAGCCATATTACAAATGTATCCTGTTTATTCTTTGGGGAAAGATATATACACAGATGTTTTCTGTATACTTGAAAGCTGAGAGTAGACCTTAAGCATTCTCATCACAAAAAACAGTTAGCTATGTGAAGTGATGGATATGTTGGTTATGTTGATCTTGGTTGTCATTGCATAATGTATCAGTTCAGTTCAGTTGCTCAGTCAGGAAGCAACAGTTAGAACTGGACATGGAACAACAGACTGGTTCCAAATAGAAAAAGGAGTACGTCAGGGCTGTATATTGTCACCCTGCTTATTTAACTTATATGCAGAGTACATCATGAGAAATGCTGGACTGGAAGAAACACAAGCTGGAATCAAGATTGCCAGGAGAAATATCAATAACCTCAGATATGCAGATGACACCACTCTTATAGCAGAAAGTGAAGAGGAACTACAAAGCCTCTTTTAATTTCATGGCTGCAATCACAATCTGCAGTGATTTTGGAGCCCCAAAAAATAAAGTCAGCCACTGTTTCCCAATCTATTTGCTATAAATTGATGGGACCAGATGCCATGATCTTAGTTTTCTGAATGTTGAGTTTTAAGCCAACTTTTTCACTCTCCACTTTCACTTTCATCAAGAGGCTCTTTAGTTCTTCTTCACTTTCTGCCATAAAGGTGGTATCATCTGCATATCTGAGGTTATTGATATTTCTCCTGGCAATCTTGATTTCAGGTTGTGCTTCTTCCAGTCCAGCGTTTCTCATGATGTACTCTGCATATAAGTTAAATAAGCAGAGTGACAATATACAACCTTGACGTACTTCTTTTCCTATTTGGAACCAGTCTGTTGTTCCATGTCCAGTTCTAACTGTTGCTTCCTAACCTGCATACAGTTTTCTCAAGAGGCAGGTCAGGTGGTCTGGTATTCCCATCCCTTTCAGAATTTCCCACAGTTTATTGTGATCCACACAGTCAAAGGCTTTGGCCTAGTCAATAAAGCAGAAATAGATGTTTTTCTGGAACTCTCTTGCTTTTTCCATGATCCAGCGGATGTTGGCAATTTGATCTCTGGTTCCTCTGCCTTTTCTAAAACCAGCTTGAACATCAGGAAGTTCACGGTTCACGTATTGCTGAAGCCTGACTTGGATAATTTTGAGCATTACTTTACTAGCGTGTGAGATGAGTGCAATTGTGCGGTAGTTTGAGCATTCTTTGGCATTGCCTTTCTTTGGGATCAGAATGAAAACTGACCTTTTCCAGTCCTGTGGCCACTGCTGAGTTTTCCAAGTTTGCTGGCATATTGAGTGCAGCACTTTCACAGCATCATCTTTCAGGATTTGAAATAGCTCCACTGGAATTCTATCACTTCCACTAGCTTTGTTCGTAGTGGTGTTTTCTAAGGCCCACTTGACTTCACATTCCAGGATGTCTGGCTCTAGGTCAGTAATCACACCATCGTGATTATCTGAGAGGTGAAGATCTTTTTTGTACAGTTCTTCTGTGTATTCTTGCCACCTCTTCTTGATATCTTCTGCTTCTGTTAGGTCCATACCATTTCTGTCCTTTATCGAGCCCATCTTTGCATGAAATGTTCCCTTGGTATCTCTAATTTTCTTGAAGAGATCTCTAGTCTTTCCCATTCTGTTGTTTTCCTCTATTTCTTTGCATTCATCTCTGAGGAAGGCTTTCTTATCTCTTCTTGCAATTCTTTGGACCTCTGCATTCAGATGCTTATATCTTTCCTTTTCTCCTTTGCTTTTCACTTCTCTTCTTTTCACAGCTATTTGTAAGGCCTCCCCAGACAGCCATTTTGCTTTTTTGCATTTCTTTTCCATAATGTATAGGTATGTCAAATAATTACACTGTACACTTGGGAGAAAAGTTATGACCAACCTAGACAGCGTATTAAAAAGCAGGGACATTACTTTGCCAACAAAGATCCATCTAGTCAAGGCTATGGTTTTTCCAGTAGTCATGTTGTGAGAGTTGGACTATAAAGCAAGCTTAGCACTGACGAATTGATGCTTTTGAACTGTGGTGTTAGAGAAGACTCTTGAGAGTCCCTTGGACTGCAAGGGGATCCACCCAGTCCATCCTAAAGGAAATAAGTCCTGAATATTCATTGGAAGGACTGATGTTGAAACTGAAACTCCAATACTTTGGCTACCTGATGCGAAGAGCTGACTCATTGGAAAAGAGTCTGATGCTGGGAAAGATTGAAGGTGGGAGGAGAAGGGGACAACAGAGGAAGAGATGGCTGGATGGCATCACCGACTCGCTGGACGTGAGTTTGAGTGAACTGCAGGAGTTGGTGATGGACAGGGAGGCCTGACGTGCTGCAGTCCATGGGATTACAAAGGGTCAGACATGACTTTCAGTTGCTCAGTCATGTCCGACTCTTTGAGACCCCATGAATCTTCATGATAACTCTTAAGAAGTCTTTATTCCCATTTGATAGATGAGAAAAAGAGAGGCATAAAGATGCATCATGTGAGATCACAGAGCTAGTCTAGACTTTATCTCTGAGGCTCTGGATCAGGAAGTTTGTTCTTAATCACTATATTATACTGTGGAAAATAAATTCTATTATTGTAAGTCTGAAGTTAATTTTTAAAAGAAAAAACTCACACATATCATTGAATTCTCATTTCATATATTAATACAAAGAGTAGCTTTGAATCACTGTTTCCAGGCTTCATAAATTTTTTTAATGCCTTGACCATGTTTCTCCCTAATGTGATATTTCTGTGAGGTGAGTAGATTCAGGTCACTGCCAATAGATCTTCACACTACTGCCCTCATACAGGATCTCAGTGAAACATGTCAGTGTGTTTAGTGCAACTTCCAATTAGGCCTAATGGCACCCCCCTCCAGTACTCTTGCCTGGAAAATCCCATGGACAGAGGAGCCTGGTGGGCTGCAGTCCATGGGGTCACGAAGAGTCAGACACGACTGAACGACTGCACTTTCACTTTTCACTTCCATGCATTGGAGAAGGAAATGGCAACCCACTCCAGTGTTCTTCCCTGGAGAATCCCAGGGGCAGTGGAGCCTGGTGGGCTGCCGTCTATGGGGTTGCACAGAGTCGGACATGACTGAAGTGACTTAGCGGCGGCAGCAGCTGCAAGAATATCTAGTCTGTCTAAGCTGTAAAGACAGTTATGTGACTATTTGCCCTGAAATTTCCCTTTTTTTCCTCCCTACAGTCATGCACACATCTACTCAGTGTACCCTTGACAGGGTCAGCTATTGTGGATAAGTATGTCTTTCCATCAGAGTTCATTTGCATGATACACCTCAAGAATTGATTGGCTCTGCTTATCAAATTCTCCACTATTTAATAAACAAGTAGATTGTAATATAGAATGATTTTCATTTAGGTTTTTGTCATGAAACTGTGGCAGTCTGTTGTGATGGAGGGATTTCAGACCAGAATATCTGATCTTAGTTTTTGTTCTGATGCTAAGATTGTTCTGGGATCCTGGGTCAGTTGTTGAGCTGTTCTGGACCATGGTTTCCTCATCTGGAATTTGAAGATTTTGGACTAGGTCCACAGACTTTTCCCAACACTAACATTGTGTTCTTGTGCAGTTTTGCAATTCAATACAATTTTATAAAAAGGAGAAAAGCAATTGTCATGGCAACTGTTATTTAATACACAACTCTGTTTCTTTTGTTTTCAACTTAATGAGGTGATTAACAAAATAGTAATTTAGAGTGTACTACAAACTGTTGGACAATTCTGAAAGAGATGGGAATACCAGACCACCTGACCTACCTCTTGAGAAATCTGTATGCAGGTCAGGAAGCAACAGTTAGAACTGGACATGGAACAACAGACTGGTTCCAAATAGGAAAAGAAGTACGTCAAGGTTGTATATTGTCACCCTGCTTATTTAACTTGTATGCAGAGTACATCATGAGAAATGCTGGACTGGAAGAAGCACAACCTGGAATCAAGATTGCCGGGAGAAATATCAATAACCAGACATGCAGATGACACCACCCTTATGGCAGAAAGTGAAGAGGAACTAAAAGCCTCTTGATGAAAGTGAAAGAGGAGAGTGAAAAAATTGGCTTAAAGCTCAACATTCAGAAAACGAAGATCATGGCATCCGGTCCCATCACTTCATGGGAAATAGATGGGGAAACAGTGGAAACAGTGTCAGACTTTATTTTGGGGGGCTCCAAAATCACTGCAGATGGTGACTGCAGCCATGAAATTAAAAGACGCTTCCTCCTTGGAAGGAAAGTTATAAGCAACCTAGATAGCATATTCAAAAGCAGAGATTTTACTTTGCCAACAAAGGTCCATCTAGTCAAGACTATGGTTTTTCCTGTGGTCATGTATGGATGTGAGAGTTGGACTGTGAAGAAGGCTGAGCGCCAAAGAATTGATACTTTTGAACTGTAATATTGGAGAAGACTCTTGAGAGTCCCTTGGACTGCAAGGAGATCCAACCAGTCCATTCTGAAGGAGATCAGCCCTGGGATTTCTTTGGAAGGAATGATGCTAAAGCTCAAACTCCAGTACTTTGGCCACCTCATGCGAAGAGTTGACTCATTGGAAAAGACTCTGATGCTGGGAGGGATTGGGGGCAGGAGGAGAAGGGGATGACAGAGGATGAGATGGCTAGATGGCATCACTGACTCGATGGACGTGAGTCTGAGTGAACTCCGGGAGTTGGTGATGGACAAGGAGGCCTGGCGTGCTGTGATTCATGGGGTTGCAAAGAGTCAGATATGACTGAGCGACTGAACTGAACTGAACTGACATGATGATTTGATATATGTATGTATACAGATTATGAAAGGATTCCTACCATCAAGTTAATCACTAACTCACAGATTCAAATTTGTTTTTTTGTTTTTTTCTTGATGAGAACACTTAAGTTCTACTTTCCTGGTAAATTTTCATTCTATAATACAGTATTATCAATTATACTTACCATGTTTTACATTATAACCTCAGACCTTATTCATATTAGAACTAAAAATTTACCGCCTCACCATATTTTCCCCAGCCCCTAACCTCCAGGCAACCACAAATCTACTCTGCTTCTATGAATTTGGGTATTTTTAGATTGTACATATAAGTGAGATCGTATGTATTTGCCTTACCGTCTGATTTATTTCACTTAGCATAATTCCCTTGAGGTTTGTACATCTCTCACACACAGAGCAGGATTTCCTGTTTTTAGCTAAATGATATTCCATTGTGTATATATACTGCATTTCTTCCTCCATTCATCCATTGGTGACATTGTTTAGGTTGTTTCCATGTCTTGGCTCTTACAAATCATGCTGCAGTGAAAATAGGGGTACACCAGATATCTCTTTGAGAAAATCATTTTGTTTCCTTTGGAAATGTACCCAGAAATGGGGTTCCTGGATCATATAGCAGTTCTATTTTTAATTTCCTGAGAAACCTCTATATTGCTTTCCATAGTGGCTGTGCCAACTTCCATTCCCACCAACAGCATATAGTAGTCTTTTCTTCTACATCCTCACCAGCATTTGTTATCTCTTGTTTATTTGCTATTAGATATCCTAACAGGCATGAGATAATATCTCATTGTGGTTTTGATTTGCATTTCCCTGATGATGAGTGAGGTTGAGTATCTTTTTATCGACTTTTTGGCCATTTGTATGTTTTCTTAGGAGAAATGTCTATTCAGGTCCTTTGCTTACTTTTTAATTGGGTTACTGCTTGTTTTTTTGCTGTTGCGTTGTTCTTGTTGCATGAGTTCTTGTATACTCCATAACCAAAAAAAAGAAAAAATAAGCCTGTGCACAGCATAGCAGAATCTCTGAGACATCCATCCATCTGGGTACCCGAAAGTTAATGGACTGAACTCCAGAGGAGGCAGCAGATTGAGGGGAGTGCTGGTGGAGCTAGTGGTGCCAGAGGTAGTGACATCAGAGTAGGTGATTGGCAGGGAGCCGATGCAACCTCTCCAGCAGATGAGGTGGAGGGTGAGGTGATGAATGTGTGCCTGCCTAGCCGTGTGCACTGCAGCTGGAGGGACCAGCTGCTGTCTCTAAAGAGAGACTGCAGTGACTGGGGGTGCGGTAGGGAAAGTGGAGGGCAGTAGGCAGACAAGAAAGAACTGAAGGAAAGCATCTTCTGCTGTTTGCTCTAGGAGATAAGATAACTGCCCATGGACCTCTGGGGTTCCCTGACCTGAGGAGCACCCTACCAGGTTGTGGGCACACCCAAAGTCCCAAGTACTATGTGCACCCCTCTCCTGCTCTGCCAGCACCTCTTGCTTTGTTAATGCATTCTTTCCTTGCATGCTCAGTCACTCAGTTATGTCCAACTCTGTGACTCCAAGGACTGTAGCCCGCCAGGCTCCTCTGTCCAAGGAATTCTTCAGGCAAGAATACTGGAGTGGGTTGCAATTTCCTATCCTTTCCTTACCTTAGTGGTAAGGAAAGCAAAACTTGTGCTATAGTGCTACCCTCTAAAAAATAAAATGAAGGCACCTAACCACCAGCCTGTTGAACTGTTAGAACCAAAGTAAACAAAACCTTATCTAAGTAAGGAATGTGTCTGCTACTTCAAATGCAGCAGCAGGGGTATTTCTCCTCAAACACCATGAAAAATCATGGTAATGTGATGTCACAAAAAGAAAATGACAATTTTCTGGCAACTAAAACAAAAAATGTAGAATATTGTGATATAACTGACAAGGGATTTAAAATAGCTGTTATGAAGAAATTCAGTGAGCTATAGGAAAACTCAGAAAAGTGCTACAAATGGTTTCAGGGATAAAATTAGCAAATGGAAGAAGTACTTTACCAAAGACACTGAAATTCTAAAAAAGAACCATACAAATTCTGGAGCTGAAGAACTCAAATGAGATGGAGAATGCTTTATAATGCATTGGAAATAGAGCAGATCATAATTGAAGAGAGAATTAGAAGCTCCATGATGGAAATATGGAGAAGGAAATGGCAACCCACTCCAGTATTCTTGCCTAGAGAATCCTGTGGACAGAGGAGCCTGGTGGGCTGCTGTCCATGGGGTCACACAGAGTCGGACACACCTGAAGCGACTTAGCATGCTTGCATGCACTGGAGAAGGAAATGGCAACCCACTCCAGTGTTCTTGCCTGGAGAATCTCAGGGACGGGGGAGCCTCGTAGGCTGACGTCTGTGGGGTCACACAGAGTCGGATACGACTGAAGTGACTTAGCAGTAGCAGCATGATGGAAATAGAGCAATGATTCAGATGGAAGAGAGAAAACTAAGACTTAAAAGTGAAGAAAACCCTGTAAGAACTAACTCCAGTAGAAAAGCCAAAATAAGTGTAATGAGTATCCCAGAAGAAGAGGGAAAATGGGGCAGAGTTTATTTATAGAAACAATACCCTAGAACTTCCCAAACCTAGAAAAGAAACTCTATCTAGAAGTCCATAAAGCTAATAGAACACCTTATTATGTATCTCCAAGATACATTATATTAAAACTGTCAGAAGTCAAGGTAAAGGATTTTAAAGGTAGATAGGAATAAAAGATAACCCACAAACTCTCCATTAAGCTATCAGCAGAAGTTCTACCTGGAGAAGGAAATGGCAACCCACTCCAGCATTCTTGCTTGGGAAATTTCATGGACAGAGGAGCCTGGGATACTACAGTATATGGGGTCACAAAAGAGTCGGACACGACTTAGCGACCAAACAACAAAACCAACAGAAACTCTATAGGCCAGGAGAGAGTGGAATAACATGATCAAATATTTAAATATAAAAACTACCAGCCAAGAACAGTCTATCCAGCAAAAATATGAAGCAGAGATAAATCTTTCCCCAGACAAACAGAAGCTGAGGGATTTTCCAGCATTAGAACTGCTTTACAAGAAATGTTGAACAGAGCTCTTCAAGCTGAACTAAAAACATGAAATCACCCAAAGCTCTGATTAAGATGATAAATAGAATTAGAGCACTAACTCTTTTATAAGAATAATATATTAAGCTTAAAAAATAATAGTGACTACTACTACTTAGTAATGAAATTACAGAATCAAAAATATAAAAAGGGAAGTATAAAAGGATGGAACCCTCATAGGTGAATGAAGATAAATTGCTATCAGCAGAAAAAGGACTATTTTATCTATAAGACATTTTATGTAAACCTCATGGTAACCCCAAAGCAGAAGTCTAAAGACACAAAATATTTAAAAAGGTGAGGAGGGAGAGAATCACCATAGAAAACCCACCAACTTATAAAGGTACTCAGAAGCAGAAGAAAAATGAAACAATGGAGAGAGAAACAGAAGGCAAAAGACAAATGGCAGCAGTAAATCCTTACATATAATCACACTAAGTGTAAATGGATTGAACTAACCAATGGATAGATTAATAAAGACCCAACAATATTCTGCCCGTAGAAAACTCATTTTAGAAACACACATAAGCTAAAAAGTAAAATGTTGGAAGATAACATTTCAAGCAAACAAAAATGGAAAGAAGCCAGCATAGCCATACCTCTATCAGACAAAATAGACTTCAAGCCAAAAAGGGTTACAAGACAAAGGGGTTTGGGGAGTCTCTGCCTGGGTGGGAGCCTTAAAAGTTGGGGCACTGGCTGTGTGGTCCAAACCCTTCACTCTTCAGGGAGTGACTGAGAGTTGAGGGTTCCCCGCTGATTGTATGGTGCTCTGCCAGGTATGGGATTTATGGTGTGAATGTGTCTCAGTCTTTCCCACCTGTTTTGATGTGATATTTTCTCTTTAGCCCAATATATAGGAGTCACTCAGCTAGTTTCTGGATCCCTCTTAGAGGGGCTTGCTCCCTGTGCAGCTGTACATTCAGTGACTCTGTTGGAGGAAGGAAATCCAGGAGCCTCCAGTGTTGCCACCTTAGTCCCACTTCTTCTCTGCTTCTTTCCTTTTTTTAATTAATTTTCTTTTTATTGAAGGACAATTGCTTTACAGAATTTTATTGTTTTCTGTCAAACCTCAACATGAATCAGCCATCAGATCAGATCAGATCAGTTGCTCAGTCGTGTCCGACTCTTTGTGACCCCATGAATCGCAGCACGCCAGGCCTCCCTGTCCATCACCAACTCCAGGGGTTCACTCAGACTCACGTCCATCGAGTCAGTGATGCCATCCAGCCATCTCATCCTCTGTCGTCCGCTTCTCCTCTTGCCCCCAATCCCTCCCAGCATCAGAGTCTTTTCCAATGAGTCAACTCCTTGCATGAGGTGGCCAAAGTACTGAAGTTTCAGCTTTAATATCGTTCCTTCCAAAGAAATCCCATAAGTATACATATATCTCCTCCCTTTTGAACCTCCCTCCCATTTCCCTCTCCATCTGACCACTCTAAGTTGACACAGAGCCCCTGTTTGAGTTTCCTGAGTCATACAGTAAATTCCCTTTGGCTATCTATTTTACATATGCAAATGTAAGTTTCCATGTTACTCTTCCCATACATCTTACCCTCTCCTCCCCTCTCCCCATGTCCATAAGTCTATTCTCTATGTCTATTTCTCCATTGAAAGTGAAAGTGAAGTCGCTCAGTTGTATCCGACTCTTTGCGACCCAGTGGACTGTAGCCTACCAGGCTTATCCATCCATGGGATTCTCCAGGCAAGAGTACTGGAGTGGGGTGCCATTTCCTTCTCCAAGGGATCTTCCCAACCCAGGGATCGAACCTGGGTCTCCCGCATTGGAGGCAGATGCTTTTTCAGTACCATTTTTCTAGATTCCGTATATATGCATTAGAACACAATATTTATCTTTCTCTTTCTGACTTACTTCACTCTGTATAATAGGTTCTAGGTTTATCCACCTCATTAGAACTGACTCAAATGTGTTCCTTTTTAGGGCTGAATAATATTCCATTGTGTATATGTACCACGATTTCTTTATCCATCCATCTGTCAATGGACATTTAGGTTGCTTCCATGTTCTAGCTATTGTAAATAGTGCTACAATGAACAATGGCATACATGTGTCTTTTTCAAACCTGGTTTCCTCAGGGTATATGACTAGGAGTGAGATTGCTGGGTCATATGGTGGTTTTATTCCTAGTTTTTAAGGAATCTCCATATCGTCTTCCATAGTGGCTATATCAATGTACATTCCCATCAACAGTGCAAGAACATGCCCTTTTCTCCACACCCCCTCCAGCAGTTATTGTTTGTAGACTTTTTGATGATGACTGGTATAATGTGATATCGCATTATAGTTTTGATTTTCATTTCTCTAATAATGAGTGATGTTGAGCATCTTTTCATGTGTTTGTTAGCCACCTGTATGTTTTCTTTGGAGAAATGTCTGTTTAGGTCTTTTTCCCACTTTTTGATTGGGTTGTTTGTTTTTCTGGTATTGAGTTGTATGAGCTGCTTATATATTTTGGATATTAATCCTTTGTCAGTTGTTTCATTTGCTATTATTTTCTCCCATTCTGAGGGTTGTCTTTTCACCTTATAGTTTTCTTTGCTGTGCAAAATCTTTTAAATTTAATCAGGTCCCACTTGTTTACTTTTGTTTTTATTTCCATTACTGTAGGAGGTGGGTCATAGAGGATCTTGCTTTGATTTATGTCACTGAGTGTTCTGCCTGTGTTTTCCACTAAGAGTTATAGGATTAAAACTCTTCAAAAAACGGGCATAGAAGGAATCTACCTTAACATAGTAAAAGCCATATATGATAAGCCTACAGCAAACGTTTTTCTCAATGGTGAAAAACTGAAAGCATTCCCCCTAAGATCAGGAACAAGACAAAGGTGTCCACTTTCACCACTGTTATTCAACATAGTTCTGGAAGTCCTAGCTACAGCAATCAGAGAAGAAAAAGAAATAAAAGGAATCCAGGTTGGAAAAGAAGTAGTAAAGCTTTCACTGTTTGCAGATGACATGATACTGTATATAGAAAACCCTAAGATTGTCAAACAGGAGATGGCAAGAGTGAACATCGACATTCTAGGAATCAGCGAACTAAAATGGACTGGAATGGGTGAATTTAACTCAGATGACCATTATATCTACTACTGCAGGCAGGAATACCTCAGAAGAAATGGAGTAGCCATCATGGTCAACAAAAGAGTCCAAAATGCAGTACTTGGATGCAATCTCAAAAACGACAGAATGATCTCTGTTCATTTCCAATGCAAACTATTCAATATCACAGTAATCCAAGTCTATGCCCCAACCAGTAACGCTGAAGAAGCTGAAGTTGAATGGTTTTATGAAGACCTACAAGACCTTTTAGAACTAACACCCAAAAAAGATGTCCTTTTCATTATAGGGGACTGCAATGCAGAAGTAGGAAGTCAAGAAATACCTGGAGTAACAGGAAAATTTGGCCTTGTAATATGGAATGAAGCAGGGCAAAGACTAATAGAGTTTTGCCAAGAAAATGCACTGGTCATAGCAAACTCCCTCTTCCAACAACACAAGAGAAGACTCCTACACATGGACATCACCAGATGGTCAACACCAAAATCAGATTGAGTATATTCTTTGCAGCCAAAGATGGAGAAGCTCTATACAGTCAACAGAAACAAGACCAGGAGCTGACTGTGGCTCAGATCATGAACTCCTTATTGCCAAATTCAGACTTAAAGAAAGTAGGGAAAACCACTAGACCATTCAGGTATGACCTAAATCAAATCCCTTATGATTATACAGTGGAAGTGAGAAATAGATTTAAGGGCCTAGATCTGATAGACAGAGTGCCTGATGAACTATGGATGGAGGTTCATGACATTATACAGGAGACAGGGATCAAGACCATCCCCATGGAAAAGAAATGCAAAAAAGCAAAATGGCTGTCTGGGGAGGCCTTACAAATAGCTGTGAAAAGAAGAGAAGCGAAAAGCAAAGGAGAAAAGGAAAGGTATAAGCATCTGAATGCAGAGGTCCAAAGAATAGCAAGAAGAGATAAGAAAGCCTTCTTCAGTGATCAATGCAAAGAAATAGAGGAAAACAACAGAATGGGAAAGACTAGATATCTCTTCAAGAAAATTAGAGATACCAAGGGAACATTTCATGTGAAAATGAGCTCAATAAAGGACAGAAATTATATGGACCTAACAGAAGCAGAAGATATTAAGAAGAGGTGGCAGGAATAGACAGAAGAACTGTACAAAAAAGATCTTCACAACCAAGATAATCATGATGGTCTGGTCACTCACCTAGAGCCAGACATCCTGGAATGTGAAGTCAAGTGGGCCTTAGAAAACACCACTACGAACAAAGCTAGTGGAAGTGATAGAATTCCAGGGGAGCTATTTCAAATCCTGAAAGATTATGCTGTGAAAGTGTTGCACTCAATATGCCAGCAAAATTGGAAAACTCAGCAGTGGCCACAGGACTGGAAAAGGTCAGTTTTCATTCCAATCCCAGAGAAAGGCAATGCCAAAGAATGCTCAAACTACTGCACAATTGCACTCATCTCACATGCTGGTAAAGTAATGCTCAAAATTCTCCAAGCCAGGCTTCAGCAATATGTGAATCATGAACTTCCAGATGTTCAAGCTGGTTTTAGAAAAGGCAGAGGAACCAGAGATCAAATTTCCAACATCCACTGGATCATGGAAAAAGCAAGAGAGTTCCAGAAAAACATCTATTTCTGCTTTATTGACTATGCCAAAGCCTTTGACTGTGTGGATCACAATCAACTGTGGAAAATTCTGAAAAAGATGGGAATACCAGACCACCTGACCTGCCTCTTGAGAAATCTGTATGCAGGTCAGGCAGCAACAGTTAGAACTGGACATGGAACAACAGACTGATTCCAAATAGGAAAAGGAGTACGTCAAGGCTGTATATTGTCACCCTGCTTATTTAACTTATATGCAGGGCACATCATGAGATACACTGGTCTGGAAGAAGCACAAGCTGGAATCAAGATTGCCGGGAGAAATATCAATCACCTCAGATATGCAGATGACATCATCTTTATGGCAGAAAGCGAAGAAGAACTAAAGAGGCTCTTGATGAAAGTGAAAGAGGAGAATGAAGAAGTTGGCTTAAAACTCAACATTCAGAAAACTAAGATCGTGGCATCTGGTCCCATAAATTCATAGCAAATAGATGGGGAAACAGTGGCTGATTTTATTTTTCTGGGCTCCAAAATCACTGCAGATGGTGATTGCAGCCATGAAATTAAAAGACACTTACTCCTTGAAAAAAAAGCTATGACTAACCTAGACAGCATATTAAAAAGCAGAGACATTACTTTGTCATCAAAGGTCCCTCTAGTCAGGCTATGGTTTTTCCAGTGGTCATGTATGGATGTGAGAGTTGGACTATAAAGAAAGCTGAGTGCCCAAGAATTGATGCTTTTGAACTGTGTTGTTGGAGAAGACTCTTCAGAGTCCCTTGGCATGCAAGGAGATCCAACCAGTCCATCCTAAAGGAGATCAATCCTGAGTGTTCATTGGAAGAACTGATATTGAAGCTGAAACTCCAATACTTTGGCCACCTGATACGAAGAGCTGACTCATTTGAAAAGACCCTGATGCTGGGAGGGATTGGGGGCAGGAGGAGAAGGGGATGGCAGTGGATGAGATGGTTGGATGGCATCACCGACTCAATGGACATGGGTTTAGGTGGACTCTGGGAGTTGGTGATGGACAGAGAGGCCTGGCTTGCTGTGGTTCATGGGGTTGCAGAGTCGGACACAACTGAGCAACTGAACTGGCCTATGGGTACCTTATTTTTGACAAAGGAGGCAAGAATATACCAAGCGCCAAAGACAGCCTCTTCAATAAATGGTGCTGGGGAAAGCGTACATCTACATGTAAAAGAACAAAATTAGAACACTTCCTAACACCATACACAAAGATAAATTCAAAATAGATTAAAGATCTAAATGTAAGGCCAGAAAGTATAAAATTCTTTTGTTCCTTAATCATCCTGTTTTCCCTTGAAGAAATCAGCCTCTATTTTTGTGTAGACCCAAAGATCTCCTAATCCTCTTACTGCTAAGTCATTTCAGTCGTGTCCGACTCTGTGCGACCCCATAGACAGCAGCCCACCAGGCTTCCCGGTTCCTGGGATTCTCCAGGCAAGAACACTGGAGTGGGTTGCCATTTCCTTCTCCAATGCATGAAAGTGAAAAGTGAAAGTGAAGTCGCTCAGTCGTGTCTGACTCTAGCGACCCCATGGACTGCAGCCCACCAGGCTCCTCCGTCCATGGGATTTTCCAGGCAAAAGTACTGGAATGGGGTGCCATTGCCTAATCCTCTTAGAAAGGTTCAGTTTCCAGTTACATCATTCAGTGAATGAAACCAGTTACTTAACTTTCTTATGCCTAAGTTCTTGTATCCTTAAAATGGTATTGATAATAGTGCCTCATAATGTAGGACATTTATCATCAGGCAAGTTACATGGTGATGAAAATATTAATAATGTAATACTAATACTGAAAATAATAAAAATAGTTAGCATTTATTGAGTGTATACTCTGTTAGGCAGTGCTATATGTATGAACTCAAATAATCCTCAAAACAGCCCAAGGGTAGATGTTACTATTATCCCCCAATTGGGTCATGTCCAAATTCTCACAGCCAGAAAGGAACAGAACCAGAATACAGGCCAACCTAGGTAGACAGACTGTAGAGCCTGTACTCTTAACCACTAATTGCATTCTCAATAGTAAGATCATTAATATATTGCTGTAAATAATCAATACTTTTGAATGGAATTCACTTTGTGCCCAGAACTGCTGTATTCTATGAGGTAGATAGTACTGTTATCCCCATTTTATATAAGGAAACTGAGGCCCCTAGAAGCTAATTAAGAGCACAGTTGGTAGTGGCATAGGCAGGATTTGAACCCAAGCAGTCTGCATCCTAAATCTGTGTTCTTTGGCACAGTGCCTCAGTGTGAGCTGTTATTACCATTGCACTAAATTCAGGCCAGTTTCCATGAATAATACAATAAAATTATTATTAAATACTATTTAATAATTGTTATTTAATAACAATTTAATATTATTTAATAATATAATTATATATTAGATGTAATAGTGTGGATAGATGTAATATGGTATCTGTCTACTAGAGCATATAAGGCTTGCTTTTTGTGGTCTATTGGAACTGTGTTTATGCTCTTCCTGTTGTTACCTATAACCCCCCAAAACAGGTTCCCAACTTCCACATTAGTTTGGAAAAACACCAAGCAGCTATAGGAGTTATTTTGCCATGCCTCACCAAATAAAACAGGAAGGAAGTGCAGAAGTCTATGAACATTCAAGCTGTTGAGGTTTGAAATTTCAGGCAGATTACTGTCTGTAAAACATTTAAGGAGAAGTTTGTGTCAGTAAGTCACAACACCTGAGCAGTGTTTTCCAAATATCTTAGTGGTGTTGATCTAAGACAGGGGTAGGCAAACTTCTGTAAGGAGCCAGATAGTAAGTATTTCTTCTTTGAGAGCCAAACAGTCTTTGTCACAACTGCTCACCTCTGTTGTTGTAGTACAAAAGCAGTCATAGGTGATGTGTAAACAAATCTGTAGCTGAGTTCCAATAAAACTTTCTTTACAAAAACTGGCAATTGGCCAGATTTGGCCCATGAGCCGTAATTTGCTGACCCTTAATCTAAGGGAGATGTCAGAGGATGAGATGGCTGGATGGCATCACCGATGCAATGGACATGAACTTGGGCAAACTTCAGGAAATGGTGAGGGACAGTGAGACCTGACATGCTGCAGTCAATGGGGTTGCAAAGAATTGGACACAACTGGGTGACTGAAAAACAATCTAAGAGAGAGTTTGCCCACTACAGCAGGTATTTAATGCTAGTGAATTTGGAGATCAGCAGCCACTAGGAGACATATACTTAAAAACAATGTTAATGCTGTGTTTATTTCCCCCTTCCTTATTTTCTGTGAAACCTGACCTTGCTGTCATCCCACATTTACTGAATAAGGTACTTGTAAACCATGGTTAGCTAAGGCTTACAATATTCACATTGCTATGAAAGTATATATACCTGATTCCAGTCACTTGATTCATTAATATACTGAGGCTTGGCTTTAGGGACAGGCTTTCAAGGGTTTCCCTTGTAGCTCAGTTGGTAAAGAATCTGCCTTCAATGCAGGAGACCTGGATTCAATCCCTGGGTCAGGAAGATCCCCTGGAGAAGGGAATGGCAACCCACTCCAGTATTCTTGCCTGGAGAATCCCATGGACAGAGGAGCCTGGGAGGCTACAGTCCATGGGGTCACAAGAGTTGGACACAACTTAGCGACTAAATCATCACCACCAACAATGATGACCAAACAAGTTTTGAAAGACTATACAGAATGAGAATAGTGAATATGCCTTGTTTTGAGCAAATTATTTTGCTAAATATTTTGACACAGGGGTAACTTATTTCAAACAAATATTTACTTAAGAAAAATGGTTAAAGTTTTTTTTTTTTTTAACAATAATTTAAAAACCCTTTCAAAAGGGCCATTTTAAAATACAGGGTTTTGTTTTTTTGTTTGTTTGTTTGTTTTTGCCAGAAGCTTTCATTAATTATTAACTCTATCAGAAATGTATTTGTTAGCACCAAAATTAGTTGAGATCAACTTTATAACTCAATCATATAAATAACCTTCATTATTCCTTTGAAATTATCATTAACTTCCATTTTAAAGTTACATTTCAAAGTCTTGTGTAATTTATTTATTTATTTTTGTCTTGTTTTTTGTCTTGTGTAATTTAATGCCATTTTGTTGCTTTTTTTTTGTTAACATTTGTCAAAGAGTCTTTAGAAGCACATCATATGGCTGAAAATCTAATTGCACCATTATTAACATTGAGCTGTAATCAGTAAATGATTAGTGGGCTGCATTCTTGAGTTAGCTTTGATAAATTCTTTGACCTCTTTGAATTAGCATTTGTTTCTTGGTCAGTCAAATTAAGTATTGATTAAGGAGGGCTAGCTTCCCCATCTCCCTCCTTCCCTGGCCTCTCAGTGCCTTGCCCTGGATGTTGGGGAGTTTGTGCTGACTAGGGGATTGCCCATTGTCTGTGACCGTGGCTGGGGGTGGGCTGACGTGGGTGGGTCTTAGAATCATTACCTAGAATATTAATCAGATTGGGGAGAGATGGGAAGCTGAATTAGTGTTCTATTGCTGTGGTAATAATTACCATACAATTTGACTTAAAATTACACAATTTTTATAATCTTAAAGTTCTGCAAGTTAGAGGTCAGATACAGCTCTCATGTGGCTAGAATTGAATTGTTAGTGGAGCTGTGCTCCTTGTGATTTGTGCTCCTTCTTTTGACTCTGGCAGAGAATCTGTGTCCTTGACTTTCCCAGCTTCTAGAGCTGCCACATTCCATGGCCCCTTCAATGAGCCAGCAGCACGTGTCTCTCTGACTCCAGCCACAAAATGTTCTCTGCTTGTAAGGACTCCTGTGATTAAATTGTGCCCTCCTGGAAAACCCAGGATAGTTTCTGCCGGAGTCCTCATTCGCATCTGTGAAGTCCCTTTTGCCACATGTAGTAAGGTATTCACAGATTTCGGGGATCAGGACTTGGATGGTTTAGGGGAGCCATTATTCTGTCTGCCACAGGATTTGCATTCAGAGTGTTGGATTTACTGTCTGCACTGCCTGTGTTCTTCTCACTCTTTAGCTTCTTGCATTTTGGCATCCATTTCTGTCTCAGTCCATGTGAATCCTTTCTTTTCTCGGTTCTCCCCTTCTTTGGCTTTCCTTGAGCATGTCATTCTCTTGTTTTCCTTCTCTTGCTGCATGCAGCATTGCTGGGAAGGCTAGCTAGGTTGCCTGGGTTCAAATTCTGGCTGTGCCACTTACTTGTAACCTTTGGTCAATTACTCACTACTTCTATACCTCAATTTTCTCCTCTGTCACATGGGGATAAAGAATGTGCATGTATTAATACCATGTATGATTGACACAATGCTTAAAGGAGGTAATATATTTATTACTCTTAGAACAATATCTGGTACATGGTTAACCCTCAACCAGTGCTAACTATTGTTGCTGTTATTTTGGGTTATTCTCCCTCTAGAGGTTCCCTCCAGGTTTTATCTGTGATCTCTCTCTCCTCTAGAAGTTGCAGGCTCTGTCAGAGCTTCACTATTCATTTACCTCTAGCAAAGAACTCCAGCCAGAAGCATGTCCAATCTCCACACCTTTATTTCCGGCAGTGCTGAGTGAACATTTTATTTCGATGTCTCAGGGAGCCAGAGACCCAGTATATCCAAAGATGAACCCATTTTGTAGCCTGCATCTTGCCTATCAAAATATCCCATCCATGTTTTTATTTCTTTTACTATCTTCAGATCCAAAGTTAATCTTAATTCTTTCCTCTCACCTCTAAACATTAAAAAGGTTATCCAGTTCTACAGAATCTGCTCTCAACCTGTCTCTTCGATCTGTTTGTGTCCCTCCTGTCACTACTCTGATCCAGGCCCCTATGATTATTAATAATCTGGATCTATTGCACAGGATGAAATCGAGGAGTCTTGTTAAATCTCTGCTCTGGTGATGTACCCCCCACCTTGCTCACATACCGTCAGTGATTCCTCATTGTCTTAGAATGAAGATTATACTCTTTAGTACAACGTTCAAGGCTCAAATTCTCTAAAATTTAATCCATACAAAATGTGTCATGATCATTACATTCAGTCTATTCAGCCAGTATTGATGCTCATATATCTTACACATGCTTGAGACTGGACACCTTTTCATTGCCTGAATTGACTCTGTCCTTTCATGCCCTCATGACTTTGCTGCCAGGAATGCTCTTTCCCTCCATCTCTGCCTTTTAGAAACTTGCCCAGCAATCCAGGCTGGGTGACAATACCACCCTCCTTGTGAAGCCTTCTGTAACAGCCCTTTTCTTAACTTTCCAAGTCAACCCATGGACCAAATTCAGCCCATCGCCTGTTTTTTAAGTGAAGTTTTATTGGAACTCAGCTACACATTCACTTACACATCATCCATGGCTGCTTTGGGGCTACCATAGTAGAATTGAGTAGTTGCAGCAGGAACCATATGGCCTGCAAAGCTCCAAATTTTTATTATCTGTTTCTACAGGAAAAGGGTGCTGAGCCTTCTTTCCTCTTCAAGTGTACATATTCTGAGCTGTACCTCCCTTATGGAGCTTTCACATCTTGCTGCTATCAGAGTTGCTTCTGCGTAACTTTTCCCCTTGTGACAGCATCCTCCTCTTACAGACATAGATTCAGCCTTCATCATCCTTATTTTTGTCCTTGGGCCTGACATGTAAGGCTCACTAGTTGTTGATAGAAATAAATTGTAACATAAAAAATTCTTTTTAACTAAGTTTTGCTCACTTGCCAAATGACTAAAATCTTACATAAAACACTGTTCCCTCTAGGGGTTAATGCTTATCATTTGATGTTACTGATAGTAAACCATCTTGTGTTTCACTTCTAGAAGCTTTTTTTTGACTGCCAAGATAAAATTGAGTCCAATGATTTTTTGAAATAGCACTCTTATACTATGTAAGTTGCTTGATTGGTAATATTTAGTAAGTGGTTCCGCTGAAATTTGGGATTTCAGTGTATATGTTTGCACCAAGTGTGGGTTTCCCCATGTAAGGTACATACCTGGTTTCTGCTTAGCTCTTTTTGTCACCTATCCCTAACTCTGTATACCTGGAGTGTGATAACATTTAACCATATCATTATGAAAAATATGAAATAATTAAAGTCCTTTTGGAGAAAGCAGAGGTGCTTTACTGGCTTCTTAGAGATAACTGAAGATTTAAAAAGAACTCTTTTCCAAGGTATAAATTTCAGACTGCATATTTCCAAATGTCTATATCCAGCTTTTCACTCCTTAAATATCACTTGTAACAGTTTTCTGATGAGTTTTATATCTATCTGGCGGAGGGGGGGTTGGGGGTGGGGCTGGAGGTAGAGAGTACCTTGTGCCTAAGTGTATGAAACACAAAGAAAACCCTTGAACTTCCACAAAATGACAAGAAATTCATAGTCATTCTCTCATTGTTTCTCTGAGTGAAAATGTGATTTAAGATAAGTTAAATATCACAGGATGAGATGAAATGAGAAATTCAGAGTGTTAACCTTCAGAGTAGTGAGGAAGAAAAACTGACCCCAAATGAGACAGTCTTGGGGAATAAAAATGAAGGATAACAATCATGAAGTTTTTGATAACCTTCCAAAGAAGTTTTCAGTGATGTTATTGAGTTACGAGAATGTAGAACCTTTAACTGTTAAAACTGAAGGAGATGGATTTGCACAACTCTACCATCAAAATTCAGGTGAAAACAGCATTTGAATTAATGAGCAGATTTTAGTAAAAGGACTTGCTGTGTTGCAAAAAGTGGTTGGGTTGAGGACATTAATAAGAGGCAGTAAAGTGCCCAGGGTCTACCAACTGTGGGAAGCCTTTATGTTTACTTGCTCAGTCGTGTCTGATTCTTTAAGACCCCATGGACTGTAGCCCACAAGGCTCCTCTGTCAATGGGATTTCCCAGGCAAAAATATTGGAGTGGGTTGCCATTTCCTCCTCCAGGGGATCGTCCTGACCCAGGCATTGAACCCACGTCTCCTGTATCTCCTGTATTACAGGCGTATTCTTTACCTGCTGAACCATCTGGGGAAGTCGTTACAGTGTCCAAAGAAGCGAGGATAGCATTAGAGCCCAGCAGAGTTGGAGCCATGGGAAAGGGACCACCTGACAGGTGCAGATCGCCCTGGGCCCTCAGAAGTCCTGAGACAGAGAGCAGGGAAGAAGTAACTCAGCCATCACCATTTGAGAACATTTTATGTCTATGTTTTCATCATGTCTGCTAACATTGTCTTGGCTGAAGCAGATCATAATGACCAGGTCCAAAATGAACAGAACAGGAATGCACTTCCTTTTTTACTGGAAAGTGCTGATGGGCCACATGGCAAAGAAAAATTATGAAGAATTGGGGTTAGTCATTTACTGTATCACTGTAGTTTCCTAAAATGAAGTCCTTCTAGAAGAATTCTGTAGCAAGGGGGGAAAGGAGACTCTAAATCAGTCCCATAGGAAAGAAAAAAATTACCAAAAAAGCTATAAAGAATCTAGAAGTGGGTTTGCAGGAGAGAAACCCTGGTAATTTATCCCTAGCACTTTAATTAACACTTGAATGTTGTTTCAGGCTCTTGTCTTTTCTGATTCTGTAAGTTCTTCGTATAGACACTGAACCAAAAGTTAAGTCTGGATAGTATCATATCTAGTCCTTAGCATTTTGGTCTCCTTTCAAAGTGCTTGAATGCCAAGGTACTGTGGCTTGAGACAGACAACTGTCACAATATTACAGATAACAGCAACTTGGCAGGAAGTCCTTCCTGGTTTTGATGTGTTGGTACTGCCAGGTTTGTGAATATACGGATGCCAACCCATCACATAGCCGGTTCCAATGAAGGAAGATCAAAAAGGAGTAGACATGTTTGTGGATGGTGTGATGGAGGAAGGCTGGGCCGCAGCAAGTCCTGTCACCAGGCCTCTGGAGATGG
This sequence comes from Bos mutus, assembly GCF_027580195.1. Classification (NCBI taxonomy): domain Eukaryota; kingdom Metazoa; phylum Chordata; class Mammalia; order Artiodactyla; family Bovidae; genus Bos; species Bos mutus. Next base: position 9,544,805 of record NC_091621.1, on the reverse strand, counting down.
ATTTGTTCTCTACCTTAGTAGTTAAATCTAAGAAAAAGAAAAAAGTAGAAATAAATATCCCTTTTCACAGATTATTTTTTAATTAGGAATAGTTGAGTCATATTTAGCTTATGGTGATATTCAAAACATGGTTTTTTGGTGTCTTGAAACATAGTTGATCTAAGAAATGACAAGGAGAGTGATGCAACACACTGGCGCTGTTGCTGCGAGTTGTAAAACATTGACAGAGCTCCAGATGTTCCTGTGGCATAGAGTGCCTCTGAATTACAGGGATGACATTTAGATGAAGGCAGATCGCTTCTACATAGGCACCCTTCTATCGCACAACGCGGCCAGAGCTAGTGCAGTTTGGGAGTAAGCCGGAAACAAAGAGCACTGAAGAATTGTATTTTATTGAGCAAAATACTTACGTTTCAGCTAGAATTTTTGAAAACAAAGAAAATATACAAGGAGCTTAGAAGAAATCTAAGCTTTGCTTTATCAAGACATTAAACACTTGCTGTGTTCTGTGGACAGACCTGTTGAATTTCCCAAGAGCAGACTCAAGCACCATGGGAAAGATGGCTTGAAATTTAGGAGACAGAGCGAAGTAAGAATCACTTGGAAGATGACCACACATAGGTGACAGTGGGAAACACGGAATGTGTGAGAAGACGGAGAGAAAGAGAAGACCCACATCAGAACCTTGGGAAATCCTCACTGTGATTATGGCTTCCAAATATACAGCCATGTCCTAATCCCCAGAAACTGGGAATGTGACAGTTGGAAAGACTTTGCAGATGGGATGTTGTTTGCTGATGAGTTTGCTGCTAAGCATCTTGAGATGAAGAGATTAGCCTGTATTTTCCAAGTGGGCCCAAAGTGCCGTCACATGCATCCTTAAAAGGATGAGCGGTGGAGGGAGATAGACACGAGCACAGAGGAGGAGGTGATATGACAGTAAAGACAGACATCGCAGTGATGTGCTCACAAGGCAGAGAACACCAGGGACAGCTGGCATCCGTGAGATGCTGAAAGAGGCGAGGAATAGATTTCTTCTCACAGCTCTGAGAAACACCTTGAGTTCAGGCTTTTAGTCTGTAGGACTGTAAGATAAATTTCTGTTGTTTCAACCCACCACAGTTACTGTAATTTGCTACAGTAGCCCCAGGAAGTGAGTACCCCCGCCTTTGGGAACAAGGAGGGAAAGAGAACTTAAGAGTTAGGAGTTCAGTTCAGTTCAGTCGCTTAGTCGTGTCCAACTCTTCGTGACCCCATGGATCACAGCATGCCAGGCCTCCCTGCCCATCACCAACTCCCGGAGCCTACTCAAACTCATCTCCATTGAGTAGATAATGCCATCCAACCGTCTCATCCTCTGTTGTCCCCTTCTCCTCCTGCCCTCAATCTTTCCCAGCATCAGGGTCTTTTCAAATCAATCAGCTCTTCGCATCACATGGCCAAAGTATTGGAGTTTCAGCTTCAGCATCAGTCCTTCCAATGAACACTCAGGACTGATCTCCTTTAGGATGGACTGGTTGGATCTCCTTGCATGCCAAGGGACCTCAAGAGTCTTCTCCAACACCACAGTTCAAAAGCATCAATTCTTGGGCACTCAGCTTTCTTTATAGTCCACCTCTCACATCCATACATGACTACTGGAAAAACCATAGCCTTGACAAGATGGACCTTTGTTGGCAAAGTAATGTCTCTGCTTTCTAATATGCTGTCTAGGTTGGTCATCATTTTTCTTCCAAGGAGTAAGCGTCTTTTAATTTCATGGCTGCAGTCACCATCTGCAGTGATTTTGGAGCCCCCAAAATAAAATCTGCCACTGTTTCCACTGTTTCCCCATCTATTTGCCATGAAGTGATGGGACTGGATGCCATGATCTTAGTTTTCTGAATGTTGAGCTTTAAGCCAACTTTTTCACTCTCCTCTTTCACTTTCATGAAGCGGCTCTTTAGCTCTTCTTCTCTTTCTGCCATAAGGGTGGTGTCATCTGCATATCTGAGGTTATTGATATTCCTCCCCACAATCTTGATTCCAGCTTCTGCTTCGTCCAGCCCATCATTTCGCATGACGACCCATCTATGTTTTAGCTATTGTAAGTAGTCCAGCACCACATTTTAACCACACACCATATACTTGTCATCCTTAAAGGTTTGTGTTTTTCAAGGTTCTGACTTAAAGATCTTTTTCAAGTAAGATAGATGGTAGGTCTCAAGAGGAAAAGTCATGTTTAAAAGATATTTGAGGGTAGAAGGGAGGGAAGATGAGAGATTTGATATCCCCTGGGCTCCATCTTTTCAGCTGAGTGAGAGAGGAAGTGATGCTGAAGTTGAAGGAAGCAGCCAAGCCTCAGGCCTGAACTTGTCTAGGGAAGAGGATGAGGGTGTAATGAAACCAGAAGCACTACATTAAAAATGGGTTACACAGATGAACATGTCATTTTCTTGACCAGCTCTTGACTCTCTGCTGTGGAGTGAGAAGGAGCTGAAGAAGGGGAATTGTCACCTCCGTCTCTGCATGGAAGGTACTTGGGAACTGAGGAGAGAGTCAGAAGTACACCACGTGATCCTTGTCCTTAGAGACTCTGGAGCTGGTGGAAGAAATGGGTCATCTGCCTGCCAGCAGGTGACTGAGAGTACAAGGCCATGGTGTGATCAAAACTAATGGCAAGTTTAAAGAGACCGGAGTGTATACTTGGGCCAGAGGAGCTGGAAGGGTTTCAGGAGGAAGAGGCAGTTTCTTACTGACGAAGGTGTTTGGTAACTGGTCAGGAGCCAGGGAGACATTTCAGATGGATGGAAAAGGAGGGGAACAGATGGTTTCATAAGAGTTTGGGTCTAAAGGAGTGTCAGCACACTCTCCCTTCCAACCCTGCCTCGTTAAATTATTCAGAACCACTACTGACTTCATACAATTCACCCTTGGATTGATATCTCATTCATCAGGCTACATGCTAAAGTGGAAAAGATCAGAGTTCAGATTCGTTGCTCAGTTGTTGTGTGGCCTTAGGTGAGTAGCTTCACTTCTTGGGCCTCAGGTTTCAAACGTAGAAATGAATACTGTCTTTGAAGGTTGTGATGAGGCCTTATTGGGACAATGATCAATATTGAGCTTGTTTAATAGATAGTGTCAACCTTTTCTTGCAAAGAAGTTAAGAACAAGATGGGTGATGCACTTTATTTGCTGACAGTTCCTTTCTGAAGATGTGACTGCTGTGTGTGTGTGTGTGTGTGTGTGCTCAGTCACGTCCAATTCTTTGCGACCCCATGGACTGTAGCCCCCCAGGCTCCTCTGGCCATGGGATTCTCCAGGCAAGAATTCTGGAGTGGGTTGCCATGCCCTTCTCCATGTGACTGCTGAGTCTCCTGTAAATGTTAGCTTCTGTAAGACTGGAGTATATTTGCTGTCTTGTGTACTGTTTGTTTACACATCTCTCCTTCATTGACTTAGCCACTATATGAGGAGAGCTCTGATGGTCCAGTCTCTTTGTCTGTACCTCTGAGAATTCCTAATTCATGGAGGACCCAGAGGGCTTTGCTCAGATATCAAGGGTTTTGCCCCAGTTACCCTATAAAATATCCATCTTCCTCATATCCACTTTTTCCTGGTAGTACTTGTGAATTCTTTTTATATTTGACCTTTTCCCCATCATCTGCATTATTAGATTTTTTAATCAGGAATTCAACAATTTCAAGTACCTGTGCTGTTTATTTCAACTGTGTAATTTTTCTTCACATTTCTGTCATTTTGTGTTTCCTTGAGGGGTTGTTAGATAAGAGCTAGAAGTGCCATGCTGACTCACCATTCTGGTTCCTTTAGCCCAATAATCTTTGGAAAAGGGACAAGAAAATATGGTCTCGGGAGAGCCATCTATTGCAGACTGAGACTGTTGTGTACCATCTGATGTTGACTTAAAGCGTCTCTCCCAGCCCCTTCATCTGTCACCTGAAAATCTATCTGCGTTCTTCTGGAGTCTTTTTTAATATTTATTTTAATAAGTGTATTTGGCCGCCCTGGGCCTTAGTTGTGGTATGTGGGTCTTGAGTCTTCATTGCGGTGTGCAGAGTCTTTTAGTTGCTTCATGAGGGATCTACTCCCTCGACCAGGGATGGAACCTGGGGCCTCTGCACTGGGAGCGCAGTCTTAGCCATGGGACCACCATGGGAGTCCCTCTTCTGGAGTCTTTATGGGTCTGCAGACATTTGTCTTGCATCTCTCTGGAAATGTGGAGCATATCATGGTGGGAGGGAGCGTGGGGATGCCAGGTGGCTGCTATCGTGATAGTCCTGCTCGGAGGAAGGCTCACACTTGCCCAGGCAGCTGTGCATCAGAGCAGGGCATGCAGTGGGAGGGGAAGGCTGCCAGGCTCTCTCCTGAGCGCCCACCCCGCATGGCAGGCTTTTCCAGGATAAATCTTCCAACAACAAGGTTTCATCCTCAGAGCATTGCAGGCTTAGTTACAGTTAATGGGGCAGAGTATCCTGTTTGTGAGGAGGTAGATGCATGGATGGAGAAGGCAATGGCACCCCACTCCAGTACTCTTGCCTGGAAAATCCCATGGACGGAGGAGCCTGGTAGGCTGCAGTCCATGGGGTCACTAAGAGTTGAACACGACTGAGCGACTTCACTTTCACTTTTCACTTTCATGCATTGGAGAAGGAAATGGCACCCCACTCCAGTGTTCTTGCCTGGAGAATCCCAGGGACGGGGGAACCTGGTAGGCTGCCATCTCTGGGGTCGCACAGAGTCGGACACAACTAAAGCGACTTAGCAGTAGCAACAGCAGATGCATGGACACCCAGAATACCAGCTGTTAATCTACACTGGGGATCCTGTCTTCCAGGGAGATGGGAACACTCATGTGATTACTGTCTCCTTGCCCTGGGACCCAAATCCTAATCTGAAGTTCGTCTATGAGCACTGTCAGAGTAAGGGCAGTTAAGTGGATAAAGGAGAGAAAATTTGTGTGTCAGTGCTATCTGCCTGTGCATTTGGAAATCTTGAACTTTGGGGCTGTTGCCTGGATGGGCACTGCCCAGGTTTGTCTCCCTTACACGTTTTATGTATTTTTTTTTTTTTTGCATTGTTATTGTTTTTTCCTTGGCTGACTAAACCTCATTCTGGTTTGAGTCATCCTTTCTTAAAATTCATTAGAATTTACAGATTGGCCCAGGTTATATCCTCCTCTCCTCCTTGGAGAAATTTAAAAATAACTCTTCATACCTCTGTTATATCCCAGATTGCTCAGAATTTTAAAATATAGTTTATATGTATCAGCAGATATAATCCATATCAATATAATTGATGTAAATTAATGTAATCCAGTATTATTTTTGATGAAATTGACATGAAGTCTGGAATTTGCTTCAAACTACTCTGGCACCTAAAAAGCAAACCAACAACAAAAGGAATGAAATAGGTGAAGATTGGAAAGTTTTCTCAGCCTTTTGGAAAGATCTTTATTTATTGAAACTGGATGGTGTGTGCATGGGGTCCCTCATACTATTCCTTTTACTTTTAGTGTGTCTGAAAATTTCCCAGATAAAATAGCTCTAAATATGTACATCATTCTAAGGTTATCAGAGGTATAAATCTGAGTTCAGTCTGTATTCTGACTTATACATGAATACTTTGAAAAAAATTATTTGATTTTTATTTAAATTCCAGATATCACAACAATTTCTAATCCTCATTGCCCCTGACAACAGCATGCCAATTATGTGCACATTTTTCAGGACTCAGGAATAATTCTAATATTTAACTTTATTGGATCTGTGTATAAAACTCTTGTCACAATAACTGAGGATGTCCATTTTTGACTGAAACAACATTCAGTTATTTATGTAATGTGAAAATCAGTCACTACCACAATTTTAGTATTACTACCATCCCTTAAGAATGTGAAACAGTTACTGAATGCTTTCTGGATTTTATGCCAGAAAATAATTTGGTGTTTTAGCTATTCTGAACCGACGTCTTCAATATCATGGTGCTATTTCTCATTCCAGGTTTAAGTTTATCTATTCATGGGGCTGAAAAGCGTTTTCAAATCCACCAACGGCGAAGTGTGGCAAGCCGCCCAGGGTCACGTCGCCTGCCCGTGGTCAGGCATTCCTCACTTCCACCAGGCAGAAGGTCAGTAAAAATGGAGACGAGCTCTTCTGGAATCACTAATGGGAGAACCAAAGTCTTCCACCCAGGTAATGCATGGGGAAGGGTCAGCAGGGACCTGGGTTAGCAGCAGCCTGACCGCCTGTGCTATATTTTTGTCATCTAATTCTGCCACGCTTCCAGATAAGCTTACTTTTAAAAAGAGTCTTGAGTTTTTTTCCCCCTTCTTTTCACTTCCATCAGTGGTAAATGTCACCAAGACCAATAGGAGGGAAGAGGGCTTGAAGTATCAGAAAGGTTAAGGCAACATTCCACTTACTGTGGTAGAATCTAGATGAAAATTCCAGTGAATACACTTGCTCAGTTCAGAAAAGTTTACTGTAGAATCAAACAATACAGAGGTTTGGCCAGTTTCTTGATACTTTGCTCTAAGACAGCCCAGGGAAAATGTCAAGGTGAAAATGTGGACTTTGAAGCCTCAGTTATGTGGCTTAACTCGCTCATGGTTTCTTTCTCAGGTGAAGGGAGACAGCTAGAGTCATGTGAATTTCCAAGGCCCTGGGAAGTACCTGTGATTTCTTAAAAATGATAAAATGATCAAAGTTGGTATTTACCACCTCACGTATTTGGGTGAAAGGCTCATTTAAGTATTCATTCATTCATTCATTCAACACATTTCTTGAGTGCCTGCTGTATGCCAGGCTTTGTTTTGAAAACTGAGGAAAAACAAGTGAACACTATTTCTGACTCATGGAAATAGCACATTGTGAGGAAATTCCAAAGTCACATATTTTAAGTCTCCCCCAATCCTGATTCCTGTGTGTAATGTGCTTTCAGGTGGCCAGCCAGTCTCAGCTAAAATCATTTCCTTCTCTTGCCATGTCATCTTCTTTCTCTCAGCTGACACCCTGACTTCCTACCCTCACTGAGAAACCCCCGGGCCTGAGACTACAGGTCCCTGCATCTCCAAATATATCTCTGTCTACTCCCATCCTTCACTTCTGTCCTCTGGTGGTTGGGAGGTGGTGGTCTTCCCACTGTCCTTGACTGAGCTTTCCCCTGTGTCCTTCACCAGTGGCCTTGACCACCCCTCCTCTCCTGGACCTTGGTCTTTCCCCTCAGTTTGTGAAGAAGGCTGAAGCTTCTCATTTTAATCATCTTCATTTGACACTGCATCCTTTTCTCACTTCTGCCACTTCTCCTGGTCCCTCCAAAGCCAGATTTCTGAAAGAGTAACCTACCTTTGTTCGCTCGGGTTCCCAGCCACTTGTCAACCCAATGCAGCCTGGTTTCTGCCTCATTCACATCATCATGGCTCTTCTTATTGACCTGCTTTCACCACAATTTGGTGGGTGGCAGACTCTTCTGATGTACCCAACCAGAGTGGACCACCACTTCTTCCCAAAGCATATTCCCTGACTTCCATGGCAACCTGCTTTCTCCATTCTCCTATAGCTTCTCTCACAGGTAACTCTGATGGTTTCCCAACCTCTAGCATCTTGCTTGTCCTCTTGCCTCTTGTCACAGTACATGGTTCACACCAAATGCAGAATGACTCATCTTCACCCGTGACTGTGCCATTCATCTTGCTTGTCCTACTCATTCCAGGGTAACGGCCAACACTCTTAGTATGTTAGGAACAAATGCCCACCATAATCCAGGCCCTAGTGCTTCTCATCCATTTTTGCCTCTTTCTGTCTTAAACTTTACACTCCAATGTATCAGCCAAGGTTCAACCAGAAAAGCAGAGCCAGAAGATTTATACTAGAGTTTTACTAAAAATCGACTTACATGATTTTGAGGGCTGTCTAAGCAGGTCTGAAATCCGTAGGACAGGCTGTTGAAGGGCAGACTAAAAGCCTTGAGCACAGGAGAGGATGCTGTCCACAGGTACAATTTCTTCTTTAGGGAAGCCTCAGCTCTGCTTTTAAGACCTTTTGCCTGATTGAATGAGCACCCCTCTCTCATTGTGGGATAATCTCCCTTATTTAAAGGTAACTGATGATGGACTTGAAATCACCTTCACAGCAGCATCTGGATTGGTCTTCACCAATAACTGGTAACTCTAGTCTAGCCAAGTTGGCACATCAACCAGACCTTGAGATCTGATCAGACTTACTTTCTTTCAGCTCTCCAGACACATGATGCTGAGTCATGTCTCTCCACCCTTGCTCATGCTGGTCTCTCTAGGATACCCTGATTTTGTTCCATAATCTTGAATACTTAGAAATGGTCTGTCTCGCCACCGTAAGATCTTTAAAGTCATGGATTCTGGAATATTTATTTTTGTATCTCCAATAAATAATTTTTAGGGTAGGACTGAACTGACCCTTCATTAGCTGGTTTTCAGACTATGACTATAGAGTTCCTTAAAAAAATTTTTCTGGCTTTTTAAAAGTATAATTGACTGATTACAATCGCTTTCTAATTGCTCTATCAGCCTTTCAACAAATGTTTTATTGAGGGCCTGTTTGGTTGCCAGACACTCTTTAGGTACTTAGAATACATCAGTGAATGAAACAAAGATCCCTGCTCTTAGAGAGTTTACATACTATACGGGGGAGATAGATGATATATAAACATAGTAAAGTGTTTAGGAAGAAGATAAATATTATGGATAAAAGAAAAAGGAGGGGTAGCAGGTGGTGAGGGTTGCATGTTACAGTTGTAATAAGGTGGTCCTCAAGGTGTAGGGCGGAGAAGGCAATGGCACCCGACTCCAGTACTCTTGCCTGGAAAATCCCATGGATGGAGGAGCCTGGTAGGCTGCAGTCCATGGGGTCGCTAAGAGTTGGGCACGACTGAGCGACTTCGATTTCACTTTTCACTTTCATGCATTGGAGAAGGAAATGGCAACCCACTCCAGTGTTCTTACCTGGAGAATCCCAGGGGTGGGAAAGTCTGGTGGGCTGCCGTCTATGGGGTCACACAGAGTCAGACACTACTGAAGCGACTTAGCAGCAGCAGCAGCAAGATGTAGGGCACATTGTGGAGAAGATGTGTGATCAAGGGCTAGAAGGCAAGAGAGCCATGTCGATAGGCAGGTTCATTCCAGCCCAGGGGTAGCCAGTGGACAGGCCCTGGGATAGGAGTGAGTCTGGCAGTCTGGGAAAAAGCACTGAGCCCCCTGAGCCTGGAGTGAGAAGCACACATCAGCTCAGTGAGGTCAGATGGAGCAGGGCCTTGAAGAGCATGTAAGGACTTTGACCCCTGTGTGAAATGGGAGCTCTTAAAGGGTTGTGAATGGAAGAATCCTATAAGCGGACATATTTTTTAACAGGATCACTTTGGCTGTTATTTGAGAATAGACCACAGGGGTAGAGGGTAAATGGAGGAAGATCAGATAGGAGGCTGCCATTAATAATCCAGTCAAGACATGATGGCTCTTACTAAGGGCAGCGGAAGTGGTGGTGAGAATTTGGATCCTGGATGTATTTTAAAGTTGGGCCAACAGAATTTCGATAGATTAAATGTGGAATAAGAGAGAAAGGAGAGCTAAGTACAACTTTATGGTTTTTGACCTGAGTAAATGGGATTGGTATCAACCGATATGGAGAAAGCTGAAGGGAAAGCAGAATTTAGGATTTGAAGGCAGAAACGGGGTCAAAATCAAGAGTCTGTGGGGAAAAAAAAAGTCTGTGGGCAACTGAAGAGACCACATGGATGGTGGTATAAACATTGTTGGAGTTTGAGAGACTGGGGTTTAAAGCCATGGTAGGAAAAGAGATGACCAGATGGAGAAGGGGGAGAGGATTAAGGGCTGAAATCTGTTGCACCCCAATAGAAAAGGTCTCAACATGAACCACCAGCAAAGAAGGCAGAGAAAGAAAAAGAAAGCTGGCCAGCAAGACTAGATAAACCAGAAATTATGTGTCTTGGAAATTAAGAAAGTCTTACACAAAGATAGGAGTGATTATCTAGGTTAAATGTTTCTGAAAGTCAAGTAAGATGAGGAATGAGAATTGGCCTCTGATTTTAGTCAAGTGGAGATGGATGGTGATTTTGAGAAGAGCAATTTTGGTGAAGTGGTGGGGATTAAACCCTGATTAAAGTAGGTTTCATAGAGAACGGAAGCATATGTATCAGATATTGAGAATATATACAACTTTTTAAAAGTAGTTTTGCTGTGAAGGATCGTGAAGAAATAGGGCAGCAGCTGGGGGAGAAGTGAGGTCGAAAGAGTTTCTTTTCAAAATAGCAATCTCCTGCAGATCATTTGTGGCACTGGGGAGATGGGGGGATTTGTGATGTGAGCAGCAGTGAGGGAAATGAGAGCTGTTCGCACAATAGAATCATGAAGAGTTTTTCTGTGATAACAAATGGGACGGGAGAGTGCGTGGATGCTGGCAATGTGAGGAGGGTCTCAGAAGTTCTTTTCCCCTGTTTCAGGGCTTCCCTGGTGGCTCAGATGGTAAAGTGCCTGTCTGCAATGCAGGAGACCTGGGTTCGATCCCTGGGTTGGGAAGATCCCCTGGAGAAGGAAATGGCAGCCCACTCCAGTACTCTTGCCTGGAGTGACTCCACTTTCACTTTCACTTTCCCCCCGGATCTGGGAAGGAAGGTCATGACTGAGAATGAGAAAGGAGTGAGATGGATTGAGAGGATGGTATGATGGTGTAGACAGTGGAATATGGCTGCCAGCCCACATTAAAAGGCTAGTTGAGGTTCACAGTCATGAAACTAAACTAGGACCAGTTACCATAGTTGTGTGTTTTCCTTTAACCTTGTTCAGCTACTTGAGTGAAAACATAGAACATATGTGAGTGAGTGAGTGAAGTTGCTCAGTCATGTCTGACTCTTTGCGACCCCATGGACTGTAGCCTATCAGGCTCCTCCATCCATGGGATTTTCCAGGTAAGAGTACTGGAGTGGGGTGCCATTTCCTTCTCCAGGGGATCTTCCTGACCCAGGGATCAAACCTGGGTCTCCCGCATTGTAGGCAGAGGCTTTTACCGTCTGAGCCACCAGGGAAGAGCCAAACATATGTAGAGTTGTCTTTAGTTCAGGATTGTGATTTTGCCAAGGAACTGGGAAAAGAGAAGGGGAACCAGAGGTGCACTAGAGAGAAAAATGATAACAACTGATCATGTAAGCTTGGTACAGAAGGGAGTGAAGACACCCAGGGGCATGAGTTTCAGTGGATAGTTGATAGGATCACTTTGTTGGAGGTCCCAGAGGGGTTGAAGCGGTGTTGAGGTTAAGTTAGGGGAAGAGGAGCTGAAAAGATAAGAGGGGGTAATTAGAGAGTAGAATGCAGGGCACTGATATTAAGGAGGGCATTGCAGTTACTAGTAATGGCGAGGTCAAGGCTAGGGTATGAAGTTAGTGTAATATGATGGAGGGCAAGATCAGTGGAGAAAATAATTCTCAGGGAATGAGAGGCAAGAGTTTGAGAAAGCTCATCTGCATAGACATTGAAATTGAATAGTTTTGGGAGAGTGACAAAAAGCCAGGAGTTAACCTCATCAGGAAATGAGGAAACATGATCTGGAAGGCGGCAAGTAGGTGCAGTGATGGTGGAGAAAAGGTGATATAATAGAACAACCTCAGAGTCAAGACTGGGGATGTTTAGGGAAGAGGGAAGAACAGTGGTCTAAAGGTGGCATTGAGGACTCAAGGAAGATACTTCCCTTCTCCAGATTCTTTGGTGTCAGGGCTGTGGGAGAAAAATAGTTCCATAGGAAGGAGCCTATGGGAAGCCATGACCTCTGGGAGGAGCCAGCCTTTCCTTAGAGCAAGGAGATAAAGGGAGCAATCTGAGAAAAGACAGGTGGAAATAGAATTCTGGAAGGCCCAGTGGAAAGGTTGTGAAAGTTGGGACCTTCAATGGCTCTCTTATTTTTCCAGACCACCCTGAAGTTCTCCACCCTGAAGTTCACTTTTTAATCCTCCTCTGCTTAAAAATCTTTATGCTTATCTAGAACAAAGGACAGTGTTGTGAGCCCAATTGTTTGAAGCCTCTACAAACTCACCTCTCCCTGTTTTTCTTGGAATGTCTTTTATATACTCCATAACCTGCCTTGTTCTACTTTATCCTTAGCTCTGCACTATTTCTCAAGTAGGCTTTTACTCTCCCGTTTTTCTGCCGTTGTCCAAGCTCCTCCCTCTTTTTGGAATGCCCCTACCTCCATAAATCTCTCTTAAGCCCTTCTCATTCCTCAAAATGTAACCTAAATTCTATTCTGCCTCCTCCTAAAAGCCTTTCTGGATCCCTCTGGTCAGATCTTCTCTCCCCCTCGCCCAGAACTTGGAATCTAATCCACTCACTGGATATAGGTTTTCATTCTGAAATTATACAGAGTAAATCTATATTTCTTTTAGTGATGACCTTTGAGTTGGTTGAAAACTCATCTTGAGCAATTTTCAAACTGAAGCATTTCCTAGTTTTTTCGATGCTTCCTTTGACAACATGGTTTTCACATTCTTTTACCATCCTACCCATTCTGCTCTTAGAAAAAGTCTTATTTAATTGCTGCACCTTTGGAAATACATTGCCCAGAATTGTATAAAATGTTCTGTTTGTGTTTGATTGAGGCAGAAAATAGTCTTTGACATCCACTACTGATATTAATGTAATAAACATTTGAAGAAATGTTATAAAGATATTTCTTAATGGTGTAATATCAGCATATCTTGTCACTACTTTTACCTTAAAAACATATCACTGCATTTATCTATCATAATTTTATCATAGATTCTTGAATCCTACTGGCATTGGCTATTGGTTGAAACTATAAAGCCATTCCTTAGCACAGAATTATAATTAAGAAAAATCATAGTAAATTATAGTTAGAAACCTGATTTTGAAAATATATGTGTTTAAAATTCATATTATTGAGATACATATGATTTCAATTCTATCCTTCTAATGTTTAGTGTACATTTTTACTAATGTATCATAGTTCTCTTTGGGAAATTATAGAAGAGCTCTCAAGCTGAGTTTCTTATTTGCACTGAGTCATAGATCTTAGAAGCAGCACGTGCATTTTAGTCGTGGTGAAGCCTATTAAGTCATCCATCTAATTTTTACAAAGTTAATCATCTTGGTTCCCAAAATGCTTTCTAAAAGCCCACTCAGACTGGTTGTTAAGCATGAAAAGAACAAGAAAATCTTGCAGATCTTCCATGCCATCAGCCCTGAACAATTTTAGTTCATTTATCCCTCTTTGAGTTTACAAGCATTTCTGAGTGCCTACCATGTCCTAAGAAATATTTATTTGAAGGGTAGCTCTTTGGAGCTGGAATGGTGTAGAACTCTATTACTCATGGACCTTAGGGAGCTCACAGTCATGTCCAAAGGGACCATCAGTCAGGGCTCTTTGGTTATAAACAATTGAAACCAATTATTTAATTCAAGCAAAGAAGAAATTTAAATTTCAAGGATATGGATGGAAAGCCTGGAGAACTAGCCTTGGGAAAAGAAACAGATACCAATAAAAGAACTATTTGACTTTCTGGAATAAATGAACCCTTACCACTTTTCTTAGTTTCATCATTTGGCTCAGTTTTTGAAGACCTGGAAGAGATCCCTATTTGCCATGTGCCTTTCCCTTGGTTGGGTAGAGAGTGGTGAAAGATAAAAGGATAGGACAGGAGACGTCTCCCTTGAGCAGCAGATAGGACCCCTTGATTTCTCCTCCCACTCGGACTCCACACAGTAAGGGAACGACACTTCCCCAAAATGAAATAGAAGTGACATTACAAAAGGGAAGTGTATATGAAAGCATGTCCATTATACAGGGACCTGTGCTTAATCTGCTATAATAGAATTCATTGTATTAAGGGGTGGAATAAAGATGTAAATAAAATTATGGTAACATTCTTAGTAAGGACAAAGATTTAAGAAGTAATCAAAGGCCATATGATTTTGGGCTTTGAAAGTCAACTAAGACCTCTATTGTAAGGTGGGATGATGGCCATCCAGATATAGGAAAGAGCATAGTAAAAGTGCATTATACTAGTAATCAGTGCAAGCTCTGTTGTTAGATGTTTTAAACTCACATGTTACCTAATAGCTTTGCAGACTTGGGCAAATAACTTAATTTCTTTGAATCTGTCTCCTCATCAGCACAATGAGAATATTCATACATATCTCACAGTGTTAGGGTTGCCAGATGAAACATAGGACTCACAGTTAAATTTCAGATAAACAACAAATATCTTTTGATGTATGTCCGAAGTATTGCATGGGGCACACTTATGATAAAAAAAAATATTAATTTATTTGTAATTCAAATTACCTGGCCTCCCTGTATTTTTGTGTGTTATATCTGGCAACCCTATATAGCGTTGTTATGTCAAATAAATCCATTCATGTAGAATGCTTGATATGATCCTTGGCACAGTAAGGTGCCAGGAGCAAGTGGTGATGTTTGTTGTTGCCGTCATCATAGACAAAGTTCAGAAGCCTGACAGTATGTCCCAGAATCATTTCTTCCTTGGTTCTTGAACCATAGGACAGTTTCCCAGTTAACTTGTGCCAGGACAACATTTAGATGGTTTCCCTTTATGCTGCACTGACACAGGAACTGTTCACCTCCACCTTGTATTTATATGGTTTGTCTTTCCTTCTGATTGTTTCAAAAACTTCTCTTGTGTATTGAGTTCATTTTGACCTTATCTTTTAGCTGCTCAAAATTAGTGAATACTGTTTCCTTTTATGGGCAAATCATTAAAGTATTAAATGGCACCAGGTTTGGAACTATCATTTAAGGGTCAAGAAGACTCAATTGAAGCATTGATTATGAATTTTTGAGTTTGAAACTGTAACGCTTAGTGAGTGTGGGGTCAAATTATCCCAGTACAATGACTGTGCCATGTGAAATAGAATTAATTAGAAGCTTTGTGAAATTGAAAATGCTTCTTTCTTCTATTGCTTTTTCTTTATCTGATAGGCCCATTATAGAATCCTAAAGAAATGCGATTAGTCACAGAATTTGTCCCTTATTCTCTTCTAGAGTTGGTAAAATGATGTTTTGATAATACGTTTCATTACTTCTCAAAATAATGTCTAGCATCACTGACCCAATGGGCATGGGTTTGGGTGGACTCCAGGAGTTGGTGATAGACAGGGAGGCCTGGCATGCTGCGGCTCATGGGGTCACAAAGAGTCGGACACGACTGAGCGACTGAACTGAACTGAAAAGCCTAAGCAGCTCTGTCCCCCTTTATACATGATCATTTCCCCCTTATATAGATATGGTATTTAAATGCTGGTACAAGTTGATTTCACAGGAGAGAAACTTTAGGATTTTGTTGTTTCCAGTGAGCTAGAATAACTATTATACTTTCTGTATGCAAAGGGTATTAAATGTTTGACAATAATGTAATTACAGCTATCATTAAGCATGCTACCATATTCCCAACCTCAAAAACTGTTAAGCTATTTACATTCATTATTCCATTTAATTCCTCTAATATCCTCATGCTGTCATCCTTATTTTGTGGTTGTGGTATCTAAGGCAGGGACAGGGAAGGTTTAAATAACTTGCCCCAAAGCATGTAGCCAGTGTCAGAGGCAGGATTCCAACTCCACTGGTTTGATCCATTCATTACCTTCTTCAGTCAACTTGGTAGCAGTATTTCTAGCAAGTTTGTATTACAAAGCTTTGGAATATTTAAATTTAAAGCCCTGTAATCGTTCACACCCTAGGGTAGCAAGGAAGGGACCATAGTATTCCATTGAAAACACACATAGTCACCTTAATGGGTTATTGTTTCTTTCTATTGAATATGTCAGTGATGGTCCACTTTCTAGCATATTTCTTGTTCTACTCTACATTAGACCTTTCTTTTTTATTAAATTCAATTTTTATTGAAGTGTAGTTGCTTCCCTGGTGGCTCAGATGGTAAAGCATCTGCCTACAACGCGGGAGACCCGGGTTCAATCCCTGGGTCGGGAAGATCTCCTGGAGAAGGCAATGGCAACCCACTCCAGTATTCTTGCCTGGAAAATCCCATGGACGGAGGAGCCTGTTAGGCTACAGTCCATGGGGTTGCAAAGAGTCGGGCACAACTGAGTGACTTCACTTTCACATTAGACCTTTCTTTTTTCTTAAATTCAATTTTTATTGGAGTGTAGTTGCTAGGACCTTTCTCATTTCCTCTTCCCGTTTTCTAGTTCCAATATTATTAAACTCCTTCCTGTTTCCCTGAGTTTTAAAGATTACTTTCTGGCTCTCATATCAAGACCTGGTCTCAAGTTAGGGAACAGAATCAACTCAGCAAGTACCTTTCATATTCTGTTTAACTTCAGTATCAGAGGCTGTGGAGAAAAGACAAAAAGAAAAGAAGTTAAGGAGAGATTTGAAAAAAGCCAGACAAGAAAGATTTGTCTCTTCGTTGACTTATTTCTTATTCTGCCAAAATGAAAGTCAAAATTCAATTCATTCTTTAGGAAAAAAAATTAGGAAAGGATAATCATCTGGTTAATCTTGACCACAATAATAATCATGATACCACCACATTCTGTTAGGTAATGCTCCATTGTTTGAGTTCCCACAGCAGTCTGGGAGGCAGAATTAGCCCTATTTCACTGGGCTCAGGAAATGAAGTTACTTGACCAACAAGTACAAATTAGTCATCGATGGACTTTAGCTAAAACCTTTGTCTTCAGTTTCTTAGGAGTGTTTTTTTCCCCACTGAGCCAATGGTTTTTTCTTGAGGATGAAAATAGTTGAATGTGAAATTTAGTGTTTTCTCATCACCTTATCTGGAAACAAACATTTTACTGAGAATTATGCCTGAAACTTCTTTATTGAGCCTGAGGAATCTGAATGTTCTTCTTGAATAGATCTCAAGCTGGGGTGAAAATACATAATTATTTTTCTGTTTGTGGGATGGATTTTTGGTGTGACTGAAAGATAAGATCTTCCATGTGGTTTTGAGAATATGTGGGAGAAAAACCAGCTACTTTGAAACTCTTTTATTTCTCACTGCCTTGAAGGTAAATGTGGTGTCTTTCTAAATGGTGGTTCAGAAATAACACTAATCATCCTTCATTTGAATCACATCCTCTTAAAGTATTTTTTAAATGTGTGATGTGAGTTTAGTAAATAGAGGGGTGCTTAGGAAAACAAGCTATTTTGAGCCTTGAAATGTGGGCTTTGGGATTTGTGCTCCTTGCTATCATTTGCTGAGTAACAAAATTGTTTTCTAAAAATATATGCCAAATTCTTCTCCATCAGTGTATATTTTCCCCCTTTGCTGAGGTACATATGCACATATTTTGACCTATATAATGCATTTATTGCTTCCCAGGTGGCATAATGGTATAAAGAATCTGCCTGCCAACGCAGGAGACACAAGAGACATGGCTTCAATCCCTGGGTTGGGAAGATCCCCTGGAGTAGGAAATAGAAACCCACACCAGTGTTCTTACCTGGAAAATTCCATGAACAGAGGAGCCTGGTAGGCTATAGCCCATGGGGTGGCAAAGAGTCAGATACCACTGAGCAGGAGCATGAATACATTTAGAGGGAATTTTCTAAAGAATCTTTTCACAACCATTTAAACATACAAAGTGAATGAAAAAAAGCTACACAAAGAAAATTATTTCTGGGAAGAGTATTGTATTTTAATAGAATTTAGAACTGCATCTTCTGCACAAGGCTATTTCAAATAGTTTTGTATTTAGGAGAGATTTAAATAACTACTAATTCAAGATCATACAACTATAACCAATGACGTCAGCCCTACCCCAACCTAAGATCGTAGTTGTGGTAGATAGATAGTTAATAGTAAGCTTCTGCTGTGCTTACTTAATTCCCAGAGTTAGAGATTAGAGACTGATGTCCAAGGTGGACAGAGCCCTGGCTCTCATGAGGTTTGTTGTCTTGCGAGGCCATTCTGCTTCATACATTCATCGCAGGCCCTTCTGTATATGTATTGTGCAAGTTAAGAGAGTAAGCAACATTATAGTGATTTTGAAAGCAGCATGGTTTCTATTCTATTCTATAACCCCTCCTAATCCTGAGTTTCTCTCTTGCCTTTCTCTGCAAGAGTCCCTGTTGTCATAGCAACAGACCTCAGCCTCTAGGAGATTGGAAGACCCCCATGGAGCCCTGCCTAGACTTCTGCACAAATCATTCCTGCCATTTCGAGCTTTGCAGCTCTGGTTTCTAGGCCCTCTTAGCACAGGCATTCTTTATAACTTAGGAGATCACTGTCTTGCCAATCCTGGGAAACATAGAGGTAATTTTGCTGAAGGTCAGCCATTACTAACTGAAGCAATGGGATTATTATTTCCATTTTAGACCTGAGAAACATCCACCTGCTGTTAGCTAAATGTTCTCCATTCATGATTTAGTCCAGAATTGGGTCCTTAAAATGACTCCATGTTAATCATTAGAGGAAACATATTTAGCTTTTATAGTGACAAATGTGGATGAATCAATCTGTGTATTCCTACTAACACAAAGCCTAGCTTTCTTCTGTAAAAGAATGATCTTGCAGTATCACTAGATTTATAGTTAAGCAACACTAATAATCAAAGAGTGGGATTTGTGTGTCTTTTTACAATAGCATGAATGAAGCATTTTCTGTTTTGAAGGTGTTTTAGCTTATGGTACACTAAATAGAGTTTGGTAAGCACTATAAATGAAGAAAAACAGATGGAAAGTTTTTCTAGAACCAGTGGAATATCCCACATGTAAATCTAGAGTTTCCAGTGTTAGAATCCTCCAGAAGAATATGCTTTTTTATATCACCTTGTGTTTGTTACAAATATAAGATCACCTCTATTTGATTGAACAAAGAAGTTGAATTTTAAGTAATTGATTTAAAGCCACTGAACAAAGGTGATAAAGTAGAATAACTGGTAAACAGGTGGGTGAGGGGCAAGGGGTAGCAGCAGTAATATAAGTTATATTGTCTTGTATCATAGCAGAGAACTATGTAATGAACAGTTGACCCTTAAATAATGTGGTTGTGGTGGTGGTTAATCTGTGTATAATTAATTTATAACTGTACCTCCCAATCTGAGATTCCTCCACATCTATGGATTCAAACTTATATCCCATTTAACCATTGTTAAGTATTATAGTATTTACTCTTAAAAAATATTGCCATATAAGCGTACTTGTGCAGTTCTAGAGTCAACTGTATAAAATTGATCAAGAAACAACAAGTACACCCATGGAGAGGTCCAAAGGAAGTAAAAACAGAAACTCTTAAATGGGATTGGACTGGGGGAATGGGATTGGGATTGAAAAGGGGATAGAATTGTCTATTGTTGATTTTCATTCTAAGCCGTTTGGTATTTGAAGGTTTTCCTTATTATTTGACAAAAATTTTAAAAGATTTTACTGAAAAGAGCAAATGTATGATTTACAATATGCCTTTCATAGTCATCTATAGATGACTATCAAGAGGTGTTAAAGTTGTGGACAAGAGGGGAAAACTGGGACATGTTCTTAGTCTATATCTACTGCTGTTGCTAGTCACGTGAAATTGTAGTAAAAGAGCATTAACTGAGCAACGAATACGTTCAAGGCCTTGTCTTGAGGTCTGCAGGAAATGAAAAGGAGGATGCAGTTTGGTGCCAAGCCTTCATCATGTCACAGCGTAGTCAGAGGCGCTGGAAATGAGGAGGAAACCTAGACAGGGAGAACTAGGAACTCAGATTTGTCTGTATCTACACAATGCTACATACTTTACCTAATTTTTTATGGAAAATATGTACTGTAAGAAAGATAAAATATAGATAACTGCATGGGTTTAGTGAGTAGGAAATGGTATTTACTTGTTAGGATCAGGAAATGGCTTGAAACATAGAACATTTAGGATGGGTCCTAAAAGTGGAAGGAATTTATATAGACAGGGATGGGATGGGAGAGGCATCAACATACTTGCTAATTGAGAAGCTCATATTGGAAGCTTTGAGGGGGGAGTTCCTTTAGCGTATAAGAATTTAGCTAAATTCCCCGTAAGCTAGGTACAAATCTAAAATGAGTTTTTAAGATGTTTCCTCAGCTGAAGATGTTTTATTAAATGTGTTATCAAGGTTGCTTTTTATTGAAATTGCTTCCCACTTCATTCATACTACAGATCACAGTTAAGATTTGAATATAATCACTCCTGTCAATTCAGTGTGAGAAAAGATAAAAGCAAATTTGGAGATCACATGAACTTTGTAGCTACTTTTGATTTCTAGAAATTGTTTAGTAGGTTCTCCACAACTTCAGGTATGTTTTTAGCTTCCCTCTAGAAGGTAACTTGTTTACTTTTCTTGGGATTGACTTAGTTACATGTCAGTTACTGAGGCCCTTCAGTTTGGAATCATGACACCTTCACCCTCTTGCCTAGTTTTTTCAGTTTTGTGTTTTGACTCAGAGACATCTGTGACCATAGGAAGGAGTCCAGTTCTCAACTTTTAGAAATCCACCAGTGCTACAGGACTAGCAATAAATAATTAAATATCAGAAGTCCAAAGTAGACACACAGCTTCCTGTATATTGAAGTTATTCAGTTTGTTTCACTTAGGCAGTATGTGCTGAAGATGAAGATTGTCACCTTGAAGGATTCATTTGAAGATATCCTTGTACAGTGATCACTCTCCATTTAGGAAAGGTTACAGAAGTTCTTATTTTACAGCATTCCCTATTTCATCATCTTAGACTTTAGTGAGTGACTTACTGCCAGAAATTCCACAGTATTATATTTTATGAAAGTGTACTTTGTATTCCTTTGAGAGCAAAGGAATAAAAAGGTCTTGTATTTTAGGGATTCTAAATGCAATCCTGTTTACTATGAAGAGAGTGTTACATCTTATAATTTAGATCTATTTGACTTACACAGGTTAAGAATTATAGTAATTCAGAAAATCTCTTATTAAATTAGTCCCTTAATGGTTTAACATCCATAGTTTGTCTTGAATTCTGAATTTTAAATGCTGAATATCCTCTACTGCCACAATCTGAATTTTTAAATAACTTTAAAACTAAAATATGTTGCTTATTGTGAAAAACATTGGAAAGATAATGAATAAAACAAAAAATACCCATCATTTCACAGCTCAGAGAGCTTTTGTACCCAATGGAATATTTCTTCCTTTTTCTAATCAGATAAAAAAGTGTGGTTTTTGTATACTTGAGACATCTATATATTTATCTGTATGCTTGTATCTACTTTTTTCATTTTTTTCTTTTCCATGTCTTTAACATTCTTTAAAGACAGACTTTGATCCGAATGCCTTTTTATGTTGCTTCTTTTGTGACTTCCTATGCTCCTACCAAAGAAAGGCAATGCCAAAGAATGCTCAAACTACCGCACAATTGCACTCATCTCACATGCTAGTAAAGTAACGCTCAAAATTCTCCAAGCCAGGCTTCAGCAATACGTGAACTGTGAACTTGCAGATGGTCAAGCTGGTTTTAGAAAAGGCAGAGGAACCAGAGATCAAATTGCCAACATCCGCTGGATCATGGAAAAAGCAAGAGAGTTCCAGAAAAACATCTATTTCTGCTTTATTGACTAGGCCAAAGCCTTTGACTGTGTGGATCACAATCAACTGTGGGAAATTCTGAAAGGGATGGGAATACCAGACCACCTGACCTGCCTCTTGAGAAATCTGTATTCAGGTCAGGAAGCAACAGTTAGAACTGGACATGGAACAACAGACTGGTTCCAAATAGGAAAAGGAGTACGTCAAGGCTGTATATTGTCACCCTGCTTATTTAACTTATATGCAGAGTACATCATGAGAAACGCTGGACTGGAAGAAACACAAGCTGGAATCAAGATTGCTGGGAGAAATATCAATAACCTCAGATATGCAGATGACACCACCCTTATGGAAGAAAGTGAAGAGGAACTAAAAAGCCTCTTGATGAAAGTGAAAGTGGAGAGTGAAAAAGTTGGCTTAAAGCTCAACATTCAGAAAACGAAGATCATGGCATCTGGTCCCATCACTTCATGGGAAACAGATGGGGAAAGAGTGGAAACAGTGTCAGACTTTATTTTTCTGGGCTCCAAAATCACTGCAGATGGTGACTGCAGCCATGAAATTAAAAGACGCTTACTCCTTGGAAGGAAAGTTATGACCAACCTGGATGGCATATTGAAAAGCAGAGATATTACTTTGCCAACAAAGGTTCGTCTAGTCAAGGCTATGGTTTTTCCAGTGGTCATGTATGGATGTGAGAGTTGGACTGTGAAGAAGGCTGAGCGCCGAAGAATTGATGCTTTTGAACCGTGGTATTGGAGAAGACTCTTGAGAGTCCCTTGGACTGCAAGGAGATCCAACCAGTCCATTCTGAAGGAGATCAGTCCTGGGATTTCTTTGGAGGGAATGATGCTGAAGCTGAAACTCCAGTACTTTGGCCACCTCATGCGAAGAGTTGACTCATTGGAAAAGACTCTGATGCTGGGAGGGATTGGGGGCAGGAGAAGGGGACGACAGAGGAAGTGATGGCTGGATGGCATCACTGACTTGATGGACGTGAGTCTGAGTGAACTCTGGGAGTTGGTGATGGACAGGGAGGCCTGGCGTGCTGCGATTCATGGGGTTGCAAAGAGTTGGACACGACTGAGCGACTGAGCTGAACTGAACTGATGCTCCTACCTGTCCTCTAACAAAAATTTATTCAAAATTATGGAATTTTAGTTATGAAAAATTATAGTTATTTAATAGTCACAACTACTACATGATGAGTTTATGAACTTCTATGACAGATACCAGGTAAATAAACTGGCTTCTGTTTATCAGTTTACTTTTAGAAGTCATTTGCTTCTTAGGTTATGTAATGACTTTGGTCCTGGTCCAAAGTCCTGAATATTGGTATATCCTGAACTATTGGAATCCAGTAAAAAGTGTTAAATGTTCTCATTTCTAGCAGCCTGTATTTATGACTGCTTGGATATGAGTAGTTTTAAAGACTAGTTAAGAGCATGCGTTGGTATTGTGTCTTAGTAACATTTTTGGGTAAATTATTATTTCTTACTGCATCTCCTTTTCAAGGTTAGAGTGAAAACTAAATGAGATAATAAAGTAAGTGGCACAGAGTCTGGCTGAAAAGTAGTACTGAATATTCTTTTTTTTTTTTTTTTCTGTCAGTGTCACTGTGAGGTCTTTGGGTCTCTCGTTACTGAGCACAGTGATTAGCCTAAGCAGAGGCTGAAAAGCATCAGAACTTTTCCCTCCCTATTCAAGGTAGCTGACCATGAGAGGGAAGAAAGCATATAGTGCATTCAAATTCTAGACCAGCAGGAATACATCTTTGTTTTTTCTATTGAGAAGCTTAATCTCACAGGTAGCTTCAGACTTTGTAATGAGGCAAGTGCTCGCACGCACTTAAAAATTCACCGCTATGTCTGCATTGCTGGATTATCACTTAAATGCATGCTGGTCCCAAATAATTGACTTATGGATTCCTTCTCATTCCTCAATAGCTAGATAGTTTCTGTAGAAACCTAAAAGAACTACCTGTAGTTGCTTTAATAAATCTATAGTTTAATAAACCTGTAGTTGCTTTAATAAACATAATGGATGGTAAGAGTAATGGCCCATGCAGGAAAGTCCATATAACATTGAAGACCCAGCACGGCCAAAAATAAACATATAAATAAAATTCTAAAAAGAAAAGAGTAATGGCTTCCATTTACTGAGTGCTCATTTAGTCTTCATTGCTGTTCCATGCAACTGTTACTATCACCCCTGTTTCATCAATGAGGAAACTAAGATCTAGAGAGATTCGGGGTTTCCTAAAGAAGAATGTGAATGCTGGTTTGTCTGCCTGCAGAATCTGAGCTTAATAGCTTTATGTGTTGTGTAGCTCTGCTGCCTTTGTTTCATAAGTACTGCATAACCTTGTTAATTCGTTCCATCTACATTAGTTGTAATAGACACTGTTCTAAGTGATGGATTATAGCATGCAGACAAAAGTCCCTGCCCTCCTAAAACTCACCTTTCTATTATAGTTAGCTGCTCAGTCATGTCTGACTCTTTGCAACCCCGTGGACTGTAGCCCATCAGGCCCCTCTGTCTATGGAATTCTTCAGGCACAAATACTGGAGTGGGTTGCCATTTCCTTCTCCAGGGATCTTCCCAACCCAGGCACTGAACCTGGGTCTCCTGCATTCCAGGCCTTTTCTTTACCATCTGAGCCACCAGGGAAGCCCGTTATAATTACTTGTGTCCATTTCCCTCCCAGAATGAATGTTGTTATAAGATAGTAACTATGTCTTATTCTTCTTGAGTTTTAGGGATATAATTAAAGTTTTAATTCAAAGCTGAGAATAATTACTGGGCTTATGAAAGAATTTCATACAAAAATTTTGGAAGCTAGAGTGTGCCCCATTCTATTTATCAGGCTCTCTGTTTATTTTAGCACTGATGTTTAGCCCTTCCAGACTCATCCAATTCTTACCGTTTATTTTAAGAAGCATTTAGAGGTTTATTGTTAACAATAAAGCTACTTTTTGATATCTTAGTTTCTTTGACTTCCTTCAGGGATCTATGGGTGTGCAGAGCAACATAAAAAAATTTCTTTCTTTAGAACACACCAAAAATACATCTGGAAAACCAAGTTCAAGAGCCTTAACTACTTCACAGAACAAATTATAATATTCTGGTATAATTGAAAAGGAAATGATAATAGCAGGGGAAGTCCAACTGTGAAAAAATTGATACCTTTTATCTGTGATATCAGGAATATTGAATCCTGTCTTTTGGATAAATTACTATCATTTTAAGGAAAATGGTCTCACAAAGTGTTAGTGTGTAATGTTCTGTTTTAACCATGTTAGAAGCTGAGAATAATTTAAAGTGTCCTTGGGTGGAGGTCAGCATGCTATATTCCCCACCCATGAAATCATCCATAAATTCTATGAAGTAGGTGGTATTTTAATAAAGTAATTGCCTTATTTTTGCCTTGGAAATACAATTAAACTTTTTTGGTCCCATAAGAGGCAAATGGCTGATAATGTTGCTCATTTTTAAAAAGTCATTTGTCCAAGTGGGAGGATCCATTGGCAAACCAGCTGGCTGTTGGCTGTTCATTTAGATTTTGACATTACTTCTCCTTGGGACCCTGATGCTGGGCTGTCTGATAACCAGTGCAAACTCCAAGAATATCTTTCGTTTCTCTAGAAGGAGGTGTGGATTTGCAAAGCTACCAGCTGGATATGCAAATACTACCTGACGGGCCAAGGAGTGATGTGGACTTTTCAGAGATTCTTAATGCAATACAAGAAAGTAAGTTTCACTCCAATTTTAAATTCACCATGAAAGGAGAAACTATTATAATACTTGGGAGGGGTAATAAAACTAGAAACCTTAGATGCCAAGCTTTAAAATAAAATGATGTCTTAAAGGAGATACTGTGTAAAATAATTTTGAGACCAGAGAGATGGTTAGTAAAATGCCAGTTCGATTTGTGAAACTGAGCCACATAGTACTGGGGTTGTTGATGATGCCTGGTGGGAAACCATAGAGGGGTTATAAAATCTTAGTATGCTATGCTGCCACTGCTGCTGCTGCTAAGTCGCTCCAGTCATGTCCCTGACTCTGTGCGACCCCATAGACAGCAGCCCACCAGGCTCCCCCATCCCTGGGATTCTGCGGGCAAGAACACTGGAGTGGGTTGCCATTTCCTTCTCCAATGCATGAAAGTGAAAAGTGAAAGTGAAGTTGCTCAGTCGTGTCCAACTCTTCACGACCCCATGGACAGCAACCCACCAGGCTCCTCCATCCATGGGATTTTCTAGGCAAGAGTACTGGGGTGGGGTGCCATTGCCTTCTAGTATGCTATACTATTTAGTAAATTACTGGGCCTTATACTTTTTTAGATTCCTTGATTAATCATAATCAAAGAAAAATCTTTAAGACACCAGAATAATATTCCTTCACTCAAGTATCAGTAGTAGGAAGCGTGTTGATGCAGTAAACCAGAATCAGGACTTTATTCTTCAAAATGGGTATATGAAGTCATTGATGCAGTGCTGTGACCAAGAAGTAAATTCCTCTTTTCTAAGCATTTTGATTAATCAGTGTTTACTCTTCTTCCTCTATTTTGTGTTACATAGTTTTCACCAAGAACTTTCTCATAATCAATACATTTGCTCATGTTACAGGTTTAGCATTGAGGGTGGGGGATGTGGTATCACAAACTAACTTATTAACATTTGTGTTTCACTAACAGAGCTCTAATTCTTGGTAATTATGCTCCTCTTTCAATATCAAATAGTGTTATTTAATATTGGATTTGAAGGGTTCAGATCTGCATTTTTTGCTACTTTGAGTTTTGTGACATTGCATTTTTCTGCAATGAAATATAGATTTCTAAATTATATTTCTATTTCTCTATTTTCTTATGAACAGTTTTAAGCATTTTAATTCTATTTATCTTCTTTTGTCATTAAATTACCTCCCCCATCTTACGAGATAATTAATATATCCACTTCACAAATACGACAGTTTAGGATGGAAGAAGGTCAGTGCCAATGTCAATAAGATAAATAGTGGAGACCAACTTAGAAAGGAGGGTCTCCACCTTCCTTTAATTCTTTCAGAAATGTGTTCAGTAAACACCGAGGTGGGAAGGAACCTGGAATTGAAAATAAGACTACTTCCAAGAGAAATACTTTTAATGAAAACTTAAAAGGACCAAGTATTTGTTCTGGAGGGGGGAATCCCTTCATACTCGGTTGCTGAATAAAAGAGAAAAAATTTCCCCAGGAGAATAAAAATCAAATTAGTAGACATTGGAGAGAAATTAACTTTTCACGGAAAGTTATAAAATTATGTAATTACTTCGTTTGATTGAAAGATGATAGATTACACGTTGCTGAAAGGATTATTTTCTAATAAATGATGAATGTTGGCATCTGTGCAAGTGCAGGCAATGAACTTGAACTTTTTTAGGGCTGAATGAGCTTCTGTCAAAGTGAACTAAGTGTTCATAAAACAATTTTTATAGTATTTTTTGTTAGCACATCTTAGTAAAAATTCACTTCTTTATGGTGTTAACTGTTTTATAGTTTAGAATGGTGATCCCTCTGTGAACAGAAGAGTATAAGTTTGTGAGTTTAATATTTAAATTTAAAAGTAAGAAAAAGGAAATATTATTTCATTTTAACACAATTTTTATAGGTTTAAGAATCTTCCAATGTTTGAGAATTTAATCTGTTTATTTTCTTGTTTAAAAAGCAAAGTTTTATGCTAAGTAGGTTTGGGAAGCTACCCACACAGTCTGGGGCATTTCTGGTGAGAAAGATTTCGGCCATTTATCTACCTTCAGTCTCTAACTAGAGATTCCAAATACAATTCAGATGTCTAACCAGGTCATTGAAATTTCTGAGTCTAAAATCACATAGTGTGGTTATTCAAGGGACTGTGCCTTAGATGATTATTTATAGAAATCTTTGAGAGACTGACATATAAAAAATGTAAAAGAAAATATAGGATTTGAACATCAGTAAAACTCATTGTCTACTACAAACATATTAATTGGGATTAACAGGATAATGGAAATATTTCACTGTTTCTTAGGATTTTGTGGACATTTTTGTATGATTTGTATGATCTTCAAGATTGGGCTAGAACACTGTGTGTGTGTGTGTGCGCGCGCATACACACAGGTTTCAAATATTTCTTCAGTGTCTTAGCAGCCATCATGGTAAGTGCGCTCCCTTGACTCTCTCTTATCATTATTAAAATGGCCATAAGTAATAGTAGATACTATTGTCTTCATTTTAAAAGTGCATATACATCCCGAGGCTATACGATTAATATATGATAGAGTCAGTATTTCCTTGTGTGTCAGCCCTTGTTGTGCTAAATAAAAAGTGAAATACTAATGATTAGGAAAAAGTGAACTACTTTGGATTTTTTACAGTTTTATTCTTGTGTTACATCTTGATGCAAGAATTCCTTCACCATGCTTCTGTGTTGTAAAATACATTTACAAATTTTCCTGTCGCTTATGCCCTAAGTATAGCTTCATCTGTTCAAAACAAGATGTCTCAGAGTGGCTAACCATCCATAAGTTGTTTTTCAACTTCCCTCATATCAGATGTATGGCTTATAAGGAAGGAAAGACTTATTTTATCCATCCTTTCTTGTATCCGTCTCACCTGTCATATGCCAGCCACTGTGCTAGGCAGAATACTTTAAAGCAGTGGTGAACCTTTTTGGTGTACAGTTCAAGTCAGGAAAAATTTTGTCTTATTCAAAATGAAAGCAACCTAGTTACTTTGTAGTAGGAAAGCATTTATATTTGGTGGTCTAATGTAAAGGGATATTTGTTTTGAGTGTGTATTTTTTCATTGATGTTATTTTTCCCTCCCTTTTTATTCTCGCCATTCATTCCCCATCCCAACATAGCAGCCAAGTCCCTTGTTTCAACAGAGTTCTGTGTTACCTAAATTTCCTGCCTTTTGGTATCTGAAAGCCTGAGATTCTAAGTGCTTGATGCTTAGGTAGGTGGAGAGGGAAGGAGAGAGGAAGGGGGGGAGGAGGCAGAGAGAGGAGATGAGATCCTGCAGAAGCAGCATGGTGTCTTGCAGGCAGGTGGGAGGAGAGAGAATGCTGTGTTGGGTGCCTTGGGCGACTGCGTGGGCCACCTGAACTGCCAACCACGACTGAGATTCTCCAGCCTGAGGAGGAACAGATCCTTCAGTGATCAGGGAATTCGGAGGGTCTGGGAAAGCAGGAGTCTCATTGTCCTGTTTCTTTGTCATATACCTGGTACCTTGAGCAGAGTGTGGAGTGTGGGTGTTGCTGTTCAGTTGCTAAGTCATGTCCAACTCTTTGCAGCCCCATGGACCGCAGCACCCCAGGCTCGTCTGTCCTTTCCTCTCTCTCCTGGAGTTGGCTCAGACTCATGTCCACTGAGTCGATGATGTTATCTATCTCATCTTCTGCTGCCCCCTTGCTCAGTCAATTTTGTTAACGCCTTAGTGACTGAATTCCACTGTAGACTCGCAAAGGGGGCAGCTCAGCAGTAGCCAGTATGGCATGGAGACCTGAGTCATCCCAGTAGATGTTCTGCCGTTTATAAAACCTCTGGGACCTTTGTGCGGTTCTGGATATCTGAGGGTGAGGCATGGGAATGCCAGCAGTGACTGAAATGAAGCTGTCCATTGCAGACGGGTTCTTTGAATTCTCAGATGGGAAACCCATGGATATAGAAGACCAACACTATACAGACTCTGGGGACTCTTAAGTGGCATTCATACCCGGCAGACTTGATTGTGATATAATCCATTAGATTCTAATCTACTTGGGAGGGAAAGAGAGCAAATAGCAAAGTGTTTGGAAGGAGAACTGGGAGGCTTTAAGGATTATTGGGTGATTGTTATGCTGTGAAGTGAAGTGGAAGTCACTTAGTCATGTCGGACTCTTTGCAACCCCATGGACTATACAGCCCATGGAATTCTCCAGGCCAGAATACTGGAGTGGGTAGCCTTTCCCTTCTCCAGGGGATCTTCCCAACCCAGGGACTGAACCCAGATCTTCCACATTGTCGGAGGATTCTTTACCAGCTGAGCCACCAGGGAAGCCCAAGAAGACTGGAGTGGGTAGCCTATCCCTTCTCCAGTGGATCTTCCCAGCCCAGGAATGGAACCTAGGTTTCCTGCATCGCAGGCAGATTCTTTACAGCTGAGCTACCAGGGAAGACCGTTATGCCTGCAGTGTCCCTGTGCAGTCATAAAGCTGTTCTTATTGGTGATGCTCTTGCTCTGTGGGTGAGGAGACTGAGTCATTTCTCAGTGACATCCAGTGAGTCATTCTCAATCCACTTTCTTGAACCCTGATTTACCATTGTATTTTTAATTCATATGGCCATGCTGTTGCAAAGGGGAAGATGAGGGAGAGGAAGGAACTGATAGCCATTAGACATCAAGTAAGGCAACTACCTGTATTATTTTGTTTAGTCCTAAACTCTTTTTGCCCTAATTTCCATATCAGTGAAAGGGAGGTAGTTATAGACGATCTATGCAAAGCCCTTAGTGCTTGGCACACAGTAAGCACTATGGACTTACTGGTGGCCACCTTGTCTTCATTCCTTGCAACAGTCCTCTCTGGTACATTGTATTATTCCCACTTAAATTAAAGCTTGAACAAGTTACAGAATCCAGTCGAATAGTAAGTGGGAGGACTAGTGTTTGAACTCAGGCTTGTCTAAATCCAAAGCTCATGTTCTTTCCAGAGAAGGGGCAGTTATGGTCAGTAGACTTTAGGATTTTTAATGCAGAACAACACTGACCTTGTTTCTAGTTGTGAAAAGGGAACCATGGCTATTGAGCAAAGCTTGGATTAGGTACACAGTTCTTCTCTAAATAGCATTTGCAGGGTTGAAAGAGGTGCCATCATTAGACTCCTTATTATAGAATGACCAAAGTGTCTGTCTATTCTTTAGAATGGAGTAGCTGCGTGAAGAGCTCTTCGTAAGAAACATGCTGTCTTGGGAGCAGCTTAATGATCTTGGCCCCATTACAGAGTGTGCTGTGGGTACCCCATGCTGTCGTGTATGCTCTGTTTTAAAAACGGTATCTTTACAAAGCCAGGAAATGCCAATGGAAAAAAATTTAATAACCACACATTAAAAAAAAATCTCATGACTTGTGTTCTTGTTGTTTTTTTTTTTTTTAAGACATTGTGAATCTTAAAGTATTTCAAGTAAATTTTTCAGGCAGAAAAAAAAAAATGCCAGCTCTCAGATCTATAACTGTTAGGACTCCAGCTTTCTTATCCCAGTTTTTGTTTGGGGAGGTGTTAACATACCCGTTTAATTGTTGCCCAATACACTGGTGGAGGTATCCAAACTTTTTAAAGCTGCAGAATCTATTATTTTGTCCCTGCTGCTGCTGCTGCTAAGTCACTTCAGTCGTGTCCGACTCTGTGCGACCCCATAGACAGCAGCCCACCAGGCTCCCCCGTCCCTGGGATTCTGCGGGCAAGAACACTGGAGTGGGTTGCCATTTCCTTCTCCAATGCATGAAAGTGAAAGTGAAAGTGAAGTCGCTCAGTCGTGTCCGACCCTCAGCGACCCCATGGACTGCAGCCTACCAGGATCCTCTGTCCATGGGATTTTCCAGGCAAGAGTACTGGAGTGGGGTGCCATTTTGTCCCTAATATATTTTTACGTATATCATCAGTGTTTAGGACAGATAACTGAGCTATTTGGAGTTGGTGGGGGGTAAAAGGTGTAGGACTTCCCCACTCAGTTTCCTTTTTGCCCCTTCCATGGCCCCTGAAGTTCTTCCAAAGAATCCTGGGATTCCAGGGAACACACTTTGAAAACCACTGGCCTATTAGAAAGGAATAAAGCCAGCTAAGGAAGGATTTATGTCTTTTCCAATTATCTATTTTAAATATTCTAAATTAGACCCTCTTCTTCTTGGTTTACCAGGTAGCCTCTGCCTTAGGGCTGTTATCAAAATCATTTGAAGAGTAATGAACATCTAGAGGGTCCTAGGCTTACTAGTGCCATATAAATGCAAAGCAGTGTTTGGTTTTTAAAATTCCAGTGGCTCAAAGCTGTGTGTGCTGCTGTGTGTGTTCCTGGATTTTTAAAAGCATTTAATTTGATCTATTCGTTAAATTTTTAAAAGCGTCTGATTTGTCAGGGTACAGCTGTGAAGTCTAGCTTGATTCAGATCAGTGTTAAAATTGTGACAAGATAATTGTTTGCTGGTGAAATGACTTCCTGTTCTTGAAAACCAAACAGGATTTAAGAAGAGTAGAATGCCTTCCACAAAAACAAGGAGCTGGCTGGAAATAGCCTGCATTTGGGAGTCAGAACTGGGTTGGAACTCATCTCTGTCACTTATGAGCTGTGTGAGCATACTTAGCATCTTTGAACCTGGCTTCTTTCTCGTATTAACCTGTCCTGCAAGGTGTTCTGAAGATTGAAGGAGAAAACAGACCTCACAATTCTTCATACACAGTCAGCTCTGAATAAACTGTAGTCCCTTCCCACTTCCTTCCTATTTGACCTCTGAATTCAAGAGAAAAACACATTCTTGCAGGTAATGGCACTGAGGTAGTTAGAATAAGGGGGGAAAAAAGCAATTGATATAATCTTAAGCTAGCTTTTATTTATTTTAAAATGGGCATTGAGCACCTCCTATTTGCTAGCCCTTGTGTCAAGTTTGGAGCCATCTTGGGCCTTCATCTGAAAGGGACTCTAGATGTATAGATGAGCTGGTTATAAAACAGCCAGGTCAGCGTTCAAACTGAGACATGAACAATTTTTTTTTATTATTCTAAATTATTCCTGGAGGTGTCCTTTTTTAAATTTTCTAATGAGGCTATGAGGTCAGTATATAATACCTTCAGAACTCTGAGTATCAGATGTAATCATTTGGAACTCAGGATAAAAATATCAATAGTATAATGAACTGACACTCTGCAGAACAAATATAGAAACTCAGATTATATTGCACACAGCCCTTTCATGTCTTCTTCAGTGACCTATAATTTCACTGTATTTTCTCTGCCTCAGAAAGTGCCAAGATTAAAGAACTATAATGCCGAAGTGAGGTTTTATTTATTTATTTTTTTGAAAGAGCTGTGAGTTGAACTCTTTGATTTTTTTGGTATTTATTTCTTACTCTCTTTTAGATTGTTTCTAACACAGTCTAAAATAAACATTTGCTGTGTTTTTCCAATTGCCTTTATAGCATTGATTCCTCAAGTTCATCCTCTTGTCTGGAAGTATGAGGCTTTCTACTTATGTCTTGGTCATGTTTATACCTTCAGCACCTAAGCTCAGTGTTGGTTCAGTGAACAAGTGGCAGAAGATAAGCAATTCATTTCTTTGTTTTAGCCCTTGCCATATGTTTGCAGTCTCTTTTCCCAAGAGAGTTGAGCTAATATACAAAATTATTTTCACTGAAAGAATATTTGAAATAATTGCAAATATTTGATAGTAGATTTAGTACCACTGTGGCAAATTTGCCCTCCCATCACATGAGGGAGGTCAGGATCTCCGTGCTTCCTGGTCCTTTGCCTTCTCTGATCTGCTTCCGTTCTGGGAGAGTAGAACAAGCCAACCCTCAGAAATCTTTCTCCCTGTTGCCTCTCTCCTCTGCTTGACTCAGAGTCAGTAGCTGATTTTTGGTCTCCCAGGCAATTTCAGTTTCTTGGCCCTTGTTTAGTTGTTCAATGTGAGTCCCTGCTGTTAGTTCCTGGGTCTCTTTAGGGTAAGTGGCTGCTTCTTGCTAGAGAGTCATTTGGGTATCTTCCTGCTTTCCCAAATATGTGGTATCCATATGCCAGAACCCATGTTACCTGCCCAGTTGTGTTCACAGGGCTCTTCCTGAGTCTGTATGCAATGCAGGTCCATATTTAATTAGAATAGAATTTTTGCATTCCCTCTCTCTCTTTTCTCCCTCCCCCTCCCTTCATCCTTCTCTCCCTCCTTCTCCCTCTCATTCCCTCCCTTCCTCCCTCTCTCATCATTCTTAATTGACTCCTCAGAACATTTGGCTCTCTTTCTTATTTAATGAGCCTAATCACAGAGTTCAACCAGGCAGATAATTATCAAACATTTCTTAATTTGAGAAACAATGTATGAGGGAGGCGATGGGATGTATTAACAAGTGACCTTGTTTGGATGAAGAGGAGCTTTGTCACGTCTGTCCCAAAGGAGGAAGAGGTCCTGCTTCTACCTCGGCTGGACCAGGAGCTCTTGGAGGGCAGGGGTCCTGCCTGTTGTGTCCAGTACTTGAACCCCGGTTTCTGGTCAGCGTAGGTTTCGATAAATACTTATTGAATGAGTAGATTTCTAAAAATTGGTTAACTTCACAGTTGGAGGATATTTTCTTTAAAAAAAAAAATGAAAGTTTCCATTAAAGGGCATTGTACTTAGTTCCTCAAAATTGTGTTGCAGTTAAAGCGGATCTATCAGTGACCATCTATCAGTGGTGAACTACTGATGAAGGTCACGTTTCTTCTGTCTTCTGTGGAGTGTTTACATGGCTTCTCTGATGACTCAGATGGTAAAGAATCCACCTGCAATGTGGGAGACCTGGGTTTGATCCCTAGGTTGGGAGGATCCCCTGGAGAAGGGAACACCTACTCACTCCAGTATTCTGGCCTGGGGAATTCCATGGACAGAGGAGCCTGGCAGGCTACAGTCCAGGGGGTCGCAGAGAGTTGGACACGATTAAGCAACTTTCACTTTCACAGTTGGAGGTTGTTTTCTTTAAAAGAATGAAAGTTCCTATCAAAGGAGATTGTACTTTGTTCCTAGAACTTACATTGTAGTTAAAGCGGCTCTATCAGTGACAATGGTGAAATACTGATGAAGGACATATGTTTCTTCTGTCTTCTGTGGAGTGTTTACATGTTCTGCAGTCTTACTGATCACGTGTTTAGCTGAGCGTTTTCTAACACTTCAGCGTTTCTTATCTTGGCTGAAGCTCTTGAAATACTGGCAGGTGATAATGGTGCCTTCGTATCACTCATTCTCTAAAACTCAGAGACGTACTGATTTCCCTTGAGCACTCAGGTAACACCAGTCCCATAATATTAATAGCTTCCAGACAGTAATTCTGATGGGCAGCAGTAGGAAAGCAAAGGGCTTCTCTCCCTTTCCCCAAATTAACTGGTCCCTCTGGAATAAAATAGTTGGACCTTTAATGCAAAGCAGAACCTCTCAACCTCAGCACATTAACATCTGGGCTGGAGAACTCACTATAAGGGCTGTTCTGTGCATTGTAAGATGTTTAGCAACATCCCTGGATTCTTCCCACTAGATACGACTGGCACCACCCTGTGAGAACAAATTCCTCCTAGACCATACAAGATGCCTTCAGGGTGACAGTTTGGGGCCAGTTGAGAATCATAGATGTCAAAAGCTTTCTTGAACAGATTGTGCCAACACCAGAAGGTGATACTGGTGGAAGATAATCTGGTAATTTTCTATCTTGGCAAAAGCATAGGATGAATGAATGAATATTCGAGTTTCTCCCCAATGAGGGTCAGTCACCATGACAAGAATCTCAGTGTCTGTCGTCTTTAGCTTCCCTCTCTCTCTCACATCTCATCCCAGTCCATCCCTCTGAACAACCACTCCAGCTTGTAAATGCGTCCTCTGCCTTTTTGTATTGGTAACGCTAAAGTGCTGACTTAAGGTCCCAGAGTCTAAAACTGACAAACCCAACATTTCTCATGGATTTGCCATATGTCAGCCACCCTGCTGACATATGCAAATATATCTCACATAATCTTCTTAGTCACCCTTAGAGAAGGTTTCTGTACCTGTCTCACCAGTGAGGAAATGGGAGCACAAATTCACACAGCTAAGGGGTGGAGTTTGAAATAGTAATCAGGTCTTCCCGTGTTAAAAGAATATTTTGATCCTATTCAGATATAACCAGTAGAAAGTCATCATTATCTCCTTGAAAATTTAATCAATATCTACTTGAAATGATGGAGCTCCTAGCTTGTAACAGTTGCATTAGGAGAAACATATATGCATGGTCCCAGAGTCATAGAACGGTGAAGAAAAGTACTCTCACACATCATAAGACAGTGACCGCTTTGAGGTCATTCTGTGTGGGTGCATGCAAAGTCGCTTCAGTCATGTGCAACTCTTTGCTACCCCATAGACTGTAGCCTGGCAGGCTCCTCTGTCCCTGGGATTCTCTAGACAAGAATACTGGAGTGGGTTGCTGTGCCCTCCTCCAGGGGATTTTCCCAACCCAGGGATTAAACTTGGCTCACTTATGTTTCATCTCCTACACTGGCTGTTATTCAAAAAAAATGAGTTGAGGGCTTATTCCTTGCCTGGATCTCTGTATACTAGTCAACACAGACAGGCTCCCTGTTCTTTTGGAACTTAAGTTCTAATAGGGTAGACATCCAACATTTAAGAAAACAAATGAATAAATAATTCAGACTGTGATACATGCTGGGAAGGAAATGAGCAGAGAGAAGAGATGGAGGGTACCTGGGTGAAGCGCAGCTTCTTTACATAGGGTGGTCAGGGAAGTGGTCTTTGACCTTAACACCTCCCACAACATACTGTGCTTCCTCAAAAATGTCAGTGCTTCTACTTGAGCACCTGGTCCAGTGTAGATGCTCTTAAGCCTTGGTTGTATGAAAAGACCTTGATGTTTTTCATTTGTAGCCTCAATAAGTGTATTAGTTCCTTTTTTTTTTTTTTTGCTGCTGTAACAAATTACCACAAACTTAGTAACTTGAAACAGCACAGATTTCTTATCTTACAGTTCTGAAGGTCAGACATCTTCAAGGTGTCAGCAAGACTGTGTTCCTTCTAGAGGTTCTGGGGGAGAATCTGCTTTCTTGCCTTTTCTATCTTCTAGGGCCACCCCGGCATTCCTTGACTTGTGACCTTGTCCTCTATTGTCAAACTCAGCAGCATCCTATCTTCCCGTGTCTTTATCTGATTCTGACCTTCCTGTCTCTCTTGTAATTACATGGTCCTATCCATATAATCCTGGATAATCTCCCAGGATTTTTAATTTAATATTAATTTAATCTTAATGATTTAAGATCCTTGACTTAATTGCATCTATGAAGTCCCTTTTCCCATATAACTTTATACAGTCATTCATTCCAGGGATTGGTCACCTTTGGGGGCCATAATTCAGCCTGCTACAGTAAGCAGTAAATGTTCATTTTATTCCTGTGTCAATTTTATTTTACAGATAAAAAACTTGCAGTTAAACGAATTGCCCAAAATCACACACTTGGATCCTGGTCACCCCATTACACTCTTGTTCTTCATATCACTCACCACACTTCACATTTCTTTATTTTTTTTGTTATTACCAAAAGAGCAGGAAGACTCATCACTTTTATTCACC
This sequence comes from Bos mutus, assembly GCF_027580195.1. NCBI lineage: Eukaryota > Metazoa > Chordata > Mammalia > Artiodactyla > Bovidae > Bos > Bos mutus. The sequence continues at coordinate 9,507,923 of NC_091621.1, read as the reverse complement.
AAGATTCAGTCACCACACATCTCTGCCTGACACAGTGTGCACACCTCTAAAATTTTTTTGGATGAAAGAATGGATACTCTTTCATATGCTTGTGTAAATAGAACTCAGTCTTCTATGAATTATTCTAGTCAGCAGCTTCTGATAGGTTAAAAATCCTTAGTTATTTTTAAAGCATCAAAGAAAAAGTGAACTTCAATGTTGTTCTAAAATTTAAGTCAGTATAGAAGGGACCTCAAAAACAAAAATAAGCAAATGAACTTAATTAAATTTAAAAACTTTTGCACAGCAAAGAAAACCATAAGCAAAATTGGAAGACAACTTATGAACTCAAAAGAAAATATTTGAAAATAATGTGACTGGCAAAAGCTTAATTTCCAAAATATATGAACAGATTTATACAGGTCAATATCAAAACAAAAACAAAACAAAACTCAATCAAAAAATGGGTAGAAGACCTAAATAGACATTACTCTAAAGAAGACATACAGATGGCCAACAGGAACATGAAAAGATGCTCAACATTGCTAATTACTAGAGAATGCAAATCAGAACTACAATGCAGTATCACCTCACACTGGTGCAAATGTCCATCATCAAAAAATCTACAAACAATAAATGCTGGAGAGGGTGTGGAGTAACAGGAACCCTCCTCCTCTGTTGGTGAGAATGTAAGTAAGTGCAGCCACTATGAAGAACAGAATGGAGGTTCCTTAAAAAAACTAAAAGTTGTCATATGATCCAGTGATCCCACTCCTGGGCATCTATCCGGGAAAGACAAAAACTGTAATTTGAAGATACTCGCACCCAATGTTCATAGCAACCCTATTTGTAGTAGATAAGACATGGAAGCATTTAAATGAAAACAAAACATTTTTGTTTTTTGTATTCTCCAATATAAAATGAGATCTTAAGTTGCTGTACATATATACAATGGAATATTACTGAGCCTTCAGTTCAGTTCAGTTCAGTTGCTCAGTTGTGTCTTACTGAGCCACAGAAACAAATTTGAACAAACAAGAACAAATTTGAGTCAGTTGTAGTCAGGTGGATGAACCTAGAGCCTATTATACAGAGTGAAGTAAGTCAGAAAGAGAAAAATGAATATTGTATATTAACACATATGTATGTGAGCTAGAAAAAATGATACTGATGAACCTGTTTGCAGGGCAGCGATAGAGATGCAGACGTAGAGAATCGACTTGCGGACACAGTGGGGAAAGGAGAGGGTGGAACAAATTGAGACAGTAGCACTGAAGCCCATATATACACTACCATGTATAAAACAGATAGCTCGTGGAAAGCTGCTGTACAGCAGAGGGAACTCAGCTTGGTGCTCTGTGATGACCGGGATTGAGGGGGAGCGGTGTGGGAAGGAGGCTTAAGAGGAAGGGAACATATGTATACTTACAGCAGATTGACATTCTTGTACATCAGGAACCAGCACAACCTTGTAAAGCCATTATCCTCCAATTAAAAATTTTAAAAAATATGCAAAATGAGTTCTTTGAAGTTTTAAAGAACCCATGCTAAACAACTATATGAAGGAAAGCTAAACAAAACAACACTTCCTGTTATCATGAAGACAAATTATATTTATATTGTGGAGATCCTTCACTTTACTTCACATTGTCTTTCACCTTGGCCTGATGGAGACACTATTTGGTTAACCACATTTTACATTTGACGTCCATTTTTCTTAGGAAATAATATATCTGTCATTCAAGGTGTCATTGAAACAATGAAAAACTATGAAGCCAGAGGGAGATGTCTTTACTTTTAGTATTGCTTTTAAGATCCCAGATTCTTGACTTGACTTGTAATGTATTTACTTTGGTTCTAGTGGCCAAGGATGTCAATATTCTTTTTGATGAATTAGAAGCTGTCAACAGTCCTTGCAAAGATGACGACTCTCTCCTTCACCCTGGAAATCTTACCAGTACTTCAGATGATGCTAGCAGGTTGGAAGCCGGGGGAGAGGTAAGAGTATGCCATTTCATAAAAACAAAATTCTTGATCCAGGCCAGAACTGGAGAAGTATATTCCAGTGGATTGTTTAAAGTCATCTCATTGAACTGGGGGCTCCTGGGGGAAAAGAAGGGGTGAAGTCTTATACGCTTTTGAAAACCTCTGGGGGTCTAGCACATTTCAGGAATCTGAAATCTACTTAGCTCAAAACAGACTTTCAGTGGGTCATGCACTTCTCTTATAGCTAAAGGCATTTAGCTTATACAAAGAAGATTTTTAAAAACACTCATCATTTTAAAATGATTTACATTTTAGGTATTGCTAAATAGTCAAAAGTTAGCTTTACAAGAATGGATTCCCTGTTGAAATCTCCCATCATGTGGAACAATGATGTAAAGTGGACCAGCTCTCGGTAGACTGTGTTGTCTGCAGCCTCTTTGAGTTCCCATTCGCCTCTGTAATCTGGAAACTAAGATTACAGAAACTCATTGCAATTATAAACAGACCATCTGTTCATGTGTTATTTTTTGGGGAAAAAAAGTATTTTGTTAAAAGCATTCGCTATTGCTCAGCTGTGTCTCAGTGGAGTTTAATATCTTCTTTGTATATGCACTTTGTATATGGGTTTTCCTAGTGGCTCAGTTCCGGAAAAGGCAATGGCACCCCTCTCCAGTACTCTTGCCTGGAAAATCCCATGGACGGAGGAGCCTGGTAGGCTGCAGTCCATGGGGTCGCTAAGAGTCAGACACGACTGAGCGATTTGACTTTCACTTTTCAGTTTCACGCATTGGAGAAGGAAATGGCAACCCACTCCAGTATTCTTGCCTGGAGAATCTCAGGGACGGGGGAGCCTGGTGGGCTGCCGTCTATGGGGTCACACAGAGTCAGACACGACTAAAGTGACTTAGCAGCAGCAGCAGCAGTGGCTCAGTTCAGTTCAGTCGCCCAGTTGTGTCCAACTCTTTGTAATCCCATGGACTGCAGCACACCAGGCCTCCCTGTCCATCACCAACTCCCACAGTTAACTCAAACTCATGTCCATTGAGTCAGTGATGTCATCCAAGCATCTCATCCTCTGTCATTTGCTTCTCCTCCTGCCTTCAATCTTTCCCAGCATCAGGATCTTTTCAGATGAGTCAGCTCTTCCCATCAGGTAGCCAAAGCATTGAAGTTTCAGCTTCAGCATCAGTCCTTCAAATGAATATTCAGGACTGATTTCCTTTAGGATGGACTGGTTGGATCTCCTTGCAGTCCAAGGGACTCTCAAGAGTCTTCTCCAACACCACAGTTCAAAAGCATCAATTCTTCAGCACTCAGCTTTCTTTATAGTCCAACTCTCAGATCCATACATGACTACTGGAAAATCCATAGCTTTGACTAGATGGACCTTTGTTGGCAAAGTAATGTGTCTGCTTTTTAACATGCTGTCTAGGTTGGTCATAGCTTTTCTTTCAAGGAGCAAGCGTCTTTTAATTTCATGGCTGCAGTCACCATCTGCAGTGATTCTGAAGCTCAGATGGTAGGTAAAGAATCTGCCTGCAATGCAGGGGACCCGGATTCTATCCCTGGGTCAGAAAGATCCCCTAGAGAAGGGAATGGCTACCCACTCCAATATTCTTGCCTGGAGAATTCCAAGGACAGAGGAGCCTGGTAGGCTACAGTCCACGGGGTCACAAAGAGTTAGACGTGACTAAGCGACTGACACTTGTATATGCACTAGGTTTAGGTAATAGGAACACGGATCAGAGTCATTAATTTATTGTGTATTCTTAATGCTGTTGTTATTCCAGAAGCTGTTAGCCAGTGAAAGGATAACACTTTTGAGCAGGAAAAATTGTTTACTTCTATCAAACTTCCCAGACCTCTTTCTATAAACACCATACACTACTTATCTGTGTGTGTGTGTTTTAAGAAAAAAACTCAGTCAGCATTAATTCACACAGAGACTTTGGATACCATAATATGACACAAAGTAAGGACCTTGAAAGGCACCTCACAAAGCAGCTAGTCTAATCCCCTTAATTTAGAGGTGATTGAACAGTCTCAGGAAGATTAGGGCTTTGCTAAACCTTCTCTTGAAGCCTCGGCTGGTTCTGCAGATAGATGGTAATGTGCTAAATCTACTGAATAGTTCCCTTGCCTGGCAGATGATTGCTAAGAAAGTGTTTATTTGGGTGGGCTTCTGAGCAGAAGCCAGAAATAGTGATGATTGATCATCAGTTATAAATACCTGCCCAGGTATGAGACATGTTATTTCCATCTCTCCCAGCTGAGATTTTCCTTTTGAATGAGGTGGCATGCATGGCACTGCTGCAAGAATATGGACTCTAGCAATAGCCTTGGAGGTCTGGCATATTGTTTTTCTTCATACTGCTATGTAGAAACTGATATATACTGTGATCTCAAATTTTTTTGTGTTTACACTTACAGTTGACCCTTGAATAATGTGGGTTTGAGTTATGTGGGTGCATCTATCTGTGGATGTTTTTCAGTAATAGATATTATAGTACTATATAGTATGTGGTTACAACCATAATGTGGAGAAACCATGGATATGAAGACCCTGCTCTGACTATAAGTTACAAGCAGGTTTAATCCTTGTGCTGTTTATAACTATATACACAAATATCACAAAGAAAAATATTTGCTATGGTGGGCAAAAATGGTTGAGAGACACTGACTAAAAAGTATTTCTAAAACCATCAAACTACATGTAGTCTCATCCTTCTCCCCTACCAGATGGACTGTCTTCCTGAATTTTTGCATTTTTTATTACCTTGCTCTAAAAATCATTTTACCATGCATACATATGTAGCCTTCCAGAGAAGGCAATTGCAACCACTCTAGTACTCTTGCCTGGAAAATCCCATGGATGGAGGAGCCTGGTAGGCAGTTCATGGGGTCGCTACGAGTCAGACACGACTGAGCGACTTCACTTTCACTTTTCACTTTCATGCATTGGAGAAGGAAATGGCAACCCACTCCAGTGTTCTTGCCTAGAGAATCCCAGAGACGGGGGAGCCTGGTGGGGTCGCACAGAGTCGGATACGACTGAAGCAACTTAGCAGCAGCATATGTAGCCTTAACAACTTATTTTACGTTGATTTTGTTTTGTGCTTTGTAAAAAATGATATCATGCTGTATAAAGTCTTCTGTGACTTGCTTTTCTTCTGTCAATGTTGTTTTTAAGATTTTGCTTACTATAAGATGTATCATTCGTTCTTTTTCCCTGCTGTATAATATTCTATATGACTATACAATTTATTTATGTTCGCCTATTCATTGATATGTATTGATTCCCATTTAAAATTTTTTCTCTTATGAATAATGCTGCTGTGAACATTCATATACACATTTAATGGTTTGTCAGGAATTTATTAGGGTTATGTATGCCAATGTTCCTTCCAAGGAGTAAGCGTCTTTTAATTTCATGGCTGCAATCACCATCTGCAGTGATTTTGGAGCCCAAAAAAATAAAGTCTGACACTGTTTCCACTGTTTACCCATCTATTTCCCATGAAGTGATAGGACCAGATGCCATGATTTTAGTTTTCTGAATGTTGAGCTTTAAGCCAACTTTTTCACTCTCCTCTTTCATCAAGAGGCTTTTTAGTTCCTCTTCACTTTCTGCCATAAGGGTGGTGTCATCTGCATATCTGAAGTTATTGATACTTCTCCTGGAAATGTTGATTCCAGCTTGTGCTTCTTCCAGTCCAGTGTTTCTCATGATGTACTCTGCATAGAAGTTAAATAAGCAGGGTGACAATATACAGCCTTGACGTATTCCTTTTCCTATTTGGAACCAGTCTGTTGTTCCATGTCCAGTTCTAAGTGTTGCCTCCTGACCTCATACAAATTTCTCAAGAGGCAGGTCAGGTGGTCTGGTATTCCCATCTCTTTCAGAATTTTCCACAGTTGATTGTGATCCATACAGTCAAAGGCTTTGGCATAGTCAATAAAGCAGAAATAGATGTTTTTCTGGAACTCTCTTGCTTTTTCAATGATCCAGAGGATGTTGGCAATTTGATCTCTGGTTCCTCTGCCTTTTCTAAAACCAGCTTGAACATCTGGAAGTTACTCCTTGGAAGGAAAGTTATGACCAATCTAGATAGCATATTCAAAAGCAGAGACGTTACTTTGCCAACAAAGGTCCATCTAGTCAAGGCTATGGTTTTTCCAGTGGTCATGTATGGATATGAGAGTTGGACTGTGAAGAAAGCTGAGTGCAAAAGAATTGATGGTTTTGAACTATGGTGTTGGAGAAGACCCGTGAGAGTCCTTTGGACTGCAAGGAGATCCAACCAGTCCATTCTAAAGGAGATCAGCCCTGGGATTTCTTTGGAGGGAATGATGCTAAAGCTGAAACTCCAGTACTTTGGCCACCTCATGCAAAGAGTTGACTCACTGGAAAAGACTCTGATGCTGGGAGGGATTGGGGGCAGGAGGAGAAGTGGACGCCAGAGGATGAGATGGCTGGATGGCATCACTGACTCGATGGACGTGAGTCTCAGTGAACTCCAGGAGTTGGTGATGGACAGGGAGGCCTGGCGTGCTGCGATTAATGGGGTCGCAAAGAGTCGGACACGACTGAGCGACTGAACTGAACTGATGCCAAGTTCAGTTTTACATGATGATGTTAGTGTGTTTTCCAGTGTTAGTATATCAGTTTTCACTCTCACCTGTAGAATGTCAGTTGCTCCACATCCTTGGCAACTTTTGATATCATTGGGTATCTTTAAGTTTTGTTCATTAGACTGAATGCTTTTTCCGATTTTTATTTTGTGTTCTGTTGTTTACATTTTTCATTAATAAAAGTGTAATTTTGATAAAACACAAGGAACATTCATTTAGTTTGAGTTATTCTTTAACATTACTCAGTCAAGGCTCAGGGTTGAGTGTCTTAAACTGGTCCCTTTCTCTTTGTGTGCAGACAGTACCAGAAAAAAACAAATTAAATGGCCTTTACTTCAGAGACGGAAAATGTCGAATTGACTACATTCTTGTGTACAGAAAATCCAACCCCCAGATGGAAAAGAGAGAAGTATTTGAAAGAAATATTAGAGCAGAAGGATTACAAATGGAGAAAGAGGTAAATGGTTTGCCTGAATGAGAAAAGTATATATATTCGTCAGTTCATATCAAGAGACAATTTAAAAATAAGCAGTTAGTAGAGTAACTGAATGTTTCATTTTCTGAGGCTTTGCCAATCTGCAGTGTATGGAGAATTTTCCTTCAGTTAGACTCTGCAGCACAATTTGCCTTTGAGAGCATTTTGATATCCAAAGATTTCATAAAAATCAAAATATTCCAATTAAATGGATTGTTTCAAAGTGTTATTTTACCTGACTTCCTACATCTGCTGCCTCTCTATGTTAATGGTGGGTTCTATTGGGTTCACCAAAACGTTCATTCAGGTTTTCCATACCATCTTACAGAAAGCCTGAATGAACTTTTTGGCCAACCCGATATTCACATGGATTTTAAAAAAAAACTTTGGATAAAATGCAATCAGCTGACCCTAGAGGCTCTTTTTACATCTCAGGAAACATCATGGGTTTGGGTATCCTCACACACTGGAAGAGACTGTCTGGCTGATTTGGCCAAAAACATCCGAGACTTACAAAGTGTTTCTGGTTTTAAGAGATGTTCAGGATGTTTTATCAGGTTCACAAACTCAAGGGTTACCTTATTAGTGTTTACTCTTCCCCCTTCCCTCCTCCTCCACAGGGGAAGTTTTGAAGAAGGTATAAGAGACCCAGCCAGGCCTCTGATAATAACCCACAATGGGACTGTTGTGCACCCAGAAACGCTGTGCACTTTTCTAGAACTTGGCCCTGTTTGCTGGATTACATAACTCCTCTCACATTTTCCCTAAACATTGTGCACAGCTTCTGGAGTTTTTCATAGTCAAGAAGAACATGTTGCAATTAAAAGTGTTTGCTTCTGCTGCTTCTCTTCAAGGCTGAAGGATGGATCTTTGAAGCCAGGCATCCCTGTTTTCTTTGTATGGGAAGGGTTGCATGCTGTTCCTGGGACTCTTCTGATAAATAGGGTTTTTTCAGTTCCGTTTGACTAGCCTCAACCCTGGAGCATTTATAAAATAGAAGCAGTGTTTTTCTGGAATGTCTCCAAAAAGAGAATTAGAAAAACGGTGAGATGAGTATGGCCTTAAGGGAACAGGTTCTCATTCTCAGGAAAGTGGAAGCAGATTGCTCAAAAGACTGCTTCAGTTGGAGTTTCCCCTGGAGCAACAAACAGAGTTAAATATGTTGCTTTTTCCATTTTTGTGGGATTCTGGAAAATCTTTCCTATACCCACTGGAATATACATTTGATAAACCTTGTTCTTTAGATAAGTTGTATGTTGGTATCCAGTAGACAGTTGTGTATTCTTTTCTTAACATTAATAGTGCATTAATATTTTATCCCTAAAAATCATTTCTTCATGTCTTATTCTAAGTTTCAGAATTTTTATATAAAAAAATAAAAGATCTGAATTGCCGCCTGATCTAACGAAAGTCCTTCCTGTGATCCATTCTGACTCTGTCAAAGTTTTGATTCCTGTTAAAACTAAGTAGCTTTGTTCAGTTAATGAAAGATTTATATTTTAAGCTTCATCATTGTTCTCTCCATTTCTGGGGCTTCTTTTGTGTAGGTCTTTTCAGTGTCATTTCATGACTTTGAAAAGTTAAAACTCAAAAAGCCTTATACTTTTACAAATAATGTACATTACTAAAGAGTTGACAGCTCTCCCGTATGTTTCCTGGAAGTCTTCTGTACTGCAATATTCAGCTGCCAGAATTAGAGTGGGTAGCTAAGGAAGGTTTCTCTGCCTTCTAATGGGAACTTTTGCTGTGCAGTCCAGAGTTGACCAGAGTATGTTAGATGGATGGCTCATATGATTTTAGTGGCTTACAATAATTTTGTTTGGTTCTAATTTTTAGAAATTTTAATAGCTAGGTATTTATTTTAATTATGGAAATAATAGCAATTGGGAAGAGTGATATCACCATCTGGCAGACTTCATTCAGCGCTTATCTAATGAACACATAAAGAAGTTGTGGTACATATGCACAATGGAATATTACTCAGCCATAGAAAGGAACGAATTTGAGTCAGTTCTAGTGAGGTGGATGAACCTAGAGCCTGTCATACAGAGTGAAGCAAATCAAAAAGAGAAGAACAAATATGGTATATTAATGCATATATATGGAATCTAGGAAAACGGTACTGATAAACCTATTTACTGGGCAGCAATAGAGACGCAGACGTAGAGAACACACTTGTGGACACAGAGGGGGAAGGGGAGGGTGGGAGGAGTTGAGAGAGTAGCATGGAAACATATATATTACCATATGCAAAATAGATAGCCAGTGGGAATTAGCTGTGTGATGCAGAGAGCTCAACCTGGTGCTGTCTTACAACCTAGAGGGGTGGGAGGGAAGTTCAAGAGGGAGGGGACATATGTATACCTATGACTGATTCATGTTGATGTATGGCAGAAACCAATATAATATTAAAAGCAATTATACTTTAGTTAAAAAATAAACACTTATCTAAGCATCTCTTTCTCCTCTTTCCCCCAAAAGTTTTTCTCTTGGTGGCAGCTTCCCTGCAGTGTTCTTTCTACTACCAAAAGTTTGGTTTTCCTCTTTTTGGAAGCTTTTTCCTAAGCAGCTTCTCCCTGTGGCCCACACTCTGCATAAGCAGCACAGTTTGACTCTCAGTTCCATCTCCAAGCTCTGCTTTGTATTTTCATGGTCTCAGCCGGCTCAGCAGAAAAAGGGTCTCTGCAGGATCTTCCTTGCTTAGAGGCAGCAGGAAATTATAGCTAAATTAATTTTCCCTGTCATAATTAATTAAAATAAAATGTCCCTTGTATGAACAGCAAATCTTCATCTTTATTTTTTTTTTTAAGAATTGCTTTTTATTAAACCATCAGAAGCATTTTTGAGCTTCCCAGGGGGCACAGTGGTAAAGAATCTACCTATCAGTGCAGGAGATGCAAGAGACGTGGGTTTGATCCCTGGGTCAGGAAGATCCCCTGGAAGAGGGCATGGCAACCCACTCCAGCATTCTTGCCTGGAGAGTCCCATGGACAGAGGAGCCTGGAGGGCTATAATCCATGGGGATCACAAAGAGTTGAACATGACTGAGTGTACGCTTGCATGCAGAAGCAGTTTTATTTAAATCAAGTATTCTCATAAACAACTGCAATAGAAAGCCAGCAATTTTAATAGCTATTTCAACTTCCAGAAGTTATTTCCACCTTTTATACATAAAACAAAGAATTTAGTTCAAGGTGAAAAGGAAAACCCAGGGGACTTCCTGTGAATCCATGTATACCTGAAATGATGAACCCTGAATAAATTTTATGAATTATTAGTATCTTCTTCATTAGTTGTGTGTCATGATGTCCAATAATTACAGAAAATATCTCACAGACTTAGAAGCTTTTATGTCCAAATCAGCAAAGACGGGATCTCTAGTTGAAGTTTAATAGGAGAATTCTCATCTCTTATAACATTGAGAATCATGAAACACAATCAGGAAATTCTTTGATTCATGATAAAAGCGAGGATCCAGTCAAATTTCATCTTTCTTGAAAATCTAACCCCCTACCTATCCAGTCAATAAGTAAGTGCTTGCTTTAGCACCGTGGGTCTTTAACATTCTGTAACTCATCTCTCATGTTAGTTCAGAGAAAGCAATTGATAGCCAAGTTCCCAAATAAAATATCAAATCCAAGTGATTTTCTTCTCAAGTGTCTATTTAAAGAGACTCTCTTCTTTAAAGGTAAACTCATGTTTATAAACCCACATTTTCTATTTTAGTTGTTTTTTTTTTTTTTTTTAATTTTGTGTCCATCATTGACTCTTTGGTACCCATTTGAAATCAGTATCAATGAGGTTTATCTTTTCCTTTTTATAAGGGGTCAGGTTGTGGATGACTTTGGAATGTATGAGTACCAATTAGATTAAAGGAGCACCCTTCCTCTTTAGAATCATGCAGAACATAAGGGAAAACTCATATCATCAGGTGTTTACAAAATAACTGTAATTATATAAATCATACCATCTTGATGGTATCTTGATACCATCATAATTCACTCAACAAATACTTATTGCACATTCACTCTCTGCTAGGCACTATCTTAAGCACTAAGAACACAGTAGTGAATGAAACAGACAAAAAATTCCTGCCCTGTTGGAACTTGAGAGCAAAGTAAATAAGTAAATCTATGTAGAACAACAGTAAATGCTGAGAAAAAAGTAAAGCAGGAAGTGTTGAAAGGGGCTTATAAATTTATAAAAGTTAGTAAAGATGGCTGTCTCTCCCAGGGACCAAGAAAGCACATACAAAGGCCCTGAGGCAGGAGGATGCCCGGTGCATTTATGGAACAGGGCAAAGGCCAGTAGGACAGGAATTGACTGAGCAGGGTAGAGAATAGTGAGAAACTGTATCAGAGAGGCAATGGAACAGATGGCATCAGATCTTTGAGATCGCTGGGCAACTTTAGTTTTTCTCAACATGACATGGAAAATCATTGGATGGTTTTGAGCCAAGGCATTATAAGATGTGGTTTCTGTTTTATTAGGGCCACTCGGGTCTAGGGAAGAAGCAGAGATGCCAATTAGGAGATTTGTTGCAAGAATCCAGGAAAGACGTGATGACAGCTTGGCTAAATGCACAGCAGAGGAGATGTTGAGAAGAGTAGTGAGTAGAGCCTGTGGGATTGCAGATAGATTGAATGAGTGATGTGAGAGAGGAGGCGGCACAGGTGATTCAGCTGTCTGTCGTACACTGTTCGTTTAAAGAGTTAGAAGAAAGGAATCACCATTTACAGGGAAGCAAAGGGAAGTGAGTCTCCTTGTAGATGTGTTAAGTTTGAGGTGTTCCGGTGGTGCAGATGTTGAGTAGGAGGGAAGATTGTGGAAGACAGGGAGAGATCTGGGCTGGAAATAGACTTTTGGATGATAGGAGTCAGCAGAGAGGAGCTAGAAGGAAACCTTGAGAGTGTGGTGTTCGGAGGGAAGTGTGTCAGGAGGGAAGGACAGTTGTGTCCACTGCTGCTGATGGAGTGAGTGAGATAAAGACTGAAAGTTAGTCATTGAATTTATCATCATGGAAGGTTTTGGTGAGCTGGGCAAGAGAAGTTTCCACAGAGAGGTAGAAGTGAAAGTATGACTAAAGTATATTCAAGGAAAGAACGGGAGGAGAAAATGTGGAGAGAACAGATAAAAATAGCTCTTTGAGAGAGTTTCACTGTAAAAGGAAAGAGACTGGTGTAAGAGGTGGAGTCAGATCAGATCAGATCAGTCCCTCAGTCGTGTCTGACTCTTAGCGACTCCATGAATCGCAGCACACCAGGCCTCCCTGTCCATCACCAACTCCCAGAGTTCACTCAGACTCACGTCCATCAAGTCAGTGATGCCATCTCATCCTCTGGCGTCCCCTTCTCCTCCTGCCCCCAATCCCTCCCAGCATCAGAGTCTTTTCCAATGAGTCAACTCTTTGCATGAGGTGGCCAAAGTACTGGAGTTTCAGCTTTAGCATCATTCCTTACAAAGAACTCCCAGGGCTGATCTCCTTCAGAATGGACTGGTTGGATCTCCTTGCAGTCCAAGGGGCTCTCAAGAGTCTTCTCCAACACCACAGTTCAAAAGCATCAATTCTTCAGCGCTCAGTCTTCTTCACAGTCCAAATCTCACATCCATACATGACCACAGGAAAAACCATAGCCTTGACTAGACGAACCTTTGTTGGCAAAGTAATGTCTCTGCTTTTGAATATGCTATCTAGGTTGGTCATAACTTTCCTTCCAAGGAGTAAGCGTCTTTTAATTTCATGGCTGCAGTCACCATCTGTAGTGATTTTGGAGCCCAGAAAAATAAAGTCTGACACTGTTTCCACTGTTTCCCCATCTATTTCCCATGAAGTGGTGGGACCGGATGCCATGATCTTCGTTTTCTGAATGTTGAGCTTTAAGCCAACTTTTTCACTCTCCACTTTCACTTTCATCAAGAGGCTTTTGAGTTCCTCTTCACTTTCTTCCATAAGGGTGGTGTCATCTGCATATCTGAGGTGATTGATATTTCTCCCGACAATCTCAATTCCAGTTTGTGTTTCTTCCAGCCCAGCGTTTCTCATGATGTACTCTGCATATAAGTTAAATAAACAGGGTGAAATCAATAAACAGATGTTTTTACTAAGATGGGAAAAATAACTGCATGATTTCATGATAATAGAAGTAATTTGAGAGACAAAACTGATATTGTGGAAGAGTAAAGGAAGAATGTTTAGACCTGTGTTTAGTACTTCAAAGCACTAAGTAGAGCGGCCACAAGTTCCTCCCATGCAGGGACCTACCTGCCTGCATCTGTGTCCGTAAAAGTAGCCTTGCCCCTGGTGCTAAAGGTGTTCTAATCGTGCTCCCAGCTAAGGCCAACCTTTTGCTTTGGGCTGGAAAAGGAAATGGCAACCCACTCCAGTATTCTTGCTTGGATAATCCCATGGACAGAGAAGCCTGATGGGCTACAGACCGTGGGGTCACAAAGAGTTGGACACAGCTGAACAATTGAGCACAGTTTGCTTTGGGTATCACACTCCATCTTCTCAGTCCTACTCAAGGACATTGCCCCCTCCAAAGATAAAATACAATAAACTTTAAAAACAAATCCACAAAGTCACGCAATGTGTCAAAACAGCCTATTTCTCTTTTCACTTGTTTCTCAGGAGGATTGGGAAAATCTCACTGTGGTAAACATCTGCGTAGCACTCAAGGTTGGGAGTTGGGGATGTTTTTCTTTGAGATGATGACAAAAATAGTATTATTAAAATTCTCACTCTTGCCCTTATGAACCACTTACTATTATCTCCATTTTATAGGTGAGACAGTTGAGGCAAAGCAATAACTTGCCCCAGGTGACAAGGCCAGTAAGAGATACAGGCCACATTAAAACCTGAGCCTGCTTACTCTTTACCCTTGTATCATGTTGATTCTTGCTATCTGAAGATGGAATCTCAGGGTTAAACAAGGTTAGGACATGGGTGGAGTTTTGAAAGAGAACCGGGAAAACTGGAGTGCATAGTGAAATTGGGTGCTATCTAGACATTTCCTTGCACTTTGGCGGCCAGTAGTCATAGATTTGAATCTTGGTTCAACAGCTTATAAGCTGAGTAGTCTTGAGCAACTTATCAAAGTTCTCTGGATCTCAGCTTTCACATTTTTAATAATGAGGATGATATTATTTACCATGAACAGTGTGAGGATTAAGTGAGCCCTTCCAGGTGAATACAGAGTACAATGTAAATCTTTTTTATTTTACCTGTTCCACCTTCTATTCATGGCAAACAATTTATGATTGTGATATAAAACTTCTTTGTGAAATATTTTAAAAAGTGACTCAAATTAAGGAAATACAGGAAATAAAAATATTATAGATAATATACACAGACTTGGCAGAAGCATGATTTTAGTCTGTTACTTGGCTAGTGGTTATGGTGGACAGACCCTGAAACCCTGCCTCCTGGTTTTAATGCCTTTGTATCATTCCCTCTCCTGGAGAATAGGTGACTTGCTCTTAACCAACAGAATATGGCAAATGGGATGTTACTTCCATGGTTATGCTATGGTATGTAAGACCCTGTCTCAGCTGACAGACGTTGGGCTCTCTTTTGCTGGCTTTGAAGAAGTAAGCTCTCATGTTGTGAAACTGTTTATGAAAGGGGCTCTGTGCAAAGAAGGAGGGCTGATCTCTTCTTAGAGCTAAGAATTGCTCCCAGAAACTGGCCAGAAAACAGGGACTGCAGACCTGCATCCTCAAGATGAGCTCTGCCAACAGCTGAGGGATCCTCAAAGGAGATCTGTCTGCAGTTGAGCTTCTGTTGAGACTGCAGCCCTGGCCAAGACCTGTATTGTAGCCTGGCAAGACCCTGAAGCTGAGGGCCCAGCTATGCTATGTCTGGTTTCCTCACCTACAGGAACTGTAAAGTCAGTTCAGTTCAGTTGCTCAGTTGTGTCTAACTCTTTGCGACCCCATGAACCACAGCACACCAGGCCTCCCTGTCCATCACCAACTCCCAGAATTTACTCAAAGTCATGTCTACTGAGTTGGTGATGCCATCCAACCATCTCATCCTCTGTTGTCCCCTTCTCCTCCTGCCCTCAATCTTTCCCAGCATCAGGGTCTTTTCAAATGAGTCATTCCCTTGTGGCTCAGCTGGTAAACTCAGTAATATGTGTTGTTTTGTTGTGGTGATTTGTTCTGCAGCAGTAGGTAACTTAATACGGTGGTTAAGAGTCTGGGGTCACACATTCTGGGTTCTCATTTGTTTTCATCATTAAAAGCTGTGTGCACTTGGGAACTTTAGCTTAATGAGGCTAATGATGAGAGCTATTGGGTTAGCCAAAAAGTTTGTTCAGGTTTTTCCATAAGCTATTATGGGTTATAATACTGCATGGGTTATTATACTAATTAAATGAACTCATTCATATCAACTGCTTATCTCTGTACCTGTCATATTGCAAGCAAGTAATAAATCTTTATTACCATCATTATAGTTATCATAACAGCCAAACATAGTATATGAACATTAATACTTCAAAAATAGTTTTTCAAGGTAAAGTCTTTGGAAAATTTATCATACAGTGTATAAATACCTTAAAATCTAATCATTAGAGTAGCAACATCAACTGACTATATATTGCTAATAATGTTTATGTATTAATGAGATTGCTGATTACCTTCAGTGCTCTTGGAAGAACTTAAAATACCTTAGGTAACATGTTTAGCATTGTCAAGGTTCAGACATTTCTGTGCCCAGAGAATTTGGTTTTAGATTCATCAGGGAATAAAATGGTGTATCAACCCAGAACTAAAACACTGTGCTCAACTGCCCATCCTGGTCTTGCTTGACACCTATTCAGGGGAAATCTATACAAAGTTTCCCCATTGAAGGTGCTGATCTCACCACGACTCTGCCTTCACAGGCTTCCTGCTTATCCTACCCTTCCTATTCTCATCCCTGATTATGTTCCACAACCGCTGTTACTATAGCTGTTCTCTCTGGATCCAGAACTCTGAGAATGAAGGAAAAAGGACCAGAGTCTCCTCCCTTCTTTATAGTTCAAACCATGATAAATATCTAAAACAAATGTCAGGACAAACTGAACTATCCAAATTCATGTCCTCTAGTATTTTCTGGAACCCCCTCCACTTAATAATCTCCATTTTCTGGTATGTCAAACATATGTTCTACCAAGGGTCTCAAGTTGGATTTGAAGGGAAAGGAAAATTAAGGACAATCCTAAGCACAGAATGAAGGCAGATTTTCTTGTGAAAATCAAAGCCCTGGAAATTCCTTGAGTATTTATGTTAATCTGTCTGGGCCGCTATAACAAAATACCATATACTGAATGGGGTATAAATAACACAAACTTATTTCTCATAGTTCTGCAAGCTGGGAGTTCAAGGTGCTGGTGAAAACCTTCTTCCTGGTTCATATACAGCACCTTTTTGCTGTGTCTTCACATGATGAAAGCAGACAGGAGCTCTCTGAGGTCTCTTTTTTAAAGGAACTAATCCTATTTTTGAGGAATCCATGACCTAATCACCTCTCAAAGGCCCTAGCTCCTAATACCGTCACATTGTGGGTTAGAATTTCAACGTATAAATTTTAAGGGAATACCATTCAGATCAAAGCAGTACCTTTCAGGAGTTCATTGTTGATCCATACTAACAGTGGCCTTTTTAAAAAGTGGTCTCTGAGGTTGAATGTTTTCCTAGGCAGAAGTGGAGCCTGAGGTGAGGATTCTTGCAAAGTTGTTGTTGGGTAGAGTGAGCTCAGGAGAAAGGGATGTGGGGAAGTAGCAGAGGTCTGAGGAGAAAAGCCAAGCTGAGAGTATAGTCTCTATTCCAGGTAGAGAGTTCTGGATCTGGTTCCCTTTCAAGCAGAGGTCCTCCTACCCATTAATCATTGGCCGAGGCTGGGATATGGTGGGAGGCAGATGCTGCCCCTGCTTGGCGGAGGGTAATTCTTCAGCACTCAAGGCTACTTGGCTTCTGGGCTGTACACCATCAGAATTCATTACCAGTGATGCTATATCTCTACTGATCATATGTTGCTGTTCAGTTAGTAAAGTCCTGTCTTGACCCTTTGTAACCCCATGGACTGTAGCCTGCCAGGCTCCTCTGTCCATGGAATTTCCCAGGCAAGAACACTGGAGTGGGTTGCCATTTCCTTCTCCAGGGTGTCTTCCTGACCCAGGGATCAAATTTGCATGTCCTGCATCAGCAGGTAGTGGATTCTTTACCACTGAGCCACCTCATCTGTGGCTTTAGATGGCCCACTTTGAGATTACAGCAGACAGGAAATTCATGTGGTCATGATGGGAGTGAAGAAGAGAGAAAAGTGCACAAAGACACTTACTTTGCTTTAATTTGCCCAGTGTTCCCTCTAAGATACTCCATCTTAAAGGCAAGGATTCCATGTGGCTGGTATAATCATCTTTGAGGGCAGAGATGTTTTGTTGGTTTTTAACAATAAGACTGAGCCCAGTGCTTAGCTTGTGGGATTTTGAGTTTGTCACAAGAGATTGTAAATAGCTGATTTCCATGGCTGTGTCTGGGTAGCATCAATCAATTTAGCTCCAGGATTTCTCAACCTCAGCAGTACTGATGTTTGGGGCTGGATAATTCTCTGTTATAGGAGGCTGTTTTGTGTACTATAGGATGTTTAACAGCCCCCCTACCCACTAGATCCCAGCAGTGCTCCTACCCGCATCCCACCAAGCTATGACAACCCAAATGTCTTCAGGCATTGTCCTGTGTCCCCAGGAATAGGTGTATAAAATTGTCCCTGGCTGAGAGCTACTGAGTTAGACTCTTAGATCCAACTTTATGCAGTTGGTTGCAGTGTCTCTGAGATAGCTAAAGGAATTCAAGGCAGCTGTTCTTTCATCCACCTGGGCTAAATAATTTAAGCACTCTTAATATCAGACTTTTGAATCATAAAGATCCTATGTCTTTGAAGAGATAATAGGGTAAATTAAGTTTGACCTTTCAAGCCAGACAACAGGAATTTAGATCCACTTGCTACTTCATCACTTACTGAGTAAATACCCAGATGAGACTCTTAAGCACTCTGTGCCGCAGCTTCTTCATGTGGATAAAACGAGCTAGTATATTGTAGCCTGCTTAGAAGAGAGTCCAGTGCATATGAAGGGCCCAGTGAGTGGTGGTTGTGGGTGTTGATAAAGACAAGAGTGGTTTCAGCCCCAGGTCACCTTGTGTTCTGATCTCAGACATTCAACCCTGTACCCTCTTAGACTGAAAGTCCCTGGCCTGTGTCTAGGGAGAGCTGTGGGGATCTGTTGGGTGGCACCCCCACCTCATCACCAGGGCTCAGTCCTTCTGTCACCTACCACTGCCCTGAATCAGTCCCTCAGAATCAGGGCTTCATTGTCATGGGTCCATCTTAAGATTGTTTCTCCAAATGGTGGAGGGTGTGGGACTTTCTCCTCTCTCTCTCATTCTTTCTTTCTCTGGCTCTGTTTCTCTCTTCCTCTTTCTGTCTCAGTCTTCCTTTCACTCTGACTTGTGAGATTGCTTTAAAGAGTGGAGGGCCTACTTATTTTTACCTTGACTGTTTTTGCTTATTCAGGAAGACAGAATTTAAGCAAAACATTTCTGTTGCCAGGTCAAGATGACCAGTACACAGTTATCCTGAACTGATTTACTCAAAGAATCATTCTAAATCAATACATACTTACATGACTCATGCGTATTCCTTTGCTTAAGACAGAATATTAAGGGGAAAATTACCCGTTATGTAAGACACAGCTGAAGAACCAAAATCATGTTATGAACTATTGTTACCATCCCACGAGAAGAAAATTAATCTAAAAGATCTTCTCACTGGTCTAAATTGAACTTGTCTGATATAAAACACATTTCGCATTGTTTTTACATACCAAATGTGGGCCAGTAGAGTTGCAGCTATGAAAGGAACTGAAAGTCTTTTCTTCATGATGTTATTTTTGTTGCTGTTGTTCTTACTATGTGTTATGTTAAGTTGCTGAAAATTACACAAATTATACACTAGGGATATGTTAATTATTCATTAATGAGATGGAGTGATTTCAAAGCTTTGAAGCAGTCTGGAAAACTGTAAATTCGAGGCTCCTGCTCATAATCCTTACAAGTCGAAAATCTGACAAAGGTCAATTGTAAACTGAATTTTATTATCCAAGCCTGATATACTTCATTTGCAAAAGTGATGATGCAGCACTGTCCCTGGAGGCTGAGACCAAGCTTTAACTCACTTCCTGTTATGGCTTAGGCATATTTTAAGAGCAGTGATGGTGTCTGATGATTCCCTTTCCAAACAGAGTCATTCTTCATTCATCAAATATCTAATGAGCATCATGTCTAATTATTAAGGGAAGAGAAGCATTAAATAAGTCAGGTGTGATGAGAGCTGTGAAGAAAATACACAGGAATCCTGGGAGGGAGTCACTATTTTGTCCAGGAGTTCAAGGTAAATCTCCAAGATAATGAGTGAACTAAGAGAGAAGTTGGAATATGCATTTCTAAACCCAATTCTCAAAAGCCCCTCAGAGTTTTCCCACTATTGGGGTTACTTTTGCTTGCATTTTCCCATATGTGGAGTGGAATGAGGGTTGGAAGAGTAAGTGGACCCACTGAATGCGGTGGGAGTATGTCCTGTAGGAAGAGGAAAATGGGTTGATTTGGCTGGGGTGGGGACAGAGAAGATGACCGTGTTTGCATCTACATGACCTTGCCCAGGGCCCAGAGCAGGGGCCAAATCAAGTGCCTGAGCAATACTGGGACCTTTGCTGACCTGTTTCCAAACCCCTCCCTAACTCGTCGTTTGCCATTCATTAGTTCAGCTTCCACCTCTTTTGGTGCTTCATCTTTCATGACCTGACGCACTTTCATCTACACCTACATCAAATTTCTTCTTTGAAAGGCTTCCCTAGTGCTTGTAGCTGTTTGGGCCTTCTCAGTTTAGAGTTATGCAGAAAACAAGCCACTGTATGTCTTCTAAGCATGAAGTGTTTGATACAGAGGCTTGCACCATTGATGAAAAGGGCAGGGAGGCCACCTTCAATTGTTTCCTGACACATCGTAGCAGTGGTCCCAGGCACTGACCTGGAATCCACTAGGGGTCCCAAGAATGTCTGACAAAGATGACTCTCAAAAGACTTACTTGAAGCTGTCTCTAACTTACACAACTGTGACTACCTGGAGGGAGAAACAGCCTCTTCTACTTTCCAGATTTCATTTTCCTGAGTGCATCCCTCATTGTTGACTCTAACCCACAGCTCCACAGGAAGGGCATTCTGGGAAATGTGGTCCCAGTTTCTCCCCAGCAGTGCAGAGGAGACTTCAGAAAGAGGGGCGGAAATGCCAAGATGACAAAAACAGCATAGCACAGCCACTACCCCACCTCCTTCCAGGTTTGACCACCTAGCCCTTCATTTAAGGCTACGCCAGCCCCTTCTCTGTCATACTCAAAAGGTTTACAGTTGTAAGTCATAAATCCTAACACAGGAAGTCCCCCACATACAAACCTTCAAGTTACTAGTGGTTGTGCTTTTGTGTACTTTACTGTACAATGCACACATTATGCTTTTGTATACTTTATAGCACTGTATACAGTCCAGTAGTATGTGTGTGTGCTCAGTCATGTCCAACTCTTTGTGACCTCGTGGACTGTAGCCCACCAGGCTCCTCGGTCCATGGGATTTTTCAGACCAGAATACTGGAGTGGGCTGCCTTTTCATCCTCCAGGGGATCTTCCCAACCCAGGGATTGAGCCTGCATCTCCTGCATTGGCAGGAGAATTCTCTACCACTGAGCCACCTGGGAAGCCACAGTATAGTAATGAAGTATCTTTATTTCAAGCCCAGGGTGTCTGGACGCAAGGCTAAAAGCAGTGGTGATGTGGCTGGTACTGCTAAAAAGCGCCCCCTGATGTACTGTACTACTGTACTTTTCAAGATACTGTACTGTAAGATTGAATTTTTTTCTTTATTTTCTGTGTTTGTTTTTTATGTATTATTTGTGTGAAAAATATTAGAAACCTATTACAGTAATAGCTGATTGTGTTAATGGGGTACCTAGTCTAACTTTGTTGGACTTACAACAAATTGGACTTCTGAATGTGCTCTTGGACTGGAACTCCTTTGCACAGAGGGGACTTACTGTGCTGCCCCTCAAAGTGATGATGGAACAGCTTTCATCACGAGGCTGTAGCTGGATATATTGCCCACAGTCGAAATACCTCCCTCACACCCACACCATTGTTCTGATGCTAACCCCAGGCAGTTCTTTGTTCATAGCAGAGCTAAATTCATTGAGACCGAATCTTTAATTAGACATTCAGACAGTAGCAGTCCCCTGCCTGCATAAGGAGACATCTGTGTATCTGTGGTGCATGAGAAAGGGAGAGGACAAAGAAAAGACAAGCTGAAAACTCCCCTCACAGCTGAGTAAAAGGGGAAGGTTCCCACCACCACTTGCGGCTCCTGTGGTGTTAGAGGGTCCATCATCACGTGTATGGGGGGAATGTCATATTCTAGGTACAGTATCAGGCAGTGGAGAATCAGTAATGAAAAAGTGTTCCTTTTATCTATTGTTACATAACAAACAACTCCAGGACTTGTGGCTTAAAACAGCAGTTGTTTATTTTACTGTCAAGTCTGCAGTTGGGCAGGGCTCTGCAAGACTGGCTCTTTTCTGCTCCCTGGGTCATCCTCCCAGGAAGCTGGTGGATCCCCTTTCAAGGCAGCTCTCAGCTGAGAGCTCAGCTAGGTCTGCAGGCTTCAGGCTTCATTTCTTTCCATGTGGATCTCTACACAAGCTTCTCTGAGGCTCCCCTGCCACAGGCCTCCTTATGACATGGTGCCTGGGTTCCATGAAAATGAAGCAAAAGTGCATTTTTAAAAAATTAAAATATAGTTGATATTGTGTTAGTTTCAAGTATACAACAAAGTGATTAAGTTATATATTTTTCACTCTTTTCCATTATAGGTTATTGCAAGATATTGAATATAGTTCCATGTGCTATATAGTAGGTCCTTTTTGCTGATCAGTTTTATGTATAGTATCAATAGTTTGTTAATCGCCTTCTCCTATTTATCCATATCCCTTCTCTCTTTCCCCTATGGGAGCTTCCCTGGTGGCTCAGATGGTAAAGAATCTGCGTGCAGTGCAGGAGACCCGGGTTGGATTCTTGGGTCAGGAATATCCCCTGGAGAAGACAATGGCAACTAACTCCAGTATTCTTGCCTGGAGAATTCCATGGGCAAAGGACCCTGGCCAGCTACAGTCTATGGGATTGCAGAGTTAGACACGACTAAACAACTAACCCACTCCTCTCTTTCTCCTTTGGTAGCCATATATTTATTTTCTGTGACTGTGAGTCTGTGTCTGTTTTGTATATGTATAGATTCATTTGTATTATTTTTTAGATTCCACATATGAGTGATACAATATAATATATAATACATAGCATATATGGTATAATAATATCATATAATGCCTTTCTCTGCCTGGCTTATTTCACTTAGTATGATATTCTGTAGGTCCATTCATCTTGCTGCACATGGTAATATTTCATTCCTGTTTTGTTGTTCAGTCACTCAGTCATGTCCAACTCTTTGTGACCCCATGGACTCCAGCACTCCAGACTTCCCTATCCTTCATTATTTCCCAGAGTTTGTTCAAACTCATTCCTGTTTATGGCTGAGTAATACTTCCTTGTATATATATGTGTGTATATATATACCACTTCTTCTAAAATCCATCAACAGATGTGCATTTTTATGACCTAGACCCAGAAATGTTTCTTCTGCTGTGCTCTATTGGCAGAGACAGGAACAAGGGGAAGGTACATAGGTTCTACCACTTGATGAAGAGAGGCAAGGTTCTGGAGACATGTGGGATGAAAGCTATTGTCAGGGCCATCTTTGGAAAATATAGCATGCCACGTTATACTCAATGTGTTTGAGGAGCTCATTGACTAGAGGTGAAGACGGGCATGAAACAGATGACTAGAATACAGCCCGAAAAGTTTTCTATGGAAACACCAAGAGAACTTCAGACTCTGCCCAGAGGTTTCAGGAAGGTTAGAAGCAGTGACCTGGGCCTTGAAGGATGAATTGACAGAGCAGCGAAGTAGAAGGGCATGGAAGCAGTTTGAGTGGAGGCAAAATAATTTGCAGTGGAGGCATCATGGCCCTTCTAGCAGCTCTGCTTCCCCAGTTGGAGTAGGAGTCCCATGAGGACTGCATGGGTTTACCCACAGAGCCTAGCCTAGTGCCTGGATCATCACTTCACCTTGACTTTCAAGTTGTTTACACTCATTCAGCAATTTCTCATGAATATAATTCTCATCAGACATAACTGTCCTCATAGGCCTTGATGAGTGTACTGATTCTGGCCAGATAAGCATTTTTTTAGGCATTTGCTTTCCAAAATGGTCTAAACTATTATCACTTAGCTTCTTTGCAACCAAATCCACCCCAACCATACTTCTATTTAAATAGTGTCATCTTGTTGCTGGATTTCTTTCAAGCTAGGTGTTTTACTCAGCCAACTGCACCAGTATAACCTGAAAACTCAACCAAGATCATGACAGTTTTCCAACAAGATGGTGTTTATTGCTCAATAGAGTTCTTTGTTGTTCATCTCCATTCTCTATTCTGATTTGTTCCACACAGGTTGAAATTAAAAAGAGCTTTAGAGAAGACTGGGAGTAGAGCAGGCAGAAGAATGAAGGTGTACTACACACAATTTTCCTTGACCTTAGTCCAGTAGGCAGTAAAGAAAATGACACACGGTGAGACCTGGTGTCCATTAGTGTTTCAGAAATGTGTTCTGTCTCCTCTTGGGGCCTCTCCTCATCTGCGGACTGACAGTTCTTTGCTTTAACCAGTATATTATTTTGGGTTGCACAGCAGTAAATCACTTTGGCATTCATTTGAGGCTGCCTCGATTCAGCTTTTCAGACTCTAATAAGTGCCTGTGGGTCTTCTGAAATCTACTCCTTCATTCAGTGACTCATGGATCACACTGTGTACATTACGTTTGGGGCATCCACTCTTGCTTCTTTTCTGACTGCCAGAAGGAATCTTTTACCCTTCAGTTCTCTGTACAAGCTCCAGTGGAATGAAAAACCCCTAGTCTTGATTGTTTTCGTCACACAGTGGTTTATTTAGTTTGCAAAACAAAGATAGCAAGTAGTAAGTAAGTACTGTAATTTAGTTTGTAATTGTTCTTTTCTTCTTTTTCTAGATACACTTAACAAAGATATACCTTAATCTCTCTTTGAAATGAAGTCACTTTAGGGAAAGAATTCTAGGTAAACCCTTAAATACTTGGAACTGAAACTTGCTTTGAATGGGTTTAGATATTTCACATTGTCACTGGAGAGGGCATTGACTATCATGATGAGCCTGCTGATGAATTGTCCCAGCCTCTCTTTTGACCATCATTTCATCCCCCTCATTACTTCACTTCTATTCCAGGGTCCATCATTATGACCACTCATTTACAAGTACTTCAGTTCTCTCATTCCCTCATTTCTTTGACTTATTTGCCTGGCAAAGCCTTGACCTTGATTAAATCCCACCTTCTTTGTGCCTGCACCTGAACAGGTTGAATGTTCCTAGAAAAACATGCTTTATGACTACTCTCTCGGACAAGGACCAGAGTACCAAAGAGTGCCAGGGAGCCTCGTGGGTGTGCTTCCCTCCTCACCATAATGAGCAATTATATTCATTTCTTCTTCCCACCCTTCCTTTCTTGGCCTCTTCCTTTCATTCATTCATTTTAAAAATATTAATTGTTCAATAAATGGACAATCCCTGGCATAATTCCAGACATTGAGAATACATCAGGGAACCAAACAAAGAGCTCCTGTCCTTGTAGTGCTCACCTTTTCAATGCTGAAGTAGGGAGGACCCCTTCCAAGGCATGAGAGTGGGCCCTCGTCTATCACTCAGAAATGAATAGTCTGAGGGGCACATGTGCTGCCAGAGCAAGAGACTTTATTGGGAAGGGGCAAGCAGGCGGAGAGCAACAGGGTAAGGGAACCCAGAAGAACTGCTCTGCCACGTGGTTCGAGGTCTCAGGTTTTATGGTGATGGGCTTAGTTTCTGGGTTGTCGCTGGCCAGTCATTCTGATTCAGGGTCCTTTCTGGTGGTGTGTGCACTGCTCAGCCAAGATGGACTCCAGTGAGGAGGGTTCTGGGAGGTTGGCATCTCCTTTTGACCTCTCCCTAATTCTTCCAGTTGGTAGTAGTTTTGAGTTCCATGTTCCTTACCAGGACCTTCTCAGTACCTACTACCTTACCTGACCAGGGTGGTCAGTTTCAGTCAGTGTTGCCCCTAACATAATGAGTGAGACAGTGAAAATAAACTAATAAAAATAATATGGCATGTTAGAATATGATGTAGCAAAGGGAAAAGTAGTGCTGGAGGGTGAATGAATATGCTTTCTAAATAGGGTGTGATGTCGGGGGCTCACTGAAGGTGACATCTGACCAAAGACTGAATAGGAGTTGACCAGCTGTAATTTCCCACCATCTTCTTGCCCCTGCACCCTCTCACCTCCTTTATCTGTACCCCCACCACCCACCCAGGCTCTGCTTATAATCTTGTCTGTACTTCGAGAGAGACTAGAAGCAGTCAAACAGGCTTTTCTGTGGCCATCCCCACTCTCACTCTCTGCCTTCCTGCTGTTACTATGCTCCAAGTGACTGCCACTGTCCTGGGAGCCCTCCAGTTATGTGCTGAATCCTTCCCATTTCACCTTCTCAAGGACTTTGCTTCTGTGATCATCTCTTCTCTCCTGCATCATCAGTTTTTGCTCTCTACTCAATCATTATAAATATGCTCCTGTAACTCATAATAAAAATCCCTTGACCACCCCCCCATATTCTCTTCCAATGACCACCTCACTTCCCTTCTCCACTCTACAGAAAAACTTGTTCAATGATTTGTCTAGTGTCCTTGTCTCCACTTTCTCACTTATGATTCTGTCTCTTTCTTTTTTAATTGAAATATAGTTGATATGGATTTCCCTGGTGGCTCAGAAGGTAAAGAATCCGCCTGCAATGCAGGAGACCCTGGTTTGATTCCTGTGTCAGGACGATCCCCTGGAGGAGGGCATGGCAACCCATTCCAATATGCTTGCCTGGACAGAGGAGCCTGGCAGGCTACAGTCCGTGGGGTCACAAAGAGTTGGACACAACTGAGCAACTAAGCACAGCACATAGTTGATATAAGTACTGATAGTTTCAGGTGTGTAGCAAGCAAAGTGACTGTTAAACATTTTTTCAGATTATATTCCATCATAGGTTATTGAATATAATTCCCTGTGCTGTGTAGTATGTCCTTGTTGCTTATCTATTTTATGTATAGTAGTTTGTATCTGTTAATCCCATATGCCTAATATGTCCCTCCTTCCCTCCCTCTCCCTTTGGGTAATCATAAATTTGTTTTCTATATCTGTGAGTCTATTTCTGTTTTATAAATAAGTTCATTTGTATCATTTTTTTTAGATTCTACATACAAGTGATATCAAATGGTTTTTTGTCTTTCTAAGTCTGATTTACTTCACTTAGTATGATAATCCCTAGGTCCGTCATGTTCCTGCAGTAGACATCATCTTATGCCAGTTGTCAGTTGATGGGCCCAGCCTCTTTTCAAACTACTGGATCTGGGCTTTTTCCCTCTGTAGACACTGTTTTTATTAAGATCAGTTTTAAGCATACCCAGCACTCATGCCATTTCTGTTATCCTACTTGCTTTGTCAACAGCATTTGTCCATATGGTGGGTTATTGCTTTCTTGAGAAACATTATTTTCTTGACTCAGAAGGCATCTCATGATCTCCTGATTTCTCCCTTCTTTTCTGACCCTTTCTCAGTCTCCTTTTCTCACCCTCCTCTTCCACTTGACCTCCAGCTTTTAGAGCATCCTAAGATCTGGTCGTGGGTGCCTCTCCTTCTGTGTCTCCTTATAATCCCATAAAGTTCAATGCAGAGCTTTTATATCACTTCTATATGTCATTCAAGGCTTGAAGCAACAGGGTTTACTTCTTGATCTCAGGATAGCAGGGAGTGGGGGAAGAGTTACCATTTACGTGTAATCATCAGGGACCCAGCATCACAGTAACTTCATCCAGAGACCTGCCTTTGTGGAAGGGAAAGGCAAATTGCACACCAGTCTTCTAGGCTTCTGCTCATAGCTCAGTAGCCTGAGCATGTTCTATGGCTCCAGCCTAACCACTGGGTCAGGAAGCCCAGCTTTCTCTGTGCCCAGAGTAGAGGAGAACCTGATGCCAGTGATCCATGGATGGCTCCCACACAACATGATTTCAAATACATTATATAATTTTATGTGTAATTTGTATCTATATATACCTATCTATATCTGCCTTTCTCTCTATCTTGGCCCGATAAAGTAAGCAAAGGAGTTATATTAGCATTACACCAATGAGGAACTGATAGGAGATGAAGTATAATCTATCAGCTACATTTCTGATCATATAAGCCCCAGTTTTTGACAGCTTTTTCATAACCTATAGGTAAAAAAGCAGTTTGTAAACTATCACTCCTTGCACTGTTTTTGCATCTTCTAGTTTCTGTCAGCATTCCACCAAAAGATAACTAGAATAGGCCTAGGAAGAATATGATAACCTTTCCAAGTGCATTAGAAAGTTATTTCCAAATTCAAATTGCTGCTTCACTGGCAGCAGACAAGATACTCACCTGTCCTTTCTGGGTCATGCTTGTTTCATGGCTGTTAATCACCACAGCTTATTAAGGACATAATGACACATTGATTATTGACTGGGTCATAACTGTGAATAGTTATCAGCAGGTCAATCATTCATGATAATATAAAGTGTAACTGTGATGATACAGTTGTCTCCAAGTTCAGCTTATCTAATATATCAACTTGAAGAAAAAGAGAAACGTTATGATGAGAACTTTTGGAGTTGGTTAGATCAGAAATGACATTGCTTACTTCTGAGAAGAGATTTAGTACTCCATGAACGGAACGTCCACAGAGGGAACATTTTCTCTCCTACCCTCCCATTGGGCATAAGACCAACATCTATTCATATTCATCACATTGTACTCAGCATAATTTTGCAGTTAGTTGATCTGATGAATTGTGAGTTCCCTGAGATCCAGGACCATGTTTTAGCCTTTTCTGTATCCCAGCTGAGTACCTAGGATGTTAAGTTTATCTTTAGGTATTTGTTGAATGACTATGAATGGTTATGTTGTGAAGTGGATAAGACATTTGTTTTACACAACAGATATACTGTGATAATCAGGTGATGGTGGAAGGGTATTCTGTCTCAGTGTGTATTAATTAGACTACTCATCAGATATAACTCCTCTTCCTGGTGTCCTCATAGACAAATGGGTCCAGATGACAACTGTTCAGTGAGCTGGGCGCAGAAGTGGTGTGTGTCCTCGTGAAACCTTCTGAGCTCTGCTTTCCCTCTGGCACAGTCACCCTCAGCATGGCTGCCTGAGTCACTGCAGTAAGCTAACCTGCAGTGAACACATATTGGCTTGGCCAGAAAGGTCATTCAGAACCCGAATGAAATTTCTGGCCAACCCAATAATACAAGCAGGAAATAGAACTTTATCATAGCACAAGCCAATAGAAGCAATGCAATTCTAAGATTTTGGTAACAGTGTATAAAAAGTAAAAGATAGGTGAAATTAATTTTGATGTTTTTATTTAATATAGTAGATCTAAATTATCATTTAAATGTGTAATCAAGAGATAAAGAGATACTTTATATTCTTGTTTGCAGACTTCTCAGTCTTCAAAACCTAGTTCATGTTTTCCGCAGATCTCAATCTGGACTAGCTGTATTTGAAGCACTTAGTAGCTCCCATATGGATAGTATAGTACTACCATTTTCAGTCAGTTCAGTCGCTCAGTCTTGTCCAACTCTTTGCAACCCCATGGACTGCATCAAGCCAGGCTTCCCTGACAAACACCAACTCCTAGAGCTTGCTCAAACTCGTGTACATCGAGTCGGTGATGCCATCCAACCATCTCATCCTCTGTCATCCCCTTCTCCTCCTGCCTTCAATCTTTCCCAGCATCAGGGTCTTTTCCAATGAGCTGGTTCTTTGCATCAGGTGGCCAAAGTATTGGAGTTTCAGCTTCAGCATTAGTCCTTCCAATGAATATTCAGAACTGAATTCCTTTAGGATGGACTGGTTGGATATCCTTGCCATCCAAGGGACTCTCAAGAGTCTTCTCCAACATCACAGTTCAAAAGCATCAATTCTTCGGTGCTCAGCTTTCTTTATGGTACAACTCTCACATCCATACATGACTACTGGGAAAACCATAGCTTTGACTCGACAGACCTTTGTTGGCAAAGTAATGTCTCTGCTTTTTAATATGCTGTCTAGGTTGGTCATAGCTTTTCTTCCAAGAAGCAAGTGTCTTTTAGTTTCATGGCTGAAGTCACCATCTGCAGTGATTTTGAAGCCCAAGAAAATAAAGTTTGTCACAGTTTCCATTGTTTTCCCATCTATTTGCTGTGAAGTGATGGGACCGGATTGAAGAAAGTGGAGAAAACCACTACACCATTCAGGTATGAACTAAATCAAATCCCTTATGACTATACAGTGGATGTGAGAAATAGATTTAAGGGACTAGATCTGATAGAGTTCCTGATAAACTATCAATGGAAGTTCGTGACAGTGTACAGGAGACAGGTATCAAGACCATCCCCAAGAAAAAGAAATGCAAAAAAGCAAAATGGCTGTCTGAGGAGGCCTTACAAATAGCTGTGGAAAGAAGGAAAGTGAAAAGCAAAGGAGAAAAGGAAAGATATACCCATTTAAATGCAGAGTTCCAAAGAATAGCAAGGAGAGATAAGAAAGCCTTCCTCAGGGATCAATGCAAAGAAATAGAGGAAAACAACAGAATGGGAAAGACTAGAGATCTCTTCAAGAAAATTAAGATACCAAGGGAACATTTCATGCCAAGATGGGCTCAATAAAGGACAGAAATGGTAGGGAACTAACAGAAGCAGAAGATATTAAAAAGAGATAAGAGGTGGCAAGAATACACAGAAGAACTGTACAAAAAAGATCTCCACGACCCAGATAATCGTGATGGTGTGATCACTCACCTAGAGCCAGACAACCTGGAATATGAAGTCAAGTGGGCCTTAGAAAGCATCACTACGAACAAAGCTACTGGAGGTGATAGAATTCCAGTTGAGCTATTTCAAATCCTGGAAGATGATGGTGTGAAAGTGCTGCACTCAATATGCCAGCAAATTTGAAAAACTCAGCAGTGACCACAGGACTGGAAAAGGTCAATTTTCATTCCAATCCCAAAGAAAGGCAAGGCCAAAGAATGCTCAAACTACCACACAATTGCACTCATCTCACATGCTAGTAAAGTAATGCTCAAAATTCTCCAAGCCAGGCTTCAGCAATACATGAACCGTGAACTTCCAGATGTTCTAGCTGGTTTTAGAAAAGGTAGAGGAACCAGAGACCAATTTGCCAACATCTGTTGGATCAAAGAGAAAGCAAGAGAATTCCAGAAAAACATTACTTCTGCTTTATTGATTATGCCAAAGCCTTTCACTGTGTAGATCACAACAAACTGTGGAAAATTCTGAAAGAGATGGGAATACCAGACCACCTTACCTGCCTCTTGAGAAATCTGTATGAAGGTCAAGAAGCAACAGTTAGAACTGGACATGGAAGAACAATCTCATTCTAAATTGGGAAAGGAGTATGTCATGAGAAACGCTGGGCTGGAGGAAGCACAAGCTGGAATCAAGATTGCCAGGAGAAATATCAATCACCTCAGATTTGCAGATAACACCACCCTTATGGCAGAAAGTGAAGAAGAATTAAAGAGCCTCTTGAAAGTTAAAGAGAAGAGTGAAAAAGCTGGCTTAAAATTCAACATTCAGAAAACTAAGATCATGGCATCTGGTCACATCAGTTCAGTTCAGTTCAGTTCAGTCACTCAGTTGTGTCCGACTCTTTGTGACCCTGTGAACCACAGCACGCCAGGCCTCCCTGTCCATCACCAACTCCCGGAGTCCACCGAAACCCATGTCCACTGAGTCAGTGATGCCATCCAACCATCTCATCCTCTGTCATCCCCTTCTCCTTCTGCCCTCAATCTTTTCCAGCATCAGGGTCTTTTCAAATGAGTCATCTCTTCGCATGAGGTGGCCAAAGTATTGGAGTTTCAGCTTTAGCATCAGTCCTTCCAATGAACACCCAGGACTGATCTGCTTTAGGATGCACTGGTTGGATCTCCTGGATGTCCAAAGGACTCTCAAGAGTCTTCTCCAACATCACAGTTCAAAAGCATCAATTCTTTGGCGCTCAGCTTTCTTTATAGTCCAACTCTCATATCCATACATAACCACTGGAAAAACCATAGCCTTGACTAGACGGACCTTTGTGTTCAAAGTAATGTCTCTGCTTTTTAATTTGCTGTCTAGGTTGGTCATAACTTTCCTTCCAAGGAGTAAGCGTCTTTTAATTTCATGGCTGAAGTCACCATCTGCAGTGAATTTTGAGCCCTAAAAAATGAAGTCTGACACTGTTTCCACTGTCTCCCCATCTGTTTGCCATGAAGTGATGGGACCAGATGCCATGATCTTAGTTTTCTGAATGTTGAACTTTAAGCCAACTTTTTCACTCTTCACTTTCACTTTCATCAAGAGGCTCTTTAGTTCTTCTTCACTTTCTGCCATAAGGGTGGTGTCATCTGCATATCTGAGGTTATTGATATTTCTCCCGGCAATCTTGATTCCAGCTTATGCTTCCTCCAGCCCAGCGTTTCTCATGATGTACTCTGCATATAAGTTAAATAAGCAGGGTGACAATATACAGCCTTGATGTACTCCTTTTCCTATTTGGAACCAGTCTGTTGTTTCATATCCAGTTCTAACTATTCCTTTCTGACCTGTATACAGGTTTCTCAAGAGGTAGGTCAGGTGGTCTGGTATTCCCATCTCTTTCAGGATTTTCCAGTTTATTGTGATCCACACAGTCAAAGGCTCTGACATAGTCAATAAAGCAGAAATAGATGTTTTTCTGGAACTCTCTTGCTTTTTCAATGATCCAGCAGATGTTGACAATTTGATATCTATGTGTGTGTATACATTGAGTGTGTATATATATATATATATTTTTTTTTTTTTTGTATATTCTCTTCCAGATTCTTTTCCATTATGGGTTATTACAAGATATTGAGTACAGTTCCCTGTGCTATACAGTAGGTCATTGTTGCTAACCTATTTTATACATAGTGTGTATGTGTTAATCCTAAACTAATATATTAAGCCTGTATTAGGTTTATATTGCTGCTGGGATGACCCAGAGGGAGGTATGGGGGAGGGAGGAGGAGGGGGTTCAGGATGGGGAACACAGGTATACCTGTGGCAGATTCATTTCTATATTTGGCAAAACTAATACAATATTGTAAAGTTTAAAAATAAAATTAAAAATAAAATAAAAAGACAGACAAATGATGTCAAAAAAATAAAATAAAATATACTGGCAAAAAAAAAAGATTACATCAAACTTTAAAAGCTTAGAACTGTCCATGTTTATTATCTCATAGTTTCTCTGTGGGCCAAAAGTCTGGATACAACTCACTGGGGTCTTCCAATCAGGATGCCACAAGGTTGCCATTAGGATTTCAGCCAGGCTTCATTCCTTCTGAGTTCAAGGTCCTTTACATAGTTATTGGCAGAATTTATTTCCTTGTGGTTGTCAGACTAAAGTCCCCCCTTCCTGCTTGGCTGTCAATTAGAGGCTGCTCTTAGCTCTTAGGGGCTGCTCATGACTCCTGGTCTTCCCAGGCTTTCTCACAACATGGTAACTTAGTTCTTTAAAGCCTGCAGAAGGACCTCTCTGACGTTGAAACTGTTTCAAAGACTGACCTGATTGATTCGGGCCAATCCAGGATAATCTTTCTGTTTATTCACTCAAAGTTAACAGTTTAGTATCCCAGTGCCAGGAATGCCATCCCCTCATATTCACAGGTTCCACCTATTTTGTTATTAAGGGTGTGTACTCAAGTAGGGTGGAAATCCTGGGGACTGTCTTATAATTCAACTTGTCACATAACTTGTAACCTGAAGGAGCAGGAATTTATCAGGCAGAGAAAATAGCATATGAGAAAACACTGAGGCTGTCAGGAGTCTGGTGATGGAAAGAAGAAATGAGGGCTGTGTGACTGGAACCCAGAGAAAGGAAAAATGATACAAGATAAAGGAGTCCCTGGATCATGAATTGGCCACCTTAGTGATTTTCCAGACAGTCATGGGATACCATGGATCACAGTGTATTTTTAAAGATGTCCCTGATGTCAGCAAGAATACACAAGCCAAGAATGGAACTAGAGGGAGCCCAGCTTGTAGAAGTCTTCAAGGAGCTAGATGATGGAGACTTAAAGGAGGATGGTGGTGGTGGAGATGAAAAGAAATGGATGGATTTGAGAAATGTAAGAGGTAAAATCAGTAAGACACAACAATTGACTGAATGCGGTCTAAGGAAAAAGAAGTCAAAGGTGACTCCTGGACTTAAGAGGCTGGTTGTGCCATTTGCTGAATCTGGGGACAGTGAGAAGAGCAGTGTTTTCCAGGAAAGTGGATCTGGTTTAGACACATTGGGTGTGATACACCCATGAGATTATCAGGGGTAGATAGTATGTTGGCCATTGTTGCTGATCTGGAACTCAGAGGAAGGGTCTGAACCAAAGATAGGGATCTGGGAGATAGGCAACACCTAAGGCCATTGGGAAGGGATGCAGTCTTCCAGGGAGAACAGGTAGAATGAGACTAGAGTCTGGATGGAGTCCTTGGGGAGCCTCATGTAAAGATATGCCAAGGAGGAGTGGGGAGCAATTTCATACATCTGTCTCCTATCTGTTAGTGTTAGTTGCTCATTTGTGTCTGACTCTTTGTGACCTCATGGACTGTAGCCTGCAGGCTCCTCTGTCCATGGAATTTCCCAGGCACGACTACTGGAGTGGGTAGCCATTCCTTTCTCCAGAGGCCCTTCCCACCCTGTGAAGTTGAACCCGTGTCTTCTTCATTGCAAGCGATTTCTTTACCATCTGAGGCACCAGATAAGTCCTATTTCCTGGCTGATGCTAATGTTATCTTCAAGGAATGAACATTGTGACCATTTAGGAACATACAGTATCTCAGAGGCTTTTCTCTACCAGGGCATAATGAGAGAGAGAGAGGGAGGGAGGGAGAGAGGAAAAGAGAGAGAATGTGTGTGTGTGTGTGTGTGTGTGTGTGCAGGTACATGAGTTGTGGAGAGAGAATTGCGTCAGAATCAGCTGAAGAGCTTTTTTGAAACTACACTCAGAAATTCTGAGGAGCCCTCAGGGAACCAAGAATGAAAAAGTAAAATGAAACAAAAAGGCTTTTTAGAAACATATGCCCTCATTTTTTGGAGAAAACTTGAAGCTCAGAAAAGTGGAAGTCATTTGCCCAGTGACACACAGCTGAGTTGATGGCAGCCCCACTGAAAGGGGTTGAAATTGCTTAGCAATTGCTCTGAACCTTTCAGCCCTCCAGAAGTGTACATTTCTCCGTCTGTTTCAGAGGCTAGGTTCCAGATATACCAAAAAAAATTCTACCATCAGCTGTAAACTAGTAGCATGTTCTCCATGCGTTCAGTAGCTATGGGAGGAGGAAGGAAATTCTTTAGAGCTACTTGCAATATGATCATGTAGCTTCAGGGCAATCATACTTGATACTCTCCTCATTTTACAAATGAGGAAACTGAGGCTTATGAACTAGGAGCATGCCAGGAACACACTGGGAATGTGAGTGGCAGAACCAGGCTTCAACTTTTTTTTTTTAACCACTGACCTGACATTCATTCACAAATGTCATTCAGTTCAGTCACTCAGTCGTGTCCAGCTCTTTGCAACCCCATGAATCACAGCATGCCAGGCCTCCCTGTCCATCACCAACTCCTGGAGTTCACTCAAACTCACGTCCATTAAGTCGGTGATGCTATCCAGCCATCTCATCCTCTGTCGTCCCCTTCTTCTCCTGCCTTCAATCCTTCCCAGCGTCAGGGTCTTTTCAAATGAGTCAGCTCTTTGTATCAGGTGGCCAAAGTATTGGAGTTTCAGCTTCAACATCAGTCCCTCCAATGAACACCCAGGATTGATCTCCTTTAGGATGCATCTCCTTGCAGTCCAAAGGATTCTCAAGAGTCTTCTCCAACAACACAGTTCAAAAGTATCAATTCTTTGGCGCTCAGCTTTCTTTATGGTCCAACTCTCACATCCATACATGACCACTGGAAAAACCATAGCCTTGACTAGACAGACCTTTGTTGGCAAAGTAATGTCTCTGCTTTTGAATATGCTATCTAGGTTGGCCATAACTTTCCTTCCAAGGAGTAAGCGTCTTTCAATTTCATGGCTGCAGTCACCATCTGCAGTGATTTTGGAGCCCAGAAAAATAAAGTCAGCTACTGTTTCCACTGTTTCCCCATCTATTTCCCATGAAGTGATGGGACCAGATGCCATGATCTTCGTTTTCTGAATGTTGAGCTTTAAGCCAACTTTTTCACTCTCCTCTTTCACTTTCATCAAGAGGCTTTTGAGTTCCTCTTCACTTTCTGCCATAAGGGTGGTGTCATCTGCATATCTGAGGTTATTGATATTTCTCCCAGCAATCTTGATTCCAGCTTGTGCTTCTTCCAGCCCAGCATTTCTCATGATGTACTCTGCATAGAAGTTAAATAAGCAGGGTGACAATATACCACCTTGACGTACTCCTTTTCCTATTTGGAACCAGTCTGTTGTTCCATGTCCAGTTCTAACTGTTGCTTCCTGACCTGCATATAGGTTTCTCAAGAGGCAGGTCAGGTGGTCTGGTATTCCTATCTCTTTCAGAATTTTCCACAGTTTATTGTGATCCACACAGTCAAAGGCTTTGGCATAGTCAATAAAATGTCATTAGCATATTTAAAGGAAACTGTATGTACTGTACCTTGGAATTCAATGTATAACTAAGCATTTTTCAAAAAATAAAATGATGATGGAATTGAATCCATAAGAACATACATTCACGAGCCCCCCTGTCCTCTTGTGAAGCAGCAGGTCTGAAGCCCAGCTGCCTTGGTGAGAATCCAGGCTCCCTCCTTCCTCGCCATGTGATCTTAGCCCAGATCTCTGTGCTTTAGGTCCTCATCTGCAGTGGAACAGGCTAATGAAGCTGCCTGCCTCATGGGGTTGGTGTGAAGATGACATTATTTAATGTGTGGGAAAGCCCTAAAACACTAAGTAGTGTGTTACACTCTGTAACTGCTCCCACATCTACTGCTGCTATTTAGTTTTTCTCTGAGAGTCGTATCTGAGTTCCTAATTGGAAATTCATCTCTCCTTTTTGCCCCAGAATTTTGTGGGTTTGCTCTGTTCTCCTGACAGTATGGTTATGAGAGAGTGAAATCCTTGTAGTTGCCTGAGGGGGTAGTGGAGAGAGGCAAGTGGCTACCCCAATGTGACCCTTTGTGCTGAATAGATTGCATCATGAAGTGTCTTTATGCCTCGGGCCCTCATCCTTTGATTTCTGCCTGGAAAACACTTTCCCTGGGTAATGGAATGGCCTCCTTTCCACATCTTCAGGTTTCTGTTCAAATGTCACCTTATCAAAAGGCCTGTCCACAGCACTCTGTCTAAAATAGCATTTCCTTTTCACCATCACTTTCTATTTCCCTCCCTTCTTTATTCTTCTTCGGAGCACACCCTCGGCAGTATCATGTATCTTATTTATTGAGGGTTGTGTCCCCAGTAGAACTTGAGCTCTGTGAGGATGGGGATTTAGTTTGTTTCACCCACAGGTATATGCCCAGCACCCAGGACAGTCCCTACTCATAGCAGGCCCTCAGTGAAGCTTTGTGGATGACATGACTGGATGAGTAGTGAATTGTTCAGTCATGTCCAACTTTTTGCAACCCCATGGACTGCAGGATGCCAGGCTTCCCTGTCCTTCACTATCTCCTGGAGTTCACTCAAAACTCATGTCCATTGAGTCAGTGATGCCATCCAACCATCTCATCCTCTGTCACTCCCTTTTCTTCCTGCCCTTAGTTTTTCCCAGCATCAGGGTTTTTTCCCTGTGAGTCAGCTCTTTGCATCAGGTGGCCAGAGTATTAGAGCTTCAGCTTTAGCGTCAGTCCTTCCAATGAATTTTCAAGGTTGATTTCCTTTAGGATTGACTGGTTTGATCTCCTTGCAGTCCAAGGGACTTTCAAGAGTCTTCTGCAGCACCATGTCTTGAAAGCATCAATTCTTCGGTGCTCAGCCTTCTTAATGGTCCAGCTCTCACATCTGTACATGACTACTATAGCTTTGACTGTACAGACTTTTGTCGGCAAAGTGATGTCTCAGCTTTTTAACACACTAGGTTTGTCATAGCTTTCCTTCCAAGGAGCAAGCGTCTTTTAATTTCCTGGCTGGAGTCACCATCCACAGTGATTT
Source organism: Bos mutus (assembly GCF_027580195.1). NCBI lineage: Eukaryota > Metazoa > Chordata > Mammalia > Artiodactyla > Bovidae > Bos > Bos mutus. The sequence continues at coordinate 9,470,378 of NC_091621.1, read as the reverse complement.
TGGAGCCCAAGAAAATGCTAAGTTACAGTTCATGTTGTGAGATGCATGGTCAGCTGCAGAGACTACTGTGATTTCCAGGTACCCTTCTGCTGAATGAGTTTGGAACAGACTGTGTGATTCTAGTCCATGTTTTGCAGATGAGGAAACTGAGGGCAGAGAAGAGGCCAGGCTCCAATTCTAAGAGGCAGTCAGAGCCAGGACTGGGCAGTTTTTGCCATGTTTCACAGGTTGTTTTAATCTGTATGGTAGAATAGCCCCAAAAGTTTGCAGCCCTGGGGATTAGGTTGTTTCTGTGTGGCCAGTGAGAAGTTCATAGTCAGAGAAGTGAGGTGACTCACCCAAGTTCGCAAGACAGGACCTGGCCCAGGCATTCTTTCCACCACAGAGCAGCATGTGGTTGGCTGTTGGCCAGTGATCACCTGACAAGTGACATCAAGGAGACTTCTGGAAAGTACCTAAGCCTAGGTCTCCTTTAGTCTTCTCTGCTCTAATGAAGTTTCAGCTCTTTTAAGACAGTTGTCTTCAAGGTTATGGGGATCATCTTTTGAGCTGAGGTGACCTTTTTAATTTCGACAGCCTCTTGCAGGGCCCCTAGTTGACTTTAGGGTACCCTGGGACTGACCTAGACCCATGGGGGCTATTTCCAAACAGACCCCTGTTTCCTTCCCTACTCACCTGTTCCCTGTCCCTGTTTGGCACAAATATAACCCCAGGATGCACTTGTATCTTAGATGAATCAAATGAGCTTACAAGTGAGAGCGAGGCGGCTTTCTGTGAGCCAGGCCCTCACTCTGCGATGTCCATGGGAAGGAACCTGTTCCGTTTTCACATGAAGCTGCCCCTCCTCGTAACCTCCAGGCAAACACCTCTTTGTTCCTAATGTTCCATAGCTATATTTTCATGGCCAAAATCAGGAAACCAGGTAGGAAGAAAAAAATCTTGTTTCTCAATTAAAGCTTTAACTTTAAACCATATTTTCAAATGCTGTAATGAATCTGCCCGCAATGCGAAAGATCTGGGTTCAGTCCCTGGGTTGGGAAGATTACCTGGAGAAGGAAATGGGTATCCACTTTAGTATTCTTGCCTAGAGAATTCTATGGACAGAGGAGCCTGATGGGCTACACTCCCTGGGGTTGCAAAGAGTGGGACACACTTTCACTTTAATAATTCACAAGCCTTCCTTCTTACCATTTAAAGAGTATTTTATGTGCATAAGGAACTAGCTAAGTACTTTGCATCCCTTAAACCCTATAGTCCTCAGAAGAACTTTGAAATAAGTGCTGCTATTGTTCCCGTTTCACAGATGAGAGAATTGAGGCTTACAGAGATTATAAACACCTTGTTCAAGGTCACTAGCTGCTAATACCAGGTCTGGTACTTGACCCCTAACTCCAAAGCTGGGACTTTTAACAATTACACTATATGCTTGCTCCATTCTATTTTTATTCAGTGTCCAAAGAAAGGTTGCATATCATCATATAGCTCTTGTGTAATTCTACCAAATTTCACGTATAGTTTCTATCTCTGTGGCTTAGGTATTAGCATCTCAGGGACAGGAATGATCTCATTTTTGTTATAGCCCAAAGCCAGTTGCCTTATGACAACATAAATGACCCTTCCCCAGCACAGGGCAAGTGGTTAATAAACATGCAATAAATATTTAATGAAAAAATGATTAACCAAATCCTTTAAAATTGCTTTCCTTTCTCCTGCTACCTTTTTAAAAGGGCCACCATCCTGTTTCATTAGAACCCAATCAGCGAAAATGGACCTGAAATGAAAATAGATTGATAAAAATTTCCCAGAATAAGGTTTCTATGGCAGACGTGAGGTCTAGTCCATTTCTTCTGCATGCACACATATCCTCCACGTATGACTCTGTACATGATCATGATCTCATTCAGACAAGCATCATAGGGTCAAACAAAACTCACAATTGCAGTGAGATTTATCTCTGAAATCAGAGATATATGTATGTTATGATGGAGGGAGGTCCCTGCTGCATGTCCATCTGGGGAAACCTGGGACATTGCCAGGAGTGTTCAGCACCTGGGAATCCTTAGAGAAAGTGTAGGAAAACCACAGCCTCAGAATCCTGAGTACAGAGCCACTTCTAATCTCTTAATGAGATGTTCTCAGATAGCTGACAGCTCTCTGACCAGCATGGACCAGGGGAGTTGTGGGCTTCGTTCACTGGTTGGTATATGCTGTGTGGGACAGAGGTGTGCTGAAAGAGGGACATGGCATAGTACCTGTGTGCCTGTCTCGAATACAGCTGTGACTCAGGAGAACCAGCTGGAACATGGATGTTCCCTGTTTTCCTTCAAGGAACAAGCTGGACACCATGAGAGCAGAGATCCCCCTCAGCTCTGCATTAGAATCAGGACCCGGCCATGGGCAGGGTAAGCAGATGAAGGGTGGCTGCAGCAGCAAGGCTGGGACCAGGGGCACTGTTGGACAAGGTCACCTCTATGCAACAGCCCAGTATCCACAGGAAGGGTGACCTAAACTGTGCCTGGCTTATCCAGTGCTGCTGATCACTTCATCCTTCTAGAAACCCATTTCTCCTGGCTTCTGCTTTGTCCCTCTCTTTGTTTCCCACCTCCTTCTCTGATGGCTCCTTCTCAGTCCTCTTTGATGGTTGCTTTCTCCTCTTCCAAACCTCTTAAGTGTTAGTGTGCCCTGAGACTTGCTCCTTCCCATTTTCCTCCACTCTTTCCTTCGGTGATCTCATCAAGTTCTGTGCTTTTAAATATCAGCTACACGCCTGCGATTCTCAGTAAGTCCCACCCTCTGAGAGCCAGACTCCTGTATCCATTTTCCTACTTATCTTCTGTGTAACTGTCACCCAGGTACTTCAAGCATGCATATCCCAAAGTCAGCAACCTTCTTCTCCCTGACGTCCTCTGTATCAGTGCGTGGTAGTAACCATCCTAGTTTCCTGGGCAAAGCAACCTGCACAGGAATCTAAGACACTGGATTTTTTCTCACTCTCACTGGACCAATCCCAAATTTACCTCCAGGTAAATCTCAAATCTATCCATTTCTCCCCTGTAGTCATGTCCACATTCTGGTTCCAGCCACTGTCTTGTCTCACCTGGCCTCCTGGAGTAACTGTCTTAGTGAACTTTTCAGTCCTATGCTCCCTCTAGGAATTGCCCAGGAGTTACTGAAATTGTGCTTTATTTTTAAAAAATATTTATTTATTTGGCTGCCTTGGGTCTTAGTTGTGGCACGCAGGATCTTCAGTCTTTGTTGAAACATGTGGGTTCTGTAGTTGTGACATGCGGGATCTGTAGTTGCAGCCTGCAAACTCTTTAGTTGTGGCATCTACTTCCCTAACCAGGGATCAAACCTGGGTTCCCTGCATAAGAGTCCAGAGTCTTAGCCATTGGACCACCAAGGAAGTCCCCAGGGTATATGTTCTGAAACAAGTGATGCCATCACCTCTCTGCCTTTAACCCATTGGTAACTTTGCATTGACCTTAGAAAATCAAATCCAGACTCCTAGCAGCATTGAATCTGGCCTGGCAGGGTCTGTTCCCAGGTCTCCTCTTCAGCCCTGTGATCAGGTATTCTCCCTGCCTCACACTTTACAGTGTCCAGTCACTGGAGGCTTTGGTTCCTGGTGTGCTCTGATCTCTGAGTCTTCATACTTGCTGTTCTCTCTGCTTGGAATGCTTTTCACTTGGCTTCTCCCATGGCTGGCGTCCCTCTCACCTTTGGAATCTGAGATTGTATGTTATGCTTGCAGGGATCAAACGGCTGATCTAAAGCAACTAAAGCAAGTACCCCGCTTCTTCTGGACCGCAGCGCTATATTCTTATCTTTTTTACAACTTTTCTTAATTTTAACTCATATGTTTATTTGTTGTTTAATGTCTGTCTCCAGACTGTAAATTTGGGTGACTGTAATATATCTAACCATCTGGCAGAGAACCTGATATGCCAGTTCAGTTCAGTCGCTCAGTCATGTCCGAATCTTTGCAACCCCATGGACTGCAGCACGCCAGGCCTCCCTGTCCGTCACCAACTCCCGGAGTTTATTCAAACTCATGTCCATTGAGTCGGTGATGCCATCCAACCATCTCATCCTCTGTTGTCCCCTTCTCCTGCCTTCAATCTTTTGCAGCATCAGGGTATTTTCAAATGAGTCAGCTCTTTGCATTAGGTGGCCAAAGTATTGGAGTTTCAGCTTTAGCATCAGTCCTTCCAATGAATTTTCAGGACTGATCTCCTTTAGGATGGACTGGTTGGATCTCTTTGCAGTCCAAGGGACTCGCAACAGTCTTTTCCAACACCACAGTTCAAAAGCATCAGTTCTTTGGTGCTCAGCTTTCTTTATAGTCCAACTCTCACATCCATACATGACTACTGGAAAAACCATAGCTTTGACTAGACAGAACTTTGTTGGTAAAGATCTCGCTTTTTAATATGCTGTCTAGGTTGGTCATAGCTTTTCTTCCAAGGAGCAAGCGTCTTTTAATTTCATGGCTGCAGTCACCATCCACAGTGATTTTGAGCCCCACAAAATAAAGTCTGTCACTGGTTCCACTGTTTCCCCATCTATTTGCCATGAAGTGATGGGCCCGGGTGCCATGATCTCAGTTTTCTGAATGTTGAGTTTTAAGCCAACTTTTTCACTCTCCTCTTTCACTTTCATCAAGAGGCTCTTTAGTTCTTCTTCACTTTCTGCAGTGAGGGTGGCTCATCTGCATATCTGAAGTTATTGTTATTTCTCCTGACAGTCTTGATTCCTGATATGTAGTTGTCACTCAGTGAATGTCTGATGAGTGAATGAATGGGTGTCCTTGGAGGAATATGTAGGGACTGTGGAGGGAAAGGAGATGGGCATTGGGAACTTGACTTTCAGAATTTCTTCTGGTTTAGACTTGTAGTCAAAGCCTGGAAAATCCTTTTCAGGTAGTAGTTTCTTATTTGTCACATTCACAGATTGTAACTAGGTAACCAGTAGTGCTGTGTTCTTCCCCCCACCACCAGTGTGCTATGGCCCTTCTTAGAGATAATGCTAACATGTTTTTGGATGTACTACGAGTACCTTACCTGTTTTATGCCATTTAATACAACTCAACATTCAGAAAACTAAGATCATGGCATCTGGTCCCAGCACTTCATGTCAAATAGATGGGGAGACATCTATTTGACATGTTGGAAACAGTGTCCGACTTTATTTTTGGGGGCTCCAAAATCACTGCAGATGGTGATTGCAGCCATGAAATTAAAAGACGCTTACTCCTTGGAAGGAAAGTTATGACCAACCTAGATAGCATATTCAAAAGCAGAGACATTACTTTGCCAACAAAGGTCCATCTAGTCAAGGCTATGGTTTTTCCAGTGGTCATGTATGGATATGAGAGTTGGACTGTGAAGAAAGCTGAGCATCGAAGAATTGATGCTTTTGAACTGTGGTGTTGGAGAAGACTCTTGAGAGTCCCTTGGACTGCAAGGAGATCCAACCAGTCCATTCTGAAGGAGATGAGCCCTGGGATTTCTTTGGAAGGTCTGATGTTAAAGCTGAAACTCCAATACTTTGGGCACCTCGTGAGAAGAGTTGACTCATTGGAAAAGACTCTGATGCTGGGAGGGATTGGGGGCAGGAGGAGAAGGGGATGACAGAGAATGAGATGGCTGGATGGCATCACCGACTTGATGAACATGAGTTTGAGTGAACTCCGGGAGTTGGTGATGGACAGGGAGGCCTGGCGTGCTGTGATTCATGGGGTCGCAAAGAGTTGGACACGACTGAGCAACTGAACTGAACTGAATAATACAACTCAACTGATAGCTGTTGCTATCATTTCCCATTTTACAGTTGAACAGACAGAGGCACAGAGAGATTGAGTAGCTTGGCCAGGATCACAGAGCTGGTAAGAGGTAGATATGTCAATATGTGCCGTTGAACCTCAGGGTCTGCATCCCCATCTAACCTCTATGTTGCAGCTACCCACGTGGCTCTGTCCCTGTATTCTCTTCTGAACTGACCTTATCCAATCCCATGGATTTAAACATTGTCTATCTCCTGGCCATATTTATTTTGTATCTCTGACTCAGACTGCTCTCCTAAGCTCCAGACACAGTTTGGTCTGGACTCATTTATCCACCCACAAGATGTCTTTTCATGGGCGTTAAGAACTTAGTATGTCCTAAAGTAAGTTTGTGATGCCTCCATGCCCCCACTCCCAAACCTTTTCTCCATCAGTGTCCTCTTTTCAGCCATTGTTTTGGAGGTCATGAGGTGAAGAGATGTGTACATTTACACATTTTTAAAAGGTGGATTGCTTGGGTTAGATAATGGCATGCTATTTATTTTTTCCCTTATGGTTACCTTATCTAACCTCCAAGACAAGGACCACAGTTTATATATCTTTGCATTCCCAGAATCTATACATAGATTATGTTCAATATGTTCTTGTTGAATGAACAAGAAAGAAGAAAAGTTTTCTGTGGCTCTTACCTTTTTCCATTCCAGGGATTTTCCATGGTACTTTTTAATTTCTCCAGTCATTCTTCTAAGGAGATTTTTCAAGCTCCTCTAAATGGTCGTTTTTCTTCTCCCCAAGGTTCTAACCTAAGGGGTTTTTATTGTAGTATATGAATGAAACAACTCTGTTTCAAAAAATCATTTCCATTTCTCTTCATTTTGGTACTTGCACACTTGGATTTATTTGGAAAGGAATACTTAATAAGAAGGAAAACCTATTTAGACCCAGTAGTGTAATCATTCATTACTCGAGAAAAAGAGTGATGTATGAGCAATATAATTAGCAGTCATGTTTCACATTTATTTTTCTGAGCTGAAGTTCAGTTTCTCCTTAAAAACAGAAAATAAGCCCCATACACACATAGATGCAGGCATGCACAGATGCAGACCCCTCCACACACATAACACATGAATAGACACCCATCATCATTCAAGGAATTCAGTTAACATTTTTCTCAAGATTATCAAGATAATCTTAAATATAGCTTAATTTCCCCTCTTTGTTTGTGTAAACTGATAAAGAATTCAGAGATTATGTGTCCTCAATGCATGTAAAAGCCATGGATTTATTTAAACCTCAGAGTTTATCAGATAAAATGGACAGAGTCAAGGGATGTGGGTGGGGACTCAGATTTGAGTGAAATAAACTTTCAGTTTAGCTGTGGGTGAATTGCTTAGTCTCTTTCCTTTTTTAAGAAATTAAAGCCTCTCTTACAAGTTTGAGAATAAAATGAGGTAATGTGTAAAAGTGCTTGTAAAATTATACAGCACTAAATATAGTAAAGTGATGATATAAAATAAATATGACAGGCTTTATAATCATTGTTATAATTGAAATAATAAGAAAATGGAGGGTTTTTTTAAAATCATACTGAGTGACTCAAAGCAGTTGCTCATTTATGCAGAAAATGGTTGAAATCCCACATTAGAATTTTAGTTGACTCAGTACGTGTTCAGATAATGAACTTGGCTTTTTCATACACAGAAGTATGACACTTAGAATATGCCCTGAATGGGATATTGTATCCTCCCTAGTGTGTTCATATATTCATGGGAAATCTACAAAATGATTATTCTTGAGGTAGATTATATATTTTCTGTAAAACTAGCAATCGCAATAATTCTGTGAAGAGAGTATATTCTAAGATTTCATGCTCTAAATCAAGGTTTGGTTGATTCTGTGAATCAGTCCCATGGCCATTTGTCTTCTTTATTTTGCACAATTTTACTCTTCCTCTCATGAGAAGATGGAGAAGAAACAACAGGAAGTGAGAACCTTGTCAGAAAACTAGGCAAATTTAAAGAATTCCTAGTATCATCATGAAACCTCCCAAGTGAGGAAGCTGCAAAACCTTCCCAGACTCTAAAGCATATCTTTCTTTTTTCTTTTTTAAAATTTTATTTTAGCCTGCCTGCTACGTAGGGCTCCCAATTTTTACCTGGGCCAGAATGAACTGTTCACATTTCACCAGGGCTTCCCTGGTGGCTCAGTTGGTAAAGAATCTGCCTGCAATGCAGGAGACCCAGATTCAACCCTGGTTTGGGGAGATCCCCTGGAGAAGGAAATGGCAACCCACTCCAGTATTCTTGCCTGGAGAATCCCATGGACAGAGGAGCCTGGCGGGCTACAGTCCATGGGATCACAGAGTCAGACACGACAGCAACTACACCACCACCAGGCACATATCGGCTGAGAGCTCCCTTTATAGCAGGAACTGTTCTGGGGCCAAAGGATTCAACCAATGAATAACAGAAGCTTTCCTTGTTCTCAGGGGGCTTAAAGGTAGGTGTCTGCTTGTCCTACGTTGAAAGATAAAACCTTATTTCAGCCTGAACTGCCAGAAAATTTGATTTTTTTTCCTAACCAATATCAGGGGTTCCCCTTCACCATTGTGTACTTGGATCCTGGCCCTTCTCCCCATGGGAAAGTCAGCATCACCAAAGTTTCTGAGAATGTTGTTGTTGATAACAGTTGGCTTTTCCATAATATCTTGAGGCGTTCTTAGGCCTTAAATACAATATTTATAAGCCCAGCAAGAAGACCCTGAATGAAAATACGAAAAATGAATTACAGTTGCCTTTCATCTGCAATGTAAAAACAATTCCCTACAGTGCAAATGTACCCCTGCTAAAGCATAAAGTTGAGGTTTTTTTGTCAGGTGTGTAGAAATATTGACTTGTGTATAGATACTGTTATAAGGAGAGTTCAGCCACGAAGGCCCAATACATCTTAAACTATGAAATTTTAAATTGATTTTCTTAAACTATGAACACTTAAATGGTATGCAGTTCAGGATAACCCTGTGTGAAAAGATAAGGATAAGTAATTGGCCATTTGGCTCATTAAGCTCTGGCTTAACTGTTTCTCATCTTTCTTCCACATCCTTCCACAACTCAGCCCTCACCCTGGGAAATGACTTCCAAAGGAAATCTAATAAGGGATGTCCCTGCCACCAGAGGCACAGACCAAAACCTGTTGGGTAGTTAATGGAGTGTGAAGTCCTAGTTTTACGGCCCTAAGTTCTGTGTTGATAAAAAGCCCCGAAGAAGGGAAAGGTTTGGGGCCGAAGAGCACAGTCCTTTGAAAAAGCCTTGCTGATGCTGGCCAGATTTAAGACACATCTGTTAGTTCCCTTTATCCCCACCACCAACTATTGCTTTTGCCTGAATGATTGAGAGCATCTCTCTCTCCATTTCACTGTGACTCTCCCTTATTCTTTCTCTTCCATGCAGCAGCCGCAGTGGTCTTTGAACACCTAAATCAAAATGACTTCCCCATGTACCTAGCATAAAGTGTAACTGTGTTGTTGTGGCCTGTGAAGCACCGCATACTAGCTCAGGCTCACCTTTCCAGCCTCTTCTCATGCCAGTCTCTGTGATTAATCCACCCCAGCACCTCCACCCTCCTCCTTGCCCCTCCCCTATAGGACATACTAAGCTGTTTCCCAGCCTAGGGGCTTTGCACCCAGAACATTCAGCTTTTTACCCAGCTGGCTCCTTCTTTATATCTCAACTCACATGTCCATTCCTCAGAGAGGACTTTTTTTTTTGACCCTTTGTCCAAGGAAATGGGTATCCTACTCTAACTTTTTCTCCCAAGACTCTGTTGTCTTCAGAACACTCAACTCTCTGAATCTCTTTCTCTTGTTAACTTGTTTTTGCCTGTCTCCTTTTGTATGTGTGTATTTGCAGAATGTAAATGCCATCTGTATCTCTCTTCTTCCCTGCTGGTTCTCCAGAGCCTGGCTCACAGTAATGTATTGATTGAATGGATATGTGCACACATAAGGACCCAGCTGATTGCTGAAAAATGCCCTCTGATCTTAAACTCTGTACAAGTTCATGTGTTCTAAGTTCCAGTTCAATTGAAACCATAGGAGACTTGGATATACTTTTCAATTTAGTTTCTTTTTTCTGTTTCAGTCCTCTCTAATAAATAGTGACATTATCTTTGTGAAGTTGCATGCCCCATGGGAAGTGCTTGGAAGATATGCAGAACAAATGAATGTAAGAATGCCTTTCAGGTAGGTGTAAAAGTATTTCTCCCCCACTCTCTCTGCTGCTAGTGCACTCCTCTATCGAAACAAATAAAATCAAAATGCAGACTGGAACACTGTTAGAGGAAAAAACCCTTTAAATGTGTAGGAAATGCAATAAGTAACTTCATGGCTAATGATGACTTCATGACTTTTTGTGAAAATGCCTGGCTAATGCAGTCCTTAGAAGGATAGACTGTTGAGAAAGAAATATTTTCCAAGTGGCATTTTCATTTCCAAAGTGCCAATTTTAAAAACCGTGCTTCTTTAAATGGCCAGATGTCAGGACCAGTGGTACAAGTCCTTACTGACTGGTCCCTTCCAGAAAAAAATTACAGTCTACTTCCATTGCTGCAAGTTCAAGAAATTTCAGGAAAACGTGACCTTATTTTTTTAAACAACTATTTTTGCATTTTAAGAGTCAAGTCATAAATACTGTGCAAACCACAACCATTGATATTTATTCCTGCTGCTGCTGCTGCTAAGTCGCTTCAGTCGTGTCCAACTCTGTGCGACCCCATAGATGGCTCCCCTGTCCCTGGGATTCTCCAGGCAAGAACACTGGAGTGGGGAATATAAAGTACTTTTCATGAATTTCTTAGTTATTTTAAAGGATTAATTTTCCTCCATCTCAGAGTGAATATTCTTATATTCCCTATAGATTAAGAAAAAGTGATTGTTTGCTAGATAGAAATGAAATTAAGTATTAAATCTTAAATTATGAATGCCAAGATATGTAGAAATAATAGAATCTCTTAAAGGAGGTGGAGGGGTTTAGTACCAAGGACAGTTCTTAAGGGACAAAAGAATTAAATACTTTCTACTTTTGGTTCAACATTTGCCAATACGACCAAGTCAGAGGGCAGAAATTAGGCAGATGGCCAATTCTAAAGTATAGCTGTTAATGAGCTGTGGAAAGTTATTGAGACAAAGATCCATCTATATTCTTAGAAATGAAGAGATGCTAGGAACACATTTAGGGAAGGGCAATTTCCATTCATAAGCCTGTAATATATCTCTCTGGTGCATCTTATTTTCTTTATTAGTCTGTGTGTCCTAATACAAATTCAAAATAGAGGCTGATACTTCTACCATGTATTTTCCTTAAGGCAGAATTCTCAAAGGAACTGAGACTAAAGTAGTTCTAAATTTTTCACTTGTTTTTGTTTTTAAAATGTTACAAAGAAAATCTTGGAACCCAAGGATTGTTTAAATTTTATATATATATATATATATATATATATATATATATGTAATATATGTAATCAGTGAGAGAGAAGGAATTCCAATTTTGTTTCCATCAACAGTTGTTTGCACAATCAGTAATTTATCAATGTGAATTAATGCTATGTCATACCTAAGGACCAAAGGGAAAATAAATATATGCTTAGATAGAGTCATAGATCAAACCACCAGCTTAAAGCCAACAGAGCTTAAAAAGTCTACCTTTTGATAATAGTAAGGTAGTAAAACCTAAGGAAACTGGCTGTATCATAGACAACACCTCTGTGCGCTCATTACATAATAGCAGAAGAGTGCCGCCTGCAAGCAACATGAATACTTCTCTTATGCAGCATTCAGAGAATGTGATCCAGGCAATAAAATGAAAGCCATAACAACTGTGAATAATAATTTTACATGATAGGAATTCCTGCAGGACAACATTTTAGGAGGAAATACTGTTAACAAGTGGCCATGAGTTGGCCTTATTAATATTGATGTGATTTTACCTAAGCATAGCTTCACTTGATACAACTTGGTGCATTTAAAATTTACATGACTTTTTCATCCAGCGTGTATTTCCAAAAGAGGAATTGTCCTGACATATCAGTTCAACAAAGTGTTCAAGCATCAGTTTGGACATTGAAATGCCTCCAAGAACCTTACCTTTATTATTTTCTATAGACTGTACTTCTGAATCCCAGATTTAGTCTCCTTGGATTTTTGTTTCTATGATATTTAAAAGGAAGTTGAGGAATAGATTTCTTGTGGGAAATGGTCACTAAAACCTGCTTTTGCTAAATACCTGTGTGTCCAAGGATGTAGACTTTTTAAATAGACAGTTTCTAGAGCAGTTTTTGGTTTACAGAAAATTGAATAGATAGTACAGAGTGTTCCCATAGACCTCCTCCCACCCCTCTTACAGCCTCCTTACTATTGGTACCTTGCATTGTGGTTTATTTGTTACAACTGATGGATAAGTATCGGCACATTGTTACTATCTGCAGGTTAGTAGCATGCTCTGTCATGGTGGTGTTTGTTTTAGTGGTCCATAGTTTACGGTTCACTTCTTGTCTTGTACAATTCTGTGGGTTTGGACAATTCAAGGTGCCATGTATCCCCTATTATGGTATCATGCAGAATAGTTTCACAGCCCTTGAAATCCCCTTTACTCTATCCCTTCTCCGCCCAGCCCAGACCCCTGGCAGCCACTGATTTTTCTATTGTCTCTATAATCTGCCTCTTTATAACATGGGATATGTGTTCAAATTTTCACAGATATGCACTAAAGTTTTGGTGTATAAACTTCCAATTTTCTCTAATATCTTAGTTCAAAATCCATGCAAACTATTCATCCATTTGTACCCATTGGTTGAAGTCAAAACCATGGAAAGAGAGATTGCATTTTTAGAAGTATCTAATGCACATGTTCTCTGTTCACACTATACTCAGAATTTGCATTTGTAATACTTTAATTAATATTACAGTAATTACATTTAATATGTAATAGAAGTACAACAGACCCTTAATAAGTCTGATTTTTAAGAAGAGTTTTTTCCGGGATTCCTTGGTTTACCTCTTTAATTAACAATACACAAGGGCCAGGGGTTAGACAATATGTGCTGGTGTGGTTATTTCCAGCAGGCTGTTGATACTTATTTGTTAGTGTCCTTCCCATACTGGTTGTAAAAACATATATTTTTATATATAATTTATATTACCTTTGCCTATATCAGATGACAGAAACATTCTCTAAACTTAAAGTGCTGTAGAAATATTTGTTAATATAACAGTGTGCCTGTTAAATTATGTATGTTGCGAGCAGGCTGGCAATCTATCTCTGTATCCTGAAGAGAAGAAAAAAGCTGACCTCAGCTGAATTCATACAAATACCAATTGCTCCAAATTATTGCTCTGCACAGGTTCTATAGGTGAAGAGCAAGTGTAAAAATTGATGGTAACAAGGAGAGGAAGCAATGTCAATAGAAACTATTTCATATGATTTCATGAGTCAAAAATGCATGCCCTGCGTTCCCACTACATTTCTCACTGTTAATCTCTTTTTAGTTTTTTCTTCTTCACCTCTTACAGGCTTCTATCTTCAATCTCCTTTCCTTCCTTGCTAGTTCAAACTGTAACTGACGATGGGTTTTCTTCTCGACTGGCTTCATTTTTGCTGTTCTTCCAGGAGAAAAATCTATTACCTGCCCCGCCGGTACAAGTTCATGAGCAGGTTAGTAGCATGCTGTGTCACGATGGTGTTTCTTTTAGCTCTTGTCCTGTGTGCTCCCAACATTGACAAGGAAGACAAGCTGGGGAGGAGGGGCCTTTGTCCCATGGGAGAGCTGGTTGCTGCACCAAAAATAGCTACTTCAAGTTAGGCTGGGTTGGGGAGCGGGAAGCAAAGATGGAAATTTTCCTCTTAGAGTCTTCCCTGTGATTTCTCCACACTTGGGAGGCAGAATTTATCTGCAGGTCTGTTGAGGCTGGGTTTGAGAGGTGAGAGTTCCCCATCCTAATTCCCAGAAAGCCCCACTGTTTAGAAAGCATCTTTGGTCTGAACATTCCTTTTCTCCCCATGCAAATTACTCCCTCCACTATATATAACTTGAAATCCAAGTGCAGCCAGTAACCCTCCCAGGTGGCTTCGGATCCTACCATGGGTAGTGTCCTCCTATGTTAATAATATTTTGTTAATAAAATTTGCAGATATATTACCTTACTCAGAAGCCCTCCTACCCTCTTTTTTTAACCCCTCCTCCCCCAAAATCCTACTGGATGAGGACTACCTTTACTGTGCTGTATTGCCTTCCTAAGCTTGTTTCTCCTTGGTTTTTGAGAAGTTGGGGATGAAGAGGTGATTTCAGTATGTTCTTTGATTTGATTTCATGGTGATCATTGGCAATCTAACTTCAAACTTTTAATTCGTCTTATGTAATCATGTTCCCTAAGCTGAGCTGATAGTTAAACAACTTGGAAACCATTACATTTGTCTGAAAATCTTTAGAGTTCAGTTCTGTGAGATCTAGCACTCAAATTCACTCTGCTTCTGTTCAGTGCAGAAGGATAAAAAGAAGAATAGTTGATATAGTTTAGTGAGTTTAACCAAGTTCATGTGTGCTTGACAAAATATGACATGAAAATAGGCATTTAAAAAAACTAAGGTGTGCTTCCCGAAAATTTTCCTGAGAAGCATCGTTATTAGCAGTTCTTTCAATCAGATGGTTGCCATGGCATTTGGATTCACCAGAGACAAGTCCCTTGTCACATAATGACCTTCTACAGAAACTTCATGCACACTTTAGCCTATTTCAGTAGTTCTCAGACTTTAGCCAGCAGCAGAGTCACCTGGACAGCGTATTAAAACTCAGATCGCTGGGTCTGTGCTATAGCCTATGATGTAGGCCCTCCATCTAGAAGGTATATGAAGGCTGTTTTTCCAGCGCCTCACATATAGTAGGTGGGGCAAATGAATGAACGAATCTTCATATATATGTGTGAGGATTTGCAGTGGGAAAATAAGGCCACAAAGAAAAGCATAGAAAAACCAGGACTTCCTGAAGCATCAGACATAGATCGAGGACTGAAACCTTGTTTGCAATGTGGGGAAGAGGTGAGCAATGAGGACTTGAAAGAAAATGGTGATTAAATGACCCATATAATCTTAAGGTTGGATGGGATATCAAATGTCATCAAGTCCAGCCACTCATTGGCTGTTGAACCTCTGTTATATCATCAGCCAGCCTGTGTTTAAACATGTCTAGAGACGGAATCCCTGAACCCATCTGTGAACACCTGACTTAGAAAGTGCTTCCTTACAACAAGTCATAATCTCTGTCTCCTTGACTTTCACTCTAAAGCACCCAGATTGTACTCCTGCTCCATGCAGAGCCAAAAAATAATCTATCAAGTAAAACAGCAAAGTATTTGAGAAAGATTGGAGGAAAGTGTAGGCAAAAGGACTTGGTGGGTATTTGGAAAACAAGAAATGGTGGAGAGAAAGAGGTTTATATGTAAGGGATTGGGAGGCAGTAGAAGAGTGGAAATTCAGGGAGATACAGATGTGGTAAGACAGGTGTTGATTAGTTATCTGACACTTCTGTATTATGACTCACAGTAGGTTTTGAGGTAATTTGTGTCACAGTTGGTCTTTGAGGCTTTTGAAACTGATGCCAAAGCAGTTGAAGCTAAAGGTAAAGCCAGAGAATAGAAATGGAGAGGTGAAGCTCATTAGCCATCATGACCTGAGCCAGGGAAGTGGATGGAATTTCCCAGGGAGCAATGCATGGAGTGAAGAGAAGAGGGCCGGTAGCAACTGCTTGGAAAAATCTGCTTTAAGGAGACAGGAAGAGGTGGGGGAGAATGAAAAGGAACAATTCAAGAAGTAGAAGGGGAACTGGGGAGGGCAGTATCAAAGGTACCATGTACAATTTCCCATAAGAAGGGGTTTTCTTCAGCGATGAACAATGAGAGATGAGAACTGATTTTTGGTCACCTTGGTAACCACCATGCTAGCAGTTTCCATGGAATGGTGGTTCTCAAACTTTCACATGTGTCAGGATCACTTGCAGGGCTCTTTCATACTCAGATTGATGGGTCCATCCCCAGACATGAGGTTCAATAATTTGTACTTCTGTTAAGATCCCCAGTGATGCTGATGTTGCTGGTCTGGAACTAGTGCATTTTGAGAATGATAATTGCGGAGAGGAGAGTAACAAAGCAAATTATAGCTGGTGGAGAACAGAGGGGGTCCTGATGAATCAGAAAGTGAGGGCTTACTGCCACCTTGTTAGGGTTTGCAGTGACAAAGGAGAAAGTGGATGGGGTTTAGAACAGGAGCAAGAGGAGGAAAGCACACAGGGCTGTGACCATGTCACCCACCACATGTTCTCTGTGTGTGTAGAAGGGAGGTTGTGAGTGAATAAGAGCTTGGGAAATCCTTGTTTCTTGAACTGGAAGAACAGCTTACTAAGCACTAATTTTTGGCCTGGAAGAGTTGATGCTACTTAAGCGCATACATAACAACTATAGAAGAATCGAGTCCTTAAAAGGCACTCGCAGGCTCTGGGTCAAAATAAAGGGAAAAAAAAATCCCAGTTCTGGTTGTATGACACGTTGATTCAGAATGGCCTCTTGAGATAAGCCTTACTGCTGACCACACAGGATTAAATTTCGGATATCAGTGTGGTGGTATTACTTATTGAAGTCTGTGCAGCACAAATTTTTAAATGCAGTTTGTCAGAAAATTTTGTATCTGCTTTAACTCTTCACCTCAGGACAGGCTGATTTAAGTGATGAAGAATAGGTGTCTCTGTAGCCAGAGATGACTTCCAAATTGCAGGGCTTGTATGTAACTTGTTATCCTAGTCATAACACCAGTAGTAACATACTGACTTCAATATTCTGAGATCCTCATGCCATCCTAAATATGGATACTTAATTTAGCTTTTGGTTTCATTCTTCCAAATGATATTTTACTTCATTAATCCACAAAAGCACCCTGGAAACAAACCTACCTCCTTTCAGAATAAGGGAAAAGAAATAAAAATTGTGAAGTTTCTGAGCAGGTAGAAAAATAAAGCATCATTTCACAAATATCTTTGTTTGTGAAAAGTCACCTGACACCGTGAAGCACACTCATATAATTCAGATATGTATTTTGGGGGTAAGTGTTCTTTTTATGCACATACTTGGTCTATTAAAGGATGCTTTGACACTTACCTTTGAGCAGACTTAGAGATATTATACAATACCCATCTAGTCAAGAAAGGAAATGTATCACTGTTCTTCGGCCTTATTTTATTTTTACTCTCACCAAATAGTATGAATATAGCCTGTAAAAGATACGCTTACAAAGTCGTAAGTCTGATGATTGTGGGTGACTGGTAGCTGAAGTCTCAGTACTGCCCATTTGTTTTTCCTCCTCGCCCCCATACGCATCCTGACTGACGTTCTCCTTTGCGATGCTTGGCAGGATGAACACTTGTCCTGCTGTGTTACACACTGAGTGCCTGCGCAGTCTTATCAGATGAGTATACAGGCAACATTACAGCATGGCTTGGATATTTCCATCCTCACCTTAAAAAATTAACATTCGTAAATGTTCCAAAACCTTTGGACTCTTCTAGAAGATACTTAAGCTCTGCCCCAATTAGCAGCCTTGTGACCTAAAAGAATGGCATTAGTTTCTCAAGATCCCTAACTCCTATCTGAGGAGAGACTGCTAATATGGGGCACTTGGCTCTAAGAAGAGGAAAAAGAAATGCAAGCCTCTGTTGTCTGTTATCCATCCAGGAGGGCTTCCTTTCCTGCAACGTAGGCCTGTGTTCGGTGCCTCCATTACATTTTTTAAAAGCTCATCTGTTGTGCTCTCTGAGCATATTATCTCTGAAAATGTAATCTAACTGTTTGAAACCTGATGCTATTATTATAGTATTCTGATCTGGGGAAAAGCAGCTGTCTCTGAAGTTACCTGTTTCATTTAATTCAGCCTAATTGAGTTGTCTTTAGTACAAACTCCCTCCTGGGTTGTTAGTGGCTCAAGAAAAAGGCCCTTGTTTTCTGGTTTTTCAGGGTGCACCCTCCATATCCAGGCTGGGACTCTGTGTACAGCCAGTAATTTATAAAGGCCTGTAGACAGGTTTATCGGTTAGGGGGGAAGTTCTCTGCATGTGGCCTTTTCTAAGATCACCACAGTCTCCCCTTCACCACTGAGGAAGCTGAGGTCAAGGTATTTTAACCAGGACCTTCCCAAGGCACAGCCCAGCCAAGGTGGGAGATGTGTGCCCCCTAGTTTGTTTTTGATTAACTAGTTAATGTTGGGCTGCACTGGATCTTCATTGCTGCAGACGGGTTTTCTCTAGTTGCCGTGAGCAGGCTTCTCATGGCAGTGGCTTCTCTTGCTGTGGAGCACGGGCTCTAGGCGCCCAGGCTGCAGTAGTCGTGGAGTGTGGGCTCAGTATTTGCAGCTCTTGGGCTCTGGAGCACGTGGCCTCTTAGTTTATGCTTGCTCTTTCCAGCTACCCAAAACCTCACCTGTCATGAACTGGTCTTTGGGGGAGCACCCCAAATTTACCATCAGAACAACTTTCTTAAGAGAGTGACTCACCTTTTGGTCTAGATGCTAACTTGACAAGTCAAGGCCACAAATACTCAAGCAGGTGGTCCATCTTTATTGATGTGCCTGTGTAGTCTGTGAGAGGGATTTTGCTCAGTAAATGGCAGAGATGGACCAAAGTGACAGTGGATGCAACGAAAATCAATGCTCTGTCATTAAACCGACATTTTATCTTTCTCCTGTCAGAGGAGACGTTATTAAGTAAGCCCTACTCCTCTATTGAAGAGACAAATGAGATGCTTTCTGGTTAGTTAGTTTTTCGACTTCTCAGCTCTAAGTAAATTTCAGGATCACTTGTTCAGGGATATCTGTGAGACATGGGAGCACAGACCTCAATATATAAGAGAAGATCATGGCTCTTGAATGTCTGTTGAGAACTTGGTCAACAAAAGTTCATTGTCATCATCGTTTTCTTCATCCTAGAAACTACCACTTAATTGAGCATTTTGTCCAGCCAAGGCATTGTGTAAACCCTTATGCATTATCCTTACCAATTCCATCTGTAATGGGTGTGTTAGCTCAGAGAGGCTTAGTCCCTTGCCAACCACGGCACTCACCACTTTTGAGCTGAGTGGTGAGAATGTTAATCCATTTCTCGCTGACTCCAGAGTCATCATTCTATACAAAAATGTATCCATTATGCTTTGTGAAAAGGAAAGCTCTTTATTAACTCAAGGCTTGTTTGAAATGGTATAGCCAAGATATAACCTCTAAAGTCACCAGAAACATATATTAGACAGCATCTGATTGATCATTTTAAAGACAAGGATACTAAGGTCCTGAGAGGATAAAAGGTTTGTCCCAGGCCTCTAGCTTGACTCTCAGGCTTTCCAGCCTGGTGGCTTTTGCACTGTGTGTCTTTCCTTGGCAAGATGGAAGGGGATGCTCACTGATGTCTGAGTGGCACAGTTTGGGGCCAGGAGTGGGTTTGTGGAAGAATGGACGTTAGTCATGCAGCCACAGAGGGACAAACTCTTGTTCCCAGAGCCACTTACCTGGGAGGTAGGGACAGAGTGTGGAGCATGAGTCTCAGCCCATGGGAACCTGGCCAGCCGAGGTCTGAGGAAGATGGGATCAAGGCTGTTTTGAGAGGTGTGGTAGTCTCCCATTGCTTTTATGACACATCCCCAGACAAATTTATTATCTCAGTTCTGTGAGTCATAAGTCTGGGTGGGGTAGCTTTCATCTGGTTTCTCTGCTCGGGGTCTCATAGGCTGAGATCAAGGTGATAGCCAGCCAGCTCTTCTTCAGAGGCTCCTGGGAAAAATTGGCTTCCAGTCTCATCCAGGTTGCTGGCACAGCTGAGCTCCATGCTGTCGTCGGACCAGGGTCTCCATTTCTTGGCTGTTAACCAAAGGTCTTTCTCAGCTTCTAGAGGCTTCCTGCCACCACCCCCACCCCCCCACCCCGCCACCGGCTCCTGGCCCCCTTCACCTCCAAAGCCAGCTCTGGCTAGTTGAGTCCTTCTCACACTTTGAATCTCTCTGACCTCCCTTTGGCCTCATCTCTCCTGTCTCCAGCCAGAGAAAGCTCTCTGCTTTTAAAGGGTTTAGTGATTAGATGTGTCCACCTGAGTAATCCAGTATGCTGTCCATAATTTAAGGCCCAGCTTACATTTGCAAAGTCCCTTTGCTGTGTTACACTCATATTCACAGGTTCCAGGATTAGGGTGCTGGCATCACTGGAGGGCCATTCTGCCAAGCAGTGGAGGCTACAAACTGCTGATCACTTTTGAGCATTCTGTTCTCTCTCGTTGTGAGCACGCAGCATGGACTGGTGTGTGTGATGGGACCAGAACAGTCCATGCTTTGTCTTCCTGCTTCTGCTCAGGCTGCCCGATGAAAGCTGGTTCACACCCTCAGGGGTTATTTTTAAGCTGTCTTTTGAATATCTTTCCTCTACCATAGTGTTTCAAAAGCCCACTACCTCTCCTTTCCATCACTTTACATTAACCTCTGTGGTCCTCAAAGAGTGATTAGTAACCCTGCTCTCTGCTTGGCAGTTTCTCCAAAGCATTTCATGCACATCCTCTTTTATAAGCCTCTTAGCAACTCTGTGAGGTCAGTGAGATGATGATGATGGTGATGATCCCATTTAAAAACCCTGGAAAAATAAGGCTCAGAAAGGTGAGTGATTTTGTGGAAGGTCACACAGCTGATAAGCAGCAGAACCAGGATTTCGGCATTGCAAGGGCAAATCCCAGCTCCTTTCCACCACGCCAAGCAGTCTACCCCTCACTTCCTTCTCCCCCTCCTCATTTTTCACTTTCATACCCTGGTCGTCTCTCCCTCCATCTCCACAATTCACTTAAATAGTTGTGCCCCAAGCGTGTTGCAGAAAGTTGCCATTTCATTCCCTGAAGTTTTACAGCTTTGTTTTTCTCCACATTGAGCACTGTACCCATCTGGTTAAATTCGTAGTCATTGCACTCAGAGCCCAGACTCCATGAGAATGCGAAGTGTAATCCAATTAGTGCTGCAGACTGGACACGTGTGGGAGGTGAAAGCTCTGTTATGGAAAACCTCTGGACCAGGGTTGTCTTTCATGAACAACTTTCAAGGCAATCAGATGAAATAAAGCCAAGAGCCGCAGGGAAGCCCACCAGCTTAACCTAGGAAGTTTCATTTAATGACTAAATCATTGAACTTGGGCAAGTAATAGATGCTCATGATGCATAGTTAACTTTGAATTGAAAAGCTGAAGGACAAAACTGTTAAGAGGCAAGCTGGTTGCTCAAATTCTTGTCTTTGCAGAAAAAAGAAAAACGTAGTAATAATAGCCATGTTTACTGTGCACTGATACCATTCTGGAGGTTTTATGTACATTTTGATCATTTAATCATCACAGTCCTATGAATTACACATCATTATCATGCCCATTTTACAGATAAGGAAATTGAGGCATGGCAAAGTTAAATAACTTACCCAGGGTCACACTGCTGTTATTTACAGAGCCAGGGTTTGAATCTAGGCACTCCAGCCTCAGAGCTCATGTTCTCAACCACTGTGTCATATCACCTCTCTGAGGCTTACATCTCACTATATTTAAGTGTCTTTAAACAGATAATGGGGCATCCTTGGGTCAGGAAGATCCCCTGGGGAAGAGAATGGCTACCCACTCCAGTATTCTTGCTTAGAGAATTCCATGGACAGAGGAGTCTGACAGGCTACAGTCCATGGGGTCGCATTGAGTCAGACATGTCTGAGTGACTAACACTTTCACTGCTACTAAAAAGATGATGAGGAAAGAAGGTGAATCTTAGGGGTGAAGTAAATGTAGGCTTTTCCCGCTTTCTTGGGTCTTTGGGCCATTCCAATCTATTATTTTCTGGCTATGTGACCCAGAGTAGAATCTTTATTTCTGTATGTATATATGTGATGGGGACAGGTCCTCTTGGAGATGAGAGTCTTCAAGAAGCTGGAGGATTCTTTCCAGTTTGAACTTTCAGAGGCTCTGGAAAAAGGACAGTCACCACCAAGCAGAGAAGGGA
The DNA here is from genome assembly GCF_027580195.1 of Bos mutus. Classification (NCBI taxonomy): domain Eukaryota; kingdom Metazoa; phylum Chordata; class Mammalia; order Artiodactyla; family Bovidae; genus Bos; species Bos mutus. The sequence goes on along the minus strand of NC_091621.1, from coordinate 9,448,513 downwards.
GTTGTGGTGAGGCTGGAGCAATGCTGAAGATAAAAGGTGGTAAAAGAGGAGTTTACTGTTACTATTCATTTTGGAGTTGATTTGTTATAAAAAAAAAAATAATCCATTCATCTGGGAGTTTCACTGAAAAGGACAAATTGCCATGTGAATAATTTTAACTGGGGAGAAAAATAAAAGATGCCAAAATTTCATGTATTTTCAGTTAATAGAAGGCATTTAAAGGTTTTTCATCCCCACAGAAATGTGTCTCTTCCATAGCCCTTAAGTGAAGATTCCCATTATCAACTACTGTGATGGGCATGATCATGGGACTTTAAAATCAAAAGTCTAGAATCTGCATTTTGGTTCTGACTTTATTCACTGTCTGGGTAACTTGGGCTGGATAATTACCCCACCATGGGTCTCTTTTATGATGTGTGAATGAGAACGGTCCCTGTTCAGTCTGCCTCATAGAGCTGCTATTAATGTATGCTCTTAGGGGAAAAAAAAGTTCCAGTGGTGTAGGTATCATTTCAAAGTCTGTTGTGGTGTTTGCTCTTCTAGTAGTTGGCTGTGAGTGGGTGAGAATCTGGTCACGTGGAGGCCAGATGTTTTCATCAGAAGTCAGAAGGAATGGGGAGGCCACCAGGGAGGCAAATCATGGCTTGAAAACTGCTTTGGGGACAGTGTTGGGTTTTTTGGCTTGGCATCATTGTGTACTCTGACCAGAGTGATACATGTGTGTCATGACACCCCACCCCAGCACCATGAAAAGAGACATGAAAGTAAAAAAAAAAAAAAAAACAAAACACGTCATCTGCTGAGAGGCTGTTCAAGGAAGGTATGAGGGCCAGAAAGCAAATGGTGATATTGAGCTCTCTGTGCACAGTCCACCCTTGAAATGTGCTGTCTCTGCCCCGCCCCCAAAGCCAACTAACTAGAGCTTCAGCTCTTCCCTGACCTTGGATGGGGAGATTTTCCAAGCACACAGTGAGTTTCTAGAATCTGCAGGATGGAAGAACTTAAGGTCTTGGCTGCTTTGCTTCAGGGACTGTCCGCTTCCTTTCCGGAGCCTTCCAACCTCGTTCTGACTCCTTGGCCATCCATTGGCGTGTGGGTAGACATGTGACTCATAGCAGTGATATCATGGGCAATCAGGACACTGGGTCTCGGCTTGCTTCCTTCTTTGTGCCAGTGGGGGTTTCATGAGTGCAGTGAGCACGTCCAGCGTGTGTGGGTCATAATTGCGGCTCTGTGGAGACCCCCCTCCTGTGTTTTGGGGCAATGCTGACATGTTGTACCCTTTGGTCTTGCCTTTCATGTACCACAGGATCGATAAACAAATAAGCAGGTTTCGGAGATGGTTACCTAAGAAGCCAATGAGGCTGGACAAGGAGACACTGCCAGACCTGGAGGAGAATGACTGCTACACTGCCCCTTTCAGCCAGCAAAGGATCCATCAGTGAGTGTTTCCTGTGAAAGCCCTTGTCTTACTAAGTTCATGCTGCCATGGTAGATCCCTCTCCTGCACGCCTTTGATTCCGTGGTGCTTGGAAGGAACAGCCTAGTGCCCGTCTCCCCAGCAGTCCTGTTTTGTGTTCATATCCCCTTTCGGGTAAGCAGGCTGCTGTAACAGACAATTTCCACATCGCAGCAGCTCAACACGGTAGAATGCTTGCTCATGTGTGTTGGGTGCACCACCTTCTGATTCAGAGATCCAGGCTCCTTCTGTCTTGTGGCTCCGCCAAAGCCCAGTGCTCAGAGCCCTCTGCAGGCTCATCTGCCTCGAGCCAGCACATAGGGAAGCTGTTGCCCTGTTAAAATGAGGGGTTGTTGAGTTAAAAAAAAAAATCTTGGTTCACCTCTCAACTCCCCTTTCTTTAGCAACTCACCACGTTGCCCCAGAAAAAGCCACGTAACCTAGCAGCCGGCTTCTGGACTCATCGATCAGGCTCTGAGGAGTGATTGCTCACTTTGTGCTTGTATGGTTGGGGGAAGAAGGGGTTAGCTAAGTAATGGAGCCTTTGAAGAATTGCAAAAGTGACAAAGAATTGACTCTGAAGCTTTTGATGCGACAAGAAATCATGGCCAGAGGGCAGGGTCGGTGGTAGGAGAGAAAACCATGCCAAAGACTATAAACAACCAGGCCCAAGACAGCCTCTTAAAAGGAGGATAAATCAGGTGAGCCTGGCATCGCTTTCAGCCAGACTTCAGGAATTCCTGGCACTTCCTGTTTCAGCTATAGCTACAGCCTCCATAAAAATGACTTACCTGAAGGAAAGAAAGGGGGTAACAGAGTTTTTTTAAAAACTAGGTTGCTGACTTTGGGAAAAATATAAACCAAATGGCACTGTCAAGTTGCAGAGAGTGCAAGGCGGGGGCACATTTCAGCAACAGAAAATCAGTTAAAGCCTTGGATTTCTGGAGGGTGCAGGAGAAAAGGAAAATCAAAGAATAGATGCTCTGCATCAAAATGTGTAATGTGTAATGCAAGGGAAGAAATGCCAAAAGCCTCTAACTCAGCCAAACTCTAGATCCCCACCAGTTAGACTGATGCCAAACAAGCCCCGCTATGTGAAGATTTAAAAGGGTTATTGAAGAAGACATGAAGCTCACAGCCCAGCCTCGAAATCCTAGCTAAATCCTCCGTGGGAAATAGGAACTGAGCAGGATTTCAAGTTAACCCCAAGATCAGGACCTACGATGTTTTCTTAAGAGAAAAAGACAGATGAAAGCTGACGTTTTCCCACTCTTCATTTAAACCCTCGCTGTGCCTGTGTTGTTCATCTTGAAGTTTCTTACACAAGCAGGTGTTTGTTTTTAAAGCCTTCTGGAATAGAGTCTGATTTACATGCAAAGGTTCACTTTGCTTCCCACCTGCCTGAGAGGATGCCTAGCAGATTGTAGGAGGGTCTCAAAAGTTTTAGCTGGATGGATGGGTAGATGAAAGCATCAGTGAAATATATGGTGTGCACCTGGGGTTTGTTTTACTTCAGAGGAACATAGGTAAATGAAAGAGAAAGGCTTCCCAGTACTTGTCTTCACGCTGGTTATGTTGTGTAATATTCTGGCTTTAGAACAAAGTTTCTCAGCAGAGTTATCAGTCAGAAGCACCTGGGCGCCCACCAGGATCCCTCGGAACTAGACCTGAGAATTATACCTTTATGGATATTTTAAACGATATAATAAATGAGGGCTAACAGCCTGTGGGATGGTGGTATTCAGCCATCTCTCACATATATTTGAGAAGCTTTTTTTGACATGTTTGGGTATTTGTTCACTGAATAATTGTTTCATTCAGCAGTCACTAATTTGATGCCTACTTCTAGCCAGACACTGTCTGGATACAGGGCATATATCAACAAAATATAGTAAATAATACAGAACCTTGACCCCGCCTAGTAAATAGAGTAGACTGTTTTATTTAATTTTAAATTTTCCTGGAGTGCAGTTGATTTACAATGTTGTGTCAGTTTCAAGTGTACATCACAGTGGTTCAGTTACGCATAGACATATATTCATTCTTTTTCAGATTCTTTTCCCAAATAGGTTATTATATAATATTGAGTAGAGTTCCCCATGCTATATAGTAAGTTCTTTTTGGTTACCTATTTTATACATAGCAGTGCATGTGTGTTAACCCCAGACTCCTAATTTATTCTTCCCCATCATGTTTCCCCTTTGGTAACCATAAGTTTGTTTTCAAAATGTGTGTGTCTGTTTCTGTTCTGTAAGTAAGTTTATTTATATCATTTTAAAAATTAGATTCAATATATGAGTGATGTTATATATTTGTCGTTCTCTGTCTGACTTACTTAGTATGGTAATTTTAAATTTCATCAGCATTGCTGCAAATGGCATTATTTTGTTCTTTTTTTGGTCTGAGTAATATTCCATTATAACTATGTACCACATCTTCTTTATCCTTTCCTCTGAGAGAAGACCACTTGAATCACTATAAAAGTATGTTGAATGTGACTTACAAGAGGGCTTGCTCCATCCTCCAGATCTGGAGGGAGACTATTTAAAGATAAGGGTGGGTTAGGAGAAAAAAATATTTGAGATGAGCCTTGAAGGATAATACTTGTCCGTGTAGGTAAGGGCGAAGCATATCCTAAAAAGAGAGGGTAACATATGTTTAAAACTACAAAGGCATGAATCAGAACAGGGTGTTTGAAAAACCACAGGTAGTTTTCTGTTTTGGGGTCGAAGGTGTGAGAAAACCTGGCATCATTGTTTGAAAAAAAGAGAGTGATCGGTGGAAGATGAGCTTCCAACATAGGAGAACTAAGGAGGAAGAAGCAGAGGGACAGTTGGAACAGAGCAAACCTCAGAACCAGACCTCAGTGGGACCGAGAACGTAGTTTAGGCAGTTCTCCTGTGCCGTTGGGAGAGGAAAAGTTCAATAAGTGTCTTGAATGTTATAGGCAGTGGGGATTTCTTTCTGTTTGAAAACTAACATGCCACATGGACAACATCCTTTAATGAATGTATATAAATAAGATTTGAAGAACACAGGCTGTCCACTTGGAAATAATGGTTTGAAGCAATTAGAAAAAGATTTCCCTAAGGACGGTTCAAGAGTGATTTTAATGGGTTTAAAGTGAACAGAAGTGCTGGCTAATGAGCTCTGGGAGTTATAACATGATCCCTGGTTTTCCAAATGCTGTCCAAAATCTCATGTGGTTTCTTTGCAGAATATTTGATATTATGTTAGTCCAGGAATTGAAAAAAGGATAATAGAAATGTAAGGGTGTGTGTGTATGTGAGTGTACATGAATGTAGAAGAAGAGACAATGGGATGTTTAATAAATAATGACCAAAGTAGAAAAGAGCCTTAAACATACTCTGCTCTCAGGATAAAACTCAGAATCCTCGGCTGGCCCACCAGCCCCCTCTTCCTTTTCCCTGTTGTATGCTTTGGCCACACTGAGCTGCTTTGACCTCAGTATCTCTCTGTACCCTCCTTGTTTACATTCTCTTCTCTCACCTGGAATACCCTTTCCCCGAGGCTCCCTTCTTGGCACATTGCATCAGAGACGTTTCCTCCAGAGAACCTTCTATAATTTCCACCCTCCAACCCTGATTCTGGGTGAAGTATACTCTTCTATGTCTTGGTGATAATATTTTTGCTATCATAATTCTTAATAGTATCCATTTTCTTTGCTTTCTCCTAGACCATAAGCTCCTCTAAAGACTGTGTCTATATCACCATTTTTGAGTCCCATAGTTGGTACTTTATAATGATTTGTTAAATGAGAAAGTAGATGAATAGATAGAAATGAAAATAGGAGAATCATATTATGAGCAAAGAATAAAGATGATGTGAGGTTAGCTCACTGCATACTCATCTCCAACCAAACATGACATTTTCTCCTCTAAAGTGGTCCATGTCCATTGTCATCTGTCCAGTAAGAGGCATAATATTTGTCCAGTTGCTGAAACCAAGGTCTAGAATCTACTCTAGACACCTCCCTCACCTCCACTTCCCACATCTAAGATAACTCCAAAGGCTAATGAGTTTTTATCTTGTGTCTCTTTAATCCAGTCATCTCTGCCACCACAATCTCACCTCTGTAATCCAGAAATAATAGGTCCCCTGGCTCCACCCTTGCCTACCTCCATTCCATTTTCTTTAAAAGCATACAAAATGAGGTTTTTTAAAATGCTTATCTAATCATGTTACTTCACCCTGTTTAGAAAAAATATGAAAATTATTGAGAATGACCTACAAGGCCTTGAATGGCCTGGCCATGCAGCCAACTCCTCTCCAGCCTTATCTGCCTTGACTACCTTCCTCCCCTCACTTCTTACGATCCAGACATATACAACTTCTCTCAGTTCTTTCGATATACTCACTTCAGGATATTTGCATATGCTGTTTCCTCTCCTTGAATTCCTTTCTCATTCCTTCCCCCTTCCCCAAGTTTATTCTTATTCATCCTTCAAACTCAGCTCTGAAGCCTCCTTCCAGGAAAACCCTCCTTCCATCCTTCCAAAGACCATTTCTCTTTGCTTTGTACTCTTTTAGCAGTGTGTTTCCCTTATAACATTTTTCATATTTGAGATTTTATAGTTATTTGGGTATTACATGGTTAACGCCTAACTCTTGAGTAAGCTTTGAACGCTATGGAGGCATAAGCTATGTCTGTTTCTGCTCATAATTCTATCTCCAACATTTAACACAGCACCTAGTATATGATAGGTACTTAAATGAATAAAATGAGGATAAAAGTAGTAAGGATAACATGGAATAAATCTAATCTTAAATTTTTGTACTTTGAACTACATTATACAAAAGAATTAAAGAATTGATTAAAAACCAAATAGCCTAGCTTTCTAGTTTCCAGTTACTTCAAACCCATATCAGTGTTTGCTATGCTCAGTTGCTTAGTCGTGTCTGACTCTTTGCAAACCCATGGACTGTAGTCCACCAGGCTCTTCTGTCCACAGGATTTTCTAGGCAAGAATACTGGAGTGGGTTGCTATTTCCTTCTCCAGGGGATCTTCCCCACCCAAGGAATCAAACCTGGGTCTCCTGCATTGCAGGCAGATTCTTTACCAACTGAGCCACCAGGGAAGTCAAATATATCAATGTTTGGGAGGCAATAAAAGCAAACCTGAGTACATATCTCTATAAATTAACATACAATGCCGTTGGTCATTTTATATGGTGTCACTGAAAGTGGACCGTCAGATGGGAAAACTCTTATTAGATGCCAGACACTATTTTAAAAACTTTAATCCTCATGGGAGAGATGGTGTTATCACCACCATTTTGCAGATGAGGAAATCGAGGCACAGAGAGGTTAAGAAGCCTGCAGTAGGTGACAGTCCACCTACCTGATCAACCCCAAGCATCAGTGGCTTAACATTGTAGAAGTCTGTCTGTCTGTCTGTCTGTTATTCATATCATGGTCTACTGCGGGTCACTACAGGGACGGAGGGGCGCTGTCTCTGCTCCAGACAGTCATTCAGGTACCCAGGCTCTGTCTGTCTAGTGACTCTGCCATCCCCTAGATCCTTTGCATCTGGTCTATGGAAGGCGAAAAGAGATGAGTGATTTTGAAGGAAGTTTTTATAAGCCAGTTTTAGAAGTGGTGGACAGCACTTATGCCCACATTTCACGCACCAGAACTTGTTGTGTAGTTAGCCCTAACTTGAGGAGTGCTAATGTAACTACTTTTGTGCCCAGGAGGAAAAGGGAAATTGGTTTGCCAGACAGCTGGACAGTGATGAAGCAGGAATTCAGATTTGCACAGAGAGGTCTCAGATCCCATGCCCTTAAACATGCTCTACTGCAGGGCCTCTCAACCTCGGCACTGCATTTCGACTGAGTACGTCTTGTTGTGGGGAACTGCCCTGTGCATTGTAGGATGATTAGTAGCACCATGGCTTCTATCCATTAGATGCAAATAGCAGTTTCCTGCCCCCACCCCCACCCTTACTTAGTTGCTAAAATCAAAATGTCTCCAGACATTGCCAAATTTTCCCTTGTGGTGGTTGGTATGGTGGATGCAAAATCGGACCTTCTCTCTCTCTACTATTTGTTATCATGTGACACCCCTCAGGCAGGCCCACCAACTCTCTGAGATAAATTAAACTTTGGTCAAACCAGATGACTGTGAATGACAAGTCCATTCAGGAATTAATTTATTCCTCCTCTTTTCCTTGCCTGTGAGTGTTGGCCTGTTTCAGTAGCCCTGCCCTTCATTCTTAAAATGGCATCAGCAGTACTGCCCTTGAGGCAATTACTTTCTAAGGTCAATACTCATAATAAAGGTTTTCTACTGGGACACAGAGAAGAGGAAATTTGGAAAAGACTCATGTCTCTTTTTATAATATGTATATAGTATACTCTTTCCAGATAGAGATCAATTCTGAATTGCCTTTCAGAAAAATGTTTGTGTTAGATACAGAGAAAAATATTCCTCCCTGAATTTTAAAATTTCTATCATTACCATTATTTTATTTTGATGAAAATCCGTAAAAAGTGAGGTAAAATTAAATATTGATCACTTCCAAATGGAAGCATCTGAAGCATATGTTTGTTGTGCGTGCATGTGTTTAAACAAATATTCCTTCATTCACATGTTCCATGCCCACTGTTGTTCTGGGGACTTGGGAATCAACAGTGAATAAACAGGCAAAAATTCCTGCCTTCCTGGAGCTTCCATTTTAGCTGTAGGTCACCAACACTAAATTATACATCACTGGTTCTCAATAGGGGAGTGACTTGGCTATGTCTGGAAACATTGTTGGCTGTCTAAACTTAGGGCAGAGACTGCCACTGGTATGTAAGGGGATGGAGAGCAAGGATGCTGCTCAACATCCTTCACAGGAGCTCCAACAAAGAATTATCTAGCTCTGAAGGCCGGTGGCCATAGGACTGGAAAAGGTCAGTTTTCATTCCAATGCCTAAGAAAGGCAATACCAAAGAATGCTCAAACTACTGCACAATTGCACTCATCTCACACGCTAGCAAAGTAATGCTCAAAATTCTGCAAGCCAGGCTTCAACAATACATGAACTGTGAATTTCCAGATGTTCGAGCTGGCTTTAGAAAAGGCAGAGGAACCAGAGATCAAATTGCCAACATCCTTTGGATCATCAAAAAAGCAAGAGAATTCCAGTAAAACATCTGCTTTATTGACTACGCCAAAGCCGTTGACTGTGTGGATCACAACAAACTGTGGAAAATTCTGAAAGAGATAGGAATACCAGACCACCTGACCTGCCTCCTGAGAAATCTGTATGCAGGTCAGGAAGCGACAGTTAGAACTGGACATGGAACAACAGACTGGTTCCAAATAGGAAAAGGAGTACATCAAGGCTATATATTGTCACATATGCAGAGTACATCTTGAGAAATGCTGGGCTGGAGGAAACACAAGCTGGAATCAAGACTGCTGGGAGAAATATCAATAACCTCAGATATGCAGATGACACCACCTTGATGGCAGAAAGCAAAGAACTAAAGAGCCTCTTAATGAAAGTGAAAGAGGAGAGTGAAAAAGTTGGCTTAAAACTCAGAGTTCAGAAAACAAAGATCATGGCATCTGGTCCCATCACTTCATGGCAAATAGATGGGGAAACAATGGAAACAGTGAAAGACTTTATTTTGGGGGGCTCTAAAATCACTGCAGATGGTGACTGCAGCCATGAAATTAAAAGACGTTTGCTCCTTGAAAGAAAAATTATGACCAACCTAGACAGCATATTCAAAAGCAGAGACATTACTTTGCCAACAAAGGTCCATCTAGTCAAAGCTCTGGTTTTTCCAATAGTCATGTATGGATGTTAGAGTTGGACCATAAAGAAAGCTGAGCACTGAAGAATTGATGCTTTTGAACTGTGGTGTTGGAGAAGACTCTTGAGAGTCCCTTGGACTGCAAGGAGATATCCAACCAGTCCATCCTACATGAATTAAGTCCTGAATGTTCATTAGAAGGACTGATGCTGAAGCTGAAACGTCAATCCTTTGGTGACTTGATGCTAAGAACTGACTCATTGGAAAAGATCCTGATACACTGGGAAAGATTGAAGGCAGGAGGAGAAGGGGACAACACAGGATGAGATGGCTGGATGGCATCACTGACTCAATGTACGTGAGTTTGAGTAGGCTCTGGGAGTTGGTGATGGACAGGGAAGCATGGCATGCTGCAGTCCATGGGGTCGCAAAAAGTCAGATATGACTGAGTGACTGAATTGAACTGACCTGAACTGAAGGCCAGTAGTGATGATATAAAATTTTTGGAGTGTAGTTGATTTACAAGGTTATGTTGATTTCATGTGTAGAGAATAGTGACTCAGTTATATATATACTTGGAATGGAATTTCTTCACATGCCTTTCTCTCCCTGCTAGACTGAACCATTGAGGATAGGAACAGTATGCCTAGCAGCTGGTGGCACCGGAATGATCAGAGCACCTAAAAGAGCAGGACCTAAAAGAATCAGCAGAACTGGCATTCTTGCCATTGCAGCAGGACAGAACTCAGGCTCTAGAGTCAAGTTCGTTCATCTGCCAAACCCAGGACACCCAGAGGAAGGGTTGAAAGTCAGTGACGGCCTCTGTGTTCAGCTGCAAATTACCCCTGGCTTACTGATTCATTTTTTTGTCTCAGTGCTACTAACTGATCATCTTTCCTTCCCTAAATTCTGTTATGAGGACTAATGCTTGACCCCAAGATATTTAACTCATGCCTCAGACATCTTAATCTCATGGGTCACGTACATATACGAAATGGACAGTATAAAAAGATCATTTGACATGAAGTTGGCTTATATCCCTTTCTTTTCCTTCTAGACTTGGAGCTAGGTAACAGTGTAAACATCTCAGGCAGCAGTCCCCAACCTTTTTGGCACCAGGGACCAGTTTTGTGGAAGATATTTTTCCACAGACTGGAAGGGGCAAGGATGGTTTTGAGATGATTCAAGCATAGTACACTCAATAGTGCACTCAATTTCTATTATTATTCTTATTATTATTACATCAGCTGCACCTCAGATCATCAGGCACTAGATCCCAGGGGTTGAGGACCCGTGATCTAGGGAATAACAGAATGATACATCTGCTGGTGACCAAGAAAGCACTCACCATGGGAATCTGGGTGCTGGACCAGCAAGGGCTGTTAAAGATGAGAGAAGGCCGTTGAAAGGGACAGCAGGTGGGAGTTTGTCTGTAACCTCCTTTGATTGCCTTTTTATTGTTTGAATCTGCCTCTCAAGTGAACAAGCCAACAGGCCATGGCAGTGAGTTGTGGATGATAGTGGTCAAGGAAATGGCATTCTTCAAGTAGTGGTGGCAAGCAAAGCATTGCACGATAAGAGTGGCAGGTACCGGATGTTAATAAACAATCCTGCATTCCAGAATTATGATATAGATGCATGACAGCTCTGAAGGTATAGGTAGTATTGTGAAGTTCAGAGAGACTGAACAGCTTGCTCAAGGTCACACCAGTCAATGACAGATGATTGACTGGAGAAAAGGGTGTTTTCTGCACTGTGTGGCCACCTCAGTTATATGCCAGTTACGGGAACAGGGCCAAAGTACATACAGTTTTTAAGCCATATGACATTAGTATGAGCCTGTAGATACAAAAACATTGCTTCTCCTCTGGAGTTTATTGTTGAAGCATTTGAGATGGGGTGAAGAGACAAAGAGAATGGTAAAAATATAAACAAACATTCAAGACAAGGAGAATAACTTTTAGAGCAGGGAAGTTCAGGGGAAAAAATAGGTTCAGATTTGTAGACCTCGGTAGCCTATATTTCTGTGATGGTTGACAAATGAGCCAATAAATTGGGCCCTAAGCTCTTTCTCACATTTTCTTAGCATTTGCAAAAAATGAAGTCCTTGCACAGGGACAGGGACTCTAAGTGAAATAGTGGGCAGTGTCCTCAGCAATGTCTTTAGAGCAAACTCCTTCTAAGGCTTTTCCGGGGGCTCTTTCTGATGGGCCCCCTCAGTGGGCTCCTGCAGAGTTTATCGCTCACGGCCGTAACCTTCTACAGGAGTTTAGGTATATCTTCAGCAGAAAACTGCAGTCTACCCTAAACTAACCACATTGTACATCTTTGCTGTTTGAACATTTTGAGTTTACAAAAATGGAAGTTGGTAACTGATTAACAAGCAAACAGCCTCACCTTCCATTTGAATATATTCATGTTTGAGAAGCAACAAAAGCAAACCTGTGGGATGCCTGTTTAAAAGCCAATGCATGATGCCATTTGTTCATTTTATCTGACGTCGCCAGAAGGGGGCCCGCAGGCTGCTTATCAGCCGTGATTGTGTGAACACCTGAAGGTCTGTCCCACAGAGGCCTCTCCTGCACTAGCCAGCTGAGGGGCCCGAGGCTGTCAGCATTGTCGTTGTTGTATACTCTCGAAGTTGTGTTTGCCTCTTTGTGACCCCATGAACTATAGCTTGCCAGGCTTCTCTGCCCATGGTATTTTCTAGGATGGAATACTGGAGTTGGTTGCTATTTCCTTCTCCAAGGGTGTCAGCATTAAGGGCAGTCATTTTATTGAAGCATTGTAGTTCAGAAGACTCCTCTCAAACTCAATTTCAGAGAAGGTAATTCAGCACAACAGTAGGGAGTTTATTGAAGGAATAATGACAGCTGCTATGTATATGATGCTTACTAGGTTCCCTGATAGCTCAGTTGGTAAAGAATCCAACAGGAGACCTAGGTTCTATCCCTGGGTTGGGAAGATCCTCTGGAGAAGGGAAAGGCTACCCACTTCAGTATTCTGGCCTAGAAGTCCATGGACTGTGTAGTCCATGGGGTCGCAAAGAGTCGGACACAACTGAGCAACTTTCACTTTCGCTCTTCTAGGTTCCAAGTGCTGCCCCCTAGCTCAGACAGTAAAGCACTTGCCTGCAGTGCAGGAGACCTCAGTTTGATCCCTGTGTCAGGATCATTTCCAGAAGGAGGAAATGGCAACCCACTCCAGTATTCTTGCCTGGAGAATGCCATGGACAGAGGAGCCTGGCAGGTTATGGTCCATAAGGTTGCAGAGTTGGACATGATGGAAGCGACTTAGCCACCTGTCTATTGTAATTTGTTATAGCAGCCTGAACTAAGCCAGGCTACATTACCATTTTGCATTTATTTATCAATAACGTGCATATTTTCTAAAGTCTCTCAGCCTAGCCATCTAAAGATACTGATTTTTCTAGCATGTACTTTTAACTGTATTTTCTTTTCAGTGTTTGGAGTTTTTGTGTTGTTTTCATTGATCTGAAATCTTGAGAGAGTCCTTTAGGCAAAGAGAGGCTGAGATTGATTTTGGTAGGATTAATGTTCTTTTAGTGCCCCCATGACTTACAGCCGTCTCAAAACGCTCATTGTATTACACACACTTATTCTGCATTAGAATCCTCAGTATGCAGCTTGTTGGTATTGATCCACAGAGTCAGGGGAAACAGATCTCCTTCCTAGAAAGTTTTAAACTGAAATGAAAGTGCAGCAAGCTGCGTAGCATGAGATGTGTGTTTCTTAAAAATGATGTAGCTCCTGTTAGGTAGCACATAACTTAGTGACAGTGACTTCAGTTTAAGGCACAGAGAGGTCACCTAATGATGTGAGAAAAGTGTCCTTTTGTGTGTCTGGAGATCCGGTGGTTAGTCAGCTGTGTTCTCTTAGTATTTGTGCAACCGACTTTGAATAAGTCTCTTAGAATTCTTTTATTGCCATCTATCCATCTTTGAATAAACATTTCTTTAACATTTATCAACTTATTCATTTAATAAGTGCTTTTGTATTCTGTGGCAAGTACTGTGCTATAGTAGAGCAATAGTTATGTTACTGTATGTTCATATGTATATTTATGTTGTTTAATAGCTAAGTCGTGTACAACTCTTTGCAACCCCATGGACTGTAGCCCACCAGGCTCCTGTCCATGGGATTTCCAATGCTAGAGTACTGGAGTGGGTTGCCATTTCCTTCTCTGGGGATCTTCCCAACCCAGGGATAGAACTCTCATCTCCTGCTTTGCAGGCATATTCTTTACCACTGAGACATTTCAGGGAAGCCCCATGTATATTTGTACCTATGTATCTATTTATTTAAAATTTTAACTTGAGCGTCTTAAATTTGGTAGGAAAGGGGCTTTTAGACTCATCAAAGTGGTAAGAGGCAATTTAGAACACCTATAGAAGAAGGGAACATTTGCCAAATTTAAATACAGTAAAATAAGGAAGGGTTAACTTAAGTAGGAAGTACGGGGCTAGCATCGTATCTGGGGTGGATTGTGTATGATGTAGTGACATGTGCCTGATGTCATGTGGAATAACAGTGGTCAGAGGAGGAGGAGAACGTTGAGGCTTGTAGGCACCCAGTGCCAGGCTCTGTGCCGCATGTTCTTTATTCATTATGTCCTTTGATTTCTGTAGCAACACTGCAACATAATTTCATTATCCTCCATTTATGGAGATGTGGAACCCAGACTCACAGAATTAGATAGTTTACCCAGGGCCACATAGGAACAAGCAGGTTTGGGGGTTAGAACCATAACATGCCTGATTCTAAACTCCTGCCCCTTCCATGATACCCCAGCTAATGTTTATCACGTGCTCACTAAATATCAGACCATCCATAAGACTGGTGTATAGTATGGCAGCGCCAAGCAGGGGCTGTGAATGGCGCCCAGGCAGGTGGATGGGGTGTCCACATGTGTTGAGTCTGAGCCCCACCCTAGCGTGAAATGGAGCTGTGCGTGGGAAGAGAAGGGGTCAGGCTGTGGGAAATGGAGGGACTTCACACCCAACAGTGAGGATCCTGTGAGCTTGGACTTTGAGGTCTTTATACAGCTATTGAGGGCATGGAACAGAAAGGGTGAACCAGCTATCTGAGTTACACAGTGGGCAGGAGCTGGAAACCATCTTTCCCGAAGAGTCAGATTCCTCGAGCTCAGCCTTACCTACCCCGCTGGCACTCTCACACCCTGGCTCTCATTTATCTTCATTAGAGTTTGGGAATGAAAGACAATAGATTCATCTCTTTTAATTCACTCATCTTGAATCTAAGGAAGGGCAAGGCCTTCCGCTAACAACTGTAAGGCCTGGGGCAAGAGTCCAGATGAGGCCTGTAGACCTTGTGTCTCAATAATTAAAGTAATAAATCATGTTAACAATTAAGTACAACACAGTCTTTCCTTCTCCCTTGACAAACACAGCTGCATAAAGACCTTGAAGTCCAAGTTCATAGGATCCTCACTGTTGGCTGTGGAGAAAAAGTCCCTCCACTTCCCCATAGCCTGACTTGTTCTCTTCCCACCCGCAGCTCCATCTCACTCTTGGCGGGGAGGGGCCCTCAGATTCACACATGTAGACACCCTATCCCCTAGCCCAGGATCCATCCACACCCCCTGCTTGGCACTGTCAGTAACAGAGGTGTCTTCAAGTGGATGGACCTGAGTAGAGGCCCCTAAAGCCCTAGAAGTGGCCTTGGCACTTTCTGGGCAGGTTCTGGTGGGCACACACCCTTGGCCTTGCTGACAGCTTACCCCACCACAAGGAGCAGTCAGTGGGGGGAGGCCTGTTTATGAGCGCTGTGGGGTCCTGAGCCTGGGCAGGGCACTTCTTACCTCTGAGAGTGGCACTAAGGAGGGGACAGGAGCTAAACCTGTGGCCTTTGTGAGAGTACTTAAGAGTGCTTAAGTAACCACTAATTCAGGACCATGTCTTAGCGGTGTCTTTGTCCCCAGTTCTTCCCATTTCCTGCTTTCCTTACAGCACCCACGCCATCAATTTTTTGTTTCCCACAGCCAGCAAAAGCTACCACCACTACAAGATGGCCATCTTCTTCACTGTCCACCATCATCACCAAAGCCTTTTGGTCCTAGTTCTTCCTCCTCTCTGACCTCACTACCACTGCCTTCATTGAATTGGCCACTAACTCCTGCATGAACAATTCTAAGTCACCTTGCTTGCTCCATCTCTCCCTACTCCCCAGTCTGTTCACCACACTCATGTCATAGGTCATCCTCTGGGCTCCCATCACCAGCCCATCCAGAGCTTGTGAATAATCCCCTTCCTCCAGGAATCCACAGCCCACAGGTTGGTCAGCAGAGCTTAGGATGGATTTCCTCCTCTCCTCAGCTGCTTAGCCAGGCACACTCAGCAGTGAATTCCATGCCCTGCCCCATGTGGTAGCATCTCTTCCTCGCTTAGCAGCTTTCAAAGTTTCCCTGTGTCCTTTGGGATCAAGTTCAGACTCTGACATGGCACATAAGGCAGCTTCTCCCTCCCTTACCCCAGTCTCCTGGGCTGGACAGGCTGGATGATCCTACAACATGGAAGCTTGTTGTTGTTCAGTCACTAAGTTGCGCCTGACTCTTTGCAACCCCATAGACTGTAGCACAGCAGGCTCCTCTGTCCTCCAGCATCTCCTGGAGTTTACTCAAATTCGTGTCCATTGAGTTGCTCAAATTCATGTCCATTAAGTCAGTGATGCTGTCTAACCATCTCATTCTCTGCTGCCCTCTTCTTGTTTTGCCTTCAGTCTTTCCCAGCATCAGGGTCTTTTCCAACGAGTCGGCCCTTCCCATCAGGTAACCAAAGTATTGGAGCTTCAGCTTCAGCTATCAGTCTTTCCAGTTGATTTCCTTTAGGATTGACTGGTTTGATCTCCTTGATGTCCAAGAGACTTTTAAGAGTCTTCTCCAGCACCACAATTTGAAAGCATCAGTTCTTCATTGCTCAGCCTTCTTTATGGTCCAGCTCTCACATCCACACATGACTACTGGAAAAACCGTAGCTTTGACTATATGGACCTTTGTTGGCCAAGTGATGCCTCTGCTTTTTAATACACTAGATTTTTCATAGCTTGCCTTCCAAGGAGCAAGCATGGCAGCGGGGGTACCTTAAAACCCTGTAACTAGTGCTCCCTCTTGCTGAGGAAGGCTGTCATTCCACTCACTCTGGTGAAAACCTGTTCTTCCCCTGGAGCTGATCCTGATGCTCCTGTCTTTACAAGGCCTCTGATGTTTCATGCAGATGTCGTTCAACTTCTGGGTCAAGTAGCCTTTGTAAATGCTTCGATCGTGGCATTGATTATACACATTTATTTGTTTTCACCCATGTCTGTGTGTTGCACAAAGCTCAGTGCAGCAGCCAGAATTTGTTAGAGGGGAGTTCCAATCTTTGCTCGAGTTTCTCAGAGGACACAAAGACAAGCTGAGTACATAGTCCTCAGCAACTTCTCATCGCTCTCCTTCCTTCATACCCTCCTGTACTCAGGTGTCGTGTTTCTTTTTCCCAGACAAATGCATTCCTCCTTTACTTCAGCCTGCACAGCATTTCTTTCCTTCCCGTCTCTTTTATTGTTTCTCTCTGCCAGCCTCACTGATTTCTGTCATTGCTTTCTTGAGGACTAACAGAGCTTTTCTTCCAGGAAAAAAAGGTCCATCCTTTTCAGGGGAGGGTAAATTAGGCCATAAATTACAGGGTTGTCTTTGTTGGGTTAGAGATTGTGCCAGTTGGATTTGCTAGATTCTGCTGCAGGAACAAGCAATCCTCACATCTCAGTAGCCGGCTTATTTCTTGCTCATGTAACACATTAGCTGTGGGTTGGCTGAGGCTCTGCTTCTCATGTCTCCTTTCTTATGAGATCTAGCCTAATGAAGCAACTTGTGCCTAAGGCATGCATTCTTTCTTTTTTTAATTGAAATATAGTTGATTTATAATGTTGTGTTTACTTCTGTATGGCATAGTGACTCAGTAATATATATATAACATTTTTTAAATATTTTTTTCCATTATGGTTTATCTCAGGATATTGACTATAGTTCCTTGTGGTATACAGTAGGACGTTGTTATGTATCCATTCTATATTTAATAGTTTTGATCTACTAGCCCAAACCCCCAGCCCAGCCCTCTCGCCGCCTCGTTCCACCTTGGCAACCACGAGTCATTTGTTTTCTATGTGAGTTTGTTTCTGTTTCATGAATAGGTTCATTTGTGTAATATTTTAGATTCCACATGGAAGTGATATCACATGGTGTTTGTCTTTGTCTTTCTGATTTAGTTCACTTAGTATGTAAGGCATGCATTCTCACAGCAGAGGGAAAAAGTCATAATTGAGCCACACAATGGCTCTTACAACTTCTGCTCAGACGTAGCATCTGTCACTCCTGCTCGTATTCCATTGGCCAAACAAGTGTCACAACCATGCATGGAAATGGGCAGGAGAATGGGACTTCTCCCCAGGGAGGGAGGCTGCAGGTCCATGATAATAGGTAGGGATATGTAATCCTCACAAGGAAAAGCAGCCAATTAGGAATAATCAATCTACTCAGGAATACCCCATGATAATATTTTTTGTCCTGTCACATTTATATAACACAGTAGTGTATGGGCTCTTTCAGGACTTAGATTACGTCATACCGTTTTGCTTTGTTTTTAGTAACAAAACCTTCTAGGTTTTTAGAAAAGGAAGTTTCTGTGAAAGTTAGCAAATACTCCGGCATAAGAGAGTCTGTAGGACAGAAATCAGACATGGGACTGAAATTTTTCAAAATTCAAATTCATAGAGCATCTTCTTTTTGAATTGGAGTATAATTGATTTACAGTATTATATTTCAGGTGTACAGCATAGTGATTCAGTATTTTGCAGATTATACACCATTAAAAGTTATTACAAGATGATGGGTATAATTCCCCGTCCTATGCAGTATATCCTGTCACTTATCTATTTTATACATAGTAGAGCATGGAGAAGGCAATGGCACCCCACTCCAATACTCTTGCCTGGAAAATCCCATGGACGGAGGAGCCTGGTAGGCTGCAGGCCATAGGGTTGCTAAGAGTCGGACATGACTGAGTGACTTCACTTTCACTTTTCACTTTCATGCATTGGAGAAGGAAATGGCAACCCACTCCAGTGTTCTTGCCTGGAGAATCCCAGGGACGGGGGAGCCTGGTGGGCTGCAGTCCCTGGGGTCGCTAAGAATCGGACACGACTGAAGCGACTTAGCAGCAACAGCAGAGCATCTTTATACCATGGTGATATTTCTTTCAGATGCACAAACAGGATGGATAAATGGCTGCTTGTGTGGTATGATTGCTAAGAGAAAGCCTTTTTCCAAAACACCATGTGATATCACTTCTATGTGAAATCTAAAATATTGCACAAACCTATTTCTTTCTTTAACTCTCAGTCTCCATTTAGGAAAACTGAAACTCAGCAATTATTTTAATAACAGGTTAACGTAGAGAATTGATTAGATAGGTATTAGAGGACAAACATGTCACAAAGGGAGCATGGAAGCCACACAGATAATAGCTTCATGAAGTGAAGCAACTACTGCCCCAGGGCTAGAGGAACAGAAGGAAGAGGGTAGGATTATCAGAACCGTCAGAAGCTCAGAGGTGGCGCCCTGGGCCTGAGCCCTAGACCTCTGAGGAGATACTACCCTGCTGGTACCTCTGGGGCATGGGGCAATGCAGTGAGTTTACTTTGATGTGTGTTTTTAAAGATGAAAACTGGAACCAGTTGCCACTATGAGATTGCAGAATCACTGCCGGGATCATATCCACAAGGACAGCAGGCAAGTAGGAAAGACCAAGTCCCTTGATCTCCATGTTTTTCCTTTCCAGTGTCCCCTACTGGCAGAACACATCAGAGAGCAGATGCAAAATAGAATTGTCGTGGGCAGAGTCCCTGCTGCAGCACCCAGAGGAGAATATAGAACAGCAAAGCTAGGAATTGACTTAATAAACAGTACACACCCTGATACCTAGAATTTTACAGTACGAATATTAATCCTTTGGCTGAAGTCATCTGCATTAAAAAAAAAATGTCCCTGGGAAAGGTGAAAAATGCTAATGTTATTTTTCCTTTATACACACTATGAAAAAGTTTATTAGATCCTTTCTAAAGAGTTAAACGGGGCTTCTCAGGTGGCATTAGTGATAAAGAAGCCACCTGCCAACAGGAGCCATAAGAGACATGGGTTCGATCCCTGGGTCGGGAGAAATCCCCTGGAGAAGGAAATGGCAACCCACTCCAGTATTATTGCCTGGAGAATCTCATGGACAGAGGAGCCTGGCGGGCTATGGTCCACAGGGTCACATGGAGTCAGACACAACTGAAGCACCTTAGTGCACAGAGTTAAATACAAGGGGAGGAAGAAAAGCAATAGAGGGGGTACTTTCAGTGTAGTAGGAATAGATAGAGGATGCCTCTAAGGTGGTAGAGGGGGAAAATGGTCAAAGAAGAAGACAAAAAAAGACAGGGATTAAGGAAGACACATTTTTTACCAACTTACAAATTTTGTAGGTGCTTGTCAGAGTTTCTAGGTCTTTGCTGATTACAACAACAAAAATAAACAGCATGGAAATACACAGGCCTTTCTGTCCCTTCAGTCAGCACTCAGACCTAATCAACTTCAATAAGGGAAAATAAAAGACAAGACCCATGACGAAGACCAGACAAACCACAGTAGCCATGGATGAGTCGTGGAATGATTTAATTCATACACTGACAGTCACTTAGTTAATCTGGGCAAAACCTTTCTAGTGACTGAATGACAGTAGAATCCTAATTAGTAGAAAACTAAGGCCAGGATTATCCTAATTGGGTTTTTCTTGTCTGAGGATTAATTAGGAAATCACTTATGTTTCCAAACTTGTGTTTGCATATTTTTTTTAAAAATGATTTCCTCTTCATTCTGGCTGATTTGGGTAGCAGATAAAAGTGGTCTCTAATAAATTTAAATATCACAATACTTTCATATGTTCATTCTGAATATCCATTTCAATTTAGTCAGCATCAAGTTGCCATTTCTGTGACAGGCACTGTGTAGGGCTGAACAAAGATGAATGTATCTTCATTTTTGTCATTAAGGGTTGACGGTTGAGCTCACAGAAGCTCTGGTTAGGAGCATGTGCTGGAGTTTGTGGGACCTGGACCCCGAATCCCAGCTCTGCAGCAAACAAGCTGCATGATTCTGAGCTTTGATTTCCTAACTCATAAACTGGGAATAATAATAATACCTGTATAATATTGTAAAAAACAGCAACATAGTATATAAGCATATATGATAAATATTCAATACATTTTCTATTATCATTAATAATATATACCCCTGATAAATAGTTAATTTTGATATATGTGAACTTTTTCACTTGTCCAGTCCTAAAGATGGAGATAGTTTAGGATTGGCCTGAATTGATAATTCCAGAATATCATTTTTTTCTCTCTTCCTCTTTTCTCTTCTTTCCTACAATATTCCTTCTTCTTTCCTCCATGCTCTGCTTCTCTTGCCGCCTTCTCTTCTTCCACTGCCTCCAGAATTATCCAGATTACCACCCGTCTCCCTGGTTCACTTGGTTCTGTGCACACCTAGCCAAGATCAGAGATACTGTTTGGCTCACTGTGTCTTACCAATAGGTGTTCAGTCTCTGGCCGAGTAAACGCACATCCTCATGTTATGTAACTGACATTTTGAAAATATTTATTAATTCAACCGATGTTTCTTCCACCTTTCTCTGCCATTGATAAGCAAGAATGGTTACTCATGCAGCACACTCCTTTGTCCTGTGCTCTTCCTCTAGACAGTACCTTGGAATAGATGAGAGGAAGTTAATGTTATTATTAAAGGTACCTCAGGTCCATTCTAATTATTTTTTAAAATCATTCCCAAATTTAGGCACTTTAACCATTACTAGTGTCAAATTAATTGTGACACACCTCACCATGGATCAAGTCACATCAGGACTTTGTGACGCATGGATGAATTAAACTTCCAAGTTGACTGTTGCTTCTTTTTTAAGAGCAATGAACATAACAGAAACGCTATTTTTCCTTGAGAAACACTTGCACGTGTGCATTTGCATCATTGTTTATAATAATGAAACATTGGAAATACCCTAAATATCCACCAGCAGTAAAGTGAACCAACAAACTGTACTGTCCTCATACAGTAGACATCTAGGCAGCAGGAAATACTATTGGACTAGCGCCTCTTGGGTTCCCTGGTGGCTCAGTGGTAAAGAATCTGCCTGTGAGTGCAAGAGACGTGGGTTGGATCCCTGGTTTGGGAGGATCCCCTGGAGAAGAAAATGGCAACCCACTCCAGTGTTCTTGCTTGGAAAATCTCATGGACAGAGGAGCCTGGCAGACTATCGTCCATGGAGTTGCCAAGAGTTGGACACTAATGAAGTGACTGAGCATGTACTCAGAGCTCCTTGGATCAACATGAATGAACTCCCTATGGTTGCGCAGGGAAAGCAAGTTGCAGAAGAATGAGTAGAGCATGCTACCATTTCTGTAAAGTTTTTAAACATACAATATAATGCTGTATTTTTAGGGATATATATGTATATACATATATATATTAGGGGTTATAAAAAAAATTCCTGATAGGGGTTACCTCTGGGGAGAGGAATGCAATTGAGGAGGAACACTTAGGGGAACTTCATCTGTGTCTGCAAATGGCCATTAGCAAGTACAAAAGTGTTTGATGATCATCTCAATCCATTTTTGTGTATCTGAAAATATTTTATTAAGGTAAAGATCAGGATACTGAGGCTTAGAGAAGTTACTTTTTTCAAATTCAAATAGTTAGTACTTGGCAGAACCAAGACTCTAACACTGGTTTGTTTTACCTTGACCCAATACAGTAGATGCTGTCATAAAAAGTATTCTATCCATGAGGCACCTTCTTTCTGAATTGTAAGAAAAAAATTTTTTTTAATTTTTGAACATATGATTTTTAAAATTGAGGTATAATTTACATATAGTGGTATCAGGTGTACAACACAGTAATTGATTATTTGTATGTGTTGCAGAATGATCACCACAATAAGTCTAGTAATAATAACTTCCATCATCATACATATTTATAAATTTTTTCTTGTGCTAACTTTCAAGATTTGTTCCCTTAGTAACTTTCAAATATGCATTACAGTATTATTAACTGAATACACCACGCTGTACATTACACCCCCATGACATTTATTTCATAGGTGCAAGTCTGTACCTTTTGAGCCCTTTCACCAGTTTGGCCCATTGCCACCTTCACCTGCAGCAGCCACCAGTATGTTCCTCTGTTCTCTGAATCTATGAGCTTGTTTTCTTTTTTAAGATTCCACATATACGTGAAATCATAAAATAGTTGTCTTTCTTTCTCTGACTTATTCCAGTTATCATAATGCCCTCATGGGTGACCCATGTTGTCACATGGCAAGATTTTCTTCTTTTTTATGTCTGAGTAATATTCCATTGTGTATGTGTGTATGTGTATATGTGTGTATATATACACACACACACATACATAATACCACATTTTTTATCATTCAATGATAAAAGTCCATTTTATCATTCATAATAATATCATTATTATGAATGATAAAAAGATATCAAAGGTTGCTTTGATATCTTTGGCTGTTATAAATAATGCTGCAATGAATAGGGGGGCACAGGTATCTTTTCGAGATAGTATTTTCATTTCTTTCCATGAAATACCCAAAAGTGGAGTTGCTAAATCATATGGTAGTTCTATTTTTAATTTTTTTGAGGAACCTCCATACTCTTTTCAATAGTGGCTGCACCAGTTTAAAATCCCACTAGCAGTGCAGAAAGAAAGTGAAAGTGAAGTCACTCAATCATGTCAGACTCTTTGCAACCCCATGGACTGTAGTCTACCAGGCTTCTATGTCCATGGGATTTTCCAGGTAAGAGAACCTGAGTGGGTTGCCATTTCCTTCTCCAGGGGATCTTTCTGACCCAGGGATTGAACCCAGGTCTCTTGCATTGCAGGCAGATGCTTTACCCTCTGAGCCACCAGGGAATCAATGCAGAAGGATTCCCTTTTCTCCTCAACCTCACCAATACTTCTTGTTTCTTGTCTTTTTGATAATAGCCATTCTGACAGGTCTGAAGTGGTATCTCACTGTGGTTTTTATTTGATTTTCTCTGATGGTTAGTGATGTTGAGCATCTTTTCATGTTGGCCATCTGTATGTCTTCTCTAGAAAAATGTCTATGGAGGTCCTCTGACAATTTCTTTTTTTTTTTTTTCACTTTTGTAATTTTATTTTATTTTTAAACTTTACATAATTGTATTAGTTTTGCCAAATATCAAAATGAATCCACCACAGGTATACATGTGTTCCCCATCCTGAACCCTCCTCCCTCCCCATACCATCCCTCTGGGCCATCCCAGTGCACCAGCCCCAAGCATCCAGCATCGTGCATCAAACCTGGACTGGCAACTCGTTTCCTACATGATATTTTACATGTTTCATTGCCATTCTCCCAAATCTTCCCACCCTCTCCCTCTCCCACAGAGTCCATAAGACTGTTCTATACATCAGTGTCTCTTTTGCTGTCTCGTACACCGGGTTATTGTTAGCATCTTTCTAAATTCCATATATATGCGTTAGTATACTGTATTTATGTTTTTCCTTCTGGCTTACTTCACTCTGTATAATAGGCTCCAGTTTCATCCACCTCATTAGAACTGATTCAAATGTATTCTTTTTAATGGCTGAGTAATACTCCATTGTGTATATGTACCACAGCTTTCTTATCCATTCATCTGCTGATGGGCATCTAGGTTGCTTCCATGTCTTGGCTATTATAAACAGTGCTGCGATGAACATTGGGGTACACGTGTCTCTTTCCCTTCTAGTTTCCTCAGTGTGTATGCCCAGCAGTGGGGTTGCTGGATCATAAGGCAGTTCTATTTCCAGTTTTTTAAGGAATCTCCACCCTGTTCTCCATAGTGGCTGTACTAGTTTGCATTCCCACCAACAGAGTAAGAGGGTTCCCTTTTCTCCACACCCTCTCCAGCATTTATTATTTGTAGACTTTTGGATTGCAGCCATTCTGACTGGTGTGAAATGGTACCTCATAGTGGTTTTGATTTGCATTTCTCTGATAATGAGTGATGTTGAGCATCTTTTCATGTGTTTGTTAGCCATCTGTATGTCTTCTTTGGAGAAATGTCTATTTAGTTTTTTGGCCCATTTTTTGATTGGGTCGTTTATTTTTCTGGAGTTGAGCTGTAGGAGTTGCTTATATATTTTTGAGATTAGCTGTTTGTCGGTTGCTTCATTTGCTATTATTTTCTCCCATTCTGAAGGCTGTCTTTTCACCTTGCTAATAGTTTCCTTTGATGTGCAGAAGCTTTTAAGTTTAATTAAGTCCCATTTGTTTATTTTTGCTTTTATTTCCAATATTCTGGGAGGTGGGTCATAGAGGATCCTGCTGTGATGTATGTCAGAGAGTGTTTTGCCTATGTTCTCCTCTAGGAGTTTTATAGTTTCTGGTCTTACGTTGAGATCTTTAATCCATTTTGAGTTTATTTTTGTATATGGTGTTAGAAAGTGTTCTAGTTTCATTCTTTTACAAGTGGTTGACCAGATTTCCCAGCACCACTTGTTAAAGAGATTGTCTTTAATCCATTGTATATTCTTGCCTCCTTTGTCAAAGATAAGGTGTCCATATGTGCGTGGATTTATCTCTGGGCTTTCTATTTTGTTCCATTGATCTATATTTCTGTCTTTGTGCCAGTACCATACTGTCTTGATAACTGTGGCTTTGTAGTAGAGCCTGAAGTCAGGTAGGTTGATTCCTCCAGTTCCATTTTTCTTTCTCAAGATCGCTTTGGCTATTCGAGGTTTTTTGTATTTCCATACAAATTGTGAAATTATTTGTTCTAGCTCTGTGAAGAATACTGTTGGTAGCTTGATAGGGATTGCATTGAATCTATAAATTGCTTTGGGTAGTATACTCATTTTCACAATATTGATTCTTCCAATCCATGAACATGGTATATTTCTCCATCTATTAGTGTCCTCTCTGATTTCTTTCACCAGTGTTTTATAGTTTTTTCTATATATAGGTCTTTAGTTTCTTTAGGTAGATATATTCCTAAGTATTTTATTCTTTTCATTGCAATGGTGAATGGAATTGTTTCCTTAATTTCTCTTTCTGTTTTCTCATTATTAGTGTATAGGAATGCAAGGGATTTCTGTGTGTTGATTTTATATCCTGCAACTTTACTATAGTCATTGATTAGTTCTAGTAATTTTCTGGTGGAGTCTTTAGGGTTTTCTATGTAGAGGATCATGTCATCTGCAAATAGTGAGAGTTTTACTTCTTCTTTTCCAATTTGGATTCCTTTTATTTCTTTTTCTGCTCTGATTGCTGTGGCCAAAACTTCCAAAACTATGTTGAATAGTAATGGTGAAAGTGGGCACCCTTGTCTTGTTCCTGACTTTAGAGGAAATGCTTTCAGTTTTTCACCATTGAGGATAATGTTTGCTGTGGGTTTGTCATATATAGCTTTTATTATGTTGAGGTATGTTCCTTCTATTCCTGCTTTCTGGAGAGTTTTTATCATAAATAGGTGTTGAATTTTGTCAAAGGCTTTCTCTGCATCTATTGAGATAATCATATGGTTTTTATTTTTCAATTTGTTAATGTGGTGTATTACATTGATTGATTTGCGGATATTGAAGAATCCTTGCATCCCTGGGATAAAGCCCACTTGGTCATGGTGTATGATCTTTTTAATGTGTTGTTGGATTCTGATTGCTAGAATTTTGTTTAGGATTTTTGCATCTATGTTCATCAGTGATATTGGCCTGTAGTTTTCTTTTTTTTGTGGGATCTTTGTCAGGTTTTGGTATTAGGGTGATGGTGGCCTCATAGAATGAGTTTGGAAGTTTACCTTCCTCTGCAATTTTCTGGAAGAGTTTGAGTAGGATAGGTGTTAGCTCTTCTCTAAATTTTTGGTAGAATTCAGCTGTGAAGCCGTCTGGACCGGGGCTTTTGTTTGCTGGAAGATTTTTGATTACAGTTTCAATTTCCATGCTTGTGATGGGTCTGTTAAGGTTTTCTATTTCTTCCTGGTCAAGTTTTGGAAAGTTGTACTTTTCTAAGAATTTGTCCATTTCTTCCTCGTTGTCCATTTTATTGGCATATAATTGTTGATAGTAGTCTCTTTTGATCCTTTGTATTTCTGTGTTGTCTGTTGTGATCTCTCCATTTTCGTTTCTAATTTTATTGATTTGATTTTTCTCCCTTTGTTTCTTGATGATTCTGGCTAATGGTTTGTCAATTTTATTTATCCTTTCAAAGAACCAGCTTTTGGCTTTGTTGATTTTTGCTATGGTCTCTTTTGTTTCTTTTGCATTTATTTCTGCTCTAATTTTTAAGATTTCTTTTCTTCTACTAACCCTGGGGTTCTTCATTTCTTCCTTTTCTAGTTGCTTTAGGTGTAGAGTTAGGTTATTTATTTGACTTTTTTCTTGTTTCTTGAGGTGTGCCTGTATTGCTATGAACTTTCCCCTTAGGACTGCTTTTACCGTGTCCCACAGGTTTTGGGTTGTTGTGTTTTCATTTTCATTTGTTTCTATGCAAATTTTGATTTCTTTTTTGATTTCTTCTGTGATTTGTTGGTTATTCAGCAGTGTGTTGTTCAGCCTCCATATGTTGGAATTTTTAATAGTTTTTCTCCTGTAATTGAGATCTAATCTTACTGCATTGTGGTCAGAAAAAATGCTTGGAATGATTTCTATTTTTTTGAATTTACCAAGGCTAGCTTTATGGCCCAGGATGTGATCTATCCTGGAGAAGGTTCCATGTGCGCTTGAGAAAAAGGTGAAATTCATTGTTTTGGGATGAAATGTCCTATAGATATCAATTAGGTCTAACTGGTCTATTGTATCGTTTAAAGTTTGTGTTTCCTTGTTAATTTTCTGTTTAGTTGATCTATCCATAGGTGTAAGTGGGGTATTAAAGTCTCCCACTATTATTGTGTTATTGTTAATTTCTCCTTTCATACTTGTTAGCATTTGTCTTACGTACTGTGGTGCTCCTGTGTTGGGTGCATATATATTTATAATTGTTATATCTCCTTCTTGGATTGATCCTTTGATCATTATGTAGTGACCTTCTTTGTCTCTTTTCACAGCCTTTGTTTTAAAGTCTATTTTATCTGATATGAGTATTGCTACTCCTGCTTTCTTTTGGTCCGTATTTGCATGGAAAATCTTTTTCCAGCCCTTCACTTTCAGTCTGTATGTGTCCCCTGTTTTGAGGTGGGGCTCTTGTAGACAACATATGTAGGGGTCTTGTTTTTGTATCCATTCAGCCAGTCTTTGTCTTTTGGTTGGGGCATTCAACCCATTTACGTTTAAGGTAATTACTGATAAGTATGATCTCGTTGCCATTTACTTTATTGTTTTGGGTTAGAGTTTATACACCGTTTTTGTGTTTCCTATCTAGAGAATATCCTTTAGTATTTGTTGGAGAGCTGGTTTGGTGGTGCAGAATTCTCTCAGCTTTTGCTTGTCTGAAAAGCTTTTGATTTCTCCTTCATACTTGAATGAGATCCTTGCTGGGTACAATAATCTGGGCTGTAGGTTATTTTCTTTCATCATTTTAAGTATGTCTTGCCATTCCCTCCTAGCTTGAAGAGTTTCTATTGAAAGATCAGCTGTTATCCTTATGGGAATTCCCTTGTGTGTTATTTGTTGTTTTTCCCTTGCTGCTTTTAATATTTGTTCTTTGTGTTTGATCTTTGTTAATTTGATTAATATGTGTCTTGGGGTGTTTCTCCTTGGGTTTATCCTGTTTGGGACTCTCTGGGTTTCTTGGACTTGGGTGATTATTTCCTTCCCCATTTTAGGGAAGTTTTCCACTATTATCTCCTCAAGTATTTTCTCATGGTCTTTCTTTTTGTCTTCTTCTGGAACCCCTATGATTCAAATGTTGTAGCGTTTAATATTGTCCTGGAGGTCTCTGAGATTGTCCTCATTTCTTTTAATTCGTTTTTCTTTTATGCTCTCTGATTCATTTATTTCTACCATTCTATCTTCTAATTCACTAATCCTGTCTTCTGCCTCTGTTATTCTACTATTTGTTGCCTCCAGAGTGTTTTTAATTTCACTTATTGCATTATTCATTATATATTGACTCTTTTTTATTTCTTCTAGGTCCTTGTTAAACCTTTCTTGCATCTTCTCAATCCTTGTCTCCAGGCTATTTATCTGTGATTCCATTTTAGTTTCAAGATTTTGGATCAATTTCACTATCATTATTCGGAATTCTTTATCAGGTAGATTCCCTATCTCTTCCTCTTTTGTTTGGTTTGATGGGCATTTATCCTGTTCCTTTATCTGCTGAGTATTCCTCTGTCTCTTCATCTTGTTTAAATTGCTGAGTTTGGGGTGTCCTTTCTGTATTCTGGCAGTTTGTGGAGTTCTCTTTATTGTGGCGTTTCCTCACTGTGTGTGGGTTTGTACAGGTGGCTTGTCAAGGTTTCCTGGTTAGGGAAGCTTGTGTCAGTGTTCTGGTGGGTGGAGCTGTATTTCTTCTCTCTGGAGTGCAATGAAATGTCCAGTAATGAGTT
The DNA here is from genome assembly GCF_027580195.1 of Bos mutus. NCBI lineage: Eukaryota > Metazoa > Chordata > Mammalia > Artiodactyla > Bovidae > Bos > Bos mutus. The sequence goes on along the minus strand of NC_091621.1, from coordinate 9,419,662 downwards.
ATGAGATGTCTATAGTTTTGGGGTGACTTTGGGCAGCCTGTATCTTGAAAGCTCAGGGCTGTGTTCCTTTGTTGCTGGAGAATTTGCTTGGTATGTCTTGCCCTGGAACTTATTGGCCCTTGTGTGGTGCTTGGTTTCAGTGTCGGTATGGAGGCATTTGATGAGCTCCTGTCACTTAATGTTCCTTGGAGTCAGGAGTTCCCTGGAGTCAGGGTTTGGACTTAAGTCTCCTGCTTCCGGTTATCTGTCTTATTTTTACAGTAGTTTCAAAACTTCTCCTTCTATACAGCACCATTGATAAAACATCTACATTAAAGATGAAAAGTTTCTCTACAGTGAGGGTCACTCAGAGAGGTTCACAGGGTTACATGGAGAAGAGAAGAGGGAGGAGGGAGTTAGAGGTGACCCAAATGAGATGAGGTGAATCAATAGTGGAGAGAGTGGGGTAGCCAGTAGTCACTTCCTTATGTGCACTCCACAACTGGACCACTCAGAGATGTTCACGGGGTTATACAGAGAAGAGAAGAAGGAGGAAGGTAACAGAGGTGGCCAGAAGGATAAAAGGGGGGAATGAAAAGGAGGGAGACAGATCCAGCCAGTAATCAGTTCCCTAAGTGTTCTCCACCGTCTGGAACACACAGAAATTCACAGAGTTGGGTAGAGTAGAGAGGGGTTAGGGAGGAGACACAGGCGACCTGGTGGAGAAAAAGGAGAGTCCAAAGGGAGAGAGAGCAGTCAAGCCAATAATCTCACTCCCTAGTGAAAAATGGGTCCTGAAGATTGGGTCCTTAAAGGTACAAAATTGGTAACAAATACATAAAAGCAAAAATTAAAAATCTAGAGTTTGGAATTTCAAAAATACGATGTTAAAGAAAAGAAGAAGGAAAAGAAAGAGAGAAAAAACAAACAAACAAAAACAAACAAGGTCGCGAAAATTATAAAGAAAGTACAGGTACAAAATTGATAACTAATACCAGAAAGCAAAAATTAAAAATCTAGAGTAGAGTTTGGAATTTCAAAAATACGATGTTAAAGAAAAGAAGAAGGAAAAGAAAGAGAGAAAAACGAACAAACAAAAACAAACAAGGTCATGAAAATTATAAAGAAAGTACAGGTACAAAATTGATAACTAATACCAGAAAGCAAAATTAAAAATCTAGAGTAGAGTTTGGAATTTCAAAAATACGATGTTAAAGAAAAGAAGAAGGAAAAGAAAAAGAGAAAAACGAACAAACAAAAACAAACAAGGTCGCAAAAATTATAAAGAAAGTACAGGTACAAAATTGATAACTAATACCAGAAAGCAAAAATTAAAAATCTAGAGTAGAGTTTGGAATTTCAAAAATACAATGTTAAAAAAAAAAAAAAAAGAAGAAGAAAAATAAAGAGAGAAAACAAACAAACAAATACGAACAATGTCACAAAAATTATAAAGAAAATACAGGTACAAAATTGATATCAAATACCAAAAAGCATAAATTAAAAATCTAGAGTAAAGTTTGGAATTTCAGATATACAATGTTATATAAAAGAAGAAGAGAAAGAAACAGAGAAGAAAAAAAAAAAAAAGTCACAGAAATTATATAAAAAAAAAAACTATAGGTACAAAATTGATAACATATACCAAAAAGCGAAAAATAAAAATCTAGAGTAGAGTTTGGAATTTCAAAAATACAATGTTAAAGAAAAGAAGAAAAAAAAAAAAACAAAAAAACCCAAAAACAAACAAACAAAAAAAACAAGGTCAAAAAATTATAAAATATATATATGAAGTTTGCTGAAGAAGAAAAGAATAGGGTCTTTTTTTTTTTTTTTGCAAAGTAATAGGTTATAAAAGTGAAAATTAAAGGAACAATAGAGGACTTAAAAATTTTTTTTAATTAAAAAAAAAGAAAGAATGATCGTAAAAATTATAAAAATATATCTAGGACTTTTTTGTTTTTTTTTGTGGGTGTTGTGGGTTCAGTTCATTTTTGGCTAGTTCCTTGGTCAGATTTATATTTCTCAAGATCTATAGGCCCCTTCCTATGTAGTCCGTAGTAACCACAGGGTTTTGATCTATTGCCTGTAGCTTCCAAGGCGTTTCCCTCTGTTATATCTTCTGTTTGCTAGTCTCTTCAGTATCTGGTTTCCGCCCTGACACAAAGGGCACGGTGGAGGACACTTTTTTTTTTTTTTTTTTTAGGCTTACTTGTTCAGTCGCGCTGTGGGGAGGGAGGGAGGGAGGGATGCTGCAAACAAATAACACTGGCGTAGGCTCGCAGTGCCTCAGCCACCCTGGGTCTGCCCCCGCTCACGGCTCCTGTAGCCTCCCTGTCCACACTGCTCGGACTCTAGGTTGTTCCGCCGGGAACAATCCGAGGCCGGCCCTGGGCTGCATGCACCTCCCAGGTCCAAGCCGCTCAGCTTCAGGCACTCGGGTAGTCCTCAGAGGCGCAGACTCAGTTGGGCCTGCGTTTTGTGCTCTTCCCAGGTCCGAGCAGCTCAGGTGATGAGGTGTTTGGCGAGCGCCAACGCTGCAACTTATCGCCTCCCCGCCACTCGGTTATCTGGGTGTAAAACTGGCGCACCTTCTCAGGCAGATGTTGACCGTCCAGACCCCCAAGAAGTTTTAGTTAGCAAAGAAGCCTGCTTACAGTTTTATAGATAATGTCTCTCTGGGGCTGCGATTGCCCCCTTCCGGCTCTGGCTGCCTGTCACCGGAGGGGGAAGGTCTGCAGCCGGCTATCTCTGTTCAGTCCTTTGTTCCGTGCGCGGGCCTGGCGGTCTTAGGTTAGGGCTGGCTTTTCGCGTGGTAGATATCCCACAGTCTGGTTTGCTAGCCCAAATTATTGCGCTCAGGGTATTCAGGCCAGATTCTTACTCTCAGCGATGCAGCCCACGCCGCGCCTCCCTGTCCAGCCCCGGCTTGCTAATGGCGGATGCAGGCGTCTGCGCTGCTTCTCCGCTGGGGGAGTTACCGTAGGGCTCGCAATCTGCGAGTTTTAATTGTTTATTTATTTTTCTCCCTGTTATGTTGCCCTCTGTGCTTCCAAAGCTTGGCACAGATTCGCAGTGAGAAGGTTTCCTGGTGTTTGGAAACTTCTCTTTTTTTAGATTCCTTCCCGGGACGGAACTCCGTCCCTCCCTCTTTGTCTCTTTTTTTGTTTTTAATATTTTTTTCTACCTCCTTTCGAAGAGTTGGGTTGCTTTTCTGGGTGCCTGATGTCTTCTGCCGGCATTCAGAAGTTGTTTTGTGGAATTTACTCGACGTTTAAATGCTCTTTTGATGAATTTGTGGGGGAGAAAGTGTTCTCCCTGTCCTACTCCTCCGCCATCTTGGCTCCTCCCCTCTGACAATTTCTTAATCAGAGTATATTTTTTGCTACTGAGCCATATGAGTTTTTTAAGTAAATTTCAGATATTAATCCCTTTTCAGATATATGACTTGCAAATATGCTTTTTCATTCTATAGGTTGTTTTTCTATTGATGGTTTCCTTCTCTGTGCAGAGGCTTTTTAGTTTGAGGTACTCCCACTTGTTAATTTTTGCTTTTGATACCTTTGCTTTGGGTGTCAAAAAAAAAAAAATGGTTGCCAAAACCAGTGTCAGGGAGCTTACTTCTTATGTTTTCTTCTGGGAGTTTTATGGCTTCAGGACTTAGATAGTAGTCCAGTTTCATACTTTTACATATAGCTCTCCAAGTTTTCCGGTGCCATTTATTGAAGAGGCTGTCCTGTCCCCATTGTATACTCTTGTATCCTTTGTGAATAATTAATTGACCATATATGTGTGAGTTTATTTCTTGGCTCTGGATTCTGTCCCACTGAGCTGTGTGTCTACTTTTATGCCAATACAATATTGTTTTGATTAGTACAACTTTGTAGTGTACTTTGAGATTAAAGCATGTGATAACTCCAGCTTTGTTCTTTCTCACGATTGCTTGCTTTGGCTATTCAAGGTTTTTGTGATTATATACAAATTTTAGGATTTTTTTCTATTTATGAGACAAATGCCATTGGAATTTTGAGAGTGGTTAAATTCTATAGATTGCTTTGGGCAATATGGATATTTTAACAATATTAATTTTTCCAAGCTATGAGCATGGGATATCTTTCCATTTTTGTCTTCAGTTTCTTTCATCAATATCTTACAGTTTTCAGTATATAGGTCTTTCATCTCCTTGATTAAATTTATTCCTATATGTTTTATTATTTTTGATGCAATTGTAAATGTGATTGTTTTCTTAATTTATCTTTCTCATAGTTCATTATTAGTGTATAGGAATGCAATAAATTTTTGTATATTGATTTTGTATTCTACAACTTTACTGGATTTGTTCTAACAGTTTTTTTAGTGGAGTCTTTAAGGTTTTCTATAAATAATACATCATCTACAAATAGTGATAGTTTTACTTCTTCCTTTCCAATTTGAATGCCTTTTATTTCTTTCTCTTGCCTAACTGCTCTGTCTGGGACTTCCAATACTATGGAGGGGTGGGGGGAGTTTGGTGTTTCTTTTCCTGTTTTTTCCCAGTTATTAAGATGTAACTGAAATATAGCACTATATAATATGTATAGCATAATGATTTAACTTAATCATGAAATGATCATCACAATAAGTATAGTAAACATCCAACACTATGTTGAATAAAAGTTTTGAGAGTAGACCTCCTTATCTTGTTCCTGATCTTAGAAGAAAAGCCTTCAGTTTTTCACTGTTGAACATGTTAGCTGTGGGCTTGTCATGTATAGCTTTTATTCATAAAGACTTCTTAAATGTTTCATCATTCTACAGAGCCTAATTTTCTCTAACATATTTCTTTCTCATTGTGTTTTTGTCTTTGTTTTATTCTCTTTTATGTTAATGGGTTTCTTCAGATACCTGGTAATCTTTGGCTGACTGTTCATATTTAAGAATAGGAAATGCAAAATAAGAGAAGTTCAGAGTATAAGGTGGGAACTGTCAACTGATGTGGGCCTTATGGCTGAGGGGTTTCAGTTTAAAGTCTTCAGTGTCACTATCTTTAGATTTTTTATCTTAGGCTGCTCAGATTCCCCAGAGAAGTATTTGCCAGTATTCTGCCCAGAAAGTCAAGGCCTAGCTGCTAGCATTTTAGAGCCTAAATGGTTGATGATAGTTGAGTCTCAGCTTCTAGAATGCAAATATTCACTTGATCCTCCAGTTTTTACTATGGTACCCATACTCCTAACTATGCCTGAATGTCTTCAGTTCAGAGATTGTATTATCCTATTAAAAAAAAAAAGGAAAAAGAAAATATCTCCAGTATTCTGTTAGAGAGGGATTCCCTGGTAGCTCACCTGGTAAAGAATCCACCTGCAATGCAGAAGACTTGCGTTCGATTCCTGGGTTGGGAAGATCCCCTGGAGGAGAGCATTGCAACCCACTCCAGTATTCATGCCTGGGGAATCCCCATGGACAGAGGAGCCTGGAGGGCTATAGTCCATAGGATCACAAAGAGTTGGACACAACTGAGTGACTAAGCACGGCACAGCGTTCTGTTAGAGTACATCTTCCTAAACAACTTTCAACTAGTACTTATTTTAGCATTCCTTGCAGACTACTTCTAGAGGTCACTGTGTCCCAGTTCTGAGATTTTGTAGCATAAATACATAGTTTTTCTTGGTTTTCCCCAGAGCTGGGTTAGCATTTGGCTCTTTCTGGTCTCCTAACTCTGTTACCACTTGTCTGTCTGCTTTTCACACTCCAGTGCTTCTTTGCTGTTGTTTTCCGCTATCCCTGTCCCTTGAGTGTTACACCTTTATTTAAACACAAACAAATATTACTCTTGTTTTCATGGGGTTTTAAGAGAGAAAAAAATTAAATACAAGTGTTTAATTTTCCATCTTTACCTAAAAGTCTCAAGAGCAAGTATTTCTTAATTTGCATTTAATATTTAAATAGCAAAGGTAAGATTGTGAAGTATGATTAGAAATGACCATTGGAATAAAAACATCTCACATTGATTTTTATTCCAGTAGCTTATCACCTAAAAAGAGGTTTGAAAATTTTTACCAATCAGATAAATAGTATATATTTAGTCTGAGAGTCGTTTTACCCTTTTACTCATATCAGTATTCTTAAGAAGTTAGCAGAATTCCCTGGCTGTCCAGTGATTAGGACTTGACATTTTCACTGCCAAGGGCCTGGGTTTAATCCCGTGGCTGCATGGTGCAGCCAAGAAAAAAATGAGTTAGGTATTGCCCTGCAATAGCCTAAAGCCCACAAAACTATCAAAATAGGCCTTGTCACATAAAAAATTAATTGGTTGCTTGCTTTGTTCCTACTTAGATTTTCATTAACTTGAGGACGTATTTAAGTGACAATTAACTGTATCACCTTTGTTTCTGCTTGTTAAAAAGAGGTGTCTATTTAAAAGTCTAATTAATAAAGTTTCCTGAAATATTTATCCTTAAGGCATTAACCTTCACTTTTCTTTTTATATTATGAAATAGTACAATTTCAGCCATCATGAAAGACTGATCTGTTGGTCATCTACTGCCATGTGAGGGTAAAACTCACTGACTTAAAACAATGCATGTTATATTTGCTTATGATTCTTTGAGCATTTTGTGCTGGGTTCAGCTGATCAGTTCTTCACTGGATTTAGCTGGTCAACAGGAGGTTGAAATTATCTCTTTGCTTCGCCAGACTGGACAGTCTAAAATTGTCTCCCTTTGGGTGGTGCATGCTTGTGGCTGGGTTTCTCTTTTCATGTGGTCATTTATCTTCAGAGAGGCTAGTCAGACTTCTGTATGTTGGTAGCCTTGGGGCTTTGTTCCAAATGGACAGGAGTGGGTGCTCAGAGCCTGGGCCTCAGCTCACAAAAATCACTTCTTCTACATTCTGTTGATGAAAGCTAGTCACAAAACTCACTCAGAGAGGTGAAGAGATAGACTCTACCTCTTAATGGAAGAAGCAAGAAATTCACATCACAAAGGGATGTGTATACAGGAATGGGAGGAGTTGTGGCTGGTTTTTTTTTTTTTTTTTTTCTTTGCATTCCACCAGAGCCTTCCTTCTGGCATAAAATTTATTTTTTTCCCACATAGAAAATATGCTGATTCCCATTTCTAGATCCCCAGAGGTCTCAACCCAATATGACATTAGGCTCAAAGTCCAGGATCTTTTGTTCCAACATCAGGTTCAGTTGAGGATGAGAATCCCTGGAAGCAGCTCTTCAGGGATAGTTCTTCTTGGACAAGAGGCCTGTTCATGTAAAAAGCAAATTAACTGCCTGTTATGTTTCCAACAGACCATGAGGAGAGATGCGGGCATGCTCAATCACGTCTGTCTCTTTGCATCCCCATGGACTGTAGCCCACTAGGCTCCTCTGTCTGTGGGATTTCCCAGGCAAGAATACTGAAGTGGGTGGCCATTTCCTTCTCCAGGGTATCCTCCCAACCTAGGGATCGAACCTTCATCTATTGTGTCTCCTGCATTGGCAGGCAGATTCTTGACTACTGTACCACCTGGGAAGCCCAAGGAGCTATGGGCCCAGGATAATTACAATAGATGCTTCCGTTCAAAATGGAGGGCAGCGGGAACAGAGCGGTTCTAACACCCAGTGGGCAGTTGCTTCAAGCCCCCGTACTCTAGGGCCAAGAGCATACCCTGATTAATTATCTGGTTCTGTTTCTTTCTTTACCGTATGTCTTAGATTTTTAATTTATAAGTCAGTAATGTAGCTATAAATCTAACGTAATTAGACAGCACCACCTATAGGTAGTTAAATGCTTTTTGAGAAAGTTTTTTAAACCATGGAGATTTTCATACCTTGGAGGACCCTTGTTTATTTTTACCAGTTGCAGAAATTTCATAAAATAGGCATTAAGCCAAATTTTTCAAAACCTCTTCATTGCCTGTATTTTCCCCAAAGTAGTAACAATTACAAAGAAACCATAATTCTAAAATAAAACTGATTTTCAGAATCTTTAAGTTAGAGGGAAAAAAGTAAAATTTATCTGTGATATAATTGGACAGTTTCTGCAACATTCAGTGGGTCTCTGGAGACCACAGCCCCAGGAGGTTTGGAGTTAAACCTCAGTTTCACAGCATATTCCTAACCCTAACCTTCTATTTTGGAGGACAGGAGATTGGCGCCTCCCCAAGTAAAAATGGAGAGCTGTTATCCTCTAGGGAAGGCAGGAGAGGAGAGACCCTGGAGGGGAGTTAGCGGGAGCTTCAGGCTCAGGCCCACGCAGTAGTGAGCAGGTCAGCAGGGCCTCCTTCACAGGGCAAGATGGAAGCATCAAGAAAGTCCCCTTCACACACACATGCATACTAGCAGTCCTGGGCTTCCAGTGGTTCCTTTTACAAAAGAATGGGAAGATTTGGAGGAAGGCATTTGGTTTTTGAATTGCTGATTGTATGACTTCGAGTGTATTATAGAATCACTCCAGTGGGGAGGATAAGGAAATAGATGTTTACAGCCTTAATCCTGTAGTTGATCCTCCACCAACTCAGCAGTTTATTCCTCTCCTCACCATGAAAATGGTTCTTGTTCTGCAAGTAAGAACAGACCTAGAAGAGAAATTGCAGTTTTCCCTTTAAACTTTCTTTTTTCTAAAATGTCCATTTTTTGTAGGTAGTACTTACTTATGATAAAAATTTCTTAATTGTGTACAGTGAAGTTCCCTTCCTACCTTCCCAGTCACCTAGTCCTTCCCAGAGGCAACCAGTGTATCCAGATGTCTATACATCCTTCACAGTCCTTCTGTACATGCACTGGCAAACATATATGTCAGTATGTACGTCTGTGTACTTCTTTCCATGTATATGATTTTATTTTGGACACAAATAGCTGTGTGACTGATCTGAACCTTGTTTTTGCCCTGTAATATCTTGCAGATTTTTAATATCTGCACTGAGCATTGTTAATCTCTCTATAGCTGCAGAGTGTTCCATCACAGAGCTCTACCAGTATTTGTTTATCCTCTCCTCCACTGGTGAATTATTTAGATCATTTCTGGAGTTTTGTTATGGTAAACCATGCCATGATGAACATTCTTGTACATCTGTTACTTGGCATGTGGGTGAGCATACTTGTAGAATAAATTTCTAGAGGGGAATCGCTAGGTCAGAGGAGATGTGATGAGGATATAGGAATAATTCTGATAGACCTGGTCAAGGTACGCTCATAGAATTTGTACTTGTTTGCTGCTCCATCAGCAGTGTGTGAAGGCAGAGCTGAGTTTCTAAGCCCAGGTAGAGTCCTGATACCTCACAGACTAAGCATCAGGTCTTATGTTTGTCAAACAGCTCAGCTTACATGGTGTGTGGTTCATGCATGCATGTGTTTGTGTCTGATTTCATTTGGAGAGCGTTGTTTTGTAAGTGGCTAAGAGAAGCTTGAGAATCAATGATGCAGGACATCATCACTTTTCTTCCTCTTAACCCTCCAGTTTGAAGGAGTGACAGAGAAAGTGAGATGGCTCCATGCACTACAAGAATATCCTTAGACAAGTAACATGGAGAGAATGGTTCATGTGGTAGCTGAAAAGATGAAGCAGGTAGAAAGATTCATAGGAAGCAGGCATGGAGGTCAAGGTCTAATGAGATGAGATTTAGTCTCCTACACCCCCATATTGGGCTTCCCTGGTGTCTCAGATGGTAAAGAATCCACCTGCAATGCAGACGACCTGGGTTTGATCCCTGGCTTGGGAAGATCCCCTGGAGGAGGGCATGGCAACCCACTCGAGTATTCTTGCCTGGAGAATCCCCATGGACAGATGAGCCTGGTGGGCTAAAGTCCATGGGGCCACAAAGAGTTGGACACGACTGAGCGACTAAGCACAGCAGCACAGGAACAGGCCCCCACATTAACTAGGGGTCTCCGGAAGATCTCATTTGTTCTCAGAGAGCCAACTTTAAGAGCTTGTCATGTGCCAAGCCCTGTATTAATACTGGAAATAGAGATGCACATGGCCAGTCCCTGCTCTAAAGAAGCTCATATAGAAAAGTCATGTAAGCAGAAAAGTTCTATATAAAAGTTACAGAACAACAAGAGTGGTAACAGCTGACTCTGACAGCCTATTAAATGCCAAACAGGGCTCAGCAGTGCTCATCTCACCTGCTGCTGCTGCTGCTAAGTCACTTCAGTCATGTCCAACTCTGTGCGACCTCATAGATGGCAGCCCACCAGGTTCTGCCATCCCTGGGATTCTCCAGGCAAGAGTACTGGAGTAGGTTGCCATTTCTTTCTCCAATGCATGAAAGTGAAAAGTGAAAGTGAAGTTGCTTAGTCATGTCTGACTCTTTGCGACCCCATGAACTGCAGCCCACCAGACTCTTCTGTCCATGGGATCTTCCAGGCAAGAGTACTGGAGTGAGTGCCATTGCCTTCTCCATCATCTCATCTAATTCTGCAAAAATCTTATTGGAGGATGATTCCAGTTTTATCCCATACCACAGATGAAGAAACTGAGACCCAGGGAAGTTGAGGGATGGTCCCAACACCCCATAGTAAGTGACAAAGCTGGGATGCAGGTTGAGGTCAATCTCACTTCCAAGTCTTAAGGGAAATCAGGAGTGATGTTGGAACTAAAAGCTTATATCCCTCCTCCATGAAATGGTTTTATGCTCCCTTCTCTTTTGTAGCACCATAATACTTTTCAGGGTGAGAGTTGGGGGTCAGCGAAGACTTTTGGAGGGAGATATGACCTGAGCTGGGGCTCTGAGGATAAGAAGCAAGGAGAACAGTTCCAGCAGAGCTGACCTCCGGGAGTCAGAAGTTTGTCCCAGGGAGGCAAGTGAGTGGCATGGATAAGATGAGAGCTCTGGAGCCAGACAGCCTGAGTTTACATCTGAGCTCTGCCCCTTATTAGCAGAGTGACATTGGGTACATCACTTAACCTCTCTGATTCTATTCCTGTAATATGGGGGCTATAAAGTACTTTCCTCCCAGGTTATTGTAAGCATGGCATGAGTTAACATATCTGGAGCTAGTGGCCGGCAGCACAGGTTCTCTCTATTTGTTCTCATTATAGACTCTCTAGGATCCAGGTATGACCTAGATGTAAAGGAGAGGAAAACAGAATTAGGAGGTTCGCCTGTGATGCTTATTACAGAGAATGATTACATGAGCTCACAAAATGTAATGTGATGCTATTTAAAAAAAGGGGGAGCAGAAAATCATTTAATGGAGGAGCAAGAGACACGGGCTTTTAGCCCAGAATTATCTTGTCAAGCATGGTTGTGCTTATCAGCTTTTAGTTATCTAAAATTGTGAGTCAAAACGGACTTTTTTATTTATTGTCTACTTCTTTATGACATATTTATGGGTGTTAAAATGTAATAGTCTATCTCAAATAAGGTGAAAAAGCAGAAGAGAATAAGATAAAAGGAACTACATTTGCTGTAACTCTCAGTTTTCCCCTCTCCCCCTTTGACGCCATAAAATGTTTTCAGACAACCCTAGAGAAGAGATAAGATAAATGCTGCTGCTTTCCCATTTACCCACATAGCATTTATCTCTCCTGTATCAAGTCAAGTTACTTTATTCTGAGAAGTAAATTCCATAGCAGAATATAAGAGAAGTGCAATAGAAGTGAACAGAAAGCTCTTATCCAAGGAATCCATTCATGTGATTTACATTTTGTCTTCATATTCTCTGGCTTTTTTCTACTTTATCCCAACCTAACATCCTCAATTCTGTTCCACAGTCAAACCCCATGCCTGGACCACTCTTTGTGTAGGCCAGTTTTATCTAGATGACTTGAGTAATTCCCAAGAATTCATCTTATTTTTTAAAAAGTAATAGCAATTTCCAATATAAATTCACACAAACCCTCTCTTACTGCTATTCAAAAACCTACACCATTACTGTGTACTAGCCACTCACTTGGAGAAGGCAATGGCACCCCACTCCAGTACTCTTGCCTGGAAAATCCCATGGATGGAGGAGCCTGGTAGGCTGCAGTCCATGGGGTCTCAAAGAGTCGGACGTGGCTGAGCAACTTCACTTTCACTTTTCACTTTCATGCATTGGAGAAGGAAATGGTAACCCACTCCAGTGTTCTTGCCTGGAGAATCCCAGGGATGGGGGAGCCTGGTGGGCTGCAGTCTACGGGGTTGCACAGACTGAAGTGACTCAGCAGCAGCAGCAGCAGCAGCAGCAGCCACTCACTAGCTCCTGGGACTACAGAAATTATTACAATTCAGCCTTTTGTCTTATGTGGGAAAAGGCATGAACAAGGAGGTTGATTCTGCCCATATCTGCCTCATGTTCCTTTCCTTTGTGGTTTATCTTTCCCACTAGACTGTAAGCCTCTCAAGGTCAAAGATTGTATCTGCTTTATTTCCCACTGGATAACCATTACCCTATAGAGTGTTCTCCATAACCATTTACTGAATTCATTAATGAAAATAAATACATGACTATACAGAATGATCAGTAAATTGATGTGTTTGCAAGATAAGAAATAGCTTAGAGGAGAGAATGAATAGTAAACTCCTTGGAGGGCAGAAGAGTGGTTGGAGGGGTTGGGAGACCTGCTGAGGAAAGTGACTTCTGAGTTGAGTTTTGAGGGTGATGACTGCCACTATTGATAAGCCTTACATAGTGTCCAATTCACGCAACATACTATAAAGTCTGCTGAGGTAATAAACTATAATTTATGAAGTAACTATACTTACAGTATCTCTCATATTCGACCATTTAACCCATTACTGGGTGGGAGGACCTGGCCATTTCATGCTGCATTGTGTGGTCCTGGAAGCTCCGTCTGTTGGCTCGGGGTAGGGATACCTACTGGGAAACTCAGTGTTGTGTTTGTGTGTGTTCATATGGTCCTGTGAGAAACAGTGGAGGCTGGATGGGCCTTTGGCTGAGAGAGAAGCAGTCTTAAGTACGTGCTCTAGAAGAGGGGTGGTCCATCCAGGAGAGAAGGTGGGAAAGGAACAGACAGAGGCCGTTTCTAGTGACTCAGCCCTGAGCCAGGCCAGAGCGATTGCCTAAGACCTGTGTCCATCACCTAGGTCAGTTTCAGATTTCAAAATTCCTGAAAAATCATGTGATTATGACATGGGAGAGGATGAAGTGGAAGACAAAAGGAGATAAATGCAAGATGGTTTTTAGTTGAATTTATCTGATGACCTTACTGAGGAGAAAAAAACAGGATGTGAGGAATGGACTTGCTATTAGTTGCAAGTTTCTTAATTGTAATTAGCTCCAGCCCTTTCCTAACACAATGATGTAAATGACTGGGAGGTTGAGAACCAAAACTGCTAAGATTCATGAGCCTCTTGCCTCTGGTGTGATCTTGGGGTGGGGGGGATTCCTTATGCTATTCCAGACTTACCGTCTCTGTGACAGATGGAAGACATAGCTCTCTAAGTCACACCAAATTATATCAAAGATTAGATCCCTCAGCTCCAATTAATCCTTGTGTTTTCAATATGTGTGTACAGCTTCATCATACACAACAAAGACACTTTCTTCAACAATGCCACAAGAAGTAGAATTGTACATCATATTTTACAAAGAATAAAGTATGAAGAAGGAAAAAACAAAATTGGTAAGTAGTATATCAGTATAACAAGTTACATTTGATTTGGAGGATTACAGACTTTTCCCTTTGGTTTTATTACATTGATATCAATTCTAGAAATGCTTGTGATTTATAAAGCCTCTAACTGCACAGTTCCTTGATGGATAACTCAGAAGTGTGAAACCTTAATAGATCACTTTTTAAAAGATAACACATCATCTCATTTATCTTAGACCATGGAAGAGTGCTCTCAATTCAACAAATATTTAAGGAGCACCCATTATGTGCCAGGTGGGCTTCCCAGGTGGTGCTAGTGGTAAAGAACCTGTCTGCCAGTGCAGGAGATGTAAGACACCCCGCTTCCATCCCTGGGTCATCAAGATCCCCTGCAGGGAGAGCATGGCAGCCCACTCCAGTATTCTTGCCTGGAGAATCCCATGGATAGAGGAACCTTGTGGGCTACAGTCCACAGGATCGCAGAGAGTCAGACACAACTGAAGTGACTGAGCATGCATTGTGCGCCAGGCACTGAGCAGGATGTTAGGGAGATGAGCACAGTTCTCTCCTGAAGTGTATGTTCAGGAAGTTAAGAACAGACAATAAATAAATAAATACAGTACATAACATGAAGAAATTGAAATGGATGATGTTATAGAGATTGACTAGCGGGTAGAGATCATGCTGAGATGGCATGGTCAGGGAATGCTCTTCTGAGAAGCTGGAATTTGAACTAAAACCTGAATGACAAGAGGGAGCCAGTGTATGGCAAGATGCAGAAGCAGGCACAGGGAGCTGTCATACATAAGTAAATTCTCCAAATAATCACCACCCCCAGCAAATAACCTCCACATGTTATACTGGGGATATTTGCGTGAGAATCTTTCCATAATATATTACCAAATTTCCTGCCTTTTTAAGTAGATTACTATATACTGGGAAGATTTGGGGAGCTTTGTCCATATCTCTGTCCCAGCAAGACTTTTATTTATGCTTTGAATGATGACCTGTGTCAATCATGGTCTAATCAAGAGATAAAAAAATCACACAGAATTTGAACAGGAAAGTGAAAATGAAAGTTGCTCTGTCGTGTCTAACTCTGCAACCCCATGGACTATACAGTCCATGGAATTCTCCAGGCCAGAATACTGGAGTGGGTAGCCTTTCCCTCCTCCAGGGGATCTTCCCAACCCAGGTCTCCCTCATTGCAGGTGGATTCTTTACAAACTGAGCCACAAGGGAAGCCCAAGAATGCTGGAGTGGGTGCCTATCCCTTCTCCAGTGGGTTTTCCCAACCCAAGAATTGAACTGGGGTCTCCTGCATTGCAGGTGGATTCTTTACCAACTGAACTATCAGTTTGATAACTTTTCCTTGAACAGGAAAAGTTAATGCAAATAATTAATTGTGATGGAAGTTTGGAGTAACAGAGGACTGACTAGTAAAGAGCAAGAAGAATTCTAAAGAATAGAAGAGAAGATGCCCCACAACAAAGCTGAGATGGAGACCTTGTTAGAAGGGGGGCAGTTGTGGATCATTGCGCGGCAGAGCAGTTTGCTGGGGTTTCTGTGCCAGCAGGATTCTCTGTGAATCCGCCCTCTCAAGTTCTGGGAGAAGCTGGCTAGAGGGGTTCCAAAGGAACCCCTTCACTGGGAGTTGTTGCCCAGCGTCATCATCCTATGAAGCTGTTCAAAGGCCCACCTGCCCTTGAGGAGATCCCAGAGCTGCTGGCTACCATGAACTACATGTGCCGGGTTCCATAGAAGCTATGAGTTGCAGAAGCCTGCTGGGAGGAGCATACTAGTACCAGGAAAACAAACTCCTCCCTCCCCTACTGTCCCTCTAGGGCCTTCTACTGACAAAGCTGAACATTGCAGCATCTGGCAAACGAGAAATATTTACAGGGTTGAACTGCATTACTGCAAAGCTAAGGAGCAGTCAACTGATAACTGGCACAGAGCCTAAACAGTTTGCTCATCAGGCTTTCAGGTGGAGTGGAGACTGGAAGGATGCATTATGTCAGTCACTTGGAGTTAGGATCCTGAAAGAGCTCAGTCATCTGGAACTCTCAGCCACATCTGAGAGATGACTTTCAATAGTTTGTAAATGTTAAGTGCTATATTCAAATTCAGCAAAATAGCTACCTTGGCACCGTGTGGGAGAAATATTACTCAACACATCATAAAGAGGGACAAACTTGGGAGGTTTAGTTGAATGCAAGTGTGAGTCACTAGTATGGCGAAGCTGCCAAAAACTATTTTGATTACAAGCTGTATAAATTAAAATATAATAGGGTGAATCAGATACCTGGTCCAGATCTGAATACACCTGGAATATTATGTTCAGTGAGAGTCAGTGTAGGTGGGTATGCTGACATTGAGCCAGATTTAGGACTTTCTTGATTTACATAGGGTTATGGGTTAGCACGTCCTTAAATTCTCTGCAGCAGTCATCCATCCTTGAGACACATCCTCTTCATAATGTCCTCCATGGCCACTCCAGCTCAGAGGAGTCTTTTCTTCTTCTGAATTCCTATGGAAATTATTTTTGCAGTCTATATGGTAATTAGCAATGTACAACTCTTCTTTTATTATCTTGAATTATTTACTTTCAATGACAATGAAAATTCTACCAACTAAAGAGAACCAATGTTAACATTTTGTGTACTGAATAACTTAAATATTACATTAATTACTCTTTTCATCTTTATACCTCATTTGTCCATGTGATTTTTTTTAACAAACTTTGGATATGCTACACATACTTTTTTTCATCCTTTTCTCGGTTAACAGCATATCAGGAACATACTAGAAAACAAGTGAGTAGAAGTGAAATGATTAGGGCAGTAGCTATTCTGGATTATTTCATAGCATGCAAAGAATTTTTAAAACCAGTCTCTTCATTAGTATTGGTAGTATAATATTAGCACACCTCACAACTCATAATATATTAGGGTGTTGAGAATCTGTGATTAAAAACTGCTAGTCTAGATAACAAGCTTCTCAATTATAAATGAGTTGCCTTATTTGTCTTTGTATCATCATTGCCTAGCACCGTATCTGGCATACAGGCAGATTGCTTGTTGAACCAAATTGAAAATCTTTTAAACATGATCAGTGTCTAACCATCAGCATTCTTACACAATCAAAGACTATGCAGTGAGGCCATACAGCAATTATTGTGCTTAAATTTTTGCAGCTAAAAATGTGGGTTATTTTTATAGCTCGTCAAGATGGAGACAGAAAAAGGGCAGAGAGAATGATTTGTAAATGTTCTGAAAAAACACAGGAAATGTAGTATTGTTACTAGTAAGAAATGATTGTTGTAAAAATTTCTCTTATTTGATGAAAGAAGAATTCTATCAAGAACCCCAGTGCTTTGAAAGTCAGTGAGGAACTGAAAAAATGTCTATTTAGAAATAACCAACCACAAACTAAATTACTAACCAAGGATCAGACATTATGATGAAAAATTTGACATTCAAGTATAAATATTCTGTTGACCCAATGTTTCATAATCATCTTCAGTTTCATAATTAAAAGAAACATGTTATAAGACAATTTAATCCATCAATAGAATTAATGTTTATCTTACGTTATTTTCTGGCTGAAACTCTTTCTGAAAGTCCATCTTGCATGGGTCAACATGGATTAGAGATAATACTAAAATATGGTTTGTAGACATGATTTATGAGGGTATTTCAGTGGAGCGAAAACTACCACAATATAAGTTTTTCAACTTCACTCTGAGATTATTACAACTCTGAAAATCAAACCTAGTGAATTCCATTTTCAAAATAGAGCAATTAATAGATAAAAAAGACTTATTTAACAGTATAAGTACAAAAAATAAATCTTGATATTAATTCGTAGTTTCAAAACTGATGCTCAAAGGGGAAGACTTTAAATATTAACTGTTTTCTCAAATTTCAGGACTTTGATAAATTATCACAAATTCACAAGAGAATTTCATCATCAGAAGTCTCTTATTAGGTCCCTGTGAATCTTTTGCTATTATCTGGAATATTTGAAAATGATTGATGATATATGTAGAATTCTTGATAGAAGCTCCAGAAAGTCAAAGTTTTCTACATAATCAATCATTTGTTCATTCATTACAAAGGTATTTATCGAGGGCCTCCTCTGTGCTAGACAAAGCCCTACGGATATTTATACTTCAGCTGTCTTTCTTAGGCATTTAGAGTTAATGTCAAAGCATCTTAAAATACATTTAATCATGTTACCATGATTAAAAGTACCTAAACATTGATTGATCCTCCATCAATAAAAAGTGAATTGGTGCGTGTTTCATTTTCCAGTTAGGCTAAGCCTCTTGCCTCTAATCAGGATCTGAAACATGGAGAGCACTCATCTAAATGTTGCTTGAGAGACATCCTTCCAGTCATCTTCTTTGAAGTACATTTTAGGAAGTAGTATCACTCTTGATCTGAGAGAAACTTTAAAGATCAGAACATTATATTTCCACTTCTGGCCAACATGGAGTAACAGGCACAAGATTACTCTCCCACCTGAAACAATCAGAAAAGAAAAGACAAAAAGTATGAGACAACTATTTTCAAGACACTGAGCACTGGGCAGCCAAGAACAGGGATCCCTGAGAGACAGAAAACAAATGAGGTGAACCCTACAGTTGCCTCAGCTTACTATCTTGAGATGATTTCTAGACAGCAACAGAGGGAAAAAGAACCCGCGCTGAACCTAGTAGACTCCCCAAGTCAAAAAGATGTTGCTTAGAATCCAGGGAGACCAAGGCAGCCAGAGTTCACAGGGCAACACACCAGAAAACAGAGAGCTTCATGGAGAACCCTAAAGATCTGCAGAGAGCCTCCGCAAGTATTTAGAGTACTGATTAGTACACACATCAGAAAGCTACCCAAGGCCAGAGAAAGAGCAACCCAAAGGGATTTCCAATGAGACTAGTAGAGCACCTCATAATTTAATTAGCATTAAATATAGATGGTTTGAAAATTCCAATCCAGAATTCAGAAGTTGACATTAAATAATTAAAGCAAGACCTTTTTTTTTTTTTTTTTTTTTTTGCTGCATGCAAAAAACACTCTTTAAAGACACAAATAGCTTAAAGTAAAAGAACCAAAAAAGATATATACTGTGCGAACCAAAAGAAAGCTGAAAGGCCTATACTGATATCAGACAAAATAGATTTCGGAGCGAAGAATACTATCAGGGATAAAGAAGGCTATTCTAAAATGATGAAGTCAGTGCATCTGGAAAACATAGAAATCCTAAATGTTTATGCACTTAATAACACAGCTTCAAACTACAAAGTAAAAACTGATAGAACTGCTAAGAGAAATAGGCAAGTCCACAGTTATAGTCAGAGGTTTCAATACCACTTTTTCAATAATTAATGGAACGAGTAGACAAAAAATCAGTGGAGGTTAGAAGACCTAAACATTATCAATGAAATTAATTGATCTTTTAGACCACTCTACCACCAGCAGCAGAATACCCAATTTTTTTAAGTGAACACAGAGTATTACCAAGAGACCATACTTGAGGAACATAAAACAAGACAATAATTCTTTGACCACAGTGGAATTAAGTTAGATATCAATAAGACCATCTCTGGAAAACTTACAAATATTTAAAACTAAATAATGTATTTTTAAATAACTCATGGATGAGAGAAATCAAAAGGGAAATCAGAAAGTTGCCGTATTCAGTGAAAGTGAAAAAACAGTGTATCAAAAAGTGTGCAGTACAGGGAGAAATTTATAGCACCATATGCGTATATAGGAAAATAAATGGTCCCAAATTAATGACCTCTCCTACCTCAAGAAACTAGGGGCTAGGGAAGGAAATTAAAGTAGTCTAAAGTTGGTAGATTAAATAATAAAAATCAGAAGAAATCAATGAAATGGAAAAAATAGAGAAGAATAAATGAAACCAAAAGCTGATTCTTTGAAAAAAAAAAATCAAATTCATAAACCTGTGATAGACACAGGCTGGGGGTGACTCCTGAATGTGTAATCCCTTCCCCTTAAGTGTGGGTGGAAACTGTGGTTTATACCTGACCAATAAAACCATTGCAAATCCACATGTCCAATATCCTTCCCCCACCTTATGGATGAGACAGTTGAGGACTGAGAACAAGAGGACTTTCCAAAGTCATCCCACTAGCCCAATGCAAAGGAGTTGGCTTCGTCCATATTGAAGCTTCTGGATGAAAATAGGAGATCTCAGGTGGAAGGTCATCTTTTTGGCGTGATTAATTCATCCACTTCTCCCAGCGCGCTCCCTTCTCTATGCCAAGCACTATGCTAGGTATGCTTCATCGTGTTTTTCCTATTTGAAAACTTGATTTTCTAGTCTTTGTTTCTAGTTTCCTAGCAGATAGAAAAACTTTCTAAACTGTTGTCCCCCAGACGTATTTGAACTACTTTTGAAGATATAGGTTGTTTTCTCCAAAAAGTATGACCCTTACATTACTTTTACATTAGGAGGATTTAAACTCAGTGTGGATTCACTTTGGACTTTTTTATTGTTGTAGGTCTGAATCGTTTGCTTACTAATGGCTCCTATGAAGCTGCATTTCCTCTGCACGAGGTATTGTCCTGCCTTTTCTCCTTCTCTGTCAATTCCTTGTTAATAAATCAGCTTCTGGGGATAGTCATTAATTGCGTTCATTGATATGACATTTGTTTAGAATGAATCTAATTTGTTCAGTGAATAGATGGGGAGGCCCTACTTGCATTGTTACATCTCTCGCCCAGCACAGATTTATTTCTCCATATCTTTTTTATGTAACTGCAAGAGTACTCGAATCAAGAGTCACTCAGCATGAATTTAGAAGAATGGCTGAGGGACTCCAAGTCATAAAATTAAAGAGGCATTGAAAATGTGTATGACGTGCTAGACCCAGGGGGAAAATGTCTCTGAAATATATAGTCTCTGCAACAACAACAAAAAATTTATAGCTAATCCTTAAAGAGTGGGAGGAAGCCATCTTGTGAAGGCTCTAGTAACTAAAAGATGATAAATGGAAATTAATAGTAGTGTACTTATTGTTGCTTATTTAAGATGTATAAATTTTTATATTCTCCTTATTTACTGCATGATCTTTGTCATCTATAAGGACTTTTATAAATGTAACTGTAATTACCCTTACCTCTATTTTTCCCACTAGATTTTAGGTAATTTAATCCAGAATTATCTTTACATATATGGTAATTTAACCTCTAATTCTCTTTGCATATATGGGTTTTCAGGGCCATAATTCTCATGATTGGTGAGAGATTAGTGTCATTTTCATGGTACCTACTCCATACCAGTCATAGTATGACACCAAGAACATAGCCAGTGTCCTCTAAGCCAGTGTCCTCTAAGACTTCACACAGTGGCAGGGTGAAATTACTGTTAGATTTTCTTAACAATCTTCTATTAGAAACAATGTTAACAGTTTGTCAGTTCAGCTCGGAGCACAGTTCCAGCGACCCAGCAATGGCAGGTCTTCCCAAAATATATTTCTTATATGGCTTATGGAGTTTCTGCTCTTGATTTTAAACACCAGGAGGATGGAGAAGGTGGTATACCATTTTTTTTTACTATTATTTTTTATTAGAATATAGTTGCTTTATAATGTTGTGTTTGTTTCTACTATACAGCAAAATGAATCATCTATACGGATACATAAATTCCCTCTTTTTTGTGTTGAGGTCACCACAGAGTATTCAGTGAAATTTTTAAAACCTCTTTCATTAAGAAAACTAGAGGCTTTGATCCGAGACCCTATTAACAGACAGTCATGAAACCTTTTTGGAATGATCCTTTTTGTGTGATAGAAGCAAACATTTTGACATAAAAGTTTTCTCAAGCCACACACAGATGTTTCAGAACTCAAAAGACACATGTCCCCAGAGGATTAGTTCAGTCAGTTCAGTTCAGTCGCTCAGTTGTGTCCGACTCTTTGCGACCCCATGAATTGCAGCCAGACCTCCCTGTCCATCACCAACTCCCAGAGTTCACTCAGACTCACGTCCATCAAGTCGGTGATGCCATCCAGCCATCTCATCCTCTGTCGTCCCTTTCTCCTCCTGCCCCCAATCCCTCCCATCATCAGAGTCTTTTCCAATGAGTTAACTCTTCGCATGAGGTGGCCGAAGTACTGGAGTTTCAGCATCATTCCTTCCAAAGAAATCCCAGGGCTGATCTCCTTCAGAATGGACTGGTTGGATCTCCTTGCAGTCCAAGGCACTCTCAAGAGTCTTCTCCAACACCACAGTTCAAAAGCATCAGTTCTTCGGCACTCAGCTTTCTTCACAGTCCAACTCTCACATCCATACATGACCACAGGAAAAACCATAATACCATGTGGTTATTAGTTGGCATTGCCCCCAGTAAAGGGTTTCAGTGAGAACTGCATTCTCCCACTGCCTACCCCTTGCCCACAGTAAGGGCAGGGTTGAGCAGTTGTGGGTGAACAGAGTCTCTATGCAGACGAGTGGGGGTGGACTTGCCGATATCTGAGGAGATGCAACTGTGAAACCCCAGAATAACTCCAGGCCTTCTCTGTGGTTTTTATATCTTGCTAAATCCCTGCACTGTATGAAAAGAGAATTTTCCAGTTACTAATTGCAGCTGCAGTAATAACATAATCACTCTTTTGACTTTTGCTCTCAGTTTAACCTCATTATAGTATTTGACTGCATAACAACCTTCAGAGGCAAGAAGGGCAGCTCCTGTTGCCTTGTTTTATGGTGAAAACTTAAATAGAGGTTTAGAGAAAGCTTAGCCCACCCCCAGTTATGGAGTGAGTTGGTAGCTGAGCTGAGACTAGAACCTGAGTGAGTTCCTTGTCTCTCAGGCCTGTTCACTTCCCCCTAAGAAAGGACTTCCCAAGTTAAAATGTCAATAATTTACCTCCAGACAGCATGCCTTTTCTGTTGGTGAAACTGGCATTAACACTAACTGAACTTAAAAAGCCTACTCCTCTGACCCATGGTATCCTCATTTGTTCCATGAGGGTGTCAAATTATATTTGAATTATTGTAAACTTGAGGTGGCTTACAACTCTTACATTGTAAAATTTTCTGCCCTTGGTCACAAGGCCACGTGACCAGCTGTTTACCAACTATCGATACTTTAGTCTTGAGACAAGTAGGAAAGAGAACTCCTAAGTCTTGGGCATGGCCTCTGAGCAAGATGCTTTGTTCATTCAAATCACAGAAGAAACCTAATGAGGCAGATGTTGTTAGTTCCACTATGAACTGGGAATCCAAGACTCGGAGAGTTTAAGATATCCTAGCTAAAAAGTAACAGAACTGAATTTTAACTCAGTTCAGACCTGCCTGATTCTAGCAAGCATGGGCTTTTTACTGCATGGCATCAACATCAAAATTATGTCCAGAATAACTAATCCTACTCTTTTCCCTTCACTAAAATGGATCTATCCTTATATCATCCCTATTGCTACTCTTGCCATAAAAACTAGTATTACAGCTCCCTACATGTATAGCTTCTCCCAGTATCCCCCATAAGAGGGGAACATTTGTTTTAATTAATGAATCTACATTAAACTATCATAACCAACCAAAGTTCATAGTTTATTTTAGGGCTTACTCTTGGTGTTGTATTCCATACATTCTATGAGCTTAAACAAATGTATAATACACATGCATCTACAATTATAGTATCATACAGAGTATCTTCACTACCTTAAAAAGATAAAAACAAAAAGAACTAGCATTACTATCAGTTTTTGCTCTTGGCTTTTGTGGGTATTACCTCACTGGCCATGGTGTTTTTATCCAGGGAAGTTACAGAAGTAAAAACTCCATCAGAACCCACGGAGCGGTAAACCACCGACATCTGCTCTATGAGTGCTGGGCGTCCTGGGGTGTGTGGTATAAATACCAGCCTTTGGATCTTGTAAGGTGAGTTCTTAACCAGCTGTGAATATAAAGCTTATGCAGAATAATTAGGGCAGACTGTGAGCTGGGACAAGCCAACACTGGGCAAAAAACAAACTGAGATGCACAGCTGACACTCAAATCTGGCTTCTTCCCAAGAGGGCAGCTCATCAGAGGACATGGATTGTTCTTGGTAAACCTGACCTCCTCCTGCCGAGGCTGGTGTTTCCTCTAAAAGGGACTTAGAAAGGGGTGTGTGAGATTAAACCAGACCTCTCACAGGATTCCGTAAGAAGCTCATCACCCACGTGACTGTTAGTGACAGAGTATCAACAACAATTGTTGAGAGGTAACACTGCTTACATGTATTAATGACAATGGACTATTAGTAACTCTTAGGCAAATAGGAAATAGAGGTGCTGTCATTCTAATAAATGTTAGGCTTACTTTAATTTTCATTTCAAACTAATAACCTTTAAAGATTGTTTTAATCCCACAGGTCAAAAAAGTATCTGCATTTAACTTGAGATAATCATTCATTGATTGTTCTTTAATGGTCTATATATGCCCAACATTCTGGCATGGCAGTGTTTATTTTATTTAGAGACTGATAATTCAGATTGGGTAATGACAATCCACACTTCATTGATTCCTTATTAAAAAGAAAATCATACTTTATTTCTTAGACTAGGTGGATTAATATCACTTTTCCCTGAGCCTTTAAAAAATGAGCCCAGAGGCAAATGAAATAAGACAACTCACCTTACATTTCATCTCCCTGGGTAGTCATTCTTCCTTCCAGAGTCCTTGTTACAAGGGTTTACTCCTGTTGACCCAATGACATTGATGAATTGTGACCCTTTCTGGGTATGAGTAACAAATGATCCGCATGACCTGAGAGAGTGAAAAATGTTTTCTGAGATGAGACCATTTACTTTTGACCAGTCTCAATATGTGATAGAATAGAAGAGGGGAAAAAATCAAAGTCAGTCCTGGCAAAGCATCTCCCATCCATGACAGTTTCTTGATTAAGATTTTACAATTTTTCAATGAGTATTAATTAACTATCCATTGTGTTCCTAGTACAAAACTAAGTACCATTGGCAAAGACAGAGAACCCATGGTCTCTGGCTTTGAGAAATTCATGCTTTCCTTCAGGAAAACCAGCCCTGCAAACTTGAAACAACTGGAAAACAAGGCTCTGCATAATTTGGTAACATGTGTGATAGAGGCCAAAAGTTTGACAGCAATTAGGAAAAATGGAAGGATGGATATGGGCCAGTGCCCCTGTGTAAGGCTCCATAGAGCTGAGGCTAGAAGAGCAGTGGGATTGGTGTTGGCCAAGGAGAAGGGGCATGAAAAACACAAGCAAGATTTGAATGGAATGATGTTGAGCAACTGGGGAATCACATATCTTAAATAGTTCCTGCCCTATATCTAGATTCTGCTTCCTCCACATCTCTCAAATCACACTGAGTACCTCCTCTGCCACTACTGCCTTCACCTGTGACCTGGACTATGACTGTTTTCCCCTACCTGCTCTTCCTTTTTCGTCTCTGGCCCTTCCATATCATTCTCTACCCTGGAGACAAAATGTGAATCTGGTCATGTCCCTTGTTGTTGTTCAGTCACGAAGTTCTGTCCAACTCTTTGCAAACCCCATGAACTGCAGCACACCAGGCTTCCTGTCCTTCACTATCTCCCAGAGTTTGCTCAAACTCACGTCCATTGAGTCAGTGATGCCATCCAACCATCTCATCGTCTGTTGCCCCCTTCTCCTCCTGACCTCAATCTTTCCCAGCATCTGGGTATTTTCCAGTGAGTTGGCTCTTCACATCAGGTGGCCAAAGTATTGGAGCTTCAGCTTCAGTATCAGTCCATCCAATGAATATTCAGGGTTGATTTCCTTTAGGATTGACTGGTTTGATCTCCTTGCTGTCCAAGGGGCTGGATTGGCTAAAATCCTTTCACCATTTTTCAGTTTTCTCAGGACAAAAGTCAATGTATGGTCTGCAAGGCCCATCAAGGCTTAGCCTTTGCCTACCTCAACAGCCTACTTTTATTTTAATTAAAAAAATTTTTTTATGCAGACTATTTTTAAAGTCTTTATTGAATTTTTTTTTACAATATTGTTTCTGTTTTATGTTTTGGTTTTTTGGCTGCGAGGCATTAGCTCCCCATCCTGGGATCAAACCTGTACCTCCTGCATTGGAAGGAAAAGTCATAACCACTGGACAATCAGGAAGTCCCAGTCCATTTCTTGTTGTCAGTGTTCCAGCCACACTGCCCTTATTTCACCAACATCACTCCTACCACAGGGCCTCTGTTTCCTCTCCTGGAAAGACTCTATCCCTAACCCTACCTAGTGAACTTTCATTCATCAGCACAACAGTCACCGCCTCAGGGAAGAAGTCTTCCCTGGCTTAATTTGCCAGGTTGCCTTGTTATACATGCTTATTGCACTGTGTCCCTCTCCTCTCTTTTCCCGGTTTTGTAACTAGAAGCTTATTTCGTTAATTGATTTATATATGTCTCCTCTGTCACCCACAAGCTTCAGAGGAGTAGGGACCAAGCTTATTTTGCTCACCATTGTATTCTCAGCACTTAACACAGTATTTGGCATAGAGCAGGTGTTTTTTAATTTGTTGAATGAATAAATGAATTTATGTGTATATGAATATATGCTATAAAAGTCTTCTGGAAGAGGAAGGTTTCTGTTGAGACATAGTAGGAGATATGATAAATAATTCATGATTTTTAGGAGCCATTGTGTAGGAGGAGAGCAGCAGACAGTATTCAGAGACAGATGGTCAACATTTGTCAACATTTGTCTAGAATGAGAATAAAAAATAATTAGAATATTCTTACACTGGACTAAGAAATAATTAAGCTCTAAGTTATGAAATGTGGGATAGAAAACACAATAATAATATTTAAGGAATAAAAACCAAAGAATTCCCTGGACACTTTCAAA
This sequence comes from Bos mutus, assembly GCF_027580195.1. NCBI lineage: Eukaryota > Metazoa > Chordata > Mammalia > Artiodactyla > Bovidae > Bos > Bos mutus. The sequence goes on along the minus strand of NC_091621.1, from coordinate 9,393,314 downwards.
CTTCACAGACCACAGGGCACTAAGCAGACTGGTTAGGCTCAGAAAAATATTTATAGAAGTAGATGTTGATGCCTGTGAAAAGTCCTCACTTAAAAGGGAAGGTTGCTCTCAGTATTGATTCATACTGAGTCTCAGTAGAGTTCTTTATTAGTGATATCTTATGATTCTAGCATTGTAAACATCTTATAAAACTACAGACTATTAAAAGGGGGTGTTTAAAGGTTTTTGCAGTAATTTTGTTTACTATTCTTAAAAAAATATATAATACATACATTAACACACACTCAGAAATGGCAAAAATATTATATGTTGGCACCAAGTCTTCAGATTCCCCTGATTCCTCATAATTAACAGTATTATACATAATTTCCTGAATGAGCTGGGTTTATCCTATGTTTTCAGAAAAAGCTTGTGTATGAGCATGTTCTTGTATGAAAGGGTTCATACTATTTCTTTTATAGAGTAATAGGAAAAGAAGTTTAAGTCCAGAGCCTGGATTTGGTCAAACATTCCATTCTATTGGCTTAATTTGTCTGTATGGTTACCAGTAAGGCCACCACAAAGTAAAATGACTGGTCAAAGTGTTATAATGCCTGACTATAAACACTTCAATATAATTTGCAAGACTTTTATATCATAAACAGGCGGTACTTTGGAGAGAAGATTGGGTTGTACTTTGCCTGGTTGGGCTGGTACACCGGCATGCTCTTCCCAGCTGCCTTCATTGGATTGTTTGTCTTTTTGTATGGCGTCATCACTCTGGATCACTGCCAAGTCAGGTATGGAGAGCTCTAGGTGAGCCTGCCTTTGCTTATGTTTAGAGATGGGTATTTGTGGTTTGGGAGTGTTTACAGACCGTGGGTCCACTTAGCTATTCATTTTAACATCTTTCCAGTCTCCTGGGAAAATTCTAAAGGTTCAATTCACAAAATCTGCCCACCCATTGCCCTTGCCGCTGTGGTCTCTAGCTACCAAGGTGTTCACTTTTATGGATATACAAGTCACTGTGAATCCACAGAGGGCTTCCCAGGTGGCTCAGTGGTAAAGAACCTGTCTGCCAATACAGGAGAGGTGGGTTCAGTCCTTGGATTGGGAAGATTCTCCTGGAGGAGGAAATGGCACCCTGCCCTGGTATGCTCGCCCGGAGAATCCCATGGACAAGGAGCCTGGTGGACTACAGTCCATGGGTCTTAAAGAGTCGGACACGACTGAGCACACAAATGTGTATCCACAGAACAAATGGCTTTGATTCACTGGCTCAGAGTTGTTCTCTTTCTTACTTTTTTTCCTACTACTACTGCAAATAGTGGGTTAATTATCCTTTTATCAATTACGTGTTCTTACACAGACCTGTAAGCTAGACACCTGTAAGAAAGACATCTCACCAACTTGCTGGGACCTTGAGAATGAGTCAGTGTTAGCAATTGTTATCTTGGCTCTTTCACTAGAATATAGTCTAAGGTATTCATAGAGATCTTAATACAATGCTGGACAATGTCCTTAAATAAGAAATGTGCCTTTTAGAAGTGATTGCAAAAATAGAAGTGACCTAAAAAAATATTTTAATTTCTGGGGAAATTGTTAATGAGATGTAATTTTTCCTCCATAATTCATTCTTATTTATCATGCACATAGAAATTAAGGCTGGGACTTTTTTCCCCCATTGTTTTCCCATCTATTTGTCAGGAAGTGATGGGACTGGATGCTATGATCTTAGTTTTCTGAATGTTGAGTTTTAAGCCAACTTTTTCACTCTCCTCTTTCACTTTCATCAAGAGGCTCTTTAGTTCTTCTTCGCTTTCTGCCATAAGGATGGTATCATCTGCGTATCGCTAATGGTAAAAGCAACAATTTATTCTCCAGGGGAATTTGATAGTCCTTAACCTGTGTTCATTTTAACACAATATAATCAAAGTATAAATTGTCAGGATGGGGGCCACATAAGGCTGGCACTTTAAGGTGTCTCATTTTTCCCATAATTAAGTATGAAATGTCTTCAAACCTGTGCAATATTGTAAATGACTCCTGTATAATCTGAGATATAACCATCAATTTTTGCCTCATGTGTTTTCCTGAGCTTAACTTATTAATATGGAAAAGCCAAGAAACAGCCTGATAAATAAGTAGGTTTATCAAACTATAAAACTGTGTAGGCACTTGGTTACATTAATAACTAAGAAAAGGCTAAGAAGCTTCCAAGGGCAAAAATTTGATCTACTGACTCTTATTTACTGGTCGACTATTCTGGTGAAATTGAAAGGAAAGAAAATGCTGTTATGTCATCAAAAAGCAGTCCTTTTCTGTTCTGTTTTCCAGTAAAGAAGTCTGCCAAGCTACAGATATCATCATGTGTCCTGTGTGTGATAAATACTGTCCATTCATGAGGCTGTCAGACAGCTGCGTTTATGCCAAGGTAATTCCAAATATGCAGTATTTTAATTTTGCAGGATTAAATTTAATATATATCTTCCCGAGAGACAGTGGTGACCACATTCTTTCTGTCCATTTTGATCTTTGATTCTCAAGTTTATTTTGTAGGAGAGATTTATCTTTATCATTTAGTACTCTAATTCAGATATCTTTTTTATTGCATATGTGTTTTCAATGTTATAGTTCTGATTATTATCACAGGGAGCAAATAGAACAGTTGATAGAATCAGCGAAAGTTAAGTTCAGATCTTGACTGTGCTCTTTACCACTTGTCAGTGTAGGAGCACATTATGTAACCTCATCTGTGCCTCAGTTTTCTCATCTGTGGAGAACACGGTGACTGTTTTAGTTTTTAAATGTGATAAGGTGTATGAAGAGCATGAAAAAAGTGAAAGGGTTAGTCACTCAGTCGTGTCCCACTCTTTGCGACCCCATGGACTGTACTGTAGCCCACCAGGCTACTCTGTCCATGGAATTCTCCAGACAAGAATACTGGAGTGGGTAGCCATTCCCTTCTCTAGGGGATCTTCCCAACCCAGGGATTGAACCCATGTCTCCTGCATTGCAGGCAGATTGTTCTACTGTCTGAGCCACCTGGTGGGTATGGTGCTTGGCAAACGACAAGATCTCAGTAAATGACAGCTGCTGTCATTTTCCTCCTCTTCGCCATCATTATTATCCAAAAGACCTAGACTGATGGCTAGCTCAGCTGCTTACTGCCTTGACCTTGCACATGTACAACCTCTTTGAGCATAAACTTTCTCATCTTTAAAGTGCAAGTGTTGATAGCTGCCCTCTCTGCCCCATGGCTTGTCATGAGGACTAAAGAACTCAGTAGATGTGGAAGTGTTTTGAAAAAATTATGTAGAACCATTCTGTCTATGTGTTATTACATACCCCTTTCTGATATTATACCTTACTTTATTAAAGTTTTAGACATGTTCATTGAAATTCTAGGGTTTATTACTGAAGGGTAGTATCATTAATGTAAAGCAATGGCTGAAATATAGACTGATGAAGAGTTTTCCAAGACCCACTTAGATAAACCCACCTATCAGCTTAGCCAGATTTCAGGTATAAAAGGGGTTGGCAGATCTTATGTAACCTCCGCAATCACTGTGACTTGGATTTTTCTGTGTATACAGCTGGCACTGCAGAGTTTAAGTGTAGGAACATTTGATCGGCAGCCCAGGAGCCCGCCTGCCCATTCATGCTGTCTCTGTCCCTGCAGGTGGCCAGTCTGGTGGGAGGATAAGCAGCCAGCTGTGATTTTAGAAAGATCTGGGCTCTTAATATGTGCTACAAAGATCCAAAAAAGCACAAAATACTCTTCCTTCCTTTGGTGAACAAGCAGATAGACCTGCCTGGATGAGGACAAATTCAGTAGAGTGAGCTTGGGAAATAGAGAGGTGGTGCTGAGAATCAGAAGACTTTGTTCAGTAATATAATTTTGTTTAAAGATTGTGAGCTAAGCACAAATGACTCAGGTGTAAAAATCCTGCTTTTGAGGAATCTCAGAAGCCCATTTATTTTTTGCTTGGGGGTGTTTGTTATGTGAAAGGTCTGCCTTGAGTAAAAATCTTTTTTTAGGGGAGCTATAATAATTCCTTAAAAAGAGCATCATGAATAGTTTCAAGTGCTCAGATTTCATCAATGTCTGTTTCAGAAAGTGTATATTGCCTAGTTTGGAGTTTTTTGGAGGCAGCTGACTTCCCCAGATATCCTGTTATTTTAGCCCATGAGTGCTGGTCCCATGAAGAATCAGTCACTTAGGATGAGGGTCAGAAGCCAGGTCAGTCCTGGTGAGTTTACAAAGAGAAGAGAACAGTGTGTCCCAGGCACTGAGTGTAGGAATTTTCTGGCCAGTTTCATTTTTAAGCCTGCTTAGAACAAAGCAGAATTGGGAGAAGGCTCTCCCCCTTGACTGTAACCAACCATCCCTGGGGTTTGAGAGGGAAAACACTGAGAAGTGAAAGCCTGAGGCCAAATGGCCAGGCTGCACCTGCATCCCTCATTTCTCCAACAAAACAGGACTCTCTGTGCATCCCTGACATCACCCCCTCGAATACCTACCCTCGTGGTTTGACCTGCTGTAGTTGATTGCTGAGGGAGGGGAAACTAATTTTCCAGTGACCACTGAGGTAGGGGCTAGAATGGAACTTACATATTTCTCTATCCTGTGTTCTCACTCTGCTTGGGAACCACCTCCACCCCCACCATCTCACACACACGTGCGTGCATGCACACACACACACACACACACACTTTAAAGCAACCTTCTAACTCCCCTAGCATTTCTCAGGCTCTTTGTTTCTGTGTTTTTGTTCTGTCAATTCCTGAAATCGACTATCCTATTTCTCTGACTTTGATTTTGGCAGAGGGAGCCATCAGCTTATCCTAGCTCACCATCTTAGGAGGGACTGGACGTTCCTATTCACCCTGATAAACATATTTCCAGATTGGTAACTGCAGCTGGAAAACATGTCTCTTCAAGTGTTTGCATACCAATCCCAGGGAAGGACTCCTATGGGCTGTATTTGAGCCACGTGACTCCTACTGACCTACATGAGAGAAACCTGTTACCCAGAGGAGGAAAGCTGATCCACACAGCCCAAAACAATGACAACCACAATCCATTCCAGAATCTTCCCTGATGGTGCAGGGAGTTTCCACCACGGAATACCCTAGCAAGGGGCACAAACTAACCACCTACCATTGGGACTTTCAGGCTTGACGTGATGCTGACCACCTGATGTACACAATGTAACACTCTTCTGGCATCAAAATAAATTGGCTTTAGACTTGTCTCACACTAAGTATTTAAATGCTGCCTATCTCTCCTATGTTTAAAGAAATAAGTCATAAACTTGTGGAAAATTTTGAAATATTTTGTACTCTGATATAATAGGAAAAGACTTGCTTATACTTGGCATGTTCTCCAAGGGACTGTAAAGTATACTTTATAGAGAGCTATAAAGCACCAAAAAAAGGTTATGCTTTATGAACATATCAGTCATCATTTCAATTTGGCCTGACACTGGTATGATTTATCCTGGAGGTGGAAATGAGCTCGGCAGTTTTGCAACAAAAATAGATATTTTTGTTTTCTGCCATGGTGACTGCAATAAAATGTATTATTCTAGCAATAAAGTATTTGCTAGCTGTCTCTGTGTTATGAATAAGAGGTAAATGTAGTGATTACCTGAGGTTTTAATACAGGTAGAAGTGGTTTGTGTTAATGGGTTGCTCTTCTTTACAGTGCTGAAGTCCAGAGGGCAGCCCAGCAAATGTTTGTTCAAAACTGTACATACAAAATAGACATGTTTTCAAAGAGAATAAATGAGGCATTAAAACCAGTGCTGGGAAAATCAGAAACCTTTACAGCAACATGAATACCTACCGGTCTTAAATACAAACCTATCCATAAGTAGATGCGTGTTAGTTTTTATAATGCACCAAAGGAAATTCTTAATAGCACCACTGGGGCTGCTGATCCATGCTCAACTAAGTGATACTCACATAAATGGAGCAAATTCTCTTTTCCATATCCAAACTATTTCACAGTTTGGAAAAAAACTTCTTCCTTATGATCTAAAAGGAATATCCCCCAAAGAAACCCTTTAAAATTCATTGTATCATCAGAGCTATTTTTCCAGAATGTGAAAAATGTGAATTGGAATATTGTATATAAGACATTGGTTTAACTGTGATTCATGTTCCCAGGTAACCCATCTTTTTGACAATGGAGCCACTGTTTTCTTTGCTGTTTTCATGGCAGTCTGGGGTAAGTGTTCTACATTTGTATGACTTGAGTTCCTATCATTTGCTCTATTATATGTTCCTTTAAAATCTGATTTTAATATGAGAGGAAGAAGCAAAGTGAATTCAGTTTGGCTGTTCTGTTAGACACAAGTTAATAAATAATTCATTTGGTTTGTTTTTAAGGTGACGTTTTACAGGACAACATGTCTTCTTTCTCTTAAGCCTTCCAACAATTTCATCAGCATTCCATTATGGGAGTAAAATTCACCTTCTGTTGGAGACAAAAGTAAAGATTATAGTATACCAAAAGGTCTGATGGTTAAGACCTGATTACACATCTCAGTGTGTATGGGACTTTCTAATGTGAGTGGAATATTTTCATCTGACTAGTGTGTGAATACTCACCTCTAGGATTCTTCCAGTTCTGGTCAGAATGACTCCTTATACACAAGAGCTACTTGCAGTGCTGAATTGAGTCCTTTTAAATAGTTTCAAGCCAATAGCCATAATAACAAGGTATGATGGAATGTTCACTGAAAGAATTATTTAGCCCAAAGGAGTTACTTCACTCACGTTTGGGTTTAATAGTATCTTCCTCAGTACCATGCATTTCAGTCACTCAGTCGTGTCTGACTGTTTGCAACCTCATGGACTGCAGCATGCCAGGCTTCCCTGTCCATCACCAACTCCCAGAGCTTGCTCACACTCATATCCATTGAGTTGGTGATGCCATCCAACCATCTCATCCTCTGTTGTCCCCTTCTCCTCCTACATGCAGTCTTGCCCACCATCAGGGTCTTTTCCAATGAATCAGTTCTTTGCATCAGATGGCTAAAGTATTGGAGTTTCAACTTTAGCAGCAGTCCTTCCAATGAATATTCAGGACTGATTTCCTTTAGGATGGACTGGTTGGACCTCCTTGCAGTACAAGGGACTCTGAAGAGTCTTCTCCAACACCACAGTTCAAGAGCATCAATTCTTCGGGACTCAGATTTCTTTATGGTCCAACTCTCATATCCATACATGACTAACTGGAAAAACCATAGCTTTGACTAGATGGACCTTTGTTAGCAAAGTAATGTCTCTGCTTTTAATATGCCATCTAGGTTGGTCATAGCTTTTCTTCCACACAACAAGCGTCTTTTAATTTCATGGCTGCAGTCACCATCTGCAGTGATTTTGGAGCCCAAGAAAATAAAGTCTCTCACTGTTTCCCCATCTATTTGCCACAAAGTGATGGGACTGGATGCCATGATCTTAATTTTCTGAATGTTGAGTTAAGCCAACTTGTTCACTCTCCTTTCACTTTCATCAAGAGATTCTTTAGTTCTTCTTCACTTTCTGCCATAAGGGTGGTGTCATCTGCGTATCTGAGGTTATTGATATTTCTCCCAGCAACCTTGATTCCAGCTTGTGCTTCCTCCAGCCCAGCATTTCTCATGATGTACTCTGCATATAAGTTAAATAAGCCGGGTGAAAACATACAGCCTTGACATATCTTCCTAGTAAAATAATTATAGAGCTTTAATTTAATCATATATAAAAGTCTGAACAAATTCATAATAAATGATGAATGGTGGTTTCCTTTGGAGAGGAGGTTATCTTCATGGAAGGGTAAGTGAACAGTGAGGAGAGAGACCTTTTACACTATGTATTTTCAATTTGGTTTGAATGGTTTTTACAATATTTATGCATTTCTTCTAGTACATAAAAGGCCAGAAATCTTAATTTTGAGGTTATTGAACTCTACTCACTCAGGGCTTAGGTTCATGTTGTTCCTTATGTCTAGAATGAATATTAGAATCTTTGCCAACTTTCAAGGCCCAGCTGAAATGGCATCTTTTATTTATTTATTTTTTTTTTGAAATGGCATCTTCACCAGCCAGACAGTGTCTTCCTCCTTTGAACTTTCATAGCATTTGGTTTATGCCCATTCTTTGGGCACTAATAATAATTTGCATACACAGTTTTTCTCATAGGTTCATGGTCCACAAGGACCATTATGGTCATGGGAGTCCTTATACATTTCTTTTAAAGACAGAGAGATTAATGTTTATTGGATGGATGGACAGATGGATAAATGGATGGATTGGGGGAAAAGAAGGAAAAGAGAACAAAATTATCAGAAGATTTTATTTTTAAAAAAATACTCATTTGGTTGTGTTGTTTTTAGTTGCGGCACATGGGATCTTTTGCGTCATATGGGATTTTTGGTGCATGGCCTTTGTAGTTGTGGTATGCAGGCTTAGTTGCCCCGAGGCATGTGGAATCTAATGCCCCAACCAGGGATCAAGCCCACATCCCCTGCATTGCAAGGCAGATTCTTAACCACCAGACCACCAGGGAAGTCCCACCAAAAGAATTTCTTTATGAGACAATGAATATGTTTAAATGGCCTCTTTGACAAGTAGAAATATAAACCCTTGTTCTCTTTAGGGGGCTTGTCCTATATATTTTATGTCTTCTTTACCTCAAGCTCAGCACCCTACTCCAGTACTCTTGCTTGGAAAATCCCATGGACGGAGGAGCCTGGTAGGCTGCAATCCATGGGGTCGCTAAGAGTCAGACACAACTGAGCGACTTCACTTTCACTTTTCACTTTCATGCATTGGAGAAGGAAATGGCAACCCACTCCAGTGTTCTTGCCTGGAGAATCCCAGAGACGGGGGAGCCTGGTGGGCTGCCGTCTATGGGGTCCCACAGAGTCTGACACGACTGAAGTGACTTAGCATAGCATTACCTCAAGCTCTTCAAAAGAAAATTGTCCCACCCACCACAGCTCTGTTGAAGGGACTTTTTTGAACCCTATGATACCAGTTCCTCTCACCCAGTGGGTGTTTGTCCCAGGAGTAGTCAAACCATCGGTTGGTGAAAGTGGCCTGGGAGAAGTTCTGAGGTTCTGGCCAAACAGGAACTGGTAGTGCCACCCAGAGTCTTATTCTTAAGAATGTGACTTGGAGAATGTTGAAGGACACTGGGAATTGGTAGTAGAAACTGACACGGAAAGATGCAGAGAGGGAAGAAGGGAGAGAGACTGACAGTGGCTAGCAGTGAGGGCCAGGAGGAATCCTGAGCAGACTGAAGTTATGATTGATAACTGATATCAATTGATAATTGATAACTGAAGTTATCAATCAGAACCTAGAAATAAGCAGAAACAAAGAACTAGTGGAAGAAAATTAGACTAGAGGGTACAGAAACCAACTGGTAGCCAACTTGGAGAAAACGCAAGACAATCCCCCAGAGAGAAGCAGAGAGAGAATGTAGCCAAGTCATGTGAAGTATCAGGGTGAAGCCCCAGGGTCTCTTATGTCTATAATCTCTCAAGCTGTTGGCTTCCATATCCTGTCTGAATAGGTCCAGTCTTTTAATTCCCGTGGGATTTCTGCCTCCTCTGGCGGGCCTTGCAAAAGCCCTCATGATTTGTGCTACCCATTACTGTATCTCTTGCAAACAATGGAAGCTAACCATAATAGAGTTTTGGATACAGGAATGACCTCTCAGGTCAAGAATGTGTATCTGGCTTTTCTAGAATGTACTGGTAACCATGATCATGAAACGTAATAAGCCATCCAGTACTGCAGTTTTGCCATGGTTACAAATGAGGAGACTGAAAAAGTACTCATTTCCTAAACCAATGGTTTCCAAACTTCAAGTCATGACCCGTAGAAAGTGATAATACTTGTACAATATGCTAATGTCCATGAAGGAGCCTGCTTGTGGCCAGGTATAATACTGCCTTAAGCCTCCTAGCCCTAGTTGCCTCCCAAACTGTGGGATTAGTACCTCTTGCAAACCTATAATCTATTCCTGGCACACATATGGGGAAGCTGTGCTTTGGGCTACAGGTCTACTGTGTAATGAGTTAACACTTCTGTAGAGAGAGTAGTGTTCTGGAAGAATTGATACCTAAAACTCCCTTGCCCACTTCAGTGTCCCATCAATTTAACATACACTTGACTGAAATCATATTTTCTTCTCCCATAGTTACCCAGAACTAAAATTCTGGTAGAATGATAATTGTCTGTAAGGTAGAGGTTGTCATCGCCACCCCTCACCCAGTACCACCATTATAAAGGGATGGCATTCCTTCCTTGCAAGTTGGAACATTTTATACTGGGGACAACAGATAGATTTTATTATTTTATCTCTGCCAACCTCAGTGGACTGAAGTGAAGCCTGAAGCATGGAGGCTGCAAGTAGGTGGGCTGGAGATCTGACAGCACTCGTGCGTTAGAGGGTATTCATTAAGAATCTGATAGATGTTGTGTAATAACCATTGAGCACAAGGGAACATTTTGGGGCCGCTCCAGGCAAGGCAAGCCTGGAATAATTCATTTCCTGAATCACTTTGTCTTCATTGACACCTTCCTGTTTAAATCCTGTATTGTTCCCAGAAGTAAGCTAGTTTGAGAAAAAGAATGATTTATCCCAGGTGTTTTCTTTGTAGGTAGGACTTTGCCTCTTGCAGAAATCTAGACTTGCCAATAATAGTAACACTTACAATAACACAAGCCTTTACTAAGGGCTTACTGCATCCTGGACACTGTGCTAAGCATTGTACAGCATCACTTTAGTTAATCTGTAGAGCAACCTTTGACAAAGGGACTGTCACTATTCCCATGTGATAGACGAGAGAATTGGGCAATAGATAGACAGTGGTAAGGCCAGGAGTTAAAAAGGGACAAGCTTAGCTCCTCCACTGCACCACTAGGATCATGTGCTGTCTGTAATCCTGTTTGCTTCTGCTTCAAAGAGCTGGATTTTGAGATAAAGCACTGTTACACTCTTCCTGAGCCCGCTATAAATGCCGCTTTGTGACGGCAGTGTTCTGTAAAAGTGTGTCAGTTCTAACCAAGCTTGGTTTAATGGCCTCAGGACCAGCCTTTACGATCGACAAGTTACAACATTTAGGAAAACACATGCACTTTATTTTGGGAAATTGCTGGATATGGAGATGACAGAACAGATGTAAGTGGTTTACAAGCCCTCGGAAGGGATGAAGTTGATGTGTTTGCTTTGTTGCCTTTTGCTTTGTGTTCACCAGAGAAACAATACGGTTCCATTTGGAAACCATCTGTAGCACTCGGGAGGGCCTTTGTGCGGGGTTAGAAATCTTGACAGAGCTCTCTACCACCTTGTTCTTATATGTGTGTACATGATGGCAGGGCCTCCTGGAGACCCGAGAGGTACTGGATTGGCCAAAAAGTTTGTTTGGGTTTTTAGTAAGCGCTTACAGAAAACCTGAATGAACTTTTTGGTCAACCCGGTATACTATGAGCCTAGGGCTCTGGGCTTGAATCCGAGTGGTTTAGAAAGATTCAGGGACCAGAACATTTATGGCTTAAATTAGCTCTCTCCCTAGGGGAAAATAAAATGAGTCGTTGGAGAGTTTGATACTGGCAGAGATTCGCCAGGAAGCATATTATCTCCCTCTCTTCTCTTTTTGTTCTCCTTCCTCTGTTGTTTGTTTCTTCCTTTTTTAGCATTGCCGAAAATTAAATTATCCCCAGTAAACAAACAAATCAAGCTCCTCAGAGCTTTCCAATCAAAATAAAAAGTTTGTGGTTGTTTAAATGCAAATTCAAAGATTCTGTATATGGTCTCATCAGTGATTGATGAATGAAGTATGTCTCATTTTTTTACATGAATTATATAATTTGTCTTTGTTTTTAGATATTTACACTAATTTTATTTTTTATACTCATATCATCCAACAAAAACTGGTGATTATATATTCAAAAAAAGAAAGATACACATTTACTAAATGCCTATTAGGTACATAAGTACAGTCACATATGACATGTCATCGATTTCTTATAACCCACCAGAAAGAAATTAATATTTCCCTCTTGAAGATATTGAGGCTCAGAGAGGTTATGTTTATGTAACTTGACCCAAGATTACCTAAGCAGCTGGTAAGTGGCAGAGTCTTGAATTTAAACCAGATCTAATCTTTATTTTCTTGGGCTCCAAAATCACTGCAGATGGTGACTGCAGCCATAAAATAAAAAGACGCTTGCTCCGTGGAAGAAAAGCCGTGAACAACCTAGACAGCATATTAAAAAGCAGAGACATTACTTTGCCAAAAAAGGTCCATCTAGTCAAGGCTATGGTTTTTCCAGGAGTCATGTATGAATGTGAGAGTTGGACTGTGAAGAAAGCTGAGTGCCAAATAATTGATGCTTTTGAACTGTGGTGTTGGAGAAGACTCTTGAGAGTCCCTTGAACTACAAGGAGATCCAACCAGTCCATCCTAAAGGAAACCAGTTCTGAATATTCATTGAAAGGACTCATGCTGAAGCTGAAACTCTAATACTTTGGCCACCTGATGCTGGGAAAGATTGAAGGCGGGAGGAGAAGGGGACAACAGAGGACGAGATGGTTGGATGGCATCACTGACTCAATGGACATGAGTTTGAGTAAACTCTGGGCATGATGGACAGGAAAGCCTGGTGTGCTGCAGTCCATGGAGTCACAAAGAATTGGACATAACTGAGCAACTGAACTGAATCTGCCAAACTCAGAGTTGTACCAAAATATGTCCATGGTGGCATGCACCTTCTATAGGTTGTTATAAGATTTCATTACTCAGCAGACAGTGTATATTCTCTGTCTCTTGGCACTGGGTTTACCCCCTAAAATGAATAAGATGTGATCTGTGCTTTCAAAAGTTGGTAATTATAATAGTGGGCATTAAGTCTGAATTATGAAGGGACAGTGACGGTCCATGCAGCCAACTTCCTTAGGCAAAAAGGAAAAGGAGAAAAAGTTTCACCCAAGGAGAGATGTTAGAACCAAGTCTTAAATTTGCCAGACAAAGGAGTGGAGTCAGGGAGAAGTTTGAATAACATTCTGAGCTGAAAACTGTGTGGACAAAACTCTGAAAAGGAATGCTTGAACACTCCATGTGCTAGGGACATAGAATGTATCTTAGTTTCCTAAGGGTGCTGTAATAACATGCCACAAAAGTAGGTGGCTTAAAACAACAGAAATTTATTCTTTCACATTTCTGGAGGCAAGATGTCCAAAATCAAGGTGTGAGCAAGGTGGGTTCCTTTGGGAGGCTCTGGGGGGGGAACCTGTTCCATGCCTTTCTCTTAGATCCTTGTGATGCCCGGTGATCCTTGGCTTGTTGACACATCAGCCCAATCTCTACCCCGACCTTCACCTGCATTCTCCCTGTGTCTTCACATGGCAGTGTTCTTATATATGGACACTATAATCATATTCAGTTAAGGGCCCACCTACTCCAGGATGAACTCAACTAGTTAATCTGTAGTTACTTTATTTCCAAAGAAAGTGACATTCTGAGGTTGGGGTTTGAGACATAAAAATATTTTTGCCAGGGGGGACAAAATTCAACTGTAACAGTGCATGTTGAAGCCTGAATCCTGCTTACCACAGGACATCTGTACCACAACAGAGAACCATGGCTTCACCCTGTGGGCAATAGAAAGCCAAGTGACGTTGTAAACTTGGATGTGGCATGATCAGTTGTGTTTGGGAAGCAACTGTGGCAACAGTGGAAGGGGTAAAAGTGGGGACCAGTAAGTAGCAGGGAGCCACTTAGAAGGTTGTTCCAGGGCTCAGTCAAAATTTTATGCAGAATTGGGTATCAGCTTCTGCCGCTGCTGCTAAGTTGCTTCAGTCGTGTCCAACTCTTTGCGACCCCAGAGACGGCAGCCCACCAGGCTCCCCCATCCCTGAGATTCTCCAGGCAAGAACACTGGAGTGGGTTGCCATTTCCTTCTCCAATGCATCAAAGTGAAAAGTGAAAGGGAAGTCGCTCAGTCCTGTCCGACTCTTCGCGACCCCATGGACTACAGCCTACCAGGCTCCTCCATCCATGGGATTTTCCAGGCAAGAGTACTGGAGTGGGGTGCCATTGCCTTCTCCACAGAATAAGAACATTATACATAAAAATGTTTTCCTTGCTTTGTTTATATTAGGTAAAAACTGAAAATAACCTAAATATCCAACAATAGAATGGTTAAGGAAATTGTAAGTAGCCATTAAAAATTCTTTCAAAGCACATAATAACATAACACAAAGCTGTATTTAAGTTTTCTTTAGGATGCAAAGTGTACAAATAAAGTGTGATTTGGAGTATTTTAGTGTTACTGTGTCCAAGTTCCTACTGCTCACTGCTCAGTTTAGTTCAGTCGCTCAGTCATGTCCAACTCTTTGCAGCCCCATGGACTGTAGCACACCAGGCCTCCCTGTCCATCACCAGCTCCTGGAGTTTACTCAAACTCATGTCCATTGAGTCAGTGATGCCATCCAACCATCTCATCCTCTGTCATCCCCTTCTCCTCTCGCCTTCAATCTTTCCCAGCATCAGGGTCTTTTCTAATGAGTCAGCTCTTCTCATCAGGTGGCCAAAGTATTGGAATTTCAGCTTCAACATCAGTCCTTCCAATGAATATTCAACACTGATTTCCTTTAGGACAGACTGGTTGGATCTCCTTGCAGTCCAAGGGACTCTCAAGAGTTTTTTCCAGCACCACAGTTCAAAAGCATCAATTCTTCAGTGCTCAGCTTTCTTTATAGTCCAACTCTCATATCCATACACGACTACTGGAAAACCACAACCTTGACTAGACAGACCTTTGTTGGCAAAATAATGTCTCTGCTTTTTAATATGCTGTCTAGTTTGATCATAACTTTTCTTCCAAGGAGTAAGCGTCTTTTTATTTCATGGCTGTAGTCACCATCTGCAGTGATTTTGGAGCCCCCAAAAAGATAAAGTCTGCCACTGTTTCTACTGTTTCCCCATCTATTTGCCATGAAGTGATGGGACCGGATGCCATGATCTTTGTTTCCTGAATGTTGAGCTTTAAGCCAACTTTTCCACTCTCCTCTTTCACTTTCATCAAGAGGCTCTTTAGTGCTTCTTCGATTTCTGCCATAAGGGTGGTGTCATCTGCATATCTGAGGTTATTGATATTTCTCCCAGCAACCTTGATTCCAGTTTGTGCTTCATCCAGCCCAGCGTTTCTCATGATGCACTCTGCATATAAGTTAAATAAGCAGGGTGAAAACATACAGCCTTGATGTACTCCTTTTCCTATTTGGAACCAGTCTGTTGTTCCATGTCCAGTTCTACCTGTTGCTTTCTGACCTGCTTACAGGTTTCTCAAGAGGCAGGTCAGGTGGTTGGTATTCCCGTCTCTTTCAGAATTTTCCACAGTTTATTGTGATCCACACAGTCAACGGCTTTGGTATAGTCAATAAAACAGAAATAGATATTTTCCTGGAATTCTCTTGCTTTTTCAATGATCCAGCAGATGTTGGCAATTTGATCTCTGGTTCCTCTGCCTTTTCTAAAACCAGCTTGAATACCTGGAAGTTCACGGTTCATGTATTGTTGAAGCCTGGCTTAGAGAATTTTGAGCATTACTTTACTAGCATATGAGATGAGTGCAATTGTGTGGTAGTTTGAGCATTCTTTGGCATTGCCTATCTTAGGGATTGGAATGAAAACTGACCTTTTCCAGTCCTGTGGCCACTGCTAAGTTTTCCAAATTTTCTGGCATATTGGGTGCAACACTTTCACAGCATCATCACGTTTCTACTGCTCACTGCTCAACAGGCCATTAAATTGAGACATGAGGTTTTGGGGTAAGGAATAGCGACTTTAGGCTTCCCTGGTATCTCATCTGGTAAAATCTGCCTGCAATGTAAGAGACCCCAGTTCAATTCCTGGGTTGGGAAGATCCCCTGGAGAAGCAATAGGCTCCCCACTCCAGTATTATGAGGAGTCTTCCTCATGAGGGCTTCCGTCATGGCTCAGACAGTAAAGAATCCAGCTGCAATGCGGGAGACCAAGTTTGATGCCTGGGTTGGGAAGATTCCTCTGGAGGAGGGCATGGCAACCCACTCCAGTATTCTTGCCTGGAGAATCCCCACAAACAGAGAAGCCTGGTGGGCTGCAGTCCATAGGTTGCAAAGTACCGGACATGACTGTACAACTAAGCACAGCACAGCAGCTTTATTTGAAAAGCCAGCAGACTGAGAAGATAGTCGACTGGTATTTAAAGAACTATCTTGCCTGGGTTTGGATGCCAGTTTCATTTTTAGAACAAAGCAGGGAAAGTGAAGAGGTAAAGTAAAAGAAGCTATAAGTCGTTGCAGGTATTTCCTGGTTCTGGCCAGACTCTGGAGAGGAATGTGTTAATTTCTTCTTTCCTGCAGTCATTCACTGGTGGGCCTGGTCAAGATGTTTCCTGTGAGCTAAACAAAGATAGTTTATAATGTATTAATGGTGGTTTTCTCTGGGTGACAGAATCATGAAATGTTTTTGTCAGCTTTGGTTAGGTATAATTTACATAAAATAAAATCCAGTGATTTTTAGGTGAACATTTTGACAAATCATGTCAAATCATATATAGTCATGTAACTGTTACCATAATGATGACATAAAACATTTTCATCCTCCAGAAAGTTTCCTCGTGCCTCTGAAGTCAGCCTCTTGGCAACCTCCAACACGCTTTCTGTCATTGTAGTTTCATCTGTTCTAGAATTTCATACAAATAGAATCTTTCAGTATTCAGCATTTTGTTTCTTCCACTAAGATTGATGCTGTTGAGATTCATACGTGTTGTTGCATATGTCTATAATTTGTTCTTTTTAATACAGAATAATATTCCCTTGCCTGAGATGTACTGAAATTTGCTTATTCATTTTATTCATTTGTTTATCCAAATGTTAATAAGTATTTGGTTCAACCCAGCTTTTATTCATCTAAGACTTAATGGCTTTTATAAACTTCTTTAGGAGAAGGAAATGGCAACCCACTCCAGTGTTCTTGCCTAGAGAATCCCAGGGACGGGGGAGCCTGGTGGGCTGCCGTCTATGGGGTTGCACAGAGTCGGACACGACTGAAGCGACTTAGCAGCAGCAGCAGCAGCATAAACTTCTTTGGACGTTTTGCATAAAAGTCTTTGTTATCTATTTCTCCTGGAAAAATAATTGAGAATGGCATTGCTGATCATAGAATAGGAGAATGTCTAACTTTATTTTAAAAAAATTGTAGCTATGCAATTGTGCATTCCCAACAGCATTATATGAGAGCTCCAGGTGTTCTACATCCTTACAAACGTGGAATTAATAGTCTTTATCATCATAGTGTATATAGTGTTATCCCATTGTGGTTTTAATTTGCATTTCCCTGATGACTACTGATGTTGAACATCTTTCCATGAACTTGTTTGCAATCTACACATCGTTATTGAAGTGTCTGTTCAAATGCCCATATGTTACTGTCTTCTTATATTTAAAAGTTATTTATTTAATCTGGATAGAAGTCCTTTAGCATATATATGTTTGCAAATATTTTTCCAGTTTGTAATTTTCATTTTTATGTTATTAATGGTATCTTTTAAAAAGTAAGAATTTTTTCTTCCAGTATACTCCACATTAGTTTTTTCTTTTATTCTGTGCTTTTTATTTAAGAAATCTTTGCCAATTTAAGATTGCTAAGATTTTCTTCTGTATTTTCTTCTAGAGAACTTATAGTTTTAGATCATATAGTTAGGTCCATGAGTTATCTCAAGATGATTTTTGTATATTGTGTAAGGTAAGGGTCAGATCCATTCGTGTATGTGGGTATCCAGTTTTTCCTGTACTACTTGCTGTAAGATTATCCTTTTCTTCCTTGAATTTTCTTGCCATTTTTGGGTTGAAAATCAATTTACCATGTGTGGGTCTAAACCTGGAATTTTTTCTATTTGATCTATACATGTACGTTTATATAATAACATCCTCTTTCAATTATTATAGTATAATAGTAAGCCTCAAAAACTTATTCTTTTTAAATTGGTTGGTCTACTTTAGGTCCTTTGCATTTCCATATAAATTGTAGAGTTACCTTGTCAACTTCTACCCCCTCCAAAATGCTAGTATCAGATTGCAGTTGAGTTGAAGCAGTAAATCAATTTGGGAATTCTGAAGACTTAATTTCAAATATTTCTATCCATGAATGTCAGTTAGCTCATTTATTTAATTGTTCCATAATTTATTTAAGCAATGTTATATAATTTCCAGTGTACAGATCTTGCATGTTTTTAGAAAACTTTCCAGAATCATATTATCTAGTATATCAATTATATGTGTTAGAC